>NC_090923.1:994401518-995062927 GCF_040938575.1 Ambystoma mexicanum | reverse complement strand
AACACGGATGATTGTGAGCGTCCCTATGCCGTGGTGACAGTGAATGGGTGTAAGGTGTCAATGATGGCAGATTCATGGTCAAAAGTTACGTTAGTGTCCAGGAGTGCTTTTGAAGGCGAGATGAAGGGGAAGGTATCAGCATTGTCTGAACCTGACATAAATCCGGGAGGCTACAACCAAGATAAAATTGATTTGCTAGGTTATGTGTGGAGTAGATTTGAATTTAAAGGTCGCAGTTGTGATGGGAAAGTGTATGTAACAAAAAAGGGACAATCCCTATTGGGATGGAGAGAGCAGAGGAATTTAGGAATCAGACTAGACCCCAACCACCCCGAGCAAGTTTTACAAGTGTCAGAAGCATCCACGATGTCCTGCAAGTACGCGAGAGAGTTTAGTAAAGTGTTTGATGAGACTTTGGGAAGAATAAAGGGTTTTCAACATCAAATATTGCTAAAAAGCGGTAGTGTGCCCACCGTAGCCAAACTCAGACCGGTGCCCTTTGCCTTGTGGGACAGTGTTAAACAAGAATTGCAGAAATTGTTAAAGACATGGGTGACCGAGAGAGCTGGGGGTGTTGAATGGGTTTCCCCAGTCGTAATAGTGAAGAAAAGTTCAGGGGACATAAGATTGTGTGTGAATATGCGTGAGTTGAATAAATGCGTGTTGGTGGACTGGCACCCGCTACCCAACATGGGTGAGTTATTGACCATGGTCGGTGGGGGGAAGTATTTCTCCAAACTTGATATGACGTCGGCCTATCATCAGGTGGAGTTAGAGGAGACATGCAGAAAAGTTACAGCGTTTGTAACGCATGAGGGGGTGTTCCAGTTTAGGAGAATGCCTTTTGGGTTGGCATCTGCCTCCTCTGTGTTTCAGAAAATAATGGATCGCCTTTTGAGAGGAGTGAAGGGCTTGTTCTGTTTTCAAGATGATGTCTTGGTGAGTGGAGTGACTTTGGAGGAGCATGATGGGAATCTATACAAAGTGTTGAATATATTTAAGGATAGGGGTATCACGCTGAGAGAAGAAAAGTGCAAATTTGCAGTGACAAATGTGGACTATTTGGGACATGAAGTATCGGGGGATGGCATTAGACCCAAAGAGGAGATGATAAATGCCATAAAGAGAGTGGAGAGACCTTGTAATAAGAGTGAATTGAGGTCTTTTCTCGGAATGACGGAATTTTATCAAAAATTTGTGGTAAATTATGCTGACAAGGTGCAAGAGATGAGAAAAGTTCTGAGGAAGGGTGTTGATTTTGTGTGGAATAGTCACTGTGATTTGGAATTTAATAGAATAAAGGAAGATGTAAACTTAGCCCGTCCTTTAGGATGTTTTGACACGAGAAGACTGTCTATCATTACTGTAGATGCTAGTGAGTATGGACTTGGGGCGGTATTATCCCAGAAGCAGGATGATGGGTCTGAAGAGGTGATAGCACATGCATCGAGAGGTCTCAAGGGAGCAGAGATGAGATATTTGGTTATCGAAAAGGAGGCATTGGCGTGTTTCTGGGCTGTAGAACGTTTCAGGAATTTTGTGTGGGGAGTAGAATTTGTAATCCGCACAGATCACAAACCTCTTAAGGCTATATTCGAAAGTAAGGGCCTAGATAAAGTTTCCCGCAGAGTGGCAGGTTGGGTCACCAGGATGCAGACACATTGTTTTAAGATGGAGGTCATTCCAGGAAAGGATAACATATTCGCGGATAATTTGTCGAGGGTGAGAGTTGCTGACTCTGATGTTGTGGACAGTGAATAAATGGAATTAGTGTTTATCAATACCGACGGTATTGTGTCCAAACAGGAGTGGTTGGATGAGGTGAAGAAAGATGAGATCATGAGCAGGGTAATTCCATATGTGATGTCAACGGCATGGCCGAATAAAGTGGATCTGGCAGAGGGGGTGAAGCCGTTTTGGGAAGTGAAGGATGAGTTGTCTGTCACGGATGGGATTTTATTCAGGTGGGGAAGAGCGGTAGTCCCGATAGGGTTGAGGAAAAAGGTGATAGATTTAGCGCATTGTGGTCACATTGGCGTTACCAAAACCAAAGGGGTGTTGAGACAAGAATATTGGTGGCCTGGATTTGATAGAGAGATTGAGAATTACTTAGCTAGTTGTCAATTTTGCATCAAGAGTGGAAAGGGAGTTGTGGCCAAGAAGCAGCCATTGGTGGATGTGGGCCTCCCATCAAGGATATGGAGCGAGATAGCTATGGATATTCTAGGTCCTGTGGAGTTAGGTTACGGACGTGGAAAATTCATTGTTCTGGTTGTAGACCTGTTTTCTAGATGGGTGCATTTTAAGGTTGTGAGAAACATCACCGGAGAGAGTATGATAAAGATATTGCAGGAGATTTTTGCCAATGAAGGCCTACCGGAAAGTGTATTGACGGACAATGGTCCCCAGTTCATAGGTGGTAACTTTACCAGCTATTTAAGGAAGTGTGGAGTTGACCACAAAAGAACTTCATTGTACCATCCCGAATCCAATGGGGTAGTTGAAAGGATTAATAGGTGTGTGATGGAGAGTATTCGGATGGGTGAGGAGTGTGGTCAGGATAAAGGAGCCATGATACAAAGTAGGATATGGGCTTTGAGGATGGCGCCACATGCGACAACAGGTCTGTGCCCGTTCGAGCTTATGAGGGGCAGGAAGCCATATTCCGTGGCATGTCCGCCATGGCTTGGTAGGAGTAGAGAAACGGATCTGGTCGTTGATGAAGTGAGAAAGTAATTGGTGAAGAAGAAATCCGAATGGGTCATGCGCGAAAATCTTAAGAGAGGGAAGAAAGAATTGCACGTGGAGTGTGGAGATTGGGTCAGGATAAGGAAGGGAGTTGTCAAGAGGAAAGGAGAATCTCTTTATTCGGATCCTGTCAGAGTCGTGGCAGTCATGAAAGAGGCTGTACGTGTGACCGGAGGGCAAGTGTGGAATAAAGATAGAATTGCCACTGTGAGGAGAGCCCATGTATAGATGTGAGGAACGTCATGGGACTGTTGCTGCAGTGTCTTGGTATTAGTTGGTGTGTCTCGGTTGTTTGGAAACAGTGCGTGTGATTTTTCATTTAAATTAAAGATTTAAGCTCATAGGGTAAGTTAAATAAAAAGAAAAAAAAATGATGATTAGAGAAAGGGAGATGTGTTGTGATGTCTTATGGGAAGCAGGGAGCCTTTAATGCTTCCCCATATGATAATGTCTCAACCCTGTGTGATGTCATGGAATGTTCTGTTTGCATCTTGCGGAAAATGTTCTAAGTTGGTAAGTTGGAGGAAAGTGCTGAAGGAGAGGAGCCTCTGAGTGTTGGGGGTCTTCTTCCCTTACATGTAACCTAAATAAATACTGTTACATTGCTTACCTGACTGCGCCAGCCTCCTCATAACAATGGCGACGAGGATGGGATGAGAGGTCCCCGCAGACAGGTCAAAGGAGACCCCCAGCATCTGCCAGCGTCGAGTCGCGGCCTGCAGCAGGTGATCGCATCGCTCCCGACGTCTGCTCCGCCCGTACCTCCTCTGAGCAGCCTGGAGGACGGAGTTCGGAAGTGCTCCGTGAGGTAGGAGCCCCTGTGGGGAGAAGCGAAGGCGCCGCCAGAGAAGAAAGCGACAGGCAGTGGGCTGCTCCGCCCCACTGAGAAAAAAGAAGAGTGACAACACTTTGCAGAAACATTGTGTAATCCCTTAACAAAGCCAAAGGTGTTGCATGCACAGCAACAGCGATGCAGAAAAGATACTCTAGTGTAGTCAGAAAAGGGAACAGTTCCCTCACAAAGGAAACAGAGCATGCTAACGCAGCCACCGTGAAAAGGTGCAGCAGTGGCAGGAGCACTGCAAGCTTGTTTGTGTTTCCTCACATGGACAACTGTTACATCTTTCTATGGTCGCTGGTCGTGGTGGCACCGTGGCCGTGTTCGTTTTGCTGCCACTATTGGGGATTCCAACATGGCCGCTGGCACGCACCGTCCTTTTTTCCCGCTTGCATCTTCTCCCTCCTCAACGCAAAGGGGGGCGGAGCAGCCCACTGCCTGTCGCTTTCTTCTCTGGCGGCGCCTTCGCTTCTCCCCACAGGGGCTCCTACCTCACGGAGCACTTCCGAACTCCGTCCTCCAGGCTGTTCAGAGGAGGTACGGGCGGAGCAGACGTCGGGAGCGATGCGATCACCTGCTGCAGGCCGCGACTCGACGCTGGCAGATGCTGGGGGTCTCCTTTGACCTGTCTGCGGGGACCTCTCATCCCATCCTCGTCGCCATTGTTATGAGGAGGCTGGCGCAGTCAGGTAAGCAATGTAACAGTATTTATTTAGGTTACATGTAAGGGAAGAAGACCCCCAACACTCAGAGGCTCCTCTCCTTCAGCACTTTCCTCCAACTGACCAACTTAGAACATTTTCCGCAAGATGCAAACAGAACATTCCATGACATCACACAGGGTTGAGACATTATCATATGGGGAAGCATTAAAGGCTCCCTGCTTCCCATAAGACATCACAACATTAAGCAAGCTCTGTGAAAGAGGTAAAGGCAGCATGCTGAACAGGTATAGAATTTTAAGAACCAAAACCATCTTAATTGTGCCAACATTCCCCCAAATCGTACGATTGAGTTTAGACCACCCTTTACAGTCAGAAAAAGATATCTTTGAGCTTAATACACACATTATGTTCTAGCATATGCACAGTGTCTAGAGAAACAGAGATTCCTAAGTGTAACAAATCCATCCTTGGCCAGCGAAATTCATTATCGGGAATGCAACTTTTATAACACGTTTGGGTAATAGCAAGCATTTCTGTCTTAGATTTGTTTACCTTAAAATTCGATATCTTATCAAATCAATGAAACAGCTCCAGCACAGTCTGGATTCGAAAGAAACAAAAGAAAATCGTCTGCATACAGTAATACCTTAGATGCCACACTGAATACTTTGAATGGTATCATATGTTCTGATTGCCGCTGACAGTGGCTCAATAAATGTATTAAATAAAATAGGAGACAAGGGGCAGCCCTGACAGGTTCCACATTGAATGTTATACCCATTAGACCAAGACCCCTCCACCAGAATCTGTGCTCTTTACCTACCGTATAGGACTTGAAAGAATTGCATAAAATAGGGCCAAGCCAGCGTTTTTCCAATATAAATTGTAAATAGGTCCAGCTAACGCAATCAAACGCTTTTTGAGATTTATTTAAATAAGGAAGCATTATTAAATCATATATATTCTATAGAAAGACCTCCCATGGCCCCCCTTTTGTTGTTACACAACTATTCCACCAAGGCCAGTGCAAGGCAGAGCTCTCAAGTATTTCGTGGCCATGCGTGAGAAGTCAATCACGTCCTGTTTTTGCTTTGAATTATGGTTTTTATATTTTATATGGAAAGTAAAAACCTAAAAGTCCCGGATTTCAGCAGGAAACAAACAGGGATGGATGGGCTTCGCACTCATGGTTACGGGAAGCTTGAGAGGTCTGGGACCATAAACAGTACCACAAAGTCAAACTGTACAGATAGCGTGCAAGCCAACATTCCTACTCCAATTTGGGAGATGGTAGTACAGTAAGGCCATGAGTACCAAGTTAAAGCTGTGTGTGGATTAGGGTCTCCCTACTGGAATGCCCCATGTTAGCATGAATCAGATAGCAGCAACACAAGCTTGCTTTACACGGAGGAACGGTGCAGAATTATCAGTAATAACGTGTTTCCGCGCCGAGCAGCCGTCGAGTGATCACGGCCTCAGGGAAGGTCGCTCCGCTTCCGTAGCGTCGAGCGACCGCCGTGTCCCTGCAACGTTTGCGCAAGTAAGTGACTTCAGCTCCGATTAGCGCCCCTGCTGATCCCGGCCCGCACACACACTCGCCAGTGTGGGGAAGACACCGGACTTAGCAGATGATCTGCGTGGGAGGGATGTGAGGTGGGGAAGACGCCGGACTTCGCTACCGTATTTCCCCTAGCAGATGACCTGCGTGGGAGGGATGTGAGGTACCGTAAAACACCTAAAAGAGGAGCAAGTGAATTGGATTGAAGACTGCACTCGCAGTGCAGAAATATACCCGGGGTAAGAAAGTTTGTCTATGTGAGGCTGCAGTTGAATTTGGCCATCCGAAAAATGATCTCTTACTGCATTCAGTCCCAGATGTGAACTGTCACTGCGGATACACGCCGTGTTGGACTGGTGCAACAAACTCAGCAAGGATTGAGCTAGAAGAAGTAAACTTTCGTACAAAGGCATGGCAGCATTACCTGGCATATCTGGCCCGCCCATTTTCATGCCCACTCCAGGTGCGGCGAAGATTGCTTGGCCCCAGTGGCGAAAAGGATTTATGCACTATATGAGGGCAGCTGGAGGAACAGCATATTCTAGTGAAAGAAAAGTGGCATTGCTATTGCACTTCCTAGGTTATGAGGGACAGAGGATTTTCGAGACACTTCCTCAGTTGGTAGGGGATGGAAGCGGGGATGACTTGAATGAATTTGAATCGGCTCTGCTCAAATTAGATAAGCATTTCAACCCCAAAAGAAGTACAATTTTGGAGCGATATAACTTCCGCATGCGGATCCAGGCTCACGGGGAATCTGTTGAAGACTACGTCACCGCTCTCCGTCACCTTGCCCTGACATGCAAATTTCAAGGAAATTTTGATGAACATATCCGCGATCAATTCATGACGCATTGCCACTCAAATAAAATACGTGAGGAACTTTGGCTGAAGGACGAGCCAAATTTGGATGAATTATTGGACTTGGCCAAGTGTGTAGAGCACTCGCTGGCATGTGTTGCCAAGCTCTCCAAGACGGAAGGAAGTGACTCTATGGAAAACAGGCAGGAGGTGCTGAATGTGGGTGAAGGGAAGAACAAAAGGAAGGGAAGGAACAGGCAGAAGGAAAGGAACAACGCAGAAGAGAAGAGAAACCAAGTGTCGGCACAGAGAAGCGAAAAGAGAGAGGAAAAAAGGGGCGAGAGATTGTGTTATCGATGTGCCAGTGCGACGCACTTTGCATCCTCTGTAGTGTGTCCAGGGCGAAAGGCTGTATGCAATAAATGTAAAAGGAGAGGACATATTTCCACGTGTTGCAAAAACTATCAGTTTGGCCAAACGGGGCAAAGGAAGATCCTGTTTGTAGATGATGAGGATGATGGAGAATCATCAGAAGAAGATACTGCATTGGCATTGACAAATGTTATTGTGAATACAGTTAATGTTGTAGCCAGTGGTGGAAACACGGATGATTGTGAGCGTCCCTATGCCGTGGTGACAGTGAATGGGTGTAAGGTGTCAATGATGGCAGATTCATGGTCAAAAGTTACGTTAGTGTCCAGGAGTGCTTTTGAAGGCGAGATGAAGGGGAAGGTATCAGCATTGTCTGAACCTGACATAAATCCGGGAGGCTACAACCAAGATAAAATTGATTTGCTAGGTTATGTGTGGAGTAGATTTGAATTTAAAGGTCGCAGTTGTGATGGGAAAGTGTATGTAACAAAAAAGGGACAATCCCTATTGGGATGGAGAGAGCAGAGGAATTTAGGAATCAGACTAGACCCCAACCACCCCGAGCAAGTTTTACAAGTGTCAGAAGCATCCACGATGTCCTGCAAGTACGCGAGAGAGTTTAGTAAAGTGTTTGATGAGACTTTGGGAAGAATAAAGGGTTTTCAACATCAAATATTGCTAAAAAGCGGTAGTGTGCCCACCGTAGCCAAACTCAGACCGGTGCCCTTTGCCTTGCGGGACAGTGTTAAACAAGAATTGCAGAAATTGTTAAAGACATGGGTGACCGAGAGAGCTGGGGGTGTTGAATGGGTTTCCCCAGTCGTAATAGTGAAGAAAAGTTCAGGGGACATAAGATTGTGTGTGAATATGCGTGAGTTGAATAAATGCGTGTTGGTGGACTGGCACCCGCTACCCAACATGGGTGAGTTATTGACCATGGTCGGTGGGGGGAAGTATTTCTCCAAACTTGATATGACGTCGGCCTATCATCAGGTGGAGTTAGAGGAGACATGCAGAAAAGTTACAGCGTTTGTAACGCATGAGGGGGTGTTCCAGTTTAGGAGAATGCCTTTTGGGTTGGCATCTGCCTCCTCTGTGTTTCAGAAAATAATGGATCGCCTTTTGAGAGGAGTGAAGGGCTTGTTCTGTTTTCAAGATGATGTCTTGGTGAGTGGAGTGACTTTGGAGGAGCATGATGGGAATCTATACAAAGTGTTGAAGATATTTAAGGATAGGGGTATCACGCTGAGAGAAGAAAAGTGCAAATTTGCAGTGACAAATGTGGAATATTTGGGACATGAAGTATCGGGGAATGGCATTAGACCCAAAGAGGAGATGATAAATGCCATAAAGAGAGTGGAGAGACCTTGTAATAAGAGTGAATTGAGGTCTTTTCTCGGAATGACGGAATTTTATCAAAAATTTGTGGTAAATTATGCTGACAAGGTGCAAGAGATGAGAAAAGTTCTGAGGAAGGGTGTTGATTTTGTGTGGAATAGTCACTGTGATTTGGAATTTAATAGAATAAAGGAAGATGTAAACTTAGCCCGTCCTTTAGGATGTTTTGACACGAGAAGACTGTCTATCATTACTGTAGATGCTAGTGAGTATGGACTTGGGGCGGTATTATCCCAGAAGCAGGATGATGGGTCTGAAGAGGTGATAGCACATGCATCGAGAGGTCTCAAGGGAGCAGAGATGAGATATTCGGTTATCGAAAAGGAGGCATTGGCGTGTTTCTGGGCTGTAGAACGATTCAGGAATTTTGTGTGGGGAGTAGAATTTGTAATCCGCACAGATCACAAACCTCTTAAGGCTATATTCGAAAGTAAGGGCCTAGATAAAGTTTCCCGCAGAGTGGCAGGTTGGGTCACCAGGATGCAGACACATTGTTTTAAGATGGAGGTCATTCCAGGAAAGGATAACATATTCGCGGATAATTTGTCGAGGGTGAGAGTTTCTGACTCTGATGTTGTGGACAGTGAAGAAATGGAATTAGTGTTTATCAATACCGACGGTATTGTGTCCAAACAGGAGTGGTTGGATGAGGTGAAGAAAGATGAGATCATGAGCAGGGTAATTCCATATGTGATGTCAACGGCATGGCCGAATAAAGTGGATCTGGCAGAGGGGGTGAAGCCGTTTTGGGAAGTGAAGGATGAGTTGTCTGTCACGGATGGGATTTTATTCAGGTGGGGAAGAGCGGTAGTCCCGATAGGGTTGAGGAAAAAGGTGATAGATTTAGCGCATTGTGGTCACATTGGCGTTACCAAAACCAAAGGGGTGTTGAGACAAGAATATTGGTGGCCTGGATTTGATAGAGAGATTGAGAATTACTTAGCTAGTTGTCAATTTTGCATCAAGAGTGGAAAGGGAGTTGTGGCCAAGAAGCAGCCATTGGTGGATGTGGGCCTCCCATCAAGGATATGGAGCGAGATAGCTATGGATATTCTAGGTCCTGTGGAGTTAGGTTACGGACGTGGAAAATTCATTGTTCTGGTTGTAGACCTGTTTTCTAGATGGGTGCATTTTAAGGTTGTGAGAAACATCACCGGAGAGAGTATGATAAAGATATTGCAGGAGATTTTTGCCAATGAAGGCCTACCGGAAAGTGTATTGACGGACAATGGTCCCCAGTTCATAGGTGGTAACTTTACCAGCTATTTAAGGAAGTGTGGAGTTGACCACAAAAGAACTTCATTGTACCATCCCGAATCCAATGGGGTAGTTGAAAGGATTAATAGGTGTGTGATGGAGAGTATTCGGATGGGTGAGGAGTGTGGTCAGGATAAAGGAGCCATGATACAAAGTAGGATATGGGCTTTGAGGATGGCGCCACATGCGACAACAGGTCTGTGCCCGTTCGAGCTTATGAGGGGCAGGAAGCCATATTCCGTGGCATGTCCGCCATGGCTTGGTAGGAGTAGAGAAACGGATCTGGTCGTTGATGAAGTGAGAAAGTAATTGGTGAAGAAGAAATCCGAATGGGTCATGCGCGAAAATCTTAAGAGAGGGAAGAAAGAATTGCACGTGGAGTGTGGAGATTGGGTCAGGATAAGGAAGGGAGTTGTCAAGAGGAAAGGAGAATCTCTTTATTCGGATCCTGTCAGAGTCGTGGCAGTCATGAAAGAGGCTGTACGTGTGACCGGAGGGCAAGTGTGGAATAAAGATAGAATTGCCACTGTGAGGAGAGCCCATGTATAGATGTGAGGAACGTCATGGGACTGTTGCTGCAGTGTCTTGTTATTAGTTGGTGTGTCTCGGTTGTTTGGAAACAGTGCGTGTGATTTTTCATTTAAATTAAAGATTTAAGCTCATAGGGTAAGTTAAATAAAAAGAAAAAAAAATGATGATTAGAGAAAGGGAGATGTGTTGTGATGTCTTATGGGAAGCAGGGAGCCTTTAATGCTTCCCCATATGATAATGTCTCAACCCTGTGTGATGTCATGGAATGTTCTGTTTGCATCTTGCGGAAAATGTTCTAAGTTGGTAAGTTGGAGGAAAGTGCTGAAGGAGAGGAGCCTCTGAGTGTTGGGGGTCTTCTTCCCTTACATGTAACCTAAATAAATACTGTTACATTGCTTACCTGACTGCGCCAGCCTCCTCATAACAATGGCGACGAGGATGGGATGAGAGGTCCCCGCAGACAGGTCAAAGGAGACCCCCAGCATCTGCCAGCGTCGAGTCGCGGCCTGCAGCAGGTGATCGCATCGCTCCCGACGTCTGCTCCGCCCGTACCTCCTCTGAGCAGCCTGGAGGACGGAGTTCGGAAGTGCTCCGTGAGGTAGGAGCCCCTGTGGGGAGAAGCGAAGGCGCCGCCAGAGAAGAAAGCGACAGGCAGTGGGCTGCTCCGCCCCACTGAGAAAAAAGAAGAGTGACAACACTTTGCAGAAACATTGTGTAATCCCTTAACAAAGCCAAAGGTGTTGCATGCACAGCAACAGCGATGCAGAAAAGATACTCTAGTGTAGTCAGAAAAGGGAACAGTTCCCTCACAAAGGAAACAGAGCATGCTAACGCAGCCACCGTGAAAAGGTGCAGCAGTGGCAGGAGCACTGCAAGCTTGTTTGTGTTTCCTCACATGGACAACTGTTACATCTTTCTATGGTCGCTGGTCGTGGTGGCACCGTGGCCGTGTTCGTTTTGCTGCCACTATTGGGGATTCCAACATGGCCGCTGGCACGCACCGTCCTTTTTTCCCGCTTGCATCTTCTCCCTCCTCAACGCAAAGGGGGGCGGAGCAGCCCACTGCCTGTCGCTTTCTTCTCTGGCGGCGCCTTCGCTTCTCCCCACAGGGGCTCCTACCTCACGGAGCACTTCCGAACTCCGTCCTCCAGGCTGTTCAGAGGAGGTACGGGCGGAGCAGACGTCGGGAGCGATGCGATCACCTGCTGCAGGCCGCGACTCGACGCTGGCAGATGCTGGGGGTCTCCTTTGACCTGTCTGCGGGGACCTCTCATCCCATCCTCGTCGCCATTGTTATGAGGAGGCTGGCGCAGTCAGGTAAGCAATGTAACAGTATTTATTTAGGTTACATGTAAGGGAAGAAGACCCCCAACACTCAGAGGCTCCTCTCCTTCAGCACTTTCCTCCAACTGACCAACTTAGAACATTTTCCGCAAGATGCAAACAGAACATTCCATGACATCACACAGGGTTGAGACATTATCATATGGGGAAGCATTAAAGGCTCCCTGCTTCCCATAAGACATCACAACATTAAGCAAGCTCTGTGAAAGAGGTAAAGGCAGCATGCTGAACAGGTATAGAATTTTAAGAACCAAAACCATCTTAATTGTGCCAACATTCCCCCAAATCGTACGATTGAGTTTAGACCACCCTTTACAGTCAGAAAAAGATATCTTTGAGCTTAATACACACATTATGTTCTAGCATATGCACAGTGTCTAGAGAAACAGAGATTCCTAAGTGTAACAAATCCATCCTTGGCCAGCGAAATTCATTATCGGGAATGCAACTTTTATAACACGTTTGGGTAATAGCAAGCATTTCTGTCTTAGATTTGTTTACCTTAAAATTCGATATCTTATCAAATCAATGAAACAGCTCCAGCACAGTCTGGATTCGAAAGAAACAAAAGAAAATCGTCTGCATACAGTAATACCTTAGATGCCACACTGAATACTTTGAATGGTATCATATGTTCTGATTGCCGCTGACAGTGGCTCAATAAATGTATTAAATAAAATAGGAGACAAGGGGCAGCCCTGACAGGTTCCACATTGAATGTTATACCCATTAGACCAAGACCCCTCCACCAGAATCTGTGCTCTTTACCTACCGTATAGGACTTGAAAGAATTGCATAAAATAGGGCCAAGCCAGCGTTTTTCCAATATAAATTGTAAATAGGTCCAGCTAACGCAATCAAACGCTTTTTGAGATTTATTTAAATAAGGAAGCATTATTAAATCATATATATTCTATAGAAAGACCTCCCATGGCCCCCCTTTTGTTGTTACACAACTATTCCACCAAGGCCAGTGCAAGGCAGAGCTCTCAAGTATTTCGTGGCCATGCGTGAGAAGTCAATCACGTCCTGTTTTTGCTTTGAATTATGGTTTTTATATTTTATATGGAAAGTAAAAACCTAAAAGTCCCGGATTTCAGCAGGAAACAAACAGGGATGGATGGGCTTCGCACTCATGGTTACGGGAAGCTTGAGAGGTCTGGGACCATAAACAGTACCACAAAGTCAAACTGTACAGATAGCGTGCAAGCCAACATTCCTACTCCAATTTGGGAGATGGTAGTACAGTAAGGCCATGAGTACCAAGTTAAAGCTGTGTGTGGATTAGGGTCTCCCTACTGGAATGCCCCATGTTAGCATGAATCAGATAGCAGCAACACAAGCTTGCTTTACACGGAGGAACGGTGCAGAATTATCAGTAATAACGTGTTTCCGCGCCGAGCAGCCGTCGAGTGATCACGGCCTCAGGGAAGGTCGCTCCGCTTCCGTAGCGTCGAGCGACCGCCGTGTCCCTGCAACGTTTGCGCAAGTAAGTGCCTTCAGCTCCAATTAGCGCCCCTGCTGATCCCGGCCCGCACACACACTCGCCAGTGTGGGGAAGACACCGGACTTAGCAGATGATCTGCGTGGGAGGGATGTGAGGTGGGGAAGACGCCGGACTTCGCTACCGTATTTCCCCTAGCAGATGACCTGCGTGGGAGGGATGTGAGGTACCGTAAAACACCTAAAAGAGGAGCAAGTGAATTGGATTGAAGACTGCACTCGCAGTGCAGAAATATACCCGGGGTAAGAAAGTTTGTCTATGTGAGGCTGCAGTTGAATTTGGCCATCCGAAAAATGATCTCTTACTGCATTCAGTCCCAGATGTGAACTGTCACTGCGGATACACGCCGTGTTGGACTGGTGCAACAAACTCAGCAAGGATTGAGCTAGAAGAAGTAAACTTTCGTACAAAGGCATGGCAGCATTACCTGGCATATCTGGCCCGCCCATTTTCATGCCCACTCCAGGTGCGGCGAAGATTGCTTGGCCCCAGTGGCGAAAAGGATTTATGCACTATATGAGGGCAGCTGGAGGAACAGCATATTCTAGTGAAAGAAAAGTGGCATTGCTATTGCACTTCCTAGGTTATGAGGGACAGAGGATTTTCGAGACACTTCCTCAGTTGGTAGGGGATGGAAGCGGGGATGACTTGAATGAATTTGAATCGGCTCTGCTCAAATTAGATAAGCATTTCAACCCCAAAAGAAGTACAATTTTGGAGCGATATAACTTCCGCATGCGGATCCAGGCTCACGGGGAATCTGTTGAAGACTACGTCACCGCTCTCCGTCACCTTGCCCTGACATGCAAATTTCAAGGAAATTTTGATGAACATATCCGCGATCAATTCATGACGCATTGCCACTCAAATAAAATACGTGAGGAACTTTGGCTGAAGGACGAGCCAAATTTGGATGAATTATTGGACTTGGCCAAGTGTGTAGAGCACTCGCTGGCATGTGTTGCCAAGCTCTCCAAGACGGAAGGAAGTGACTCTATGGAAAACAGGCAGGAGGTGCTGAATGTGGGTGAAGGGAAGAACAAAAGGAAGGGAAGGAACAGGCAGAAGGAAAGGAACAACGCAGAAGAGAAGAGAAACCAAGTGTCGGCACAGAGAAGCGAAAAGAGAGAGGAAAAAAGGGGCGAGAGATTGTGTTATCGATGTGCCAGTGCGACGCACTTTGCATCCTCTGTAGTGTGTCCAGGGCGAAAGGCTGTATGCAATAAATGTAAAAGGAGAGGACATATTTCCACGTGTTGCAAAAACTATCAGTTTGGCCAAACGGGGCAAAGGAAGATCCTGTTTGTAGATGATGAGGATGATGGAGAATCATCAGAAGAAGATACTGCATTGGCATTGACAAATGTTATTGTGAATACAGTTAATGTTGTAGCCAGTGGTGGAAACACGGATGATTGTGAGCGTCCCTATGCCGTGGTGACAGTGAATGGGTGTAAGGTGTCAATGATGGCAGATTCATGGTCAAAAGTTACGTTAGTGTCCAGGAGTGCTTTTGAAGGCGAGATGAAGGGGAAGGTATCAGCATTGTCTGAACCTGACATAAATCCGGGAGGCTACAACCAAGATAAAATTGATTTGCTAGGTTATGTGTGGAGTAGATTTGAATTTAAAGGTCGCAGTTGTGATGGGAAAGTGTATGTAACAAAAAAGGGACAATCCCTATTGGGATGGAGAGAGCAGAGGAATTTAGGAATCAGACTAGACCCCAACCACCCCGAGCAAGTTTTACAAGTGTCAGAAGCATCCACGATGTCCTGCAAGTACGCGAGAGAGTTTAGTAAAGTGTTTGATGAGACTTTGGGAAGAATAAAGGGTTTTCAACATCAAATATTGCTAAAAAGCGGTAGTGTGCCCACCGTAGCCAAACTCAGACCGGTGCCCTTTGCCTTGCGGGACAGTGTTAAACAAGAATTGCAGAAATTGTTAAAGACATGGGTGACCGAGAGAGCTGGGGGTGTTGAATGGGTTTCCCCAGTCGTAATAGTGAAGAAAAGTTCAGGGGACATAAGATTGTGTGTGAATATGCGTGAGTTGAATAAATGCGTGTTGGTGGACTGGCACCCGCTACCCAACATGGGTGAGTTATTGACCATGGTCGGTGGGGGGAAGTATTTCTCCAAACTTGATATGACGTCGGCCTATCATCAGGTGGAGTTAGAGGAGACATGCAGAAAAGTTACAGCGTTTGTAACGCATGAGGGGGTGTTCCAGTTTAGGAGAATGCCTTTTGGGTTGGCATCTGCCTCCTCTGTGTTTCAGAAAATAATGGATCGCCTTTTGAGAGGAGTGAAGGGCTTGTTCTGTTTTCAAGATGATGTCTTGGTGAGTGGAGTGACTTTGGAGGAGCATGATGGGAATCTATACAAAGTGTTGAAGATATTTAAGGATAGGGGTATCACGCTGAGAGAAGAAAAGTGCAAATTTGCAGTGACAAATGTGGAATATTTGGGACATGAAGTATCGGGGAATGGCATTAGACCCAAAGAGGAGATGATAAATGCCATAAAGAGAGTGGAGAGACCTTGTAATAAGAGTGAATTGAGGTCTTTTCTCGGAATGACGGAATTTTATCAAAAATTTGTGGTAAATTATGCTGACAAGGTGCAAGAGATGAGAAAAGTTCTGAGGAAGGGTGTTGATTTTGTGTGGAATAGTCACTGTGATTTGGAATTTAATAGAATAAAGGAAGATGTAAACTTAGCCCGTCCTTTAGGATGTTTTGACACGAGAAGACTGTCTATCATTACTGTAGATGCTAGTGAGTATGGACTTGGGGCGGTATTATCCCAGAAGCAGGATGATGGGTCTGAAGAGGTGATAGCACATGCATCGAGAGGTCTCAAGGGAGCAGAGATGAGATATTCGGTTATCGAAAAGGAGGCATTGGCGTGTTTCTGGGCTGTAGAACGATTCAGGAATTTTGTGTGGGGAGTAGAATTTGTAATCCGCACAGATCACAAACCTCTTAAGGCTATATTCGAAAGTAAGGGCCTAGATAAAGTTTCCCGCAGAGTGGCAGGTTGGGTCACCAGGATGCAGACACATTGTTTTAAGATGGAGGTCATTCCAGGAAAGGATAACATATTCGCGGATAATTTGTCGAGGGTGAGAGTTTCTGACTCTGATGTTGTGGACAGTGAAGAAATGGAATTAGTGTTTATCAATACCGACGGTATTGTGTCCAAACAGGAGTGGTTGGATGAGGTGAAGAAAGATGAGATCATGAGCAGGGTAATTCCATATGTGATGTCAACGGCATGGCCGAATAAAGTGGATCTGGCAGAGGGGGTGAAGCCGTTTTGGGAAGTGAAGGATGAGTTGTCTGTCACGGATGGGATTTTATTCAGGTGGGGAAGAGCGGTAGTCCCGATAGGGTTGAGGAAAAAGGTGATAGATTTAGCGCATTGTGGTCACATTGGCGTTACCAAAACCAAAGGGGTGTTGAGACAAGAATATTGGTGGCCTGGATTTGATAGAGAGATTGAGAATTACTTAGCTAGTTGTCAATTTTGCATCAAGAGTGGAAAGGGAGTTGTGGCCAAGAAGCAGCCATTGGTGGATGTGGGCCTCCCATCAAGGATATGGAGCGAGATAGCTATGGATATTCTAGGTCCTGTGGAGTTAGGTTACGGACGTGGAAAATTCATTGTTCTGGTTGTAGACCTGTTTTCTAGATGGGTGCATTTTAAGGTTGTGAGAAACATCACCGGAGAGAGTATGATAAAGATATTGCAGGAGATTTTTGCCAATGAAGGCCTACCGGAAAGTGTATTGACGGACAATGGTCCCCAGTTCATAGGTGGTAACTTTACCAGCTATTTAAGGAAGTGTGGAGTTGACCACAAAAGAACTTCATTGTACCATCCCGAATCCAATGGGGTAGTTGAAAGGATTAATAGGTGTGTGATGGAGAGTATTCGGATGGGTGAGGAGTGTGGTCAGGATAAAGGAGCCATGATACAAAGTAGGATATGGGCTTTGAGGATGGCGCCACATGCGACAACAGGTCTGTGCCCGTTCGAGCTTATGAGGGGCAGGAAGCCATATTCCGTGGCATGTCCGCCATGGCTTGGTAGGAGTAGAGAAACGGATCTGGTCGTTGATGAAGTGAGAAAGTAATTGGTGAAGAAGAAATCCGAATGGGTCATGCGCGAAAATCTTAAGAGAGGGAAGAAAGAATTGCACGTGGAGTGTGGAGATTGGGTCAGGATAAGGAAGGGAGTTGTCAAGAGGAAAGGAGAATCTCTTTATTCGGATCCTGTCAGAGTCGTGGCAGTCATGAAAGAGGCTGTACGTGTGACCGGAGGGCAAGTGTGGAATAAAGATAGAATTGCCACTGTGAGGAGAGCCCATGTATAGATGTGAGGAACGTCATGGGACTGTTGCTGCAGTGTCTTGTTATTAGTTGGTGTGTCTCGGTTGTTTGGAAACAGTGCGTGTGATTTTTCATTTAAATTAAAGATTTAAGCTCATAGGGTAAGTTAAATAAAAAGAAAAAAAAATGATGATTAGAGAAAGGGAGATGTGTTGTGATGTCTTATGGGAAGCAGGGAGCCTTTAATGCTTCCCCATATGATAATGTCTCAACCCTGTGTGATGTCATGGAATGTTCTGTTTGCATCTTGCGGAAAATGTTCTAAGTTGGTAAGTTGGAGGAAAGTGCTGAAGGAGAGGAGCCTCTGAGTGTTGGGGGTCTTCTTCCCTTACATGTAACCTAAATAAATACTGTTACATTGCTTACCTGACTGCGCCAGCCTCCTCATAACAATGGCGACGAGGATGGGATGAGAGGTCCCCGCAGACAGGTCAAAGGAGACCCCCAGCATCTGCCAGCGTCGAGTCGCGGCCTGCAGCAGGTGATCGCATCGCTCCCGACGTCTGCTCCGCCCGTACCTCCTCTGAGCAGCCTGGAGGACGGAGTTCGGAAGTGCTCCGTGAGGTAGGAGCCCCTGTGGGGAGAAGCGAAGGCGCCGCCAGAGAAGAAAGCGACAGGCAGTGGGCTGCTCCGCCCCACTGAGAAAAAAGAAGAGTGACAACACTTTGCAGAAACATTGTGTAATCCCTTAACAAAGCCAAAGGTGTTGCATGCACAGCAACAGCGATGCAGAAAAGATACTCTAGTGTAGTCAGAAAAGGGAACAGTTCCCTCACAAAGGAAACAGAGCATGCTAACGCAGCCACCGTGAAAAGGTGCAGCAGTGGCAGGAGCACTGCAAGCTTGTTTGTGTTTCCTCACATGGACAACTGTTACATCTTTCTATGGTCGCTGGTCGTGGTGGCACCGTGGCCGTGTTCGTTTTGCTGCCACTATTGGGGATTCCAACATGGCCGCTGGCACGCACCGTCCTTTTTTCCCGCTTGCATCTTCTCCCTCCTCAACGCAAAGGGGGGCGGAGCAGCCCACTGCCTGTCGCTTTCTTCTCTGGCGGCGCCTTCGCTTCTCCCCACAGGGGCTCCTACCTCACGGAGCACTTCCGAACTCCGTCCTCCAGGCTGTTCAGAGGAGGTACGGGCGGAGCAGACGTCGGGAGCGATGCGATCACCTGCTGCAGGCCGCGACTCGACGCTGGCAGATGCTGGGGGTCTCCTTTGACCTGTCTGCGGGGACCTCTCATCCCATCCTCGTCGCCATTGTTATGAGGAGGCTGGCGCAGTCAGGTAAGCAATGTAACAGTATTTATTTAGGTTACATGTAAGGGAAGAAGACCCCCAACACTCAGAGGCTCCTCTCCTTCAGCACTTTCCTCCAACTGACCAACTTAGAACATTTTCCGCAAGATGCAAACAGAACATTCCATGACATCACACAGGGTTGAGACATTATCATATGGGGAAGCATTAAAGGCTCCCTGCTTCCCATAAGACATCACAACATTAAGCAAGCTCTGTGAAAGAGGTAAAGGCAGCATGCTGAACAGGTATAGAATTTTAAGAACCAAAACCATCTTAATTGTGCCAACATTCCCCCAAATCGTACGATTGAGTTTAGACCACCCTTTACAGTCAGAAAAAGATATCTTTGAGCTTAATACACACATTATGTTCTAGCATATGCACAGTGTCTAGAGAAACAGAGATTCCTAAGTGTAACAAATCCATCCTTGGCCAGCGAAATTCATTATCGGGAATGCAACTTTTATAACACGTTTGGGTAATAGCAAGCATTTCTGTCTTAGATTTGTTTACCTTAAAATTCGATATCTTATCAAATCAATGAAACAGCTCCAGCACAGTCTGGATTCGAAAGAAACAAAAGAAAATCGTCTGCATACAGTAATACCTTAGATGCCACACTGAATACTTTGAATGGTATCATATGTTCTGATTGCCGCTGACAGTGGCTCAATAAATGTATTAAATAAAATAGGAGACAAGGGGCAGCCCTGACAGGTTCCACATTGAATGTTATACCCATTAGACCAAGACCCCTCCACCAGAATCTGTGCTCTTTACCTACCGTATAGGACTTGAAAGAATTGCATAAAATAGGGCCAAGCCAGCGTTTTTCCAATATAAATTGTAAATAGGTCCAGCTAACGCAATCAAACGCTTTTTGAGATTTATTTAAATAAGGAAGCATTATTAAATCATATATATTCTATAGAAAGACCTCCCATGGCCCCCCTTTTGTTGTTACACAACTATTCCACCAAGGCCAGTGCAAGGCAGAGCTCTCAAGTATTTCGTGGCCATGCGTGAGAAGTCAATCACGTCCTGTTTTTGCTTTGAATTATGGTTTTTATATTTTATATGGAAAGTAAAAACCTAAAAGTCCCGGATTTCAGCAGGAAACAAACAGGGATGGATGGGCTTCGCACTCATGGTTACGGGAAGCTTGAGAGGTCTGGGACCATAAACAGTACCACAAAGTCAAACTGTACAGATAGCGTGCAAGCCAACATTCCTACTCCAATTTGGGAGATGGTAGTACAGTAAGGCCATGAGTACCAAGTTAAAGCTGTGTGTGGATTAGGGTCTCCCTACTGGAATGCCCCATGTTAGCATGAATCAGATAGCAGCAACACAAGCTTGCTTTACACGGAGGAACGGTGCAGAATTATCAGTAATAACGTGTTTCCGCGCCGAGCAGCCGTCGAGTGATCACGGCCTCAGGGAAGGTCGCTCCGCTTCCGTAGCGTCGAGCGACCGCCGTGTCCCTGCAACGTTTGCGCAAGTAAGTGCCTTCAGCTCCGATTAGCGCCCCTGCTGATCCCGGCCCGCACACACACTCGCCAGTGTGGGGAAGACACCGGACTTAGCAGATGATCTGCGTGGGAGGGATGTGAGGTGGGGAAGACGCCGGACTTCGCTACCGTATTTCCCTAGCAGATGACCTGCGTGGGAGGGATGTGAGGTACCGTAAAACACCTAAAAGAGGAGCAAGTGAATTGGATTGAAGACTGCACTCGCAGTGCAGAAATATACCCGGGGTAAGAAAGTTTGTCTATGTGAGGCTGCAGTTGAATTTGGCCATCCGAAAAATGATCTCTTACTGCATTCAGTCCCAGATGTGAACTGTCACTGCGGATACACGCCGTGTTGGACTGGTGCAACAAACTCAGCAAGGATTGAGCTAGAAGAAGTAAACTTTCGTACAAAGGCATGGCAGCATTACCTGGCATATCTGGCCCGCCCATTTTCATGCCCACTCCAGGTGCGGCGAAGATTGCTTGGCCCCAGTGGCGAAAAGGATTTATGCACTATATGAGGGCAGCTGGAGGAACAGCATATTCTAGTGAAAGAAAAGTGGCATTGCTATTGCACTTCCTAGGTTATGAGGGACAGAGGATTTTCGAGACACTTCCTCAGTTGGTAGGGGATGGAAGCGGGGATGACTTGAATGAATTTGAATCGGCTCTGCTCAAATTAGATAAGCATTTCAACCCCAAAAGAAGTACAATTTTGGAGCGATATAACTTCCGCATGCGGATCCAGGCTCACGGGGAATCTGTTGAAGACTACGTCACCGCTCTCCGTCACCTTGCCCTGACATGCAAATTTCAAGGAAATTTTGATGAACATATCCGCGATCAATTCATGACGCATTGCCACTCAAATAAAATACGTGAGGAACTTTGGCTGAAGGACGAGCCAAATTTGGATGAATTATTGGACTTGGCCAAGTGTGTAGAGCACTCGCTGGCATGTGTTGCCAAGCTCTCCAAGACGGAAGGAAGTGACTCTATGGAAAACAGGCAGGAGGTGCTGAATGTGGGTGAAGGGAAGAACAAAAGGAAGGGAAGGAACAGGCAGAAGGAAAGGAACAACGCAGAAGAGAAGAGAAACCAAGTGTCGGCACAGAGAAGCGAAAAGAGAGAGGAAAAAAGGGGCGAGAGATTGTGTTATCAATGTGCCAGTGCGACGCACTTTGCATCCTCTGTAGTGTGTCCAGGGCGAAAGGCTGTATGCAATAAATGTAAAAGGAGAGGACATATTTCCACGTGTTGCAAAAACTATCAGTTTGGCCAAACGGGGCAAAGGAAGATCCTGTTTGTAGATGATGAGGATGATGGAGAATCATCAGAAGAAGATACTGCATTGGCATTGACAAATGTTATTGTGAATACAGTTAATGTTGTAGCCAGTTGTGGAAACACGGATGATTGTGAGCGTCCCTATGCCGTGGTGACAGTGAATGGGTGTAAGGTGTCAATGATGGCAGATTCATGGTTCAAAAGTTACGTTAGTGTCCAGGAGTGCTTTTGAAGGCGAGATGAAGGGGAAGGTATCAGCATTGTCTGAACCTGACATAAATCCGGGAGGCTACAACCAAGATAAAATTGATTTGCTAGGTTATGTGTGGAGTAGATTTGAATTTAAAGGTCGCAGTTGTGATGGGAAAGTGTATGTAACAAAAAAGGGACAATCCCTATTGTGATGGAGAGAGCAGAGGAATTTAGGAATCAGACTAGACCCCAACCACCCCGAGCAAGTTTTACAAGTGTCAGAAGCATCCACGATGTCCTGCAAGTACGCGAGAGAGTTTAGTAAAGTGTTTGATGAGACTTTGGGAAGAATAAAGGGTTTTCAACATCAAATATTGCTAAAAAGCGGTAGTGTGCCCACCGTAGCCAAACTCAGACCGGTGCCCTTTGCCTTGCGGGACAGTGTTAAACAAGAATTGCAGAAATTGTTAAAGACATGGGTGACCGAGAGAGCTGGGGGTGTTGAATGGGTTTCCCCAGTCGTAATAGTGAAGAAAAGTTCAGGGGACATAAGATTGTGTGTGAATATGCGTGAGTTGAATAAATGCGTGTTGGTGGACTGGCACCCGCTACCCAACATGGGTGAGTTATTGACCATGGTCGGTGGGGGGAAGTATTTCTCCAAACTTGATATGACGTCGGCCTATCATCAGGTGGAGTTAGAGGAGACATGCAGAAAAGTTACAGCGTTTGTAACGCATGAGGGGGTGTTCCAGTTTAGGAGAATGCCTTTTGGGTTGGCATCTGCCTCCTCTGTGTTTCAGAAAATAATGGATCGCCTTTTGAGAGGAGTGAAGGGCTTGTTCTGTTTTCAAGATGATGTCTTGGTGAGTGGAGTGACTTTGGAGGAGCATGATGGGAATCTATACAAAGTGTTGAAGATATTTAAGGATAGGGGTATCACGCTGAGAGAAGAAAAGTGCAAATTTGCAGTGACAAATGTGGAATATTTGGGACATGAAGTATCGGGGAATGGCATTAGACCCAAAGAGGAGATGATAAATGCCATAAAGAGAGTGGAGAGACCTTGTAATAAGAGTGAATTGAGGTCTTTTCTCGGAATGACGGAATTTTATCAAAAATTTGTGGTAAATTATGCTGACAAGGTGCAAGAGATGAGAAAAGTTCTGAGGAAGGGTGTTGATTTTGTGTGGAATAGTCACTGTGATTTGGAATTTAATAGAATAAAGGAAGATGTAAACTTAGCCCGTCCTTTAGGATGTTTTGACACGAGAAGACTGTCTATCATTACTGTAGATGCTAGTGAGTATGGACTTGGGGCGGTATTATCCCAGAAGCAGGATGATGGGTCTGAAGAGGTGATAGCACATGCATCGAGAGGTCTCAAGGGAGCAGAGATGAGATATTCGGTTATCGAAAAGGAGGCATTGGCGTGTTTCTGGGCTGTAGAACGATTCAGGAATTTTGTGTGGGGAGTAGAATTTGTAATCCGCACAGATCACAAACCTCTTAAGGCTATATTCGAAAGTAAGGGCCTAGATAAAGTTTCCCGCAGAGTGGCAGGTTGGGTCACCAGGATGCAGACACATTGTTTTAAGATGGAGGTCATTCCAGGAAAGGATAACATATTCGCGGATAATTTGTCGAGGGTGAGAGTTTCTGACTCTGATGTTGTGGACAGTGAAGAAATGGAATTAGTGTTTATCAATACCGACGGTATTGTGTCCAAACAGGAGTGGTTGGATGAGGTGAAGAAAGATGAGATCATGAGCAGGGTAATTCCATATGTGATGTCAACGGCATGGCCGAATAAAGTGGATCTGGCAGAGGGGGTGAAGCCGTTTTGGGAAGTGAAGGATGAGTTGTCTGTCACGGATGGGATTTTATTCAGGTGGGGAAGAGCGGTAGTCCCGATAGGGTTGAGGAAAAAGGTGATAGAGTTAGCGCATTGTGGTCACATTGGCGTTACCAAAACCAAAGGGGTGTTGAGACAAGAATATTGGTGGCCTGGATTTGATAGAGAGATTGAGAATTACTTAGCTAATTGTCAATTTTGCATCAAGAGTGGAAAGGGAGTTGTGGCCAAGAAGCAGCCATTGGTGGATGTGGGCCTCCCATCAAGGATATGGAGCGAGATAGCTATGGATATTCTAGGTCCTGTGGAGTTAGGTTACGGACGTGGAAAATTCATTGTTATGGTTGTAGACCTGTTTTCTAGATGGGTGCATTTTAAGGTTGTGAGAAACATCACCGGAGAGAGTATGATAAAGATATTGCAGGAGATTTTTGCCAATGAAGGCCTACCGGAAAGTGTATTGACGGACAATGGTCCCCAGTTCATAGGTGGTAACTTTACCAGCTATTTAAGGAAGTGTGGAGTTGACCACAAAAGAAGTTCATTGTACCATCCCGAATCCAATGGGGTAGTTGAAAGGATGAATAGGTGTGTGATGGAGAGTATTCGGATGGGTGAGGAGTGTGGTCAGGATAAAGGAGCCATGATACAAAGTAGGATATGGGCTTTGAGGATGGCGCCACATGCGACAACAGGTCTGTGCCCGTTCGAGCTTATGAGGGGCAGGAAGCCATATTCCGTGGCATGTCCGCCATGGCTTGGTAGGAGTAGAGAAACGGATCTGGTCGTTGATGAAGTGAGAAAGTCATTGGTGAAGAAGAAATCCGAATGGGTCATGCGTGAAAATCTTAAGAGAGGGAAGAAAGAATTGCGCGTGGAGTGTGGAGATTGGGTCAGGATAAGGAAGGGAGTTGTCAAGAGGAAAGGAGAATCTCTTTATTCGGATCCTGTCAGAGTCGTGGCAGTCATGAAAGGGGCTGTACGTGTGACCGGAGGGCAAGTGTGGAATAAAGATAGAATTGCCACTGTGAGGAGAGCCCATGTATACATGTGAGGAACGTCATGGGACTGTTGCTGCAGTGTCTTGTTATTAGTTGGTGTGTCTCGGTTGTTTGGAAACAGTGCGTGTGATTTTTCATTTAAATTAAAGATTTAAGCTCATAGGGTAAGTTAAATAAAAAGAAAAAAAAATGATGATGAGAGAAAGGGAGATGTGTTGTGATGTCTTATGGGAAGCAGGGAGCCTTTAATGCTTCCCCATATGATAATGTCTCAACCCTGTGTGATGTCATGGAATGTTCTGTTTGCATCTTGCGGAAAATGTTCTAAGTTGGTCAGTTGGAGGAAAGTGCTGAAGGAGAGGAGCCTCTGAGTGTTGGGGGTCTTCTTCCCTTACATGTAACCTAAATAAATACTGTTACATTGCTTACCTGACTGCGCCAGCCTCCTCATAACACTAAAGGAAATTAGGAAAGTGTTTATAGACTTTTTATGGGAGAGGGGAGGGGAGCGCGCCCGCAAATTCCTATGTCCATTCTTTTGCAGTCAATAGAGGAAGGAGGGTTTGGCTTTCCGGATGTAAGAAAATATCATATTGCCTTCACTTTGAGATGCCTGCACCCCTACGTGGGTATGTATGGAAAGGGACTCAGTATCACTAATACCGCTGGATTGCCTTCTTACAATGAATCGTCAGCTATGGACGGATAAAGTTTCCCCTATTGTGTATCATGTTGTATCAGAATGGAGATAAACGACCTGCATTTCTGAGTCAAAATACCTGTTGTCTTTGGAGTCATGTTTTTGGAGCAACTCAGCTGTGACAATTGAAAATAAGATGTTGCATTGGTGTTCCTGCCAACGTGCAGGGATTTGGAAACTGAAACATTGGTGTACTTTAGATTCCTGAAATTGAAATAAACTTTGTGAAACAATTAAAAGCTGAAGTTTGTTTTGCTGCAAAGCATTTTATCTCCCTCCTCTCTCCACGAAATGCCGAAATTCATGATCCTCCTGGCCTATATATTATGGAATTGCCATCTCCCTGCATCAGTAGTTTCCAAATTGCTGTGTGGAACCTCTAAACTACCAGTGGAGTGACCAGACAGAAAATCCTGAGAATCTGAGATGAGAATGGTGATATCTGATTCCGACAGGTTGACTATATGTAAAAATATGAGAAGATTCAAGTTGGATCTAGACTTAAGTTATACACAGCAGAGAATAATCCACTGACTGTACTGAACTGTGTTGAAGATGAAGGTTTCTGAACATCTACATCTGTGTTGGTCCTCTAAAAAGGAAACTGGCTCCAATACACGTATGCTTTGGTCTTGTGGAAAACTCTGTCATGTACGGAGTTAGTGACTTAGTCCATTTTAACACGTACCCCACTGTTCTGTGTTCTGTGTTTATATCCTAATGATTTAAAACTGCGCACAGGAGCCAAAAACTTGACTTACAAAGCTTTATTAATGTCTAAGAAGCAGATTCTTCTGAAATAGAAATCAAGTGGGAAGCCTCAACTTGACGCTTGGCTCCAAAGCATGCTACTGTTATCAGCTCTGGAAAGAGTATCATATGTTAACACAGATTTGATTGAAGATGATGCATTGATTTGGGACACTGTCAATAATTGGTTTGTATAGGTTCACCAACAATGAATTTTTTATAGTATGTCTGTGACTTAGAAATAGAAACTTTGGCTCATCCTTATTTTTTCTCCTTTTCCCACCCTTGTTTTGTGATTTGTTACATCTGTCCTGTTTTGCCTCGTGTATTATGTAAGTATCCAGTTGCTTATATTGATGATTGAATAGGTTAATTAGAGAGGGAATACTGGGATTGTTTTTACAATGTTGGGATACTTTGTAATGTTTATTCCATAGTTGCTTTTATAGATTTCCCCCATTGATTTATTTGTATCCCTGGTTATATACCTTGCTATATTATACTTGGACAATACTATTGTGTAATATGTGTACTTGTTTACTTGAAAGGGATAAATACAACATAATAAATAAATAAATGAAATTAGTTTGGCGCCTTGGGACTGGCCCTTGCTGGAGCAGTCTGTGTGTGAGGGAGATTGACAATACCATGCCAATAGACTAAATACTCTCGGTGTAAATGAAACCATAACTGTGGCTGCCCATGCTCTAAATGTTATGTATATGAGAGACGATTGCAGTGCCCTGCCCATACTTTACCTGCTGTTGTAACAATTATAGCACTGATACCCAGCAGAGACCACTAACCTTGAATGCAGATTTGTCCTTGACGACAGGAAAATCCCCCCTGGATACCTTACCTCCCACCCCTGAAATGTGACAGGAATCAGAGATAAATAAACTATCCAGGGAAAACCTCTGGGGAAGAAAACCCTGATCAGGAATTGAGAGCGAAGGTGCTGATGTCTTCTTTCCTTTGTAGATCTCTCTTGGGCTGAAACTGGTTCTGAAGTCTTTATGGGGCAGTAGAGGACCTTGTCTACAGAAAAATTGTACAGACAGTAAGTATTGATAAGTGCTGCAACAAAGAATTGTAAGGACTAGAGATTAAATGGACCCTGCACCTGTTGTTATTGTAAGAAGTTCCCCAGACAGTCTACTCAGGACGATATGGCAATATTTCTTGCTCATGATGGATCCCTGGAACCCAAAGAAAGAATGAGAGAGATGCCTATCCTAAATACTAGACCCGCCCTCTATGTCCAATTTACAGCGAGAGAGCCATAGACTTGACTAGTGGCTACTGTGCGTGATTCGAGCACCGATGAATTGTTCCCTGAGTACGGGCTCTGAAAGGAGAAACAGGATTTTGAATAAGCGGATAATAAGGAACGTCTTTCCCCTCTGATACAGACTACAGCCCTGACTCACATCCAGAACTGCAGGCGGAGAAAGGCTGCCGCGTTGGAGAAATCTTTGTAAAGTTGTCGTGGGCAAACACGCGGAAGAAGAGGACCTAAAGGTAAGAGAAGGTAAGTAACACAGGAAGGATAGAATATTTCTAATCACAAATCCCTGGACCACAAACTTACGGAACGTCTTCTAAGGGAGTAACGATGCAAGTGTAAACAGGAACTGCCGGTATAAGAAGTGTCACATGACCTATGGTAGGCGGGATATCAGAAAAGGAGGGAGAAGATGCAAGCGGGAAAAAAGGACGGTGCGTGCCAGCGGCCATGTTGGAATCCCCAATAGTGGCAGCAAAACGAACACGGCCACAGTGCCACCACGACCAGCGACCATAGAAAGATGTAACAGTTGTCCATGTGAGGAAAAACAAACAAGCTTGCAGTGCTCCTGCCACTGCTGCACCTTTTCACGGTGGCTGCGTTAGCATGCTCTGTTTCCTTTGTGAGGGAACTGTTCCCTTTTCTGACTACACTAGAGTATCTTTTCTGCATCGCTGTTGCTGTGCATGCTACACCTTTGGCTTTGTTAAGGGATTACACAATGTTTCTGCAAAGTGTTGTCACTCTTCTTTTTTCTCAGGAAACACGTTATTACTGATAATTCTGCACCGTTCCTCCGTGTGAAGCAAGCTTGTGTTGCTGCTATCTGATTCATGCTAACATGGGGCATTCCAGTAGGGAGACCCTAATCCACACACAGCTTTAACTTGGTACTCATGGCCTTACTGTACTACCATCTCCCAAATTGGAGTAGGAATGTTGGCTTGCACGCTATCTGTACAGTTTGACTTTGTGGTACTGTTTATGGTCCCAGACCTCTCAAGCTTCCCGTAACCATGAGTGCGAAGCCCATCCATCCCTGTTTGTTTCCTGCTGAAATCCGGGACTTTTAGGTTTTTACTTTCCATATAAAATATAAAAACCATAATTCAAAGCAAAAACAGGACGTGATTGACTTCTCACGCATGGCCACGAAATACTTGAGAGCTCTGCCTTGCACTGGCCTTGGTGGAATAGTTGTGTAACAACAAAAGGGGGGCCATGGGAGGTCTTTCTATAGAATATATATGATTTAATAATTCTTCCTTATTTAAATAAATCTCAACAAAGGACCAAACGTCAACAAAATAAAACAATTAGTGTACATAATATTTTGTAAATAATTAATATGTTTGTAAATAATTAATATGTTTGCTGTATGGTTAATCACATAAATTTAGCAATTTAAGGAATTCTGGCCTTTTCGATAATACCAATTCATTATATCTATTTATTAAAAAAAGCAAAAGATAAATAGTTGAAGTAAATAAGTGAAAAAGAGGAGGTGAAGGTTTGTAGCAAATGTTGAGAAAAGAGGTGAAGGTAAGAAGTCCTAGCAATGGAATTATGGACCAAACAAACATTAAATTAGAGAACCAATAAATACCCTCAAATCATACACATATATGGACAAAAAGAGCAATTATTGGCAGATATAAGCAAATAAATCTAATAAACACAAATAAAATTTCATTTCAGAAAAAGAATGTTTATACTTTAAAAAATTCAGTTAGTTACAAAGTAAATTTGAAAAAAGATATGGACAAACATTAACAATGTAACTTAGCAAAAGCAAAACCAAGTGACAAATTGTAAATTCATAAAGATCATTGACATATCAAATGGAAAAAGTATACAATAAAAGCATCTGAGACAAAAACACTCAAAACTAACTCATGACTTGATGAATATGAGAATAATAGGTCGACATATGTAGAATATGTTGGCGTGTGTAAGGACCACGCCTTTCTCGGGACAGAAATGGATACAAATGTAAAAAAAAGGGGAGTTAAGTAGATTTCATGGTCAGTCATGCACATCATATACTATGCCCAGTTTCTTGCAAAATTGTATCAAGGCAATGGAATTATTTTTAGCTGTACCATTCAGTGGGAATATTTTCTCATGTTACGAATGAAGTGATGGTTGGACTCCAACTATTGCCCCCAATCTTTCATTCTCATTCAAAATGTGGTTAGTTCATTCAAACCTTTAAGTAATTGGCGAGCAGTGATTATATTAATTCAATTGGAATCTGAAAGAAGTGAAAAAAGGAGAAGGGAAATAAGGCTTAAATACCCTAACTTAAAAGAAAGGGGAAACAGGTAGGGAAGAAAATTGTGATCTCACCCATCACAAAGAATGTCTCAAAAACAATGTCACTATTCATTTTCATCTACAGCATTGAATCCTGGAATTCAAATCTGGAAAGAATGAAGTGTAAATACTGATTGTAACTTTTTCTTAGAGAAAAGTGACCCGACCAAAATGTAGAAAAAAGCAGCACATATTTCAATGTGGAAATGTCATATAAGTGCATATCTTGAATGCAATGAATTCAAGATGTTAGTGGTCCAAAACTATGAGGGTCAGTCTTTACTTGGCCAAAGATTTTTTTTTTCCTCTGTTTATCTGTGGAATAAAAGTAAAAATCATTAAGAAGGCTAAAAGAAAAAAAGACTTATCGAGGGCAAGAACAATTTAAATAGTTTAAAAACACTCAGATTGGATGATTAACAAATGTTATGTACTCTGCTGAAGTGCTAAATGCCAATAAATCATACAGTTTCATGATAAAACACTTACACTTACACATAGGGGCATTAAGTAATATGTAATGGAATATAAATGACAACATTTAGCCCTAATTACCAACCATTTAGGAGGCCACATGAGCCGTAATATACTTTTTTCTCTTACGTGATTTCGTAGTTGTTTTTTGAAACATTAGCGTTTAGGTTTTGTTTACCTTCTATTTGATTCGATGAGACGATCTTTACGTATCGTAGTGCAGCTCCTCTCAGTTTCGACGCGGAGGTACCAACTTGTTTGAGTTTGGTGTTTCAGGAAATGAAATATGTTACTTCCGTATTACTTCCGTATTTGCATATCATGTGACTGCCAAGTACGTCTTTCGAAAAACCTGTTCATTTCTTGGCGGCGCATGCGGCCATCTTGGAGTGTATAGACAAAATGGTGGATCCTTTATTTTTTGTAGATCTCCACATAACGTAATTGTGTTTTGTTCATTAAAATAAATATGGTGGTACATGGACACACCTTGGCAGTGTTTTCATTGTTTTCATACAGTATAGCCCGTGTATTTGTTATGGTAGAAACAAAGTCTGGGCACCGGGGTCATATAGGCTCGAGATGTTCTCTTCAGAAGAAAATTCCCCACTCCACTGATGAATTAAGACCATTTTTTACTGTATCCAGGTCGAAAATCCATTTTTGTTCGCATTTGCGCAGAGCCAAATCACGGTCTCCGCCTCTATTTGAAATTTGAACTGTTTGGATGATAAACCAAAAGATTTCACATGGTTTGTGTTTTAGTTGGAGATAGTGGGCTACAAGGGGTTTATTAGGTGTCTGATTTCTGATGTTGGTCCGATGTTCTCCTATGCGTATTTTGATGTGTCTTTTTGTTTTCCCGATATACAGGAGTTGGCATGGGCATTGGATCGCATATACTACCCATTGCGAATTGCAGTTTGTGAATGATCTGAGTTGCCAGTCTCTTTCTTTCAATTTTATGTTTTTCATATTTTTCGTGAGTGGGCAAACCGAACACATGCCACATTTAAAATGTCCTGTTACCGGTGGAAGGTCCCAGAGGGTGTTCTGTAAGTCTGTTTTTTTTAATTGAGGGTATGTGTGGACCAAACTGTCTTTTAGGTTCTTCTGTCTTTTAAACGCAAATCTTGGAGGTGCTGGATTGAAGTCCTCCGTTTTTATGACATGCCAGTTCTTTAGGACTAGTTTGCGTAGCTTGTGGCTAATCGGGGTGAAGGTTGTGATGCATGTCATTTTTTCCACAGTTGTTTTTTTGGGCGGGTTTAAGCATGTTTCTCGATTTTTATTTTTCGCACTTTTATAGGCCACGTTTATATACTTTTTCGGATATCCTCTTTGTTCCAGACGTTTTTTCAGTTGTTTGCCATGTATCCTATAGTCTTCTAGGTTCGTGCAATTGCGGCGTACTCTTAGGAATTGGCCTATCGGAAGGTTGATCTTGAGGCTTGCTGGATGGTAGCTCTTGAATTCGAGGAGTGTATTTTTATCCGTTTTTTTCCGATATAAGTTTGTGGTGAGGGAGGCGTCTGGCTCTGTTCTGATTTCTAGATCCAAAAAAGGGATGCTCTTTGTGTTGTGGCACATAGTGAATTTGATGTTCACATTGCATTGGTTTAACCATTTTTGGAATTCTAGCAGGAGTGAATTGGAACCTCTCCATACTAGAAAACAGTCATCGATGTATCTGTACCATGCGATGATGTTGGTTTTAAACGGGTTATCGATGTGATAGATAGACTTGGTCTCTACAGAGTCCATATATAGGTTTGCAATATCGGGGGCAAATGTTGCACCCATACTGGTCCCGTGTCTTTGGTTATAGAAAGCTTCTCCACAGATGAAGTAATTCTCCATAAGGGCCAGTCTTGCGCATTCAAGGATAAAGGGGGTTGGAACTGTCTTGTTGTTCATAGTTCGTTGGTTCAAGTATTGTTCCAGTATTTTTAAACATTCGAGCTGCGGAATGCTGGTGTATAGAGCGACTACATCTAATGTTGCTAGAATGTCTCCTTGTTCCGTGGTTATATTTTCTACGATCTTTATCATACTCGTCGTGTCCTTAACATATGATTTCATGCGTGATACGAAAGGTCTGAGGAACCAATCGACGTAAATTGACAGAGGTTCGAGGATCGAGTCTATTGCCGACACTATTGGTCTCCCTGGGGGTGTTGTGCTGTTTTTGTGTACCTTAGGGAGTAGGTAGAATGCTGGGATAGTAGGATTGGTTTTGATTAAAAAGCATTTTTCATCATGATCTATCCACCCTTCGGCTTCTGCATGTTGCATTAGACTCGATATCTCCTCTTTCAGGCGTGATGTCGGATCGCCTTGTAGGGGTTTATAAAATTTCTGGTCTTGTAGATGTAGTCTGATTTCCTCGTTGTATGCGTTTTTATTCCATAAGACTATTCCCCCTCCTTTATCTGCAGGTTTTATTACGAATAGTTCATTTGTTTGTAGGTCTTTCAATGCCTGTCTTTCCATTGGGCATAGATTGTCTTTGGAGAAATTGTTGGTGCATAGTAGTTTTTTAGTTCCTTCAATTATTTTATTTTCAAAAGCCGCGATCGCCGGGCTTATCATATTGTTCGTAGGGAAGAAGGTCGACGGAGGTTTTAGGCCCGTTGTGCTCTTTTCCTTTTCTTTATTCCCTATTTTGGGGTTTCGGAAAAAATATTTTAGCCTGATTGTTCGGAAGAATTTTTGTAGTTCAATCTCTGTTTGGAAGTTTTCTGCCTTTTTAACCGGTACAAAACTGAGGCCACGGCTTAATACCTTGATAACACAATTACGTTATGTGGAGATCTACAAAAAATAAAGGATCCACCATTTTGTCTATACACTCCAAGATGGCCGCATGCGCCGCCAAGAAATGAACAGGTTTTTCGAAAGACGTACTTGGCAGTCACATGATATGCAAATACGGAAGTAATACGGAAGTAACATATTTCATTTCCTGAAACACCAAACTCAAACAAGTTGGTACCTCCGCGTCGAAACTGAGAGGAGCTGCACTACGATACGTAAAGATCGTCTCATCGAATCAAATAGAAGGTAAACAAAACCTAAACGCTAATGTTTCAAAAAACAACTACGAAATCACGTAAGAGAAAAAAGTATATTACGGCTCATGTGGCCTCCTAAATGCAGGTTTTATTCCATCTGCCCCCATAGGTTCTGTTAAACAGGAAAAGAAGGTACCCCTGGGAACCCACATGCAGGGGATATGCATCTCTGCAAAAACAACTAGCGCCAAACCAAATTATATCCTCTGACGAAACCTTCAGGTCAGTAAACAATGAAGACAACTTGTATGTTTGAAATACTAACATGCATAAACGCAATAAACGTTTTGTTCAAATTTCAATTGTGTCCGTAGGCTCGAAAGTCTGAATTACTTCGACGTAAGGACCAACCACTAAGCCCAAATAAGATATAGGCAACCAATTTTATGATGACGTCTAGGGCATGACAGCGAATCCGACGCTTGCCTAGAACAAAAATAATATTCTTAAGTCCGACCACAAAAGCATACAAAGGTCAGTGAGAAGTGGGAATGTGGAGAAGACTGTATCCATGTCGCATAAATTTCTATCAGAAGAGTTTTTAATGCAAGTTGAGTCCTAGACACATCACTAACACAAATTCCATATTTTCCATCCTTTACAGCACTGAAAAACAACGTGAATACCTGGGGTTTTTCTGAACTTTTGTCATTCTGAAAAACAACATTCTGTCCTGAAGAGGGCCACAACTAAAATAGCAGAACACCAGGGATGGTGTTGATGCATATTATGTGCCGAAACATATGTAGACATCCTAACACTGAAACAACTGTGTTTTTTTGCAGCGTTTAAAATTGCATGCTGTACATTTAATGTCTTAGTTTCCCCATTTTTTGAAAGTCAACAATTAAAATTGACAAAGTGCATCATTAGAATTGTCACTCTACTAACCTAGACACCAGAAGCAGAATATGTGTGTGTTAGCTTGGACTTTTTAGTTGTATGTATTGTTTTCTAAGTCTGGAGGTGCCTTGTGGAAAGCACCAACCACTTACAAAAGTGTATAAATTATACTATTAAAATATGTGTTTTTTACTGTGACTACCCTCTGAATAATGAAATATTTTTATGCGACTCTTAGATAGACAAGAAATATATCTATCCAAAAATCCCTCTGTCCCTGCCCTTCTGCGAGGCGGACAAAAAGAGGGGTAATTGAGCTTGTGTTCCTTTGTTTCCTCTACATGTGCCAATACACATATGAGCAAAGAGCGAAAAAAAATCCAAACGACCAATCAAATTCTTCATTCTAAACATATAGGTGACCTTTGATCCTGAATATACATTGGTGTTCGTTGACAATAAGATTCCTTTCCATATTGAAGCCCTCTGGAATTGAATCGAGACTCCACCCACACACATAATTGTCTGAACCGTTGTGGTCAATAAAATGTCGAACTGATGATGTGTTGAGTTGTTTGCAGCAAATCCGTGATATATGCTCTGCAATTCTTACATTAGCTGGTCAACTTGTCCAGACCATGAAATGTACGAGTTCATTACATGCAGAACACTTTTTCACTTTTACAATTTGTCAAAGTCCAAGTGTATTCACCCATTTGGAAACATGTCATTTTTTTAGTAAATTTGCAGGCAGAGAATCCACCAAATTGCTCCTCAGTGGTCCCGAATTCCAAAGTGTAGTTTGTCTGCATGAATTGCTTGGGACATGGACTTTTGAATTGACCAAATGATCATGCAAATTTCAGCCACTTTTAAGTACAAAGAGGGGTAACTGATCCTGATGAAGAAACAGCTGAATCAAAAGGCAATGTTTCTTGATGACCTTTTTAATTTGAGTACTGTTGGGATTACAGGTTGTTACACAAATTAATTTGTAAGTGTTCCAAGAAGTCTCTTTAGGAGATAATAATACCCCACGCAAAGTGTACAGTGCCAGTTTGTTTGAATGGCGTATTAATTTATTAGGCTATCCTCTCTCAGTTAGCCATTCAGCCAAAATGTGCGGTCATGATCAATAATCCAAGAAGGAACTACAATTTCTATAGGGCAAGTTGTCTGTCAATGACCGGGGGAGGTAACTATGATAATGGCAAAGATTATTCCTGCCCGTCTCATTTCTGTAAACGCAAGAGGAAAGCTGCCCTGCCTTATTGGGCATAGTGATGTCTAAAATGTTGATCTCCCATTGTCTCATTTCTTTCATAAATTGGATATTAATGTTACATGTTTTGTGCCAAGCATGGACTCATTCTAATGACTCAAAGTTACCATCCCAGATTAATATCACATCATTGGTGTAAAGTTTTCCCAATAAATCACCAGGATACCTTGATCTGGAATGCATGATACATATATTACCAAAGTGCAGGCTGCATAGCCCTATATCTCCCTTAAATTAATAAATCACCAGGATACCTTGATCTGGAATGCATGATACATATATTACCAAAGTGCAGGCTGCATAGCCCTATATCTCCCTTAAATTAAGTGTGTGACGTTACCTACAAAGCCACCACAGCTGGCTTACATGTCATTAGCAACACAATGTTCACACAATAAATAAAAGACATCCCAATATACATACATACACAGAGAAGCCTCTTAAAGTGCAACATGCAATAAAGTGCTAGTATCCACCACAGTATCCTCAAAGTAAGGATATATAACAAGAAAAGACATGTATATTCACCATAAATAGGTGTAGGTAGACAATACTGTATCACCTAAAATCAGACACCATTACATAAGTGTAATATTTGCTATAAAAAACCCATAGTCTACTAGGTGAGTCAGCTTGTGAAACCACTGTCTTCCAGATTCTAATGGACCTCTCTGAAGGGTTTAATTAAATTCCCCTTCCTCCTAGTTTCAACATCAGTCCAAGTTTTCTTCAGGACAGGTTATCCTTATCTGAAAAGTGAATAGAAATAACATTGCTTGGTCACAATGCCTTCTCATGTGCACAACATGTACCATAATCATAAATTGGAAATGTGAAATGTATGCACTTACTGGCACTGTTGCCAATTGTGCATGGAAGAGGTCGGTTCTATAAAGTCACTGAACCGATTCCTAAACAACAAAAGCAGTAAAGACAATGACCCTTTATTCGCCAGTCTAACTGCAATGTGTCTACACATACTGTGGAATTAAAAGGCCAAGAGAGACACTTACAGCATCTCCAACACATCATGGATGAATGCTCATCATTTCCTTAACTTCTCACTGCATACAATGTCTACTGGCACTAAAATGGAAAAAAGGGCCAGTCAGACATCATAATACGGGACCCAGGGCCATAAAGAGTCCACACCCCTCTGGCCCAAATGCACTAAAAATACATGATAATAGGTTCCATCAAATTCTGCAAAAAAATCCAATGTAGCGAACTACACCATGTAGACAATAGACCAATGCACTGTTAGCCTAGGTGTAGATGATACAGAATACCATTCGAGAAAAAATGCTTCTGTTGTGGAAACATGCAGAGAATAGAACTGCATCCAGGTAGTCAAACATGCAGAATCTTTTATAATTTCCTCTGGTCCCCAGTCCCCAGTCTAAGGTGAATGGACATCACCCCTGGTAACCATCACTCGATATTGAATCGTCATGTACACGCACATGTAGGAGGAGGGCTCGATTTCTGGCTCTTCTGTGTGTATGGGCCCCTCCATCAGGTGTGGTCCATCACATGATGTGGAAGTAGAGATAAACAAAATGTAAATTCATCACGTCGTACGTCACGTGATATGGAAGTAAAAATAAACGAGGTATGACATCCACCACAGGGCCAAAGAGGAAAAAGGACTAATCACTGTCCTGATACGTCTTCTCATAGACAATACCTCATAAAGTGTCATCCGTCACATAGTGCGGAAAGGAAAATATCATGGGGGAAATGGATTCAGCCGCATGGCCACATACCGGGGTGGCTGACATAAAATACCTGCAACTCTAGAAGGCAAACCATGTGGTCAAGATGGTATTCGTAGAATAAATCAAGTTAACCAATTCACAGACAGTACATATATATCCCTATACACATTGCTTATCGATGTTAAAGTAAGTTCCAGTAAATAAATAAGGACAACTTGAAGTTCTCTTGTCATGTTCTCAAACAGCATAAATGTAACAGAGTAATACATGCTGAAACAAACATCATGCTTCTGTTGTCATGATTTGAAGTAAATCCCAAAAATATATAATTTAATGGGTTAACAGGAAAATACACTGACATATTATGGGCATAAATACATAGGTGACCCATATATCAATTGAGTTTATCTAGGTTCCGACTATTTGCTTAGTAGTGTGCATATAGTCTAGAGAGTGAGATCCCCCCCTTAGTAGTTGGAGGCTACTTGGTCCAGGTCCAATATACTATCTTTACACATAAGTAGGATCACAAACAGGTGATTGGCCATTTTTTACATTCGCCACGAGATAAGGACAGGATACAGAACGCGGGAAGTATTACACAACGGAAACACATTGAAAGTAAGTACTATGGTACAGTCTGGAGATTGGAGCTAACCACAGAGACTTGAGGATGACTTATGGGACACGTTCTTGTCCTCGCTACAGGATCAGTTGGAATTCACATTCATGAATCCACTGAGAGGAAGGCAGCCGACACCTTATTGCCAACCTACACTCGACCCTTTTGAGAGAGGTAAGCCAGATGCTAGAGTATTAGTTCTATATAATTTGCACACTTGACACTACTGCAACATTTTCTATACTTGTGAAACTAAGTCAAGGTTTCATTGACCCTAGAGGGAGATACCGTGAGCGGAACCAGACCCTTTGAAATTCAAGAATTGTCTTGGGAAGCCATGGAATCGATTGAAGTATTTGACAGACTTATTCCATTTGATACATCGCTCCTGAGATGAAATATTGGTGAGACATAGGAAAGAATTGATTGTTATCTTATAGGTGCAGTATATAGACAAGACAGCTGATCACAATTTTTAGAAGTGGGAAGTACACTCAAAGTACAACTGCACTCAAGATACCCCATTAGATGATCTACTTGAGAAATAAAACAGATGAATGGACTTAGAATGGGTCATGATAGACCGATGATATAACAGTGTTGGTGGTTACCTGTATGTAGAAATCCTAGCTATAAACTAATATTGGTTCTCTTTATTTTGTGATCGTAGATCAGTAAAAGGATGCTATAAAGATTGACACAAAGAATGTTTTGCTCAATTTTGGCACAGCCACCCTCAACTAAGTAGATTTCAGCACCATAAATTAATTTGTGGGTAATCTTCTACTGATAATATAATAAATGACAATATATTTTCAATGGGACAGTAGTTTGCTTGCAAAGAGCTTTTGTCATATGGTACATTTTGTGTGCAGTTAGAAAAATGTAAAACAGCATGTGTTTAAACCTCTAGTGTCTTTTTCCCAACAGTGCTTACAACCTAACTGGCTTCAAAGCTAGTACTGGATGCTTCAATATATATAAAGTTTTATTCCACCCTGTAAAACATCATTTAAATGCACGATTATACAGTAGGGTTTGGTGCTGATTGTGACATGTGGCAGGTGTCACATGCCACATTGAGCTCCAACCCCTTTTCCAGGTCCCTTGAGGCTCATATTTATGAACCAGGAAGCTTTACCAGGTTCCTGGTTCCTGTTTGTGAGCAGCACATAGGATACAAGAGTGGCCTGGAATGACATATCAAAGCTGAAAAATCAGGTAAGAATTTATTTTTATTAAATGTGATGTGTATTTTGCATGTCTGATGCATCTATGTACTATGGGTCAGTGAGTGGTGGGTGAATGAGTAGGAATGTGATATTGTGTGTTTGAACTTTCTGGTTGGGTAGGTGGGTGGGTAGATGTGTGTGTCTGTGTGGAGAATGAAGTGAGTATGGATGTAAGGTGTAAGAGAAGGTTTTTGTGTGAATGACTGGTGGGTGAATGAGTATTTAGTCGATAGTGTGCATTTGAATCTTCTGGGTGGGTGCGTGCCTGTGCAGAGAATGCAGTGTGAGTGGATGTGAGAGAAGGCTTATGGGTGAGTGATTAGTAGGTGAATGAGAAGGAATCTAATAGTGTGTGTTTGAATGTTCTGGGTGGGTGGTTGGGTACATGCCTGTGTGGAGTGAGAGTGCAGTGAGAGTGGATGTAAAAGAAGGTTTATGTGTGAGTGAATGGTGAGTGAATGAGTATGTATGTGATAGTGTGTGACTGAATGTTCTGGGTGGATTCTTGCCTGTGTGGACAATGCAGTGTGAGTGGACACGAGAGAAGGTTTATGGGTCAGTGAATGGTGGGTGAATGAGTATGTATGTGATAGTGTGTGACTGAATGTTCTGGGTGGGTTCTTGCCTGTGTGGACAATGCAGTGTGAGTGGACACGAGAGAAGGTTTATGGGTCAGTGAATGGTGGGTGAATGAGTAGGAAAGTGATAGTGTGTGTTTGAATCTTATGAGTGGATGGGTCTGTTCCTGTGTGGAGAGTGTAGTGCGAGTGGACATGAGAGGTTTACGGGTGAGTGAATTGTGGGTGGGTGAGTAAGTAGGAATGTGAGTGTGTGTACGTGTGTGCATGTTCTGGGTGTGTTGGTGCCTGTGTAAGTGCATGTGAGAGAAGACATGTGGGTGAGTGACTGATTGGTGAATGGGTATGATTGTGTGTGGGAGTGTTCTGGGTGGCTGAGTGCATGCCTGTGTGGTGACTGCAGTGTGAATGAGTGTGAGAGGAGATGTATGGCTGAGTGACTAGTGGGTGAAAGGGGATGAGCGTGTGGGTCCGTGTGTGTAAAGCCCTGGGAGAATGGGGATCACTAGAAATGCCCCTGTGTACTTTCAGTGACTTGTGTCTATGGTACCCACATGGTGATCCGGGCCGGCCCAGGGTGTGCCCATGCCCTGTGCTTTAAACAGCTTGGAGTGGGGCCCTTAGCATTAGCATGGCTGGCATGGGGGGCCACCAAATGTTGTGCTATGCCACTGCCGGTAAGCTCAGTCTTGTTAAGAACATCCCTAATGCATTCTGTTGCCTCCCCTTGTGGTACACTGTTACATTGTGCTTGTATGTATGTCCATCGCGACCAATCATTCTCTTTGCTTATCAAAAGATTAGTCTTCAAATGTGTTAATAGGAAGAGCAGCGTCGTTAAGATAAGTGTCAAACACAATGGTTGAAAGAAGTGATCATTAAACTTGCTTTGCAGTTCAAGAATAGATACGCACGCACCAATGCTGTCTGCTTCTGGGGGGATTAGAAATGTTGTATGGGTTTTTGGTAAAGCATATAGTGATGGTGTGTTTGGTTTCTGAAGATTAAGAAATTCCAATTCACGCATAACGATTGAGTCTCTTTGCAGGGCTAATGTAGTAACTTTGTCCATCACTGTTTGCATTTACTCTACTTAACATTCCCCGTAACCCGCTTACACCCTACTTAACATTTCATCTACTTAACAGTTATTAAGTATACACATAACTTAACATACATATATATATATATACTTAGATACAACATAAACATATAATATACTATGTCACAATGGGGTGACTGCTGCAGTCAGGCACTCATTTATAGTACCATGAGTCTGTCCATGGATGCTGGCTCTGGGTGAGTGAGTGCAGTGCTGCTCATGATGAAAAGGATGGTTGATGGCTGACAACAGGCTGTGACAAGTTCCTTGGTGACACGTAATGGGGCTTCTTCATTCTTCGGGGTGCCACCCTCCACCACGTGGGGCCCACAGTGTTCACCAAGCTGCCGGCACTCTTGTCTTGGTATCCTGGGCGGTCCCTTCTGAGAGTGGGGGTCCGCCCACACATCATCACTGTGCCCCACGGCAAATGTTAATTTCAGGGTGGATCCCTTGGCTGGGGGGCCAACCCCACTCACTGCTGCACCCGTGGTATGGATAACACCATGTTATCTTTGGCGGCATTGTGGTTGCCATGGGGACGCCTCCATGCTCGTCGTCGCTCCCATGGCTTTGATCTTCAGGCTCTCCCCCTCTGCAATGCATCGCGAGATGCAGGGGTGGGTCTCTCACCTTCACCCAGGCAGCTTTGTTGGGTGGCACAGGCCTTTCTTCACCTAGTCTACTCAAGGGAGCAGCCAGGACTTCCTCCGCCTCTTCACCCCAGTTGGCCGGGACCTATATCTGTCGCTAAATTGCTTCACTTCCCGGGCTGCATCTGCCGTACACAGCCCAGGAGGGCTTCACTGATGAGTTGCTTCCCTGACCAGGAGGCGGGCATTTTGGGGCATGGCTAGGCAGGCCATCCTGGGCTGTCCCCCACATGTGGTCCAGGACAGGTGGTTCTTCGTGGGCCCAGGCAGCCCCTGAGATGCTACCTGGGCCACAAATGTCTCTTGGCCCGTCTGGCAAAGCAGCTCGGCCCCCCTGGAATAAGTCTCTGGGGGGGCTTCCCACCTTTTGCCTTGCGCTGCTTGATGGATTTCGGCCCTAGGGGGCTGCTCCAGGCAGTGACACTCGAGGTAAGTCTCTCACTGTACCTCTCTTCTCCAACTGTCCTCTCCAACTATCTTTTTTGTAAATCCTCTTTGGATTCTTTTTCTCTCACTTGCCTCGCCCATTCCTGGGCTTGGAAGTTCTATTCCTTTGTTCCTTTCTTCTTTTCTTTTTACACATTCCATCCAGCCCCATGGCGGGCTGGATGGATTCTTCCACAAACCCACACACAGAGCACAGAAAAATAAAAACACACTACACTTTGAATAAAATCCATTATTACTCTGGTGTCTGCGTCTTTCTTTCTAGGTGTTCCCTCACAGAGCAAGCATGTAGCCGCACTAAGCGGGCCCCGTGGCGCCACAGGGTACACAGGGGCAGATAGAGCTCCAGTGCAGAGTACACCATCTACACAAACTACTTCTAGACAGTCACTCGTATGAAACAAAACACTCCAGCAAAGGCACCAACAAGGCTACCGGGTCACACTCAGCCAAGCAAATAAAATGCACCTTACCAGACAAATAGGTAAAGTAAAAATATGTTTAATATGGACAATGTCAAAAACAGGGAGGTCAAAAGTTACGTGTTTTGCACCGCAACCAGGTGCTTCATCACACATTTTGTTCTTTTCCCACAATGCATTACTTATAGTTTCGAAGTACTACTCTAATGCACAATTCCGATAAGAAATGTATATTAGCAGCATTACTAAAACGGCAGCCATTTTAACACAGACAAATACAGACTATCCATGCAGTGATTTCCCAAGTGAAATGCCAACCGGCAGAATGCTGTGATACAGAAAAAAGCCAATAATAAAGTAGTAGGTGTGTTTTTCTTGGGCGGGGGGTGTATTTTATTTGTGTTTTATAAAGCATCGTAAGCCAAGACACTGTACTGAGAACAAGGAAGGGTACAATATAATGAATAAACAAAACAAACAAAAAATCAGAAAACAATCAATCAAGGATATTTCAGCAAATAACACTTCAGCGACCCACAAAATAAAGAACAGACAGAAATAGAATGAAGAGGGTAGGGAAGAGCATACCAGTGAAGAGGGGCTAAAAGCTTAAAAGTGTGAAAATGGGATTGAGCACAAGGGGGACGAGGTGCCCCCAATAGAAACTGGGAAGAAGAGCGGAGAGAACGATTATGAGTATGGAAAGATATCAGAGCAGAGAGATAGCTATGAGCAAGACCATAGAGGGTCTTAAAGACAAGACAGACAACATTTAATTTAATGTGAGTGTGAAAGGGTAACCCCCCAAGAGTGGCAAGAGAGGAGGAAATAGAATCTCAGAAAGAGAGAAGACAGAGAAGACAGATAGAAGAGTTGAATAAAGATTTGAGAGGGGTAAGACGAGAACTAGGAAGTCCAAAGAGGGCAGTGGAACAATAAAAGAGTCGGAAAAAAATAGAATAGAAGATTAAAAGGTTAGAAATGGACAGGCTTTACGAATACTGTGTAGGTGAAAGCGACGGGCGGGTGAGATTAGCAAGATGTGATGAGAGAAGGAAAGACTGGAGTCAAAGTGGAGGCCAAGAATTTGGGCCGTGGATGAGATTGGAAGCTGGATGAGGGAAAAGAAATAAAGGAAGGGGCAGGGGAGAGGGTACTACCGGGGAAAAAAGAGACTTCAGTTTTCCCAGCATTGAGCGTAAGATAGTGTGAGGACATCCAAGATTTGATAGCCACTAGACAAGCGGAAAGAGTATGGTGAATTTCAGAGGAGAACGAAGAGAAAGAGAGAAAGAGTTGGGTGTCATCAGCATGAAAGTGATGTGTGAAACCAAAGGACGAAATAACTGCTGCAAGAAGGGAAGTTTAAAGAGAGAAGAGAAAAGGGCCCAAAAAGGACCCTTGAGGCACACCGTGGGCAAGCCGGAAAGATTTAGATGACTTCCAGGCCCAAAAAACAGAAAATATACTTTGAGATAGATAATATTGAAACCAAGAAAGGACAGAGCCTGTGAAACCAAAGGAAGAAATTGATGTCAATAGTAGAGTGTGGTTGACTGTGTCAAATGCAGCAGATAGGTCCAAGAGGATGAGAAAAGATGAGTGTTTGGAATATTGCTCAGAAAGAAGGGAGTTCAAAACCAAAAGGAGAGTAGTTTCCGTGGAGTGGAGAGGACAAAAGCCAGAATGGAATTCTGGGAGAATAGAAGAGTTGGAGACAAACATAGAGACTCGAGAATAGACCATCCATTCCATTAATTTAGAGAGATAGGGTAATAAGGAAATAGGGCAGAAATATGAGACAATCAGTGGATCAGCATGCTTGAAGGAGGTGGGAAAGGTATAGGTAAAGAGGCAGACGTTGAAGAAGAAGATAAGGTAAGACACTAGTGAAGGGTAGACCTTAAGACTAAGTGCAGAAGCAATTGGGTCAGTCGGAGAAGCAGTAGTTTTAAAATGAAAAACAAATGAAATGCATATTAAAATACAAATATTAGTAAAACCAGTTTATGTACAGCACTATTAATATAATGTGCACAAATTAAACAATCCATGACATAGCAAATCAACAATTCCCTGAATAATTGTGCACATCCTTCATATGTTTCGCCTCACCACGCAAGACAAGTGAGAATACCAAGATAATGCGCCATGACTGCTGAAATAAAGTGCAAGTGTAACAACGGATGGTCTAGTATCCTGAAAATCCTCATCTGCATAAAACAACTGATGCAACACACCAGAATTTATCATTGTCATGTACCGGCGTGTAAGCAGTGTCAAGAAACGGATGCATAGCCCTTTAAGAACACTACAACCAGGGGCTTGGAAGTTGGCATGGCAACGCTGGCGTCCTCTCAGCGTTTCCCACGGTCGACGCTGGAAGCCGCGGAACGCTGTCATGTGACCTCACCTTTATATTCTCCGCCTATGCTCCAGATCGTTGCTTCTGATTGCGAATTGGTGGCGCCTCGTATCTTGTACCTTGTATCCAGTTTTCCTTAGCATCCCGGTTCTGTCCCTTTCCCTTCCCCTTCCCTCCAGCATTTCTGATTACCTCGTTGCCTCGACCCGGACCGTTTACCTGGCTTTGGATTTTGGACTGCCTTGTTCTTGTTTGCTGCCCGCATCATTCTTCGACCTCGGACCGCTCACGGATTTCCTAGCCTTCGCCCATTTGTTTTGGTTGCTCTTCGGTTGTCTTCTGGATCATCAATCATCTGGACTGCATCCGGGTATTTTGAGGAACTTTGGAACTTTTCTTGAACTTTGGATTGTTGACCTTGGAACTCTTGAACTTTTGGATTGTCGAACTTGGAACTTGAACTTCCAACCTGGGGTTTCCTTGTGACGCACACTATATAGTGTGTAGTAGGCGTCCTCGTGCCGGCGGGATAGGTGGTTGAGCTTTGCTGGTATTCTGCATTGTGGACTTCGGAGTTCTTCTCTTCCTGGTTCCATCTGGTTCTCCCCGGAGTAACGGTAAGCCTAGGGGTTGTTATCAGAATTGGGATCAACTTATTGCATTCTTTCTGTTGTGTTCGGGTTTGGTCAGAAGGACGATTGTTATATTATCTGTATTGTGTTAACTCCTCACTTACAGATCCAACGCCTGTCCTCGGCTACTCGTACCACCGTGACTTCTGCATTACAACTTTTGCGTCATCTACATTACAACTCCTGCGTCCTCTGGGTCTCATCAGGTATCCGTTCTTTCCTCTGATTGATCGCTCTGGCTGTCCATTCCTGGGGCCAGAGGGTTCCATCGGGTGGAAGAACTCTTCGGCTACACGACGTGGGCAACTGGATTCTGACATAATCAGAAGCCTTTCAATATGGATACCAATGAGACGCTGTCCACTATTTTACAATTGGTGGCCGATTTGCGTAATGATATGACTGCGGCTCATTCAGCCACGCAGCGACGCATTGATGAGTTGCAAGCAGGGTTCCAACCCCTTGGGGCAGCTGCCCCACCTTTGGCTAGTGTCTCTGGGGCAGGTGCTGGTCCATCCCAACAGGGTGCTGGACCAGTTTATATGACTGCCCAGTTCCCTTTGGCTCCACCGGAACGCTTCAGTGGAGACCCCAAGACCTTTAGGACCTTTTTGAACCAATGTAGACTACACTTTCTGTGTCGTCCTGCCTCTTTTCCAGATTCCACTACTAAGGCGGCGTTTCTGTTATCTCATTTAGGGGGTACCGCGGCTGCCTGGGCTAATCCGTTGTTGGAAGAGGGCAGTCATCTTCTTTACAATTGTGACGCCCTAATGGAGGCTATGAGTCGTGTGTTTGACACACGTTATGCCACACAAGCTACGGATTTAGAACTGCTTGGTCTCCAACAAGGCAGTACACCTCTCCTGTCCTATCTAGCCAAGTTCAATCAGCTGGTGGCGGAAACAAATTGGCCCGAAGAGAAGAAGGCCTCTCTCTTCTATAAAGGGCTATCCGACTCCCTAAAAGACACACTGGCTACCGTTCCGGTGATACCTACTGCTTTTTCGGAACTACTGGATTTGGTTCTCCAGATCGATTCCCGACAAGCAGCACGGAGGGGTGAAAAGAGAACGGTTCCTCCTGTTGCTATCTCCGTTCCTTTACCTGCCGCTGGATCCACGGAACCCATGCAGATTGGGGCACTTAGAACTCCTCTCTCGGCTGAAGTTAGGGAACACCGGAGAAAGAATGGATTATGTTTCTATTGCGGAGGTTCAGACCACTTGCTCCGAGAATGTACCAAAAAACCCGCTAAGAAACAGGGAAACGCCAAAACCCGGTGACTGAAGGGGTCCAGATGCCGGGTGTTTCTTCGATAGACCCTACAATATACAGTCCTTATTGTCTATCTGTTTCCCTGTCGTCTCCCGGTTCTGAGAAATGGGCCGTGATGATGGTCCTGGACTCAGGTGCCACAGGGAATTACGTGGATGCCACTTATGCTCAGGAGTTGGGTCTGCCAGTTATGCACAAATCATGTCCTGAAGTGGTAAATTCGGTAGATGGCTCTTCCTTGGTCTCTGGGTTAGTGACGAAGCGGACTACTGACCTCACCATGATCACTGACTGTGGTCATCAAGAGAGCATCTACTTTGATCTCATTGCGGCACCACAGTTTAAATTCATTCTTGGCTTACCTTGGTTAAGGTTACATAATCCCTCTGTGGATTGGCATTCTGGGGAGGTATGTTTTCCGTCGGATTACTGTGAAAGGAGATGCCTCACTATCAGTTCGGAGATCACCAATCCAAGTCATGCTCTCGCTGAAACTACCCGTACTGTGGGGGCAGTGCTTAACACTGTCCTTCCTATGGTGTACAGGAAATATCAGGACGTATTTGACGCACGTGGGGCAGAGATACTTCCACCCCACAGGCCCTATGACTGCCCTATCGAGCTGATTCCTGGAGCTAAGATTCCGTCGGGGCGCATATATTCCCTGACCTCTAAAGAGAACGTGATTCTGAAGGAATATATTGACAAATCCTTGAGTACTGGCTTTATTCGTCCTTCCCGCTCACCTGCTGCCTCACCCCTGTTCTTTGTCCCTAAGAAGGAGGGGGACCTGCGTCCTTGTATCGATTACCGTGCTTTAAATGCCGTCACGATCAGAAATCAGTATCCGATTCCTTTGATTTCAGTCTTATTGGACCAATTGGGTGCAGCTAAGGTGTTCACTAAATTGGATTTGAGGGGAGCCTACAATCTCGTCCGGATTCGCGAAGGCGACGAGTGGAAGACGGCCTTCAAAACCAAATATGGCCTTTTCGAATACTGCGTTATGCCCTTTGGCCTATGTAACGCTCCGGCGACCTTCCAATACTTCATCAACGACGTATTTCATGACATGCTAGACCAGTACGTAGTCGTTTACTTAGATGACATCCTGGTCTACTCTCCTTCGGTGGACACTCACGTCATCCATGTCTCCAACGTTTTGCAGCGTCTAAGAGAGTACCACTTGTATGCTAAGTTGGACAAGTGCAGGTTTCATGAAACCGAGGTAGAGTTCCTAGGCTATGATATCACTAGCCGGGGAGTGCAAATGAGCCAGTCTAAGATCACCGCGATATTGGAGTGGCCTCGTCCTGATACCTTGAAGGCTCTGCAATCCTTCCTAGGTTTTGCAAATTTCTATCGGCGGTTTATCCAAGACTTTTCAGCCATTGCCTCTCCACTTACTAAACTTACCAGCACTAAAAGTTTGTTTGAATGGAACGAGGAAGCTCAACAGGCTTTTGAGGCCTTAAAATCTGCTTTTACCACGGCTCCCGTCCTTCAACATCCGGATCCCTCTTTGCCTTTCATTGTAGAAGCAGATGCTTCAGATGTAGCACTGGGAGCTATCCTGTCCCAACTTTGCCCCGAGTCCGCTGGTTTACATCCTGTTGCGTATCACTCCAGAAAACTCACCTCTTACGAGAAAAATTATACGATCACAGAACGGGAATTGTTGGCTGTAAGAGACGCCTTTATGGTATGGAGACATCATCTTTTGGGGTCTTCCGAACCAGTTCAAGTATTTACTGATCATCGGAATCTCTTGGCACTGCAATCAGTGAAGTGTACCACGGCACGTCATGCCAGGTGGCATGAATTTTTCGCCATGTTCAACTTCACCATTACCTATCGCCCTGGTTCTCTGAATTCGAAGGCTGGTGCTCTTTCCCGCATCCATGGAGTCCCTGAACCATCCGAGCTTAAAGGAGCTCTTCTATTACCCAATCAAGTGGTGTGTGGGTGTACCTTGCGCCCCTCTCTGAAAACAAGGATACTAGAATGGGTGAGAACTACTCCCTCCGAGATTTCTAGCCTGGGGTTGGAGGTCATCAATTCATTGCCTTATAAGAAGGGTAAAATATATGTGCCTGACTCCGACACAAGACACACCGCCATACAATGGTGTCACGATTCAGCGGTAGCGGCACATCCAGGTACTGGGAAAACTATTGACCTTTTGAGAAGGTGGTGCTGGTGGCCCTCCATGTCACACGATGTTCGGGAATACGTCATTTCTTGTGCCGTTTGTGCACAGTGCAAACATCAACCGGGCAAACCGGTGGGCCTGCTTCAATCCATGCCTATTCCAGACAAGCCTTGGTTTATGGTCTCTATGGATTTCGTAGTAGAGCTTCCGGTAGTCGACGGCTACGACACTATATGGGTGGTAGTGGACTATTTCACTAAATCAGCCTTGTTTGTACCCTGCCAGGGGATTCCTTCTGCTCCGGTTTTGGCAGAACTGTTCTTGAAGAACGTCTACCGAAGATTCGGTCTGCCTTCCATTCTTGTTACTGACCGGGGACCACAGTTCACTTCTCGTTTTTGGAGAGCCGTGACTTCAACGTTGGGTATAGACGGCAGGTACTCTAGTGCATACCATCCACAAACCGATGGGCAAACAGAGAGGCTTAACGCCACCATGGAACAGTATCTACGATGTCTTACCCACCAACGCCAAGATACGTGGGTTTCTGTTCTACCTCTGGCCGAGTTCGCCTACAATAACTCTATGCATACGGCGACAGGTGTATCTCCGTTCTTTGCACTATATGGCCAGCACCCCCGTTCTTTGCCCAGTATTGCTGATTGGCCATTACAAAATCCGGCTGCCTCTGGTTGTCTTAGGAACCTATCAGATACCCACGCTATAGTTAAGAGTCAACTATTACAGGCCCAGTCACGTACTAAGTCATCGGCAGATGCACATCGCTCACCGGCTCCTAACTACCGACCGGGGATGAAGGTTTGGCTGTCCACAAAAAACCTACGCCTGCCTGGTGGAAGATCCCTGTTGCTTCGGTTCATGGGTCCCTACAGCATTCTGCAGGTTATTAACCCTGCGGCCCTCCGATTGGCTCTTCCTGCAAAATGGAAGGTACACCCGGTATTCCATGTTTCTCTAGTGAAACCATGCCACCCATCTACCAGACTTCCTGCTCATCCACCTCCGATTAGGGTGCATGGTTTTGATGAATATGAGGTGGGTGCGATCTTGGATACCAAAGTCCGAAGGGGCAGACGTCTCTATCTGGTCGATTGGAAGGGCTATGGTCCCGAAGACCGTACGTGGGAACCTGTGGGAAACATCCATGCTCCGGCCCTTTTGTCTCGTTTCTGGTCTGCTCGGGGGGTGACACCCCCTTTGAGGGAGGAAACTGTCATGTACCGGCGTGTAAGCAGTGTCAAGAAACGGATGCATAGCCCTTTAAGAACACTACAACCAGGGGCTTGGAAGTTGGCATGGCAACGCTGGCGTCCTCTCAGCGTTTCCCACGGTCGACGCTGGAAGCCGCGGAACGCTGTCATGTGACCTCACCTTTATATTCTCCGCCTATGCTCCAGATCGGTGCTTCTGATTGCGAATTGGTGGCGCCTCGTATCTTGTACCTTGTATCCAGTTTTCCTTAGCATCCCGGTTCTGTCCCTTTCCCTTCCCCTTCCCTCCAGCATTTCTGATTACCTCGTTGCCTCGACCCGGACCGTTTACCTGGCTTTGGATTTTGGACTGCCTTGTTCTTGTTTGCTGCCCGCATCATTCTTCGACCTCGGACCGCTCACGGATTTCCTAGCCTTCGCCCATTTGTTTTGGTTGCTCTTCGGTTGTCTTCTGGATCATCAATCATCTGGACTGCATCCGGGTATTTTGAGGAACTTTGGAACTTTTCTTGAACTTTGGATTGTTGACCTTGGAACTCTTGAACTTTTGGATTGTCGAACTTGGAACTTGAACTTCCAACCTGGGGTTTCCTTGTGACGCACACTATATAGTGTGTAGTAGGCGTCCTCGTGCCGGCGGGATAGGTGGTTGAGCTTTGCTGGTATTCTGCATTGTGGACTTCGGAGTTCTTCTCTTCCTGGTTCCATCTGGTTCTCCCCGGAGTAACGGTAAGCCTAGGGGTTGTTATCAGAATTGGGATCAACTTATTGCATTCTTTCTGTTGTGTTCGGGTTTGGTCAGAAGGACGATTGTTATATTATCTGTATTGTGTTAACTCCTCACTTACAGATCCAACGCCTGTCCTCGGCTACTCGTACCACCCTGACTTCTGCATTACAACTTTTGCGTCATCTACATTACAACTCCTGCGTCCTCTGGGTCTCATCAGGTATCCGTTCTTTCCTCTGATTGATCGCTCTGGCTGTCCATTCCTGGGGCCAGAGGGTTCCATCGGGTGGAAGAACTCTTCGGCTACACGACGTGGGCAACTGGATTCTGACAATCATCTATAGAGATGTCAAAAAGTGTGCATGTGCACATATAACATCCCTCAAAATAAAAGGGGTATGAATAGATTAAACAAAATGCCCACAAAAGCCATGATGATAAAAACTACAGAATGCAACTAGTCAAAATGCATGCATGCACAAACATAACCATGCACATAGTAATGCAATAATTCATATAGGAAAAGGTGCAAAATGCAAATAGTCAAGGTGCAAGCGTGCATAAATTTGACCATTCATATGATAATGCAATAATGTGGAACCAGCATAAACAAAATGGTCATAGCTATTTAAAGTGCATAGTGCAGCTAATCAGGATGTATATATACTCAAAAATAAATGTAACCCCTCCCATGATAATACATTCTGTACTTCAATTGCACTACACTCAAGAACGTGCAACTGGGATTAAAAAAAAATGTTGTTTTGATAATTGAATGAACAAAATAAAAAATAAAAAATCTGAAAAGCAAATGACATAAAATCAATTCAGAACTGAAAACTGAAAATACATGTGTTTGCTCCACGAAATTGTGGAGCATAACCATAACAATTCAATAGTATGCAATTCACAATCAAAATTACAACTCTTAAACAAAATAGTGCTAATATGAAATAATGAGTAAAAACAAAAGAAACATAAAATAAAAAATGGAAAATGGAAAATGCATTGTGGGAAAAGAACACAATGTGTGATCAAACACCTGGTTACAGTGCGAAACGCCTTACTTTTTACCTGCCTGTGTTGGATATTGTACATATTAAACATACTTTTACTTGATTTATTTGTCTGGTAAGGTGCATTGTGTTTGCTGCGCTTAGTGCGACCCGGTACCCTTGTTGGTGCCTTTGCTGGTGTGTTTTGTATAATTATGGCGACTTCCCGTTCCGCCGTGGGTCGGCGCCAACTTTCATATATTTGACTTATATCTTTTTGCAACCCATTTTAGTGTCGGATTCTGGTCCATTCCCTTTATGACTGAATATATTAAGACTATTTTTGCCACAGTCAGTGGTTATACATGCACATAGTAGCAGCTTGGTATTTTTTTATCTTGCTTTCATTATGCAAGGTACGAGAGAAGCAGCAAGGCTTACACAAGCCAAGGCTTTATTTGATGAACATAAGATTGTGACCAACCTTACAGTGATCTCCAAGACTGGGAGTAAACCCAGTGAGGATGTTGAGACCTCGCTGTTGAAACAGATGGAAAAGTTAACAAAAAGAGAAATCTCCAAGTGGTGGGAGGAACATTCTTTACAGAATTACTTGGATGTGGGGCGTATACCACGTGATCTTCATGTTCTCATCACGCCATCATTTGACGATCAGGACCCTGCGATGTTGGAGGAGTGGGGTCAGGCAACAAATGACTGTCCCGCAAGATTCTTGAACTTGTTGGTTACATTTGCCAAACCTGATTGCAGCAAAGTAATTCTTCAAATAGACGAAATAGACACTAAACTTGGAAGTATACAGTCTACAGAAGTTGGAAACAAACTGAGGGCAAGCATTGATCTGGGTTTCATTGCTTACGAAGAGGATTTCAAGCAAAGAAAGAGAAACATTTTTGCGGGACAAGATCGATTATCAATCTGGACGAGTATACACTTTTGGAAAAATATTTGCCACTCTGAGGCAGCAAGTTACAAGGACTGCCACAGTGAGTGAAGTATTGACTGATGGTTCTGTGGCCTCAGAGTCTGATGCCTCTTCCAGTGACAATGAAGCACTGCCCATAAGACTACATTTTCTACAAGAGATGCAGCTCCTTTGCAAGGATGGGAATGCTCAGAAGGGGCAAAGGGACCACGGCAGGGGACGAGGCAAAGGTTGGAATCAAGCCTCAAGATGTGGAAAATACATTGCGGGTGACAGAGCATGGACCACCGGGGACACACATAGACCACTGCTGACCCACATTGTTATACTCTCTGGGTCTGTGTTAGAAAACATGGCGAGTTTCATTGGTGAGACTTTGAATCCACTGGTTCCAGCCGAGCCCTCTTATATACGAGATACCTAGGACTTCCTTTCACATATAACTTGTACACCTTGGGAAGATGGCATGCTGTTGGCTACCTTAGATGTGGTTTCATTGTACACCTCTATTGATCGTCACATTGGGCTGGCAGCATGTAACTCTTTTCTTAACATGAGATTGCTTAATGATGGTCTTTTGTCTTAAACACAATGATTTTCTCTTCAACGGATGCTACTACCACCAGGTCAGGCGGACTGCAATGGGGGCCAATAAGAATTCCCACCTTTCCATGGGGTTGCGGGAACACAATTTCGTGTCGAGTTCTGCCAATTAATGCTATACTGATAAAGTATCCCATCCATTGGCTCTGTTATATTGATGACTTGTTTATTCTGTGGAAGGGCAGTGAAGTGGAGTGGCTGGCCTTTGTGAGGATCCTTAATGATAATGATTTGAATTAAAGGATTACTGAAACACACAGTGATGCCGATTTAGTGTTCCTGGACGTTAAGGTAACTAAAGGGATTGATGGCTTGGGAACTACTGTATTTTATAAACCAGCCAGCTCCAATCAGCCATTGTCAGCAAAGAGTAATCATCCCAAGACCTGCATTAAAAGCATCCCTTATTGAGAGTTTGTGCAGTTTTTGCTGGAATTGTTCAGACTTGACTGATTATTGATGCACAAAATGCTTTGTCTGCATCACGTTTTTCCTGCCTCGAGAGGGCACATAAAAAGAATTATAGTGCATGCCTTTCTAAAAGTACAGGGTCTGAATCGGGATGCTCTTCTGGTAAAATCCAGGCTCACTGACAGTGAGACTGTAAGAAATTCAGTTCATTCTTACATATGGCTCTGCCTCAAATCGGATCAGCGATATTGTCTCTAAATATTGGCACATGATCCGGGCAGACAAGGATCTGAACGGAGTCCTCCCACCCTGCTCGTCCCTCACTTTCCACTGCATGGTCCTTAAAGGATAAACTTGTCTCCAGATGTCTGGCTCCAGCCAAACCAGATACATGACTAGCACAGAATACAATTGGGTTTGTTAAGTGCACAAAGTGCAATGTGTGTGAGTTTGCGATGTCCATGTCATCTTTTAAACATACTGTTGTTGGGACTACATTTTCCATTGGGGGTAACATTAATTGTAACACCGATTTTGTTGTTTATGTCCTCAGCTTCTACTGTTCCAAATGGTATGTCAGGAGCACTACATGTAAATTGAAACTCAGGATTTTGGGTGACCAAAAATAGGGATTTTTCATACCGCATCCCCAAGCATTTTCATGATCATCATAACGGACAGATCAATACATTTTCAATTTTTGGAGTTGCACATATCAACAAACATCCCAAGAAGGTGATTATGACTCAGACAGCTGGAGACCAAAATGATTATTGATTTCCAATCTAAATATCATTCAGGACAAAATATCGATGAACAGCTTTACAAGTCCATTGGTGTGAGTGACATCTGAAAGTCCATGTGTTCATTCTTTGCATCCTACAGGACTTTGCAATAATCCTCAGTCATCTAGGGTCAGTTTACAGAAACCTTGCACTGGCGCAAGTACAAGGTTGCACAGTATTAGCACTAGGGCAAAGTTTGCCCTATTTTTAAAAACACTGGGACATATAAGAAAACTATCGCACCATGACAAGTACAGTTTGGCATGATATTAGCCCTATTATCGTGCAACTTTGCACTTGCACTGGTGCACAGTTTCTGTAATCTGGCCCCAGTTTGCTCACTCTATATATGTATATATTTCCTTTTTTATGTTCTCTATTATGTTTAAGTTGTTCTTGGTTTATGTTGTTTTTGAAATTATGGTGCACATGTAGTTGGACTCTGGGGATCTATGTGTCCTCTGTGGTGTTTATCTTTAATTACATCTTAGTAGGGCTGGCTTAATTAATTTAAATTTAGGTTGCATTTGCTCTCAATCCTATTTAGGTTGTATACACATTAGTAACTCATCTATTGCTCTGAACGTAGCGGGGTCTGTATAATTGTGTGTCCATTGATTATTTAGAGGTATGTTTTAAATGACTTAGGGATTGTTTTGTTGTAGCAGTGAGGTACGTTTTGCATAGTCAGTGCTCAGTCTTGCAATGTATAATTTATAATTAGCTCTTTGCCTCGCACGCTGCTTCTTGTGGATTACTTGTGGATTCTACTACAGCCTTTAACCTGCTCCTTGTTACGTGTGGAAATTGCCGTTGTACGGCTAAACAACTGAAGCCCCGCCCCTTTAGGGCGTTGATGAGTTAAAATCGTGATCACGCGCGCACCAGGCGAAGTACCTGGAAGTACCTCTTTGCCTCGCATGCTGCATCTTGTGGATAACTTGTGGATCCTACTACAGCCTTTAATCTGCTCTTTGTTATGGTATTTCTACCATAAACTTCAACTGACACTCGTGACAAGCTATCTAGACTTTGTTACCTTGCCATATATATTATAACAGCTTTATTTCATTTTGTTTAGTGTGGAAATTGATGTTGTATGGATAAACAACTGAAGCCCCGCCCCTTTAGGGCGTTGAGGAGTTAAAATCGCGATCGCAAGCACACTAGCGCGCTCACCCGGCAAATTACCTGGAAGTACCTCTTTGCCTCTTCGCCACGAAGACGCTGTGGGACGGTGGAGAGATACGGCGCTAGGTCTTTGCCTTGAGGTGGTGACACCTCTTCTATTCTTGTAGTGTTATCATGTTACAATTTAAAGTACCAACCCTGAAAACAGGAATGCCTGTCATAATGAATCCTCCGGAAAGAACGCCTAAACAAAGATCTCATTCTCTTACCTCACGCACACGGCCCTTGAATCATTAAAGGTCCATGCCAACGGACAAATGTACAGGCAAGGCAACAAAATCTGGATTCAAACAAACACCTTTGCACGATATACGAAAATTTTGCAAGGGCGGTCAACTTGTGATGCCGCTGACAATTAATGCAGCAAGCTTGTTACCACCTACCATGGTGCCTTATCCTCTGACGGCGCAGATCATGGATAAAAGTCAAATATCTAGGGAAATCCCTGACAATTGTCCTAGCGCTCGACCTCAAAGATTATCAGAAGAATTACCTACATTACCTACTTACGCCCAAAAGGAGGGGCTTGAGGGTGATGGAAACGCCCCTAACTCCTCTCTGACTGATAGTGCTCTTTTGGAGAGTGCTCTAATTGTAGAATTGGGTCTAAGGAAAACACTGTGCAAAAAATGCACCGCATGATGTTGCTATAATTGATTTAGACTTGAGTGTCTCTCGATTCTCGGCTCACTGTCCATCCCAAAATTTATCAGGCTCTCCCATCTTGTTTGATGAAAATAGAAACTCGCAGAGTTGGCAGCCTCCTTTTATGCTCTTACGCCACGGAGGGCTATTGCCCCGTTATTGGACATTTCGATTCCGCCACAAAATGACCCGATTTCCAAGTTAGTAGAAATAACACATAATGCAATTAATTTGACTTTGCTCTCCTTAAGCAAACTATATGAGTCCTTTGAAAATAAATGAACACTACAATCCACTCAAATTGATAAAATCCTGACTTGGCAGGTAGAAACTGGCAATTGGTTGAGCCGAAACTCGAGAGATGCCCAGATTGAACCAACGGTGAGTATTATATGTGCCATGGTTGCTTGTCAAGCCTCACCATGTGTAGACACTAAAGTGAATGTAGACACTCAACTGAATGTATCTGGTGTGATACCTATATTGGCTCCTCCTAAATCAGGCTTTTCCTTACCTCTGTATGAAGGAATCATTCATGAAATGCCTGTGCATCCACGGGCTGATGTAAGTATGACTCCAATCACTCAACCTGTGGCTATGGCTGCTTCTAAAATTACATATACAATATTTGCCAACTTCTCCAAAAAGAATCCCCGAGCAAATGCACAGCTGAAGCTGTCTAAAAATCAAAAAGGTTTGAAGAAAAATTGATCTGCAAACACAAAAAAAAATTAAATCTATAAAATTACCAAATAAAAGCTCTGTGATTGTCTCTAGTGCTGTCTCTAAAAAATATAAATTACAAGCACAAGCTAGAGCTAATCTCCAAGTGGTCAATGCGAATAAGGAGATAACTTCCTATGCTCCATTGAATTAATTAGTTGAAGCTATTTCTGCCCGTAAATCTGTTGAGAGTAAGCCTGACACAATTCCCGTTTCTAGCAAGACTCTGCCTGCTAAAATTGCCTTAAACCCATCAGCAATCCCCGATACCACCGACCTTCATCGTCAAGGGATCAGAAGAGCGGTAGATGCCTATACCCACACGGGTGTTGCCTGTTTTGCTTGATTCTTCTACCCTGCTCCCCCTCAATCCCCTCCAGCCTGCTTCTGCAGGAGTCTGTCCTTATACATTCTGGTTTCACCATCACCGTCTTGTGGCAAATGCTGGATTTTACTTTTATGGACTTCATTCATTCATGGTGCGTCACCCTTTCTCAACTCTCATGCTGGAATTCCTTTGCATCTTGTACTCATGTTGGCCCTGAATCATGCTGTTCCCATCTTCATCTTGTATCCTGGCTTGCAACATTATGTGTTACTACTGACTTCTGCAATTGTATTCGCTCTCCACTCTTGCTTCTCCACTCTTTTTGACTGCTTACTCTCTGTTCTCTCCTCCTTTCCCTTCTCCCTTTTCCTATCTCCTCCCCTTACTTTCTTCTATGCACTTACTCTATCAGAATTGTCCCTGGACCTAATATGATAGCAACCTCGTCTGTTTCCTTCACCCTCCCATTACTGTTTTTTTCCTCCTCACCCGACCCTCCAGCACTATCTGAAATGTTGTCAGGCCTAGTATGATAATCGCTTGTTTTGTTCCTCCCTTCCCCTCACCTTTCATTTTTCTCTGGCTCTACCAGAAATGTTGTCAGGCCTAGTACGGTAGTCACCTCTCTGTTTCCATTTCCTTTCCACTCTTCCCCTCCCTTCCTTATCTATGTCTTAGCTCTTGCACTATCTGAAATGTTGTCAAGCCGAGTATGATAGTTAATTTCACATCCTTACTTTTCATAGCCTGTAAGAATGTCATTGTATTTTCCCTTGTTCCCTCCCTTGCCTTCAAGCGCTTTGAAACTCATTGTCTATAGGCGCTATATAAATAAACTATCATATCATATCATATATGGCTGGACACCCACTACTTCCAACAGTGGGGAGACCTTCCATACGTGAAAGTTTGCCTACGATCTCTGGGAAGGTAGGAATGCATTCTGATAAACAAGTCATGTTAAATAAAGAATGTCCAACCCTGAGCCTTTGTGCTAGGCCAACTGACACTGGCGGGGAACCATAAAGGCCGATCACCCAAGTGTGAGTGCGAACATATTAGAGTTGGAAGGAGTACCGCCAAGCTCTGACTGGTACCCAACACATGGGAAAAAATTCTCAATTTTAGCTGACTTAGCTCCCGACATAATTCAGCTCATTCAGTCGGTGCTAGTCTCTAATAAGGGATTAAGCCAGCAATTGGGTGGGTCTCGAAATATAGAAGTGGAGCAGAAAATAAAATCTGCTAACAAGAACAGCCAACTATCTAAACGGCCTGCTGCCCATTATCTAAATTTGCAATGCAGACCGAGCCCTTGCATGCAGTTTGACTTAAATTGTCGCTCCTTGTTAGCCATATTTTTGGACATTTCACAACTCAAAGACAATCTTTCAAACAATATTGCCCTAGTGGAATTTCCAAATGTCTCTAAATTGAACTCTGAAAGAATTTGGATGAACTCTAGGGTCATTGAAAATAAAATTTGGCCTGTCAAACAAAAATCAACTGTTTGCATTGGGTTTTGAAATCTCAATAGAAACTTCATTGATGACTGCCCCAACAGTGTAAAATCAGAACTAACAAGCAAAGGACAAGAGCACCCCTTCATGCCTAACAGAAATTTGAGTAAAAAAAAAACAAAATGTGTGTGCTTGCCAATGTCTTGAACCCTCCAATTAACTAGACGTAATTATTTCTGATTTGGAAATCTTCTTGCTTAGTTGGAACACTACAGGTTTTAAACATCTGCTTAATAACAATGATCATTCTCTGGCGGATTACAATATTTTACTTTTGCAAGAGACTTGGCTTAAAAAGGACCCGATATGGGACAATTATGATATCCATTTAAATGCTGCCAATAAAACAAACTGATGAAGATTAACATCTGGTCTACTCACTGCAATAAAACAAGACTCTGGTCTAAAATCAGAACAATGGGCCACGCCAAACATTTATATGCAACTGATAAAGGTATAAATGAATTCATTTAAGTGTGCAGTAGTTAACTTGTATTGGAATCCGGTGGGAATCTCTGACAATTGCTTCTTTAAAGATGTGAATGAATTGTTCGTGCTAATTGCCCTTGATCCCACATTACTTGCAGGAGACTTGAATCTCAATTGCATAACTGAGAAATTAGCAACTAATAAAAACAAATTATTAAAATGGAATTATTTCACATAATCACACAATCTACGCAGACTTAACGAAGCATTTGAGTCAGATATCCCCCCGCTTCCTACATGGCGAAGAGGAGTGAGTCACTCTACGATTGATTACATTTATGATAATGTGACTCTCTTCTCATAAATTTCAGAATTTTGTATTGTGGAATCAAACATGAGTGATCATGATCAACTAACAACCAAATGGACATACCTAACAATAACACAACTATTAGGAGCTATCACCAACAGGGCCTTCTCACATTAAGCTCTGGTCAAAACAGACTATGATGGTCGGATGAATCACTAGAGGACTTTAACCAATTACTATCAGAACTGAATAGAAAAAATGAAAGAAGTAACACACATAATGTTATGTATTGTGACATGATGCAATTATTTCAACATAAATCCTTAAAATTCACCAGTTATAAAAACCGAGCTCCAAAGCTACATATATATAACCATGAGGTGAAAATACAAAAAAACTGGTTTAGAGCTCAAAAACTCGACTCTGAACCAGATACAAGAACTAGCTTCGATCTAGACGGGCCGAGTTATATCAAGAAGACTGAGCAAAAATGCTAAGAATGCTACAAACCAAAAATAGTGCAAAAAACCTGTCCCTAATAAATCAGACTTCACAAGGTCCGCAATGTGGAATACAAGCCAATGGTGTAACAGAGCAGCTCTGGATTCAACATTTTTACAGACTCTTCTCTCTTCCAGAAGGTTGTGTGGACTTTGTGGGTACCGAGTACATTTCTGGTTCAGTTTGATCTGGTTGATATACACATTTTTATTAAAAAGGCGAGTAGCTCTAGAGCTTGTGGCCCCGATGGTATTTCAAACCAAGTTTTGAAAAAGCATCCAGAAATTTGGGCCAATATTTTGTTTAACATTGTTACTGCAACAAACAAAACTCAGTCCTTACCACCCTTATGGAGACATTCTATTATTGTCCTTATTTATAAAAAGAGTAATCGCCAGCTTCCAATGAGCTCTAGGCCATTAGCACTTTTGGATGCACCCAGGAAAATCTTCTCTCATATAATATTAAGGGACTTTAATGAATGGACTCAGAGAACCCAGCTAAGAGATCCATTCCAATCTGGCTTTGTCACTGGTCTGGGGACAACCCCGCATATTATGGATTAAAACGTGATTAAGTCTGACTTTGCGTCTCGAAATCAATTGCTTTATTTAGCGTTTATTGATTTTCGAGTCGCTTTTGACTCCATTGATCGTTCTCTTTTGTACCAGAAACTGGTTTCGTATAATTGCCCTCAATCACTCTGTACGCTTATTATGCTTCTACACACTGAAACCACAATGCAAGTCAGACTGACCACAGATGGTCAATTGTCGGCGCCATTTGCTACCCACCGTGGCCTCAAACAGGGCTGCATTTTGGCTTCAATTATTTTTAATATGTTTATATTGGACATGGGTGAATGCTTTCTAAATGTGATAAGCGATCCGCCAAGAATAGGCAAACAGAAAATCTGTTACTTATTGTACGCCGATGACCTTGTATTGCTATCTTAAACTCCAGTCGGCTTACAAAATATGTTAAAGCCCCTCGACACTTACGTAAAGAAGAATAACCTTGTGATAAACACTGACAAGACGCAAGTCATGGTCTGTAGACCAAACTCTAGAATGAAGGAGAGGTCTTATAAGTGGAAAATGGAGCATGTGGATCTTATAAAGGTCTCCCAGAATAAGTATTTGGGTGCCACAATAAGGAACTCAATGATTTGTGAGATGAGCAAAATAGAAATACAAAGTAAACTGCAGACTCTCATTTCCTAAACCAAAATACTAACATGGAAATTTGGCAAATTCTCACTCAAACAGATAGTGCTATTTTACCAACAAAAGGTGATCCCCTCTCTAACGTATGGGGCAGAAGCTAATATCCCCAAAGGCCAATACTGGTGGGATAAATGCGAATCTTGGTTCTGGAAACAAATATTATGTCTTCCTAACAACACACCTCTCCCATTGATACATTTTGAAGTTGGGCTGATGTCTCTACTTGCACATGTGCTTTGGAAAATGGCAGCCTTCTTAAGGAAGTCCCTGTTGAGTCTCAACGCTCCGAATACTATGGGTGTAGTAGCCCAATATTTATTATCTTCACAACACATGCTCCCGAAAACATGGCTTAAGTGTACAATAAATACTTTGGCGGATGCAGCTGTTGGTTTATATTTGTTATTACAAAATCCTGATCGTGCTAAGACAAAAATGTATCAGCATGATTGGATCATGAACCGAACCAGATGCTTGACATATAAGGATTTTAACTCCCTTTTGTTTGGGCACAAAAAGTTCCAAGTTAAGGCTGATTATCTAGCTAAGTGTCAGTCCCCTCAAATACGATCTCAATATCTGCGATTTAGGCTGAACCTTTGGTTAACGCAAGATGTGTTGGCGAGAAGAAAACTTATATCACCAGAACAAAATTATTGTCGTTTCTGCAAAAACCTTACAGTGAAAGAAACACTCCAACATTGCACTGTAATATGTCCAGCTCTAAAGGGTAAAAGAGAAATGTATTTTAAGAATCTTATTGTGAATCATTGTTATATGGAGCCAGATGAAATTTGGTATTGTATTTTCACCAGTATGAAATTAGCTGTCCGAGTTGCAATAGCTCAATATCTAGAATCCCTGTTTCCGAAGTTATCCAAGTATCTTATTCAAATATAATAAATTCTACTCCCGGGGAAGTAATCTTAATATAAGTTGTTGTAAATTGCAATGAATTTCTGAAATTATTTGTTGATCTAAATGTATAGTGTAAATATGTGTTTAATAATGTTTTATTTTTATTATTTCATTGGATTGTATTTGAATTGTATTTATATTTGAAAGGTTGATTCTATCAACCAACCAAATAAAAAAATATAATAATAATAATTTATAATATAAGTATTTCTGTACTTTATGCATGTGTCTGGGGACAACTGGTCACCTGCTTAGTGCAGTGCATTACCAGCTGCTTATTGGTCTATGCACTTTAAAGCAGGGCACAGAGTCCATACTTGCTTTTAGCATTATGCACTTTATATCATTTTCCAGTTTACTTTTGCATAATTTGCACTACTACGCACTTGGCACTTTGAAATTCTGCTTTGTTTACATCGATGCCATGCACTTTTTAGCTTGCTTTTAGCTTAAACTGGCATTTCCGCATTTTATACCTGCAGATTGGCTTATGGCTGTGCATACCATGTCTATGTATAACCTGTGTTAATAATTTAATGATTTTCTTCACTATGTTAGAGAATGTGTGAAGGATACATGCTAACGTGTATGCATTTATATATTGCCAATCTCTGAATGGTTTCTACTGTTTTGAATTGTGCCCATAGGGCAGACCTTAAGGTGACACTGCTTATCGCACTGTGCCACATTGACACTAGTTCCCCCTTTGAGTTGTTGTTCAGTTTTAATTTAGCTTTTTATCAAGCAATTCTAAATTAGGTTGGTCACACAATCCCTTCCATTACTTTGGAACCGGGTGCAATGGTATTCCATTCCTCGCTGGCACTGTAGCAGTAATTTATATATATAATATCATATATTGAGATGTGTATGTCATGTGTAATTTGGGATCTTCTACACTAAGTTTAATATTTATTGTATTGTGTGATCTATTCATTTACCTGACTCCCAGCCATGGGATAGGGTAAATCAACCTATTGGTTGTTTTTCTGCATATATATATTAAGTACTTCATGATAAGTCTCCCGATCACCCCTGACATCTTCTTACCAACATTAGAAACACAACCCCTTGTAGGGACTTTTCATCAAAATTATTTTCAAATTTGATGTCATCGGTGATGTCATAAATGACATTTGTGATGTCATCCTTCATTTCCTGGGTGTTAGTCTTAGTAGTACACGGTGGTGGCACAAGTTATGGTTGCTTAGCTTACCTCAACTGGCAAATTTCTGAAGTTTTTCGGGTTTACTTGTAACCATAACGTCCTTTAACAAAGTTTTATCATTGAATTTCATAGGTTTTTATTGGTGCAACTTAACCATAACATCCTGTTAACAAAGTTTTTTCAGAGAATTTCATGGGTTTTTACCAGTGCATGCTATTTTCCTACAACTTACTAATACCATACTTACCTCAATATAGCAAAATGTTGTCCAATTTACAAAGTTTCACCTTAAAACTCTGCCACTTCCCACCCTCTAGCATCATTTTAACACTTCTATACACTTTTTGAAACTTTTTCCACTATTTTTGCGTCCATTGACATCCGTGAACGCATCACGTCATTGCGGACCTTCCGGACAGTGCCATGTGACCATGCGCTCGCGCACGGCATGATGACATGTTCATGCACTTTGCGTTCGGGTCCTTGCTTCGAGGATAGTTTAGAACTGCATTTTCTACTGATCTAGGAACTTTCGAGCTCAAAATGTACCCTTGCACAGCACCTACACCTATTCTTACTCATTATCCATTACAATCTAGTACAAAGCATATACTGGGAAGAACAGTAGCAAAACTGCTATTTGTCTTAAAAATGGCACCAGCTATTGCCATCCCTCCTTCCCAAGAGCCACCACCACCACCAGCTGGGGGACCCACACAACAAAAAAAGTGCAGTATTTCCAAAGATAATGATGAGAAGCAAGAAGATGAGGAACGGGAAGTGCCTACCTCTAGCACCCAGAGAGAACCATGGGTGTGGCAATTCTTTACCACTGTTGGGAATGTACCAAAGGCTAAAGCTGCTAAAGTGAAATGCACTGTACTCAGTCGCAGACTATCTGGACATTACTCCTACGGGACCACATCCATGCGCCGCCAAAACAAATCCAACCACTGCAATGCTCTCTGAAAGATTGTTCCATTCTTCGCAAGTAGTAGGCTGTCTTCGTCCACATCATCTTCCTTAACCAATGCTGTAACCACACAACCTACTTCTGTGGGATACAAAATCCCACCAGCTACCTTGCAAGCAATACAAGTGGCTGTTGAGCCATATCTTTCCAAGACAACGGTCCTCTGTATATACTATAACACACCACTCTGCAGGAGGAAGCAATTTCGAAGTGCTTTTGAAGCTGTAATCAAGGAGCATGAGAAACACTGCCCACTACCTTAGAAGTAACACAGGTGCAACATCGGCCCCTGTCCTCCTGCCCCTCCATATTAGTGCTTGGTGCCTCTTCCCTCATTTCCCTCCCCACCTTATGTTCTATACTCTCCTGTAAACATTTTATTTTTTAAACAACAAAAGAAAGGTTCCTTTAGGAACCACCTTTCACAGTTAAAAAAATAGAACTAAAAAACTATCGTACAGACTCCATCTACTTTACATTTCTCAGTAAATTACATATACTCAATACGTTTTTCCAACATTTCCATTAGCATTTTGTGTTATGCTAATGGGAATAATGTGGCATTAATCCCCCGTTCCAGTCACTGGAACGGGGGATAACGGCACGGCAGCCCGAGTTATCGCCCGAAGCGAAGTGTGTCTCTGTGCGCCCTGATGTCCGTGGGCTTCGGTGCGTTATAAATAAATAAATAACTAGCTAGGGCTCCGGACTGTTATCCTCCATTCCAGACCTTGCAATGTGGGATAAAGGCCATTAGCACCTCTAGTTCCCAAAGCGGAAACCCATGGTGTTAAAACATTAGTTTTTCTTCCTACAGTGGGACAAGATTGTTACCATGGAAAGGGAAGGCGCTGCTCTGTACAGAGCTCCTCTTCCCTTTCCACGGCAGCCTGCAAAAGGCAAAGACAGAACCTTATTACCATATTAGCACAAGCACATTTTTTTTCCCTTTCAAACCTATCCCACTTTCAAATAACTTTACCACATAGCCGATCCCAGGTGGACATGGCCACTTTAACCCCATTTGTTGTCACTTGCGGTCATGGTCAGTAGCCAGATTATCTGGGTCATAACCTTATACCATGACCCAGACAATCTGGTCACTGCCCATTTCCACAGGCTATACCTCAGTCACCAAAGGTATATCACTATTTTTGTACCTACATTATGACACTTCTCAAAAAATAAAACACAGGCACATTTGCAAAAACATGCTTTAAGGTCCTTGCCAATGCTCTGCATATGAGTTTGCTTGAAATCCGCCCATGTTTTATTTTTTCAAAAGTGTCATAATGTATGTACATACAGCAGTCATATAACTTAGCCCCCACTTGACAACATCCATTCAGACTTTACACAAATATTCAAGGTTGGGTCTATGATCTTTCTGAAAACGTTTGTCCACATTCGTCAAACAGCAACAAAGTTCTAAGCCATCTAAAAATGTTGAGACCCCTCTTGAGAAAATCCTACCAAACTTTAAAAACACATCTATATCTAGATTTAAAATCGTCTTGCAAACTTTTGTGTAGATTTGTCAAATGGCACCACATTTATAAGCCTTTACAATATTTTGGCACCCCCCTCTAATTTTGCCGCCTCTTGACAGAATCCCAACAAGCTTTGCAAGAACATGTATATCTAGTGTAATGGAGGTCCCAACCTATATATATATGTTGAATCAACAGCTGAATGAAGTGGACACCCACCCCCCCCACCTAAACCTAACCAGAAAAATTCAAAGGGATTTATGTGGTATTGAATTATGCGAAAATGGGTTTATGATGTTGCAACATACTAGCATTCAAAGGCATTGTGTTTATAAAGTCGAGAATGGCATTACCATGTTGTAGTATGGTGGCAAAGCACAGAATGAACAATGAGATATTTTATATGCAGACAGAAAGTCGCCTGGGCTAAATGCCTTTAACAAAAAATGCATGTACTTAAATTGTAACTAAAGATGAAGAACTGAGTAGTGCTCAAAGTCTGTAATAATTAGCTCATTTTAAAAGTTGAGATGTTCAGGGACATAAGCCTTCAGAAACTTGATTAAGAAGCAGAAAGCAGAGAGGCCTGGTTCAAACTCTTATCTGAAAAGTCCAGCTGCACAATTATGAGTTGAACCGGGCACCGAGACAGAGTGAGGAATGCATGTTAGAACATATTTCATTGTTGAAGGGTTTAGTCCAATTAAAATTAATTGGACAATGAGCTAATGTAACGAGGTAGTTGCTTAAGACTGTGCAGGAGAGGTGGGGGCATTTTGCTCCCTCCCATTTTACTATAAATATGTCTGTGTAATACTGGGAAGGGGGTTCTCTTGGAGGCAGAGAACTTGGGCACTGCTGTTAGGGCCGCACTGTTTCAGCTGTGAGGTAATAAACCCTTATGAACTTAACAGTCTCTGTGCTGATTTTGAGTGGTCCTTATTGAATTGTGAGGGAGTATTTGAATCCTGCACCCCAACCTCCTCGAGGTGCAGCCACTTTGTCTGAAGGTATTCGAGGGCCAGCTCTGATCCCATGGGCCCGTCAGAGGTCACTGGGTCCTCGTGTACATTTGGTAGCAAGAGGACGGTTTCTGACCATCAATTGTTGATAAAATAATGTCACCTAATGGCCGTTGACAAAGTAACTCTCGGTCTTCGGCAATATTACGAGTCCTTCGCCATTTCGGGCTGAGTGGACTGTGAAGCTCCCCATAGACAATGACTACAGCCGGGGCCTGAAGGGACCTGACACATCCCAGCGGACCAGACGGAAACCTGAAGAATGCGGTGATCGAGAGGGTCGGGAGAACAGAAGGTGAGTGAAAAGCTGCCATAGCCAGTAGATATAGGGACACGCAGGAAAAAGAATAATGACAGCAAGATATGGGAACAAAACAAATACGTTAACTGCATTTAAAAATTAATCCTAAGAGTAAAATATTAATGAGGGACATGCATGCAAGTGTTCAGGGTTTGTGTACATGTCACGCTATGTATGTCTCTAAATGTGTATGTTGCGGCATGTGGCTCGCTTCGTGGCATAACTATTTGTGTGCGCAGTTAAAACAGTGGAACTAGTATAAAAATGATATTTTAAGCTGAATAAAAAATTGGTGTCAAGCCAAGGTTTTGAAATTGCAAAAATTGCATCAAAAGTACTGGTCAAGATATTTTATTTTAAAAGCACACAAAGTCGTGGTGATTGCAGCCCAAAAAGAGTTAAAACAACCTGTCAAAAGTGAAAAATGCTGGTACACTTTTAGGTAACACATTGTGTTTCAAACCAGCAGCTATGGAGTTAAAGTTGTATTTACTTGTAGCAGTCAAGATAATTGATAGATCATGCTAAGAACCATACATTTTCGCATTAAAATAGCTGAGGTATGGTGATTTATGGAAGTACTGTTCTCGTGCATTAAGCGCATTGCGCGGAAAAGGAATGCAACATGTGGCAATGTTTTAACTGTGAGGTGTAGGGGAGGTACGGCTAAGAACCAGGAACTGCCAGCCTGAAATGTGTACAAATATAAGAAATGATTGAAAAATGCTTAAAGCAAAAACAGAGCTCTGGTTTTGTTAGAATGTCTGCATGAAGTTGCAAGTGGGGATTAAACATAGTGGGGTTGTTTTCTTGGTGTTTTTACATCAGAGCAGCAGTTTGAAAAAACACAGTTGAGAACGAATGTGAAAAGGGGAGTTGACAAGAGAAATAAATCAAGGCCCCTTACTAAAAGCCTACGAGAGAGAACGCAGTGATCAAGCCAGAAAGGAATGTGCAAATTAGCAGCCCTTACATATAAGCACGGATAGCACTCTCCACGTGCGACTTGCGAGACCGTCTAAATCACACAGAATCTTATAAAAGACAGGCAGCCAAATATGTTTGTGGGATGGCTGGTAAACGCAGGGCTCAGATCTGGCTGGGTCATCACATGTTTTCATTTTTGACTCGTGGTGGGCATGCTATCAGCCGATGTAATTGTGAGGTTATTTCAGTGATCTATAAAATGTTTGAGTGCATGTGTGTTAGAGATTGCATTTCATTTCAAAAGACAGAGTGCATTGCATGTACATTGAATGTGTTTTATGATAGAGCAGCCCAGCAATTACATATTAACGCATCCGTCCTGTTGTGGAAAACATTGCAAGATTCTTTCATTTTAGTACTGGTAAGCGGACATCCCAGCTCGTAAAAGCCGGATGATTAAAGCTAGCATTCCGATAAGGATGAATGAGCGCGGTCGAAAAGACATCAGTTGCGCGCTGCCAATGAAGTTAACAAGAAATGCATTCTTACTAATAACCTGTGCTCTTCTCTCATGAGAGGCATCTATATGGGAATATTCAGTATTACCTGAGACCGTACTCTCTATGAGACATACTATGCTGCTGTTCAGCATTCAAGTTAAGCGTGTTTTCGCCCTTTTGAGGCCCCTACCCTCTCCATTCTTGCGCTGTTCAGAATGAGAAACAAGAAACATTTGAAGGCCAACATTAGTAAATCTGCAAAGAGGTTACTTCACTTCTAGTATAGAACCAAGATACTGTTAGCATCCGCAAAAGTATGGAACCCGCATTTCCAAACCTGACAACTTATAAAAACCAAAATATCACAGAAGGGGGTTACACAATGTGGGAATGATGTTAGCATCAGTTCTCCATTATTAAAGGGATTTCCCGCATGCAAGTAGGTAAAACCTCTCAGAAAGCAGCACAGTAATGCAAGGGATCCTATATGTTTTGACCAGGATCACTGTACCGTCTGCTGGCATAACAAGGATTGCTGCACAGTCTCGAATTTGCACACTGGGTTACCGCTGGGACGGATATTCTATGCACATCTTTTTAGGGAGTGCTCAGGTTTTAAGAATGCCCAGCTGAGCAAGCTAATTTTAACCCCTATATGTGCAGGAACAGTGCTGCAAACCCAAGTAATTGTGCAGGTATATTTGTGAACTTCAGATTTAAAACCGGTTCAGCCAGCCTCACTGGGATGTGCCCTTCTGATCCTTCACATGAACACATATCCCTACAATAAGTCCTTAACACTGAGACAACTTCTGAACCCCCACGGATGAATATGGATTTTAACTTTGGCAATTGCGCACGATCAGCAACGTTCCCACACGGGTAAGTAATGCTACAAAAATCGTGTTACCCAAAAATGGGTTTGAAGCCTCAGTAGCATGCAAACAAATTTTCCTGGCATGAGCTATTCAAGCCCAATGTAAACTGGAATCAAGCAGCATTGTGGGGGCCCTGGGCAGCCACCGCAATGAGCCCTCCAATAAAAAACGTCTCTGGGGTCTACTGTTGTGTGGCAAAGAATGAACGAATCCTAGTAGCATGGAGCAGCCCATAGGCATTGTTGTACTGTTGAAAAAAGAATGGACTTGCAAAATTACAGCAAAAGACACACAATAGGGGCTGCGTGATGAAGCAGTGCCTGTGGTTATAAGACAAATAAATATATATTCTAGTCACTGTGGATGAGCTGCATGTTAAGTTCACACTGGATAGAGTATTAAGCAAAACACAGCATAGTGTTTGATTTAGCAAAAGGGGAAGAGGTACAGACACTGCTGGGGGAAATGATAGAGGTAGGTAACCAAAGCAGGGTTGACAATTGTGCGAGAAATGAGAAGGGATGGTTCTACGCCAAACCCAACAGAGAAGCATTCCATGATTTAGGGACAAGACGGGGGAGCTTAGCCCTGTGGCATTAGCCCTTTTGGTAAATGAAGACAGCAGTAGGTAACAAGGAGTTCATGGGCAAGAGCACTGGGGAGTCGCGCAGGATTTAAGAAATGCTTGCTTCTCGCATTGCATGTCTGAAAAACTCCTCACCTAGGTAGGCCCTGCAGTGACGCATGTGTATGTGCTTATGTATTGTTAAGTGCTGTATGGAAATAGAATGCTAGCAGTAGTGGTGATTTATAACACTAATGTTGCAGAGTGAGCGCGCATAAATGAATTGTTAAATGAGAATTTTTATCCTTGCATAGGAAGGAGGAATTCAAAGCTGCGTGACCATCCTGCGCACCTAATGGGGAAACCAATGATGACAATGAAACAGGTCTTGGCTCCATTTCTATTCCTTTACGTTGTGGGGTGGCAAGCAGCCTAGTGCAGGTAGCCAATCTGGCCCTGGCCGAGCATCTTAGAAAATATTGGCTGGTTCATTGCGCCAGCAGTCACAGTGGCACATACATGCAGGACTGCCAGCAACTTAGGCAAATGGAATATGGCAGTCAGTGAATGAATGTCGCTTTCCATAGCATGCGTGGCTCTGAAGAAGCCAGAGAATGGAGGTCATAGCCTAATTTAGCTGTCTCCTCACTCTCAACCCCTTTCTGGGCTAGCAGAGATCCTGTAAAGGGCAGAGTCTGTGTCTGTGCATATCTGTGAATGCCACCAGCCTCATACATGTCACTCAATGGGGTGCTGTTGTAAAAACAAGGAAAAGATATCGAGGCTGAATACCCCAAAAGGAAATACTCCAAACGCAGGTTACAAAGGAACGTACAAACATCTTTATTTTATACTCAACAGTTTCAAAGGACAATGTAACCAATAAGCTATTAGGCCCTCAGTACAACACAGCGAAATCCAGCATGGTTCGGTGTGTTCAGTGAGTGGGACTGTACATTAAAATAGTCTCGCTGCATATACCTTTGAAAACAGGATGTTTAACCCTACTGCGAGTTATTATTGGTTAATGTACTACAGATCTAGGGGTTGCGCCGAGTACACGCGTCTGTACATTTAGGGTTTGCCTTAAATACATTCGCCAACAAGCCTCAATGGCAACAATGTATTTTCTCCCAGAGCCTTCTCAAACAGCTTTTATACAATGTAGTCAAACAAGTGTCCACAGTTCAGTATTTGGATACATTGTATTTGACATATGCTTGCGGATTAGCTTCATTGGCACAGGTAATCCTCTACACGCAGGTCAGCGAAGGACAAGGTCTCAGTTAATGACCCTAAGATGTATCCTGCGGGCAAGTTACACATTAGTTTGTACATAGGGGTCAAGACGGCCATGTTACATTCGGAATGATACTATCCACCATTTTAGACACAGGGTGACTTTACAGAGTGAACCTAAAATGGCGGATAGACCTAAAATGGCAGTTTTCATTAACTCTGAGGTCAAGACCTTGCGACGCGGATTTCCTTGCAAATGGCTTATAAGCAGCTTGGCGTAGGCCATTACACGTGTATTCATCAAATGGGAGGCACGATATAATTTCCCGTTCGACACTGTTTGGACACGTGGCTTTCATACCCTTTGGCTGCAGACACCTTGGCTCAAATATTGCTATATTTCTGATATGTGGACCTTTAGTTAAGGTTAGTGTGTGTGTTCATTGTATGGCAGAGGCACAGTGTTCCCAGTTTTTCTGAACTGCCTTTGGGGTTGTTGATAGGTGCTCTATTTTAGAAAATTATATTTGTGTACATTATTCGTTAATGCCCTCACATTAGTCCAGACCAGGTGTCCGTGAGCTGGGAAAAACCATTGCAGACATTTCAGTGGGTTCCAGGCTGTTTAGACTCATGATTAGGCCAGGATTTGTGATGTCATATGTCTGTGGGCTTGAACAGTAAATTGCACATCTTGGAAGCCATTTTTTCCAAAATGCCTTGCAGAGGGAGAAGCCACCGGCACACTGAGTGGGGTGAGGTGGTCTAGCTCACTCCCAAATTCCCGCCAAAATATGTACGCCCCACCAACTTCCAGGTCACCAGCCGCCACTGGGCTGAACTGACCCTGGCAGCAGCACCAGTTCAATGTACCAGCGCAGTGTAAGACTTACATTTGTGACTTTAAAAGAGTAGCCTTCCTCTATGGATGGCCAGTGAGCAGCTCATCTGGCACAAAGTCATGTGTATTCTTTTAAAGAATACTGAGAGTTGCATACTGCGGCACTCTGCACTTTTAGAGATTGTGAGGATTTTTGTGAGATGCCAGCAAGGATGGCCGTGTAGTAATACAATTTAACACTGTTAATAAGGAAAAATGAATGAGTAGGTGGTGTAAGCATGGAGAGGAAAGGAAAGGGCCGAAGGCATTAGCAAATGAGATAGTGAAAGGGAAGCAATGACACAGGGACGCCACTCCACCAGAATGATGAAAGTAGCGGAAGTGACATCTCAATGACCCTTGACCCCTGATGATACCACAATAGAAAGGTTTTAAACATTTTAAAATTATTTAGGGTAGCAAAGGGGACCGCAGGGAAACAAGGGACACCACCGGCGGGGGTGGGTGCAGCCACAACCACTGGCGACCCCCAAATGACGTCCCTGCATTGGCACTCTAACGATACAATGCAACAAACAGAGTGTAGCATGTAACCTGGTATGGCATGAGTAAGGGTTATTTTACAGCTACAAAAGTGGTGTTAGAATTAAAAGAGGTAGTGATAAACTTCATGAAATGAGGCGCGAGTGATTTTACATGGGGTGTTTAAATCAACGTGCAGGCAGGAGCAGGCACTGCCATGTAGCTGAATGGTCCATTGCCATTCATGCGTTCTATCATTTAAAAAAAAAAAAAAATGCCCCTGAAATTAAAGGAGGTTACTGGATCATCTGCGACCTGCTTTTGGGAAATTTGGGGATAACACACATGTAGTGTAGGTGGTTTTTGGGGTGCTCCTAAAGGTTGTTTCTAGGAGCTCCACCGTGACTGGTAGGACAGTCTGTATGGAGTCTTACCAGGAGTTATGGGTTCCAATTTTGAGACCTTGTCAGCCGGAGCGGAGAACATTTTTAGTAAATGGGGAAAAAACTTTCGGTTTGAGATGGGCGGTTGAGATTCTGGAACCATAGGAATTAGATGAATTAAGAAAGACTTGAATGACAAAGCGTGAAAGCCTGATGACAGTGTTGTGGTTACCAAGGAAAGCATGATTATTTGGGGCCTGCCAAGCACTTGTGAAGGCATGAATGCGGCAGAAGGCCAATGAGATTGGGTGAGTGAGAAGTAAAAGAATTATAGTATTTTTGCAAATTAACATAGCCAGCGGTATGACCTGGCATAGAAATAATGACATATTTTGGAAATTCAGGCGCAGGTGCGAGTTATGAAAATTCACAAACATGAGGTAGAAACAGTTGGCCTCCAGGAAAATGAAGGCAGCCATAAAATAGGGGATTATGGCAAATAAATAAAAGAGCGAGCTGGATGAAATAAGAATCATGAAGGACAGTAGTGGTTAACGTAAGGATACCGGGAGGGCACCAGAGAGAAAAACGGTAACATACCGGGAGGGCACCCGAGAGAAAAACGGTAACATACCGGGAGGGCACCCGAGAGAAAAATGGTAAGATACCGGGAGGGCACCCGAGAGAAAAACGGTAACATACCGGGAGGGCACCCGAGAGAAAAACGGTAAGATACCGGGAGGGCACCCGAGAGAAAAACGGTAACATACCGGGAGGGAACCCGAGAGAAAAACGGTAAGATACCAGGAGGGCACCTGAGAGAAAAACGGTAACGTACCGGGAGGGCACCTGAGAGAAAAACGGTAACATAACGGGAGGGCACCCGAGAGATAAACGGTAAGATACCGGGAGGGCACCCGAGAGAAAAACAGTAACATACCGGGAGGGCACCCGAGAGAAAAACTGTAGGATTACCAGGGGGGCACCCGAGAGAAAAAGTAAGGATTCCGGGAGGACACCCGAGAGAAAACAGTAAGGATTTGCCTTGTTCCTGCTCTTTAAAGAGCGGTCTGAAGAAAAGTGAACCCAGAGCCCACATAATTGGGGACGATAGGCTATGGTGACGATTACAGACGGCACAAATGGGGTTCGTTTAAACCCCATGTCGGGGTATTCATTAGAAGGCAGGTATATGTGTGTCCAGCTGGTGTTTCTTTAGTCTGTCAAGTGTCTGTTATACATGACCTGTTGTATGTCAATTGTAAGGAATTTTGTCTCCTTGTTGGTTGAAATCAAGCAAAATGTTAATGCGATTCTACAGTTGAGAAGGAATCGCACATAGATTGATGATCTCAAGTAAATTGGCGAAAAAAAAATAATAATAATTTGCGGGAAGGGGCTGGATTGGAGCTCGCTGCATTTGATGCACACCCATAGTAATGGTAGGTTTGGACTCACATAAGGATATCAATAAAAACAGAGATAAGCCCGGGAAACCTACTCCAATTGGAGCAGTGGGTTAAAGGTACCGCCCACAAGATGTTATGCAGCGGCCACAAATTTAGCCTTAATCTAAAGCCATTTTACCACGCATGGCAACTTACTTGCATGCCACATATACAAACAAAAATTTAGAAAAACGCTATGCTACTCTCGAATTGTAAAAATATAAGGGTAAGGAAAGGAGGTAGAGCCTCCAGCAGCTTGGTTGAAATATGCACTGGGGGGGGGGGGGGTTAAGACACCTGCAGCAATTCCTGCCCCGCCTGAAACAGGAGCCGAGGGAAGTAAGCCTATGGGACTTCGCCCATTAAAGAGAGCTAAAAGCAACCACAGGTTATAGTAGCCCCGCTTATGAGTCACTTTCAGACAGTAGCAAAAAGCAAGAGAAGGTTAAGGACAAGAATCGCACATCCCTAGCCAAGGGAGAAGGGGAGACACGATGATGCGTTAATGAAGGAGGGGATCAAGCACTGACAAGGGCATCTCTCAACAAGGGAGAGAGGGGAGGAAGAGGAAAGAAAGTGAAGATAGAACTGATGAGGTCGCATTTACAAAGGACAAATGGATGGGAGGACAAATCTCATTGAAACTCGATGGGAAAGGAAGTGATGATGGGAGACTTAAAGAGAAGTTAGATGAGGCACAGAGGAAGAAGAAAGAAAAGGAGTTAAGGGACGGACGGTTAAGAAGGAAAGTTAGGCTAAGGCGAGAACAGCTTTATCGCAAAGAGCAAGGAAAGCAGCTCGATCGCAAACCGAAGAGCAGCCTATGAATGTGACAGACAGAAACAGCAAAGATTAGGAGAAAAGCAAAGGTACGTGAAAGAAGGGATGAGGAAAGACAAAGGAAAAAGGAATATAGAGATAAGAAGAAAGGGAGAAGATAGGGTTAGAGAAAAGGCGAGGAAGCGCAAAAGGAGTGGTCACAGAAAATAAATAAATAAATAAATAAATAAATAAATAAATAAATAAGGAAACACTGAAAATGAGTGGTTATCTTGAGTAAAAAATGAATAAAAGGATAAGGGATACACTCAGAAGCATGTGAAAAACAAATAGCATTTATGAGGGTCCCAGTATGGCTGATAAAATTGGGTCAATTAAACGAAGGAAAACTCGCACAAACCATTTTAAAGTAAATATGGTGAAGTAAGCAAAGCAACTTGTGAATGCCAGTAACAATGTTGATTTATTTTACAGACAAGCTATGGACCTCTTGCGTGGAAGCACAAGAAATCGTCTGCATGGCCTTAAATTAGGGAGAAAAGAAAAAAGGTAAGTACTAGTTCACCCTAAAAGGGTGTGAACACACAATTGGCCAACATTAAAGGTCAGAGGATTCAGGTGAGTAACAGGAAAAGGTAGCAAGAGACACAAGGTCTTCACAAGTTATCTGTTTTCCCAAGATAGGTATTATAAGGTGCAGAAAGAGTAGAGAAATAGATAAACAGCATGGCCATTCAAGACCACTTCAGAAAACAGAAGTAAAATTGAAGGTGAGTAATTATTTTTATGTTCGTAATGTCAAAAAGAGTGTTATGATAGAGGAATACAAGCATTAGAGTAGGCAAACATTAATGGGAACAATAAAGGTGGAGGCACGTAGTTAGAATTGGTGCCATAGTTTTAGAAGACAGGGGTAGGCTAGATCAAGTTAGACAGGGACAGTGTGCAGCAAAACGCCTCTGTTTTATCTCCCTAGGATGAACACAAAGCACAAGCATAGACCATGGTCCAACTAACGGAAAAAAGAATAGGAAGAATGGCTGCTGAGGCGAGGAAGTATGTGAAGCTAACCAGGAAGAATGGCTGCTGAGCTGAGGAAGAATTTACTGCTAACCTGGAAGAATACAGCTAAGCGGAGCAAAGAACCTAGCCAAACTAAGTATCCCAGCGGGGTGGTTTGGGAATTAATTATTTATGTGCACCAACGAATAGGGGAGAATGACCCAGAGAGTATTTTTGATAACAGAAAGGGAGAAAGGGGGCTTAAAGTCTGGAAGAAACCCTGACCCCTTGCAAATGCCCGAATGACTTGTTCCTTATTTCTTGACATTCTACAGACGACGGGGATTCCTAAGGACGTTCCTTTCATCTACTACGGACATGCCTAGAAGACCAGGAACGAAGACGACATCTTTGTTTAATTGTTTTGTCTCCTTAGGGGTGCATGTGGCACCCGGAAGGGAGAATGTGTCCCATGATGGACATAATGTGGTATTGTAAATAAAAATCATTGTCTAAGCCAGCTGACACAGTGCTATGAATGGGGGGTATTTTAGATATGGTGTGAAAATGACCCACAAAGGGAAATGTTTAAAAGGAAATGCTTTGTAGCTTGTCTAGGAGGCAGGGGTGTCAAATAAGAGGGAATGTCTCAATTTTAGGGAATAAGTAGTAACAGCCAATGCGAAAAGAGGTTTTTAAGGAAATGTGTTAGATAAGTAGAGACCTGTTTATTTACAAAAGAAACTCATTCCATTTTGTATTACAGGTATATGTCGAGGGACCTGTATGCCTTGGGATATTGACATTGAACCGCGTGAGGAGAGAGGAAGGTCGTAGAGGAACCCAGTGAAAGCCTGACGCTGAATTGTCTGCAAAGAGACTCCCCCAACCCTGCATCCCCATGCTGAACTGTCCCCTCTTATGGACCTAATGAACAATGAACTCTTTTGAAAGAGAGACACTCTGAGAAAAAAGGTGAACTTCATATGAAAAGGAAAAAACAATGGACTTCTGGTCTAAGCATCAAAGAACCTGGGAGACCGACTGTGGAAACAGCACAATGGGGAGGAAAAGGCGACAGGACACAGAAGGTCCACTAACGCCAAACTCATGACAACTACAACGGAAGATACAGAAAAGAAAAGAGTGTGGACAAGAGGAAAGGACGAAGTAAAATGACGTTCATGGGCAGGAGAAGATGCTTAAGGAGAGATTGTACTTTGTTGGGGTGGGAGTTGCAGACAAGGTGTAACATGCGAAGAGACAATGGGCTAATGGGTTACCTCAAAGCTTGACCAAACCTCTTGAGTCTCACAATGGCTGTGAATAGTCCAAGGCATACAGTTAGGTTAAAGGCACACAATTACAGGAAGTAGGCCGTGTTTTTAGTATGACAATACGTTAGTATATGCCAAATTATAAGATCGTGTTAAGACATCTTTAGATAAATGGTAAGGTGAATGGAAATAGAATATGGTTTAAAGTTGTTGGTTTATAAACAACTGAACTTTAAATACGAGGGAGTGTAATGGAGGTCCCAACCTATATATATATGCTGGATCAACAGCTGAATGAAGTGGACACCCACCCTCCCCCCCCACTTAAACCTAACCAGAGAAATTCAAAGGGATTTATGTGGTGTTGAATTATGCAAAAATGGGTTTATGATATTGCAACATACTAGCATTCAAAGGCATTGTGTTTATAAAGTCCAGAATGGCATTACCATAGTATGGTGGCAAAGCACAGAATGAACAATGAGATATTCTATATGCAGACAGAAAATCGCCTGGGCTAAATGCCTTTAACAAAAATGCATGTACTTAAATTGTAACTAAAGATGAAGAACTGAGTAGCGCTCAAAGTCTGTAATAATGAGCTCATTTTAAAAGTTGAGACGTTCAGGGACATAAGCCTTCAGAAACTTGATTAAGAAGCAGAAACCAGACAGGCCTGGTCGAAACTCTTATCTGAAAAGTCCAGCTGCACAATTATGAGTTGAACCGGGCACCGAGACAGAGTGAGGAATGCATGTTAGAACATATTCCATTGTTGAAGGGTTTAGTCAAATTAAAATTAATTGGACAATGAGCTAATGTAACGAGGTAGTTGCTTAAGACTGTGCAGGGAGAGGGGGGGCATTTTGCTCCCTCCCATTTTACTATAAATGTGTCTGTGTAATACTGGGAAGGGTGTTCTCTTGGAGGCAGGGAACTTTGAGCACTGCTGTTAGTGCTGCACTGTGTCAGCTATGAGGTAATAAACCCTTATGAACTTTACAGTCTCTGTGCTGATTTTGAGTGGTCCTTTTTTAATTGTGATCGAGTATTCGAATCCTGCACCCCAACCTCCTCGAGGTGCAGCCACTTTGTCTTAAGGGATTCGAGGGCCAGCTCTGATCCCATGGGCCCGTCAGAGGTCACTGGGTCCTCGTGTACACTAGTTTTAAAATCGCTTTGCAAACTTGTGTGCAGATTCGTCAAATGACACCACATTTATAAGGCTTTACAATATTTTGGGAGCGCTCTCTAAATGTGTTCCCTCTTGACAAAACAGCTCCACACTTTCCAATACCATTTAGAATCAACTCTAGTTTCATTGAGTGGCACCAAAGTTATAAGCCATCCAAGAACTGCTTTTCATCAACCCAGTAATGCAGAAATAGGCACAGATGTCCCAAACATCTGAAGTGTTCGTGAACATCTGGACTGTTCGTGGACGTCACGTATAAAAACACCAGTTGTTTTGCTTCTTATGGCCATATCCCACCCCATCCTCATCACCCCTCACCTCCCCAGAGATTGTTTGATAAGTTTGACAAGTGCAATCCAACACTGCGGTATTTAAAAAAATCTGACGCACTTCACGCTTTTCACCATCCAATCAGTGGGTGCGTCCGATATCCACGGACATCACATCACCCTCTAGGCCAATTGGTTGCCTGTCCTCGGACCAAACAGGGAAATGGGTCAGCGGACCAAACCCAGATATAACTAATGTTTTTCACCTACGTTTTGGTCGTTTTAAAAGAAACTGCTGGACGGATTTACACCAAATTTACAAAAGCATACTTTCGGACCAAGCTGCCACTCCTGGTGCAAATTTAGTGAAAATCTGTCTAGTGGTTTGGGCTGTAGGCGTGAGCAAAATATGTTTCCATTGCGTCTATGGAAAAAAAAAATGTTGGGACCCCCTATAACTTTGCCCCTCTTGACGAAACCTCACCAAACTTGCCAAAAGTTTTTAGAGCGGGCCATATACATTTTGGTAAGGATTCGTCCAGGGGGAGCAAAGTTATAAGCCACCCAAAAAGTGTTTTTGCTATGAGTTGAGGAACTTAACCATAACTACACGCCCGCTACTGCAGGCCGTGTAATATATATATATATGTATAGGAGTGACAAGAGGTTTGGCTGGCACGATGCAGTTACTTATACAGCGAAGCAAAGACTGGCTGTGTCCCAGATTTGTTTGATACAAATATGTTAGCATTAAATTAATCATGTGTTCACCATCCCTACTACCCTTGACAGGCGCACATTCTTTTTCCTTTTTGTCCATCTCTGCGATTTTTCAATGTCATTCAACCCCTTTGCCGTCTTCTCTCCATCACATTTTCACTCCCAGTGCATTAAACGTTGTGTTTGGAAACATTTAAAACAAGCACTGGCAAAGCCAACAGTTTTGGTGCTGGCAGCAGCTTAGTTTTATGTTTATTTGTATAGCGCAGCTTAGGCTCCCAAGGATGCTTTGGCACTCGACACACGCAAGCAAACTACACCCTAATCAGACCAGTGATAGGAAGGAGAGTTCAGAAGGTTCAGAATGACACATTATTCATGTCTTTTTTGGAAAGGGTATATGTTTGAAGTTACTTTATGAAGAACTGACATTTTTCTTCTTTTCCAAAAATGAGGCAGTAAATTCCACAGAATGACTGCTAACCCATTTGACTAGTCGTGACTTTGGTGGGGAGTGGGGGCAGAACATTTGAGTTCTTAGAATGGAGGTAGCACGTGGAACATATGTGTTTAGATTTTATCATAAGAAAACCACAGCCTTTGTGATGCAGGCCATTATGTTCTGAACCGAGAGCCTTCATTTTCACGTTTTCAGCAAACGGGAGCCAATCCAGTTGCCGAAGAGAGGCAAAGGTGCAATGTTTCCTGGGAAGTTTCAATAACATTCTTGCTAAAGAACTGGATAGCCCATGAAGCCTTAAAAGCAAGTATTTATGGAGACCAAGGTAGGTGGGGTTACAATAGTCAAGTCGTAATGCTATGAACAATTTTGTCAACTGAAATTGATGACTGAAAGGGAATAGGTAGAAGAGTTTGGTTTATTTTACTGAAACAAGTGCCAAACAATTGTTCAACTGAGGGTTTTGGGGGATGGAGTTGGCTGTCAATGGTAATCTTGCAAACTTTGACAGAATTAAGAGGTGTGTTTTAGAACCTCATTGGATCCAAGCCAGGCAGATGAGAACCGCATAAAAGGAATTGTGTTGCTTTCATTGGATTCGGGTGGTTTTGGGCCATCCGGCTTCGTGCAGCATATAGATCAGACGAGGATGATGACCCTCCACTGAAATGTAGAGGGCTTAGGGTATCATCAGTTTATGCCCAAAAATGCACACCAACATGATGCAGACTTTTTTGAGGGTAGGCAGATGGCAATTGCATACGAGTGGGCGGATGGTAGAGCTTTGAGGAATGCCACAGGAAATCGTTAGGGTAGAACTTTCAAAGGAATCCACGACCAATGATTGTGGTCCACTTCTGTATGATTTTTTTAGGCAGGAGAAAACTGGACTAGAAATGCCAACGTTTAGTAGTTGACCCATGAGGATGAAATGGTCGACAGGGGCAAAGGCGACTGAGAGATCTAGTACCACCAGTATGCCGCTGCTGCCTCCATCAACCAACCTAATGTTGAAGCCTGCACAGAAAACTGCCTGCTTCTCATCAGAAATTGTAGGAAAATCCACATTCTTTGTTAGTTGCAGGAAAACAGCTTTCTTAATGATCTTACTCATTAAGGTAAGTCTTGATGCGAGATGAAAGTGTGCTTGCTACTTCCTTTTCTTTCATTTTCTGAGTGAAAGAACACAAGTATGTTTAAATGCCTCAGGAAAGTGTCCCCTCCTAAGAATGACATTAATGATGGTTCTAATTGAGACAGCTATGGCCAAAAAATAGATTTGATTACCTTAGCTGGACATAGATCAAGGTGATCCAGGGGGGTTAATAATCACCTGGAGATTGTGAGTTTCTTTTTTAGATAAGGCTATAAATGCATATATGATAGAGTGACAAGACGTTGAGTCATGTTGGGAAAAGTCATATTCTGGGACAGGGCACATAGCTTGAATTTCTGACTGAATATTATTCAGTTTGTTCTGACGAATTTAGGCATCTCATCATGAAGATGTTGAGAGGATTTAAGGTCCCCGTTAAGAGTCTTGGTCGAGCGGTGATCAGTTAGAATCTTGGATCGCTCTTTTAAAGTGTTGTTTCCAGGAAATAAATCTTTATCTAATGTAGCTTTTTGGCATTCAAAATATTTTTGGGTTAGATAAATGATTTTTGTTTCAAGAGATTGTGATATTTGGTAGATCTAGTAATGAACAACTTGTGTTCAGCCCTGCATGCTTGCTGCTTTTCATTGATGCATTCTCACTAAAGGACCTAGCCTGCGTTTTTTGTGAGAGCCATAAGAGTGTGTTATGGACCGGTGATGTACCGCCCTGTTCATTTTTAACCCGACTCTTCTATTTTATCAGCGTGCCCGTCTAACAAATCTCATAGTTGCGTGGCAAGGATATATCAGTTTGAATCTGGCACCGCCAGCCTCCCTTGGCCCGAGTACACATCAGAATCTGCTGTAAATTAAGGGTCTTTTATGAGACCTGCTAAAGTGAAGATGCAGTCTGACCTCTTTTCATGAACAACGGGGGTAATTCGATGGACAACGCTTTGAGGGAATACAAAGGTAGGTTAATTTTAACACTCATGATTTTGATATGATAAAGTGTAAGAGTGGCTTCTCAACAGGTTCTCGAATAGTTCTTCCAACAAAGGAGATATGCTTGATTTGTTCGACTGTTATGATGATGTATTGAATACTCCCAAATACTTAAAGGATGTTTATCCAATTGGAGGGTTTGCAGTGTCTCTGAGACATTAAACACAACTGATTACTGGAAGTTAATCTTAAATCTGGGAATCTGACGTGACACATTTTTTTACTTTTTTTCATTTCTGGAAAGGATTGAATTGAGTCATGGACCAGTCAAATAATGCCATCTGCAATAAGGCAGATTGTGTGGGTTTGGTTTCCAATGTGATAGCCTATGATATTCTAATTGGTTCTGATTATTTGAGCTAAGGGTTCCAGGCATAAATCGAATAAGGAAGGTCATAGCAGACAACCTTGTCTACTGCCCGTATTTAACGTTATGGTTTTGGAAAGTTTGCCATTCATTTTAATATGAGTAGAGGGGGCTTGGAAGGTAGCAAGTATCAGTTTGATTATGCAAGGGCCAAATCCGACTTTGCATACAATGAGATTGACCCGATCAAATGACTTCTCTGCATCGAATGATAGGTGGGTAGGAGGAATTAACATTTTCAGGTGTCGTGTTGTCTCCAAAGGACACGTCTGTTGTTATCAAAGCCTTGCCACCCTGGTGTAAGCAATGATATGGAAGATATGAGCTTGACATCCAGGTCACAGGTTTCGATTTCACCTAAACAATACCAGCCTGATACTTCAAAACAATGGCACAGTACAGACACCTCTCTGTTGCCAAAACACAGCACAACCTGCCACCACGCCGCCATATTCAAGTTCAGCACAAACACTTCCCAGAAGATCTACAACACATATTTTGGGACAATCCCACTGCCTTGCAGCAGGGCGGCTACACTTCTCAATAGTGCGGCATTGGCAGTTCCCAGTAGAGTTGCTATACTATTAATGGGGCAGTGCCAGCATGCCCCATCTTGACTGATTTGCTTACACCACACCTTCCAAAACCTCTCCATCTCTCAACGACTGACATTTGGCTTGCACTGACCATCCCTACAGGTGTTCCAGAAATATAGCTGTTTACAGCCCAATGCTGGTGTTTCTTTTTTGTTGGTATGACTTGGCTGATATCTTTCTCCAGCTGTGCCCTATTAAGATTCCTGTGTGTGTTTCATTTAGTATCGCATAAGGCACAGGATGATGGTGTTCGACTCTTTCTACAAGGTTTGTAAGTCTCACAGATATTTGATTTATTTAACACACATTGGGCCTCATTACGAATCAGGCGTTAAGGGGTTAACGGCGCCGTAAACGGCGCCGACCCTTAACGCCTGATTCCGAGGTCCCTTTGCGCCATGGTGAGTTTAACGCCTGCTTTTTGCAGGCGTTAACATCCATGGCGCTAAGGGACCATGGCGCTAATTACGCCACCGTAATTTACGGTGGCGTAATTAGCGCCTTCCCCACTCCCATTATGCCCTATGGGGCAAAAATGGGAATGGGGAAGGGTAAAATGGGAAATGGGGATTTACCGCCCCACTCACCTTGGAATGGTAACGTAGTTTACACCATGGTGGTAAGGGTACGACCCAGGCGGTAACTTACCGCCTGGGTCGTAATGAGGCCCATTGCATTAAAGTGAAAGGTGCCATTCAAGTGAAGGATGCCTATTAAACGCCAATAACTTTCGAACATTACTTAATGTCCATTAATTACAAATATGATTAATTTTGCTCACTTAAGCTATAATGACAGGCTTTTTTTTTAAAACCTTTATTTTTGTTGCACTTGGTCACTACTTTCACTTGGTTACAGAGACATCATAATTATAGACATTACATTTTACAATATGAATCACATTACAGCATCAAGTTGTTCAAGTCCGCTTTTCTCGGCGAGATACTGTTTGTACCTGCCCCAAATGTTTTTCGGGCGCGAGGCTGGGAGCACAGTATCAATATACAGTTCCTCCATGTCGTTCGCCCATGCCATGTCCCTTTCCCAGTCCGCCTTAGTAGGGGAGTGCGCACTCTTCCATCTGAGGAGGATCGCCCTTTTGGCGAGGAGCAGACTTACATTCAGAAGCTTTCGCCAACTCGGGCTTATTTTCTCAATTGACCCCAACAGGCATAATCGTGGGGTCCACTCTAGTGGGTGGTCTGCCATCTCGTCTATCGTCTGACATACAGCTTCCCAGTATCCCCTCAGTGCACTGCACCCCCAAAGCATGTGATAAATGCCAGCATTGTCCGCATGGCATCTCGGGCATTCCCCTGTCATGGTTGGGTATATGCGTTTGAGTTTCTCTGGGGTGTAATGTGTTCTCTGAAGAATTTTATAGTGGATTAGCCTGTATTTGGCATTGCAGGATATCTGTTTCACGAGTGCACAGTATTGAGACCACTCCTCTTCCCCCACCTCTTCTCCAAGGTCCTGTTCCCATTTTGCCCTTGCCGGACGCTGCTCTTGTGGGCGTGTGTGGAGTATGGTCTTGTACAGTGTGGAAGCTGTTATTTTTTGGCGTCCCCCCATAAACATGTATCCCAGTCCCATGTTGACTGGGGGTTCATCAGGGAAGGTTGGCCATATATTTTGTATAGCTGCCCGCAGACCAGAGTATTGTCGCCTAGCCGTAGGTGTGTTACCCACCTCCTCCCTGATATCCTCCCATCGAATGAACTGCCCGTCCACAAATATCTGCCCCCATTGTGTTATGCCCTTAGCAGACCAGTGGCGGGCCGTCTCTCCCTCTGACGTAAAAGGAGTCTGCGGCATACCCCAGAGCGGCATACTAGGGTGGTATATCCTTTCAGTATTGTACATTTCAACAATCCTGGACCACGCAGTGATCACCACTTTAGAAGGTCTCAGGGAGTTATAATGCTTAACACCTGACCGTGTAATTTGGTGGAGTGCTAGTGTGGCCTCTTTTTCCAGTTGGTTAGGTACTGGGCCCGCTGGGTTGATAAATGTCGTCGCCCATTGGTTCGCATGTTGTGCCTGCGCGCTCAGGTAGTAGAGTTCAAAGTCTGGGGCCATCAAGCCACCGTACATGTAGTCGTTTGTAAGTGTCCCCCAGCCCACTCTCGGATGGCCATCCCATACAAATGAGGAGCACGCGCCCGCAATTTTAGTGAATAAAACACGCCCCGGCCACACCGGCACCGTGCTAAATAGGTAAAATAGCTTAGGAAGGATTATCATTTTCACCAGTGCGATCTTACCCATCATGGATACCGGGAGGGCCCCCCAGCGCTTTAGTTTCAGGCACAACGAGTCCACAAGCAGGTTGTAGTTCAATGCTCGGGATAGCTGAGCAGTCCGAGCAATCCAAGCTCCCAGATATAGAACATGCGTCGGGCACCACTGTAGCCCATGCAGGCCCCGTGGCTTCTCTGTGGCCCCTGTGATAGGGAACACTTCTGATTTATTAATGTTAAGTCTGAGTCCCGAGAGTCCACCAAACCTCTCCACCACCGCCAGGACCCTCCCCAGTGTTCTGTCTGGATCTCTCAAATATAGCAGAATGTCGTCTGCGTACAGGTTTATAATGTGCATTGTTGCCCCTATTTTTAGCCCACAGATGCCGGCGAGAGCCCTCAGTTCGTCTGCTAATGGTTCAATTATCAGAGCAAACAGCAATGGCGAGAGCGGGCAACCTTGTCTCGTGCCCCCCCGGAGCTCAATCTGCTCTGTTAGGGTGCCGTTAATTCTAATCCTGGCCTGTGGGGACGTGTACAGTAACTTTACCCATCTCAGGAAGTTCGGGCCAAATCCGTAATTTCGCAATACCCCAAACAGGAATGGCCAGGACACCGTGTCGAATGCTTTGCGCATATCCAGCGACACTGCTATCGCCTGCTGATCCGGGGGGGTCGTGGTTAGGACCTCATGGCATTTCCTAATATTAGTAGCTGCTGATCTGCCGGGGATGAATCCGGCCTGATCTTCGTGGACCATGAATGGCATCCACGGTGTCAGTCTTGTGGCCAGTATCTTTGCTAACAATTTGGCATCTGTGTTAATTAGTGATAGAGGTCTATAAGACCCGCAGTCCTCTGGGGGTTTACCAGTCTTAAGCAACAGTGTTATCACCGCTTCCCTCGTGGACGCTGGGAGCTCCCCTCCCTCCAGGGCCTCGGTCCACATAGCCAGTAACCTGGGTGCCAGTAGGAGCTTAAATGCTTTATAAAATTCTGCGCTTAGGCCATCTGTACCCGGGGCCTTCCCGTTCGGGAGAGCTTCGATGGCCCTTATCACTTCCGCCTCAGTTATCGGGCTTTCCAACACCTCTCTCGTGTTTGCAGCCAGCAGGGTCGTCGGGATACGGGATAGATACTGCTCGATCTCACCTTCAGTGGCGTCTGACTGGGGTGAGTATAGCTCCTCGTAGAATTTATGAAACGTGGAGCGTATACTGCCCTGATCTGTAGTAACCGTGCCCTCCGCCGTTGTTATACATGGAATGTCGGTCGGACCCCTCTCCCCCCTTACCGCTCTGGCCAACAGCCTCCCCGGTCGCTCGCTCTCACCATAGCGGCGAGCGGCCGCCGGTCTGTCAAAGTAGCGGATCTCTTGATCCGCCGCCTCATTGAATTCGTCCAGTGCGTTTTTTAGGTCTAAGGCTAACTGAGGCGTCGGTTGAAGCTCATATTGTGACTGTGTAGCAGCTATTTGTGTTTCGAGGCGCTGCATCCTATTCCTTATATCTTTGAGGATGCCACTCTCACTCGATATAGAGGCGCCTCTAATACACACCTTGAATGCTTGCCACAAAGTCGCCTGGCGAGACACAGAATTATCATTAAATGCAAAATACTCCAGTATGTGCTGTTCCAGCGTGTTCCTATAGACCAGGTCACGCAGCGCTGCAGGTTTAAACCTCCAAGGGGGTCTATTCACTGCTTCGCCCGGTATTCGGAGGTCCAGCACTATCGGTGAGTGGTCAGAGAACGTCCTGGGCAGTATCTGTGCTGCGAGTACCCAGGCCAACACTACGTTGTCTAGTAGCCACATGTCTATCCTGGAATGCATGTCGTGCACCGTGGAGTAATAGGTGTATCCCCTCTCGGATGGGTGTAATGTCCTCCATGCATCTTTTAGCCCCAGGTCTGCCATATGAGCCATTATCGCTTGGGCGGCCTTAGTCAAAGTTCTCACCTGTGTTGAGGTGCGATCCATGTCCACATTCAAAATGGTATTGAAGTCCCCCCCGCAAATCAGGTGAGCAGTTGGATAGTGGGCCAGCAACCCGAAGAGTTCGGTGTAAAACACCGGGTCATCCAGGTTGGGACCGTAGATATTGAGGAGGACCACCTCTCTATCTTGCAAATTGCCATGTACCAAGACATACCTGCCCCCTGGATCACACCTCACCTCCTTGCACGTAAATCGGAGGGTTCTGTGTAACAGTATTGCTACTCCCCTGGCCCTATTCGAGTAGGTTGTGAAGTATTGATGGGTTCCCCACTTCGGCGCCAGTTGTTCCCCGTGTTGCGGGCCAATGTGTGTCTCCTGTAAGAATAGGATTTGTGGGGCATGTCTGTTAATGTAGGCCATGATTTTCCTTTTCTTAACCTTGGAACCCAGGCCCCGAACATTCCAACTCATGATTCTGATATTCTCTGAGCTCCTACCCGCCATCCCGTTCAGTGTGAATGCATTGTGAATCTGTAGAAGAGTGTCTCATATAGTTCCCATTCGTGCAAGTATGTTGTAACCTCGTGCTTTTAACTTTCTCCCCATAACAATAACACATCCCCACTTCCGTCCCGATCCCACCTCCCCCCACCCTCACAGCACCCCGAACTTCTACTGTGCTTAAAGAAACCCCCTCCCCCCCACTAACTTTTAGCATATGCACCTGCAATTGGGGGGCCTGCGGAGATCCCCAGGGCCGATGCTCTTTCAGACTTAGAAAAAAAACAAAACACTTAATCGGGTCCGGCATTACTCTCACACATATTAATGGCGGCAAGGACAGTCCCCACGTAGCACAAACCGTAGACACTGATTTCCCACCTTAATGAGTGTCCCCCTCCGGGGAGAACTGTTGAAGTAAGTGGAGCGGGCATGCATTGCCGTACCTCTCCGGGCCCTCCCCAGGGAAGTCATTCTTGATTAGCGTCCTCGGCGCTCCCCACGACCGTAGGGATGTGCGTCTCCACAAAGTTGGCGGCCTCCTCAGGGAAGGTGAAGAAATGGACTTTGTTCTTGTACAGGATCTTCAGTCTCGCCGGGTAGAGCATTGCATATTGGACCTGTCGTTCCCTTAGCAGTTTCTTGACACCCGTGAATTGTTTCCTTTCTTGTTGTACCGCCAGTGTAAAGTCAGGGAAGATCCGTATCACGCTAGCCTTCCATCTCAGCTCCTGCTTCTCTCTTGCCGTACGTAATATCAAGTCCCTGTCCCTGTAGTTAAGCACACGTGCGATTATTGGTCTCGGGTACGCACCGGGTTTCGGCTTTGGAGCCATAGATCTGTGTGCACGCTCTATTAGGAACATGGGGGACCACCTTGGGTCGCCCAGCAGGTCGCGGAGGAGGGCCTCAACTCCTTTCTCCATAGAGCCCTTCGTCGCATCTTCAGGCACCCCTACAATACGGATGTTGTTGCGTCTTGATCTCGCCTCCAAGTCCTCGCATTTAGATTTAACAGTTCCCAGTTCAATCGCCATTGTGGACACCGTGCTTTTCAGGTTTTCGAGCGCCTCCTCCGCGCCTGATATTCTGGTTTCCGCTTCGGCTATGCGCGTCGTAGTTTTATCCAGTTTAGCCTTAATGGATGCCACATTTGCAGTGATCCCGTCGAGTTTGTCGTTCAGGGCGCCGAACCCCTGCTGCATAGCGAGGAACACCGCTTGGGGATCCATCTGAGCTTGCGGTGTCGTTTGTTGATCTGGGGTGGGCGCCGGGGGCTCCATCTGCGAGGTGGTTTCCTTCTGGATATTTGTGGTGTACTTGTCGATGGCCCCCCTAGTCTTCTTGGATCCCAGGCTCTTGGGCATTATCCGCTGTTATTTGTATGGACTGATCGCCCCAGGCCACCACGACCCTCAGCACACCCGCCGACAGGCGTCCCCGATGCCTCCGGTGCGCAGGGTCGCGTGATCGAGTGTCGTCCCTCCTCGGCAACCCCCAGCGGACCAACTCTGGGCCCCCAATGTTCAGGTCGTGCGTTGTCAAGCCACGGGAGGGGGGGGGGTCAAGAGACCGTGCCGTAGAGGAGACCTCAAGCCTCTGGAGCGAGGGCCGTCGGGGGCCCGATTAGCAGTTAGGAAGTGTAGCCGTCGGCTCCCGCCAGGCAGGCAAGGTTCCCGTGTTCCGCCGTAGCAGTCGATGGATGGTGGGGCGATGCCGAGGGGCCGAGATGAGGGCCACAGTATCCAGCCGGGTTAAGCAGCGCGGTGGGGAGAGGCCAGTAATGAAGGTTCCTCCGCGAGCAGGCCGCGGATTGCGCTCGCTTTCTCCCGGGCTCCTCCCCTCTTCAAGGCGGCCGCGTAAAGGCCCCAGGCGCGGGCGCTCTCCAGAGCCGCGATAAGTCAGGATAGCAGCAGGCGTTCGGCCCAGCTATAATGACAGGCTTGATGGGCTGCACTGAGTGTTAACGACCAGCCACCTAGGTTAATGGACCCCCAGCAAAGCCATTGCTTTTACAAGTGGGCATGTCGCGTTATCTTCCACTCTAGCTTGTCAAACTCAACATGATTGCTTTTAGCACCCTGGCGCGATGTTCTGGACGATGTCTGGGGTAATAGGGGTCTTTTCTTTTATTATTTTTTATTTATTTGTACATTATACAAAACAGCAAAGAACAGTCAACATTAAATAGTAAAACAATACAGTTACATGCAGATAAGAGAACACATATTTACAAACAAAGAACTAGTACAGATTTAGAAATTCATCCCAAATTTTAGCATACAAGTTAAGTTTCCCTTGTTTCTTTTAAATTACTCTCTCCATGTTAGCAAGACAGTTCATCTCCTCAATCCAATCCACAACAGTCGGAGAAATCTGAGATTTCCAGCTCCTTAATATCATTTTTTTACATATACAAGCTCCCCTGAACAGAATTTTTTTCTGAGAGACTGAGAGGTCTTCCAGTAACTCATCACAACCTAAGACCATTGTTTTGAAATCCAGAGCAAGATCCTGATTTAAAATCCGTAGGTAAATGTTACACACATCTTGCCAAAATCCCAGATCATATGTTCTAAACTCCCCACTCCATTCCCACAGTTCCAGCAGTCATCAGAATCAATCAAACCTCTCTTCATCCATCTTTTCGGACTCCATTGCACTCTGTTGAGAATTTTAATTTGTCTTGAACGTTCTTCAAAGTTAATTGAGCAAAGTTTAACATTATCACATATCCCCATCCACATCTCAGAAGAAATCACACAGTCCAATCTCCTGCCCCAATCTGCTCTCAGTTCTGTATTTTCTCTATAATTGGACACAATTCGATTATATATCCTGCTCACTATGGATCCACAATCTGATTCATTATCCTTCAGAAAGAGGTCCACAACAGTACCACCCTGCTTATCCACATCCCTTATACATATTTTCAATTTTCTGAAGTCACTATTGGAATAACCGTCTATATTATATTTAGCACATAACTCTTCTTCACCGATCCATTTACCAACCTTATTAACATCACTAATCCAATTTATCCCACTGAGAGACCACTCCGGCCAAAATAAAGGTTTACCCTTCTCAATTATTCCTGGATTTTACCAAATTGAAGCATGTCGAGCCTTATTTTGCCAAGTCTCCCTCAAGAACACAGTCAATGGAACTTTCCTACATTGCCTATTTGTGGCCGTGAGGATTGCCCTAGGGGGAAGTGGGCCCAATAGATTCACCTCTTCCACAACCCATCTATCTGGCGATTCTTTCAAGAAGGGGACTATAAAGTGACAAGAGAAGGCCAAGTGATAAGCTTGAAAATTCGGTACACCTAGTCCCCCTTTCTCTATTGGTAGTTGAAGCTTCCATAACTGAAGTCTCGGCGGTTTATCATCCCAAAGAAACGATTGTAGCAAGCCATCAATTTTTTTCCAATAGAACTGACTTATCTTCATGGGGAGCATGCCCTATTTGTAATGAATTTTTGGAACCGCAGTCATTTTTAGAGCGTTCACTTTGCCCCAAAGGGACGAACGCAATAAAGACCACCTCTGAAGACTCATTTTTCTCTACACACATCTGTCATGTTCTCTTCCACCATATCCTCTATCACAGGTGTCAGCCAAACTCCCAAGTATCTAAACCTTTTGTCACACCATTGGAAGCCCCAGTCAGTCACTAAACATCTATCACAACACTGTGTAATAGGTAAAACCTCAAAATGTGTCCAATAGACTCAATAAGATAGGCAATGACGTAGCCAAATACCACAATACCACCAATAAATCGTCCGCATACAACCATATCTTTTGTTCAACACCCTGAAAATGTTGTCCTTTTATCCCAGCATCACCTCTCAAAGCAATCACCAGCGGCTAAAACAAATAACATTGGCGATAGTGGGCACCCCTGTCTTGTACCTCTCTGTAACACAAAAGAAGCTGACAATTGTCCATTAGTTTTGACATTGGCCGTTGGACATGTATGTAACAGGTTAATCCATGAAATATATTCCTCACCTAAGTTCATAGCACGCAAGACCAAAAACAGATGCTGTCAGTTAACTCGGTCAAACGCTTTTTCAGCATCTAGAGAGAACACCGCCATGTCTTCCTTTGAATCCCGGGCCTGTGACATTAACATCAAAAGGTTTCTAATATTGCTAGAAGTTCTACGATCCTGAACAAAGCCAGACTGTTCTGTGTGCACCAGCTCCTTAAGTAATTTTTCAATACGAATGGCCAATAGTTTCACAAATTTTTTGTTGTCTGTGTTTATCAAACTTATCGGGCGATAACTAGATGTCAAACTACTGTTTTTACACTTCTTCAAGAAAACCGATATAGTGGCATGATTTGTAGAACTTGGCAGCAGACCTACTTCTTTAGACTCAGTAAACATATCCCTCAAAAGTACCACAGCCGACTCTGATAGAATCTTATAAAATTCAGCCGGCAATCCGTCTGGCCCCGAAGTTTTGCCTGAATTCAGCTTACCAATGGCAAACCTAATTTCATCAGTAGTCACCACCTTATCAAGAATCAATTTTTCCAATTCCGTAACTCTCAGAATTTCTATACCTTCCAAAAAAGTCTCCCCTAAACCACTGATACCAGACTAATTTCGATACAACTTCATATAATATTCTTTGAAATCTTTATTAATCTCTCTAGGGTTGAATGTTATGAGACCATTCCCCCCTTTAATAGAGGTTATTGCCCCTTCTGATTGTTGTTGCCGAAGTCTAGAGGCAAGCCAATGATCGCATTTCTCTCCCCGTTCATAATATGAGCATTTTAATCTGTATAAGTCCTTCTCAGCCTTTACCGCCAAAATATCATCCAATTCTCTCTTTAACTTCTTAAGGTTCAATCTCTTATCAGCATCATCAGGACCATTTACCAAATCTCTTGTAACCTCTTTGATGCGCTCCTCTAAATTCAATCTCACTTTCTCCAAATTCTTCCTCTTACTACTAGATAATCCCAATAAAAGACCTCTCATAGTACATTTGAAGGCCTCCCAAATAGTCTTAATACTCAGCCCATCAGTTCTGTTCTCTTTGACAAAATGATCCACCTCCAATCTAATTTTATCCACCAATTTCTCATCCTGCAAAATAGAGGTATTCATTCTCCAACAGAATGATCTGCGAATATCAAATCCTAGTTTCAAGTCCAAAAACAGTGGTGCATGGTCTGTTACAGCAATGCTGCCAATTCTACAATTTGCCAGATTCACTGTCATCAAACCGGCAGTAAGGAACATATCAATACGGGAGTGCGTATTGTGGGAGCCAGAAAAAAATGTGAATTCTCTGAAATCTGGATTCTGCAATCTCCAACAATCTTTCAAGTCAAACTCATCAACAAGTGACTGAAATGAACAAAAAGTAGGATCCCTCCTCTGACTTATTCGCGACCCAGTACGGTCCATGATTGGATCAGGAGCCAGATTGAAATCACCCCCCAGAACAATATTAGGGGAATCAAAATCTTGTAAAATTTGAGCGACTTTACCGAAAAAAGAGCCATCATCCACCGAGGGAGCATAAATGTTACAAAGGACTGCCTTAACTCCTTGAATGTCCACCTGAAGTGCAATGCTCCTACCCTCATCATCTGAACACATTTTTAGTATCCTAATTGGAGAATTTTTCCTCACCAAAATGGCAACCCCTCTGCTTTTGGTGGTAAAGCACGAGGCATAGAAATCACCAACCCAACGTCTCTGCAATTTCCTGATCTCTTCTTTCAACAAGTGTGTTTCCTGCAGGAAAAAAACATCACTATGTATATCATTCAAATAATTGAAAACTTTTTTTCCTTTTAACCGGGTTGTTAATACCATTCACGTTCCAAGAGGAAACAGACAAGAGAGCTCTATTGTCTAAGGTCATCGTAAAAACTTGTATAATAAATTGAAAAAAGAGTACTAGTTCAATAATTCTGCATGCAACTGATAAACACCACCCACTCCCCGAAACAGAATTCGGATCCAATGTAACAAGAACTAAAAAATAAAAACAATACCCCCGGCAACCCCCCTAATCTCATGTAAGAATTCACATACAGCAATCCCACAGCATATAAACGAAGTCCGTTTGGTCCTGGCAGATGTTGTGCTTCCTCAGAATAGTGATCAAAAAGCACCGTCAAAGAATGTCTTATTAAATGTCTAATTGTGAAAGGCGGACTCAGGTGTCAGACAAAACTAATACAATACTGTTACCAATCCCCCTCATTTGCTATGCCAGATTAAACATCTTGTCTCAGAACAGCAATTTAGCAGTTCATTGAAATCAGGCTATGTTAAGAATAATCAAACGAAAATGAGTATGAAAAAAAACCCAGATCAAAGTCTCATCTCAAGCCCAGATGGGACTCAACAGGGTAATAAACTTGGCATAACAGACAGCATTGTGCCCCACTTAGATGTGGTAGAGACTGAGACATCCCATGTCCCACTCTGAGTCGCTGTCTTTGATACAAACAAAACAATATAGCATCATCACAAGACAAAACGAATAATCAGTAGTACAGTTGTCATGTAGTCATTTAGGCCACACCGAATACAATGTATCTCCATCTATTTGGCGGAAAGTGATTAGAAATCCTCATGAATCATGAATCATGAGCACATTAAATAAGTGTGTAACAGCATCTCAGCACGTCCCATACCTCTCACACTTTCTCTTCTCTTGCAATACATAGGGCATGCCTCAGATGTTGACAACAACAGCCACAATATGGAACACAACAGGATTTAAACATCTAATAAGTTCAGAAACCACAACACAGTAACATGAAGGAAAGGAAAAGGCAAGAAGGCAGGTGAGAATAATTACAAGACATAAGCAGTACAAAGTGTAGTGGCAAATAAAAGTGTGCTTCAAAAGACCATAGATAATTCTCACAAAACCAGCCAACAAACAAGTGCATACCCAGCCATTACCAGTATACAGAAACATATGACACACATCATTCAGCCTCTTTGAAATATCAACACTCGACTAAGCACAATAATCTTATAAAACACATACCATAGTTATTAAACTGAAAACTAACTAGAGAAACATAACATAACATTAAGCATCAACAAAACACATCTAAACCAATGATGTCCTTAAGTATTATGACTCTAGACAAATCCGTAGAAATGATCACATTCATCATATTTGAAATAGACAAACTTTTGTTTTTGTCACGCTTGCAGTTTCTAGTTATGCAATCGTGACCCCTTCGATGAAAATCCTTCAGTTAATATCAGTTGAATAAAGTACAATCCCAGAGAAGATGCACATGTTCTCATAGGGCCCCGTGATCCTGAGTCCATCAAAGTCTCCGCTCAACTAACTTACTTGAATAGATTGCGGCTACGGACTTTCAAAAAAGCCATTCCTTGGCGAAGCAAATTATGTCCAACATAATAGCACACAGCACGGAGCATGAGGAAGACAGTATCTACCATCCGCAGTCGCTTCCGAGCACAGGAGGTGACTCAACAACGTAATGCGGCATGATGATGGAACAGATCAGCTGATCAAACAAGACCATGGGTCCTTTACTCTAGGGAATGCACCCACAGAGCTCGAGCCAGAAAACCATTCAAAGGTAAATAAAACTAAACAAAAAGTTAACTGTCCAGTTTTTCCGATGCCATATTTATAAAAGTAAACATCAAGCCAACATAACATAAACATACTTTTTAATGAAAAAATAACATAAAATAAAATATAGAAAATCAGAAAATCAATCAGAAATCGTAGCACGCGAATCACAGAGATTTTCAAGCCACAAATACGCCTCCTTGGAGTCAGAGGTGGCCTTTTCACCTTCAGGCAACACGACAGTCAATAAGTTAAATCTGTTCAAAAAGGCCTTTACCTGGAGGCTTTTGGCTAGTTCTTTCACCCTTTTGAAATTGTTTCTGGCTGCTATAAATTCCTTAGGAAAATCTGGATAAATGTAAATTGGCTTGCCTTTGAAAATAACAGATCTTTTATTCCTCGCAGCATGCAGTAGATATTCCCTTTTTCTTGTGAGGACAAAAGACACCAGAATATGTCTTGATTTTAGAGCCTTGTGATTTGCCAATCCGACAAACATGATCAAAATCATCTTCTTTAAAAGATTCCACACCATAGCAATCCTTGAATATACACAACATTAGTGGTAACAGACTTTCATTTCTGGGCTCTGGATTTTCTTCAACTTCAATTAGTCTGATATTTCTTTCCCGTAATTTCAGATCCATTTCTACACGCGTGTCCTTCTCCCATTGGATATCAGTCTTCAAGAGGTTGTAAGCCCTGTAGCTACCTGCCATTTCTGAACTCATAGAGACAGATTTCTTCTCCAATTCCTCCACTCTGACATCCAGATGGGATACTTTTGAGTTCAGCTCAGCCAAGTTGGTTTTGATTTCAACCATGTCCAGGGCCACTTGTCTCAGAAGTTTATAAATGTCTTGACTGCTTGGATTATCTTCATCCATCTCCAGTAGTTGTTTCTGTTTCTAAGAAGTAGGGTTTTCTGGTTCTTGTATCTTTTTCTTTGAATTCATGATCAGTAATGGAATGGCTTCAAGGAGGAGGCCAGGAGCTGCAGGCTTAAGCTGATGTCACCTTGACCAACATTCTGGACATTCATAAGGGTCTTTTCTTTAGTTTGTAAAAATACAGGCCATGAAGAGAATGAAAACAACAAATATGGTTGTAATAAAAATGGGAGACGGGTGCTCCCGTGGGTCCGTCTTACATTCATTTAGCCTCCCCAGCCAGTAAGCAGGTGATGGTGTGGTGGTTAAGAGTCTTTGAGGTACTTTGCCTTGGGCAGGCAAGGATGGGGGGGAGTCTAAGGCAAGTCGCCAAGTCTAGTGAAAGAGTGTAGAAGAGTTGTAGCAGCCAATGAGGATGTTCAGGATATGAGCATGTACCCGGAAATAATGCCTGTGATCTGAGCATCCCGATGGCCAATCATCCGCCGTCAGATGCTAACACTTGAAACAGACATACTATGAACTTTTCAGCTTTGATGTATGGTCAACATGCTTTCTTGTGTTGCTAGCCTCACAGAGCTAAACCTCTCTTTAGATAAACCTTTACAATACATTGTTGCTAGTTTATCTTTTTAACGAGGACAGAGTGTTGAGTCAATTATGCATTATTGGAATTTCTTTTGAGGGGATATGTGACTGAGGTAAAACTATGGATAAAATCCAAAGCAATTTGGAACATGATTTGGGTGGAAAAGGCTCACCTGTTTGAACTGGGTTTTATACTTTTGAAAGAGTGCAGCTCCCACAACAGTTGAAGGGGACTTGGTCTCTCCAACTATTAACAACTGTCATTTAAACATGGGAAAAAATCAGGGACAAAATACAGCTTGTGTTTGTAAGCAGCAAGACAGGTCTCTTTAGTGTTCACCTCAGAAAGTTAAGATCTTGTCTTTGGTTAGCTGGAATTCGAGAGGTTTCAGACACCTTTTAAATAAACCAACAGAGCTAACCACACATGATATAATAATGCTCCAAGAGATGTGGCTCATAGAGCCGCCTGTGTGGAATGGTTTTGACCTCCAAGTAATTCCTGCAAATAAGGCAAAACGAGGAAGGCCTACATCAGGCTTGCTGGTTGCTGCCAAACAAAGCTCACTCATTAAGATTGAACACTGGGTTTCACCAAATCCGTACATTCAATTTTAAGGGCTCAACATAATTTAAGATTTTTTTGCCCTGATCAATTTGTATTTGAATCCTGAGACCATGTCAGATGGTATTAGATATGACTTTGCTTGATCCCTGCCTATGTTACACCATTATTGCAGGTGATTTTAATGTACATTGTTTTTCTAAGCAACAGATCCATCAATGCAGGTGATTGACAAAATGGCTAGACTTGGCACGATCAAGAAATCTATCAAGTTTGAATGGTTCTTTTCCATCTGAAAATCCGCCAAAAGCGACTTGGCAGAGAGGAAATAGTGCCAGCATAATGGATTATATATATGTGGACAATAACATCATGTCACAAATTAGATCTTTTCAAGTGTGTCAAAGTTCCTTGAGAGATCATAATATGTTGTGCATGGAATGGATTGTTAAGAATTTGGTAAACAATGTTCCTTCTGAATGCATGCAAGGTAATATAATGGTAAACTCGGCTCAAAATAGACTCTCGTGGATTAACTATTCGCTTAAAGCGTTTAGAGAATATTATGCAGGTTTACTTGGTCAAGAAAATCAAAGCCAAAATTTGGAGGCAATAACCTATGCTGATGGCATGCAGAAGTTCCAACCTACTTGAAGGTTGGTTATGCAGAAGCAAACTCTACATTTGCATAATTTTAGCAAGGAAGTCAAAGATAGGAAAACACAATTCAGGTATGAAAAACGCCAGGCATTACAATTATCATTAGATGTACGATCCAAGGTTCTAACACAGATCAAAACAAATGATAAAAATTGGCTGAGGATAAAAAAAGTACAATCTATTACAGTTTGACGGTGCTAATATGTTACGAACCTTAAGTAATAAGAACACCAAACAAATTTGGACATTCCTAAACCATTTGTCAGTAGGAAATCAGGTGGCCATACAGTCAAATTGCATCACCGAACAAAGTTGGGTTGATTATTTCTCCATGATATACACACAACAAGTCGATGTAAACATTGATTGTAGTCCAACTGCGATTGGAACTTTTTATTTACAATTTGATTGGGAAGATATCCTATACTTCATACACAAAGCCAGTAGATCAAAAGCCCCGGGACCAGATCGGCTTTCGAATTTTATGCTAAAACAAAATCCGGAGATATGGTCTGATATTTTATTTGACATGTTTAATAACATCAATCAAACGCAAAGGATACCTGAGTCATGGAAAGGTGCTCACATCATCCCAATCTATAAAAAAGGGGATCGAAACAATCCAGCCAATTATCGTTTGATATCTTTGTTGGATGCACCCGGGAAAATATTTGCACGGATTTTATTACGTGAATTTAACAATTGGACAAAAAACACCTTTAATCGTGACCCTCTGCAGTCTGGTTTTGTGACAGGTATAGGAACAATCCCAAATATGATAACTTTGAATATGCTCAAAACACAATGTGCAATAGAAAATAAGTCATTATACATGGCATTTGTGGACTTCAAAATGGCCTTTGACTCTATAGATAGGAATTTACTATATCTAAAATTAAACCAATATGGATGTCCTCCCTCTTTAATTGCGATTATAAAGCATTTGCATACCAACACACAATTGCAGGTTCGGTTGAATACAGAGGGACATTTAACATCTCCAATCAAAACGAGTCGCGGTTTACAACAAGGCTGCATTTTGGCGTCCACCCTTTTTATTTTCTTCATTTTGGATATGGGTGAAGTTTTTCTTTCTATCGCAGCAGACCCTCCAAAGTTAGGAAATCAGCGAATACTGTGGTTGTTATACACGGATGGTCTGGTGTTGCTATCTTGCACTCCGACAGGATTGCAAAAACTAATAGATGGGATGGCAAAATATACTGAGTTAAAAAAAATTTCTGTAAATCTAGAAAAAACTCAGATATTGATATCCAAGAGAAGAACTACAAACAGATTTACTAACTCCACCTGGCATTTTCAACAGGATATTTTACGGTCTGTTCCTGAGCATAAATATCTGGGTATGTATGTTCAAAACTCTTTGTCATATGTGATACATCTGCAAAACCTTGATAACAAAATAACCACGTTGATATCGCAAGCAATTTTGGCACATAAATATGGCACATTTTCATATAAACACATTGTGACATTTTACGAACAGAAAGTTGTGCCCATCTTGGTTTATGGCATGGAGATACTGACAAAAAATCAACAACCTTTATGGAATATCCTTGAAGCCAGATTTTGGAGGAAGGTCTTGAGACTTCCTTTATGTACACCTATGCCTATTCTACGGCATGAACTGGGCCTTATACCCCTAGCAGTCCACGTAATGTGGAAGAAATGTGCTTTTTTTCGTAATTGTTTGATGAGTCTCGAATTGGAGAATATTTTGGGGGTAGTTGCTCATTATCTGACCTCTTCAAAACAGGTATTTTTTGCAAAGGTTGCGACAAGAAGTTTTCTGGTTTATGTCTGATGCTAGTATTACGTTTCAACTGTTATTAGAAAAGCCAAGTACAGCAAAAAGAAAATTGTATCAGTTTAATTGGATTGCAAATACAGAAAGGTGCATTGGTTACAAGGACTTCTCAATTGAATTATTTGGACATAAGAAATACCGCCAAATGTCAGATTACTTGGTAAAGTTCCCCTGTGCATATATAAGAAATAAATACTTAAGATTTAGATTAAATTTGTGGCCTACTAACGAAATCTTGGCCAGGAGGAAGCACATTTTAAAGAGTTTACATTTTTGCTGTTTCTGTAAAAATCCCATTTACAAAGAGACTTTGGAACACATTAAAATCTCATGTCCAAATTTAGAAGCACAGCGATTTTTGTTTTTCTCAAACATATTATATGCTTTTACACCAACTGATCATAAGGATATTTGGCGGTGTGTCTTCTGTAGCACTAAGTTTGCCATGAGGAAAGCAACTGTTCACTTTTTAGATCAGGTATTACCAGATGAGTTTTTAGTTTAATGAGAATATGTAAAAAGAAAATTATAAAATGAACTGTATATACGTTGTTTAGTAAGATATAAGTGTAATTATATGTGATTCTTTGTGATTCTTTTGTAAATATAAAGATATGAAAATGATGACTTTATATGAAATTGTTGTGATGTTTGAGAAAAAAAAAATTGAAAGGTTGAAGCAATTCAGCCAAACAAATAAATAAAAACAAAAATATGCATTATTAGCAGTGGCAATTTGAGTGAGTTTTGGGATTAATTAGGAGTGTATAAATGAGTTGAAGGATTGTGACACTGTCCAAATGAGGAACGTTGGAGAGGAATGCGTATGTGGCATGAATATTGAGGCGACAGGCCTTGATGTAGACTTCTCTTGTCCCATACTCTTCATTACCAGAGGCTGAAAGGCAGCACAGGTACAAACCAGGCAACTTTAAATGGTTGTTTACCCAAGATAGAATTGACACAATGTAATGCAGAACCACAGACCCTCACAATATTATCTTTTGTTTCTCACTCAATATTGTTACTGTCACCTTGTCTCCCCATCCCACAAATTCTCCTTACCCTCTTGCTTATTTCATAACTATCCATACGTGTTCCTTCTGATCATTCTTTCTTTGATTTACCATCCTTGTTCAGTCTGTTAAGTCTTTTCCACCCACTCCTGTCTCTCGTTGGATTACCTCCTTCAATCTCCCTCTTCTGTTGTCACCTGCCTTTGTGTACACATTCTTATTCCTCTGCTTCACTCCCCTTTCTATTTCAACTCTTCTTCACCCATTCTGTCTCTCTTGTTTTCTCTTCCCCCAATCTATCGCTTAGCTCCACCTTGTTCTATTTCTTGTGTCACAACCCCCTTCCTGTTCATTCTTTTTCTTTACCTCTTTTGTAGTCTTTCACTCCATCCTGATCTGTCTCTTCTTTCTCCCCCTTTTTCTTTCCCTTTCTTACACCTGAGTGGTTTCCCTCTCTTTTGCTCCTACTCTCTTCCCTCTTTCTTCTCGCTTTCAACCTTCCAATGTCACTTGCCTCTTTCCTCGCTCTCTCCCACTCCTGTTTTGTCTCTTTCCTCTCTTTCCCTCCCTCGCTCTCCATCCAGTTCTCACCTCTCTCAAACAAAGGTTTTTTCTCATCCTACTCTGTTTTTCTCCTTAACTCCTCGCCACTTCTGTTCTGTATGTTCTCTCATCCGATTGCATGTTCTCTCTCATGACTCATCTCCTCTTATTGTCTTTTCTGTCGCCCTCGCATCTGCATTTCCCCTTTATCTATTAAACCTTTAATTTTAGTTATCTTCCACCTTTCTCACACCCATTCAGTTTCTCTGAATTTTCATGTTTTCTCTTCTCATTTGTTCTTTGTCCTATGCTGTACTCCTCTAATTCTGTCTGTTCTCTTTTCAGATGTCCCTTTCCAGGTATGCCTTTCTTAACACTGGCAACGTGGGAAACGCCTGGGCAGGGGAAAGGATTTTGGATGTGCGCTGTACAAATGGGTGGCAGCAGTGATTCCTTTTGACGCTTGTACGATGCAACACTCGTGGTAAGAGGCAAACTGCCATTTTGAGTTTTCCAGCGGCAGCGGCTTCAAACGTGGAGTGCTTGTGCACTGTGTGGACCATTTTTGGGCCCACTACTCCATGCCCTATAGGGCAAGGCACCTCTGGATAGCTCGCAAAGGCTCATTTAGAAAAGGATTTATTGTTCTCTTTCCCCCATTAGCTAGAGCTCCTCTCACACAGAACTGGGAAAGGCAGGGGGAGCTGTGTGACTGTATTGCACCACTGTGGCCTGTTAATACTCGCAAGGCCCAGTGTGTGTAGCCACATGTGAGTCGCAGCCTCCACATCCATGGGAGGTGCCTGTGCGCTCAATCACACACAGCGATCTACAATCCCAACCATGAGTGACGAGGAAGGAGATCATCAAGCAGGCGGACAAGATCCTGCGAAAAGAATCTCTCAGTCGAGGAGAACCCTTTATCAACAAGGACCCTTGGCACCGATGCCAGAATTTGATAAATCATGGAACCCACTGAGTTTTGGGCCTAAGTGGATTCTAGGTATAGAAAAACTGGACATGTATTTTAAAGCCACCGGAGAATCTGATAAAATGGAATGCAGAGGAGAGACACCCTTTCCAAAGTGCGGATATGACCTCCCACATGCGGGAGAAGGCCCAGCAAAAGGGAGGGTATGTGGCCGTTTCGGGGTGATGGGTCACTTTGCAAGAATATGCAAGGTCCCCACCCCAGTGTCTATTTCCCAAGGACCGAGCAGAACACTGAATGATACCTAGAGGCAACGGCGGCAGGTATCAATGGTGGAACAGGACACAGTAGATCAAGAGCTGGCAGAGGAGGAAGAGGATGAGGAAGAAATATTTTTCATTTCCAGTATTGACTCACTCAAAATCAAGAAAAGAAGATAATTCATGCACACCGTGGCTGTGGGGGGGGGGAGACACCAGTGTTGGTGGACACGGCGGCGTCAGTATGTGTGATGGCAACTAGTCACTCTGAAGCTCTCCCAGAGCCCCCGCTACTGTCCAAAGCAAGGGGAAAGAGCTTCACATTTGGTGGCACCCAACCCATACCTCTCAAAGGTGTTTTGGTCACCAGGGTGGCTCATGAAGGTCGAGAAATCAAAGCTAAATTCTTTGTCACGGATATTAGCAGTCACTCACTATTAAGTTGTGCAGCTGCGGAAACCCTGTGAATTGTTCGTTTTAACTGTGGGGTGTATATTGAAGATAAAAACGATGTGCTGGAGAAATTCAAAAAGGTGTTCATTGGAGTTGGCAAGCTGCACGGTGAAACCATCAAACTGCACATTGATGTGTCAGTCCACCCGATAGCCCTAAAACATCGCTGGATACCTTTCCACCTCAGAGATCAGACATAATTGAAAGGGTGGAGGGACCCACTCCATGGGTCTCCTCCATCATCGTTGCACACATCCTGAAACAACTAGGGTCGTGCGGTTATTTGTGGACATGAGACTTCCTAACCAAGCTATGAAGAGGGAGAGGTACATAACCTTGACATTAGACGATGTGGTGAGCGAGTTGCAAGGAGCTCGAGTATTTTCACATTTGGATCTCAGCTCCGGGTACCACCAAATGGAGCTCCACCAAGACTCTCGATACATCACCACCTTCATGACCCACCAGGGCCTCTACCAGTACAAGCGCCTCAGTTTTGGGATATCTTCAGCAGCGGAAGTATTTCAAAATGTGATAGGAGGGGCTCTGGTGCGACTGGAGGGGGTCATAAATCTGAGTGATGACATTTTTGGTATACGCTGCGTCAGAAGCAGAACATATGAGCAGACTTGAGAAGACAGAGAGGATTCAACTCCTCGGTCTCACCCTACACCGTGGGTTTGAATTCTTAAAGAACTGCATAGAATTCTTTGGGTTTGTGTTTCATGAAAGCCGCATATCAACCGACCGGCGAAAGGTTCAATACATTCAGGAGGCAAGCCCACCAAGGAGCGTATCAGAGAGCGTGTCGGAGATCAGAAGTTTTCTAGGGATGGTGACATTCTGCGAGTGCTGCATCCCGATTCTGGTAACCATCTCTGAGCCCCTCAGGGTTCTCATGAGAAAAGACAAGGTGTGGGAGTGGACTGCAAAAGAACAAGATGCCTTTGAAGCCATCAAACAGGCACTCATCAGGGAGGAAACCATGGCCTTCTTTGACCCACAGAAGAAGTCTGAGATTATAGTAGACCCTAGCCCCGCTGGACTGGAGGCGGTCCTAGAACAACAAGACGCGAGTACAGAGCAGCGCTACTCCCAAATTGAAAGGGAATCCCTCGCAGTTTTGTGAGGATGCTGGCACTTTCACATCTACATTCTAGGCAAACTGGTAACCGTGGTGACCAACCACAAGCCACTACTGCCAATCATGGCAGGGCCACCGTCAAAACCACTCCCGAGGATCGACCGTTGGATGCTTGCACTAATGGAATATGGAGAAAGTTTAGTATATTGGCAGGGGTATCACAATCACACAGACTACCTCTCACGACATCCAAGGAGCAAGGCAGACGGAGAGTGTACTGAACAACTCACAGCAGATGAACACATGTGGTAGTGGTGGCAGCTGCTAAACCAGTGGCACTGTCCATCCAAGTGGTGACAGACGCGTCCAACCATGACAGATATTTCGAGGTGGTGAAAGCGGCTATGGCCAATGGGGACTGGAAAACCATGCTGTCTAACCCCCACCGAAGAATCCAAGGAGCCCAGCAGGAACTGTAGCAGCTGTGGACGGTGCGACACAAACTGTAGTCAACCAAAGAAGGACTCCTATTAAGGGGAAGCAAGCTGGTGATTCCACTGGCACTAGTAGGGAGAGCGATTGAAATAGCACACTGTGGACATCAAGGAGCGGCCAAAACTAAATCAAGGCTACGCTTGAAATCATGGTTCCCCAACCTAGAAACAAAGGGGTGTGAATTAATAGTGAATTGCTTATGGTGTCAGGCGGCGGCCCCAGCCAACAAAGAACTCCGAATAGAATCAATGCCTCGCAGTGATCGATCCTGGGACATTGTCCATGCCGACTTTGGGTTCATTGGCCGTGGGATGCATTTTTAGTGATGATAGACCATTGGTCACAGTACCCAGAGGTCTAGCTAGTGGAGTCCATGGCTTTTGAACAAGTAGTGCAGGTAATGGAGGAAATGTTTGCAACTCACGGCTTCCCCAGAATCATATGCTCAGACAATGGGCCCCCGTTTCAAGGAGAGTGCTTCGCAGAATTCTTGGAAGAGTGCAGAATCACATTTCTGGAAGGTCGCGCCACTCTGGCCACATGCTAATTGAGAGGCTGAACGCGTTATGGGAACATTTAATAAGGTGTTCCGAATCGCCCAAGGCCAGGGCAACCCACTTAAGAGGACATCAGTTTCTGCAAGAATATCGAACCATGCCCCACCGTTCCACAGGAGTGGCACCAGCTGAAGCACTATTCCAGAGATGCCCTAGGGGCCTCATTCCGGAAATGGGTGGCCGGTCCCCGGGAGATCATCAATGATGAAAGAGCAATGGAAGATCGAAGAATTCACAATGAGAATGAGAACCTACGAAGACACCTTAAACCACCGGACTTGGCGGTAGGAGACACCGTATTGGTGAAAAATAGACTTCCCGAAGGGAAATTGGCTTTCACATATGAACCCTGCCCCTTTGACGTTGTGCAGGTCAAAATATCGATGGTGACAGAAGCTGATCAAAGAGGGACAGTTACCTGAAACTCCAGCTTCTACCAAAAAAGTGGGAGAACACAAGGAAACACTAGATGTGGACAACAGGATACCCCCGAGCAGAAGCCCAGAGGGTGATGAGGTTCCAGAGGACACTTGGGAGTGTGAGTTGCCAAACCCCAACCCAGGTAAGTGACTTTGCAGTAGGAGCGTTAGGTGAAAGCTGATATCCCTGCCGGGAAAATGAAAGGTGCCCGGCACGATTTAAGGACTACATAATGGGAGAGTAGCGATTCATAATTTAAATCTTATTCCACACAATTTGTTTTCGTGCCAAGTGCATGTGAACATTTCTTTTGCTATTACTGAATACTTCTTGTTTGTGTCTGTTAGAGCCTTTGAAGAAAATGCTACTGTTAGGGTGACCAGATTTTCAAAATCAAAAACAGGGGCAGGCAACAAACATTCATGTAGGACGACAATGTTCCTGTGCTGAAAAGTAGAACTACATGGAGCAGTGACTATATTACACGGCCCACGGTAGTGGCCGTGTACTTATGGTTAAGTTGCTAAACCCATGGGAAGAGCACTTTTTGGGTGGCTTATAACTTTGCTCCCCCTGGAAGAATCCACACCAAACTTTGCAAATACAGTATATGGCCCACTCTGAATTTTCTTGCAAAGTTTGGTGAGGTTTGGTCCAAGGAGGCAAAGTTATAGGGGGGGGTCCCAAAATTTCTTTTCTTCCCATAGACTGAATGGGGAAAAAACTTTGCTCACGGCTATAGCCCAAACCGCTGGACGGATTTTCACCAAATTTGTGGCAGGAGCAGTGGCTTGGTCCCGAAAGCTTGCTTTTGTAAATTTGGTGAAAATCCGTCAAGTAGTTTTTTTTTAAATGACCAAAAAGTAGGTCACAAAAAATTAATGATATCTATGTCTGCTCCGCGGACACACTTCCCTGTTCACTCCGCGGACAGGACACCGATTGGTTAATCGGCTTGCGTCATGTCCGCGGACATGCAACGTGTTCGCTGATTGGATGGTGAAGAGCGTGAAGTGCGTCAGATTTTTGGAAACGCCCGCCATCTTGGATTCGTGGACAGCGGCCGGTGTCCGCAGACATCCCAGTAAAAACATATTAAGAAACACAACATTGCACTTGTCAAACTTATCAAATAATCTCTGCGGAGGTGATGAGGATGGGATGGGATATGGCTGCAAGAAGCAAAAAAAATGGGTGTTTTTTGCCACGAAAGTCCACTAACAGTTTGGATGTTTGCGACCAGTCCTGAAAAGTTCGCGAACACCTCAGCATTACAGGGTTGGTGAAATGCAGTTCTTGGATGGCTTATAACTTTGGGGCCACCTAATGAAACTGCATGAAATGTTGCATGTATATTTCTGACCTGATTTTGAGTGAGTATGCAAAGTTTGGTGGGATTCTATCATGTGGGGGCAAAATTAGAGGCGGGTCCCAAAATAATGTAAAGGCTTATAAATGAGGTGCCATTTGACGAATCTACACTTCATTTGGCAAACTGATAAAAAATCAAGATATACATGTTTTTGCGAAGTTTGGTGGGATTCTGTCAAGAGGGAGCAAAATTAGAGGGGGGTCCCAAAATATTTTAAAAGCTTATAAATGTGGTGCCATTTGACAAATCTACACAAAGGTTTGCAAAAAGATTATAGATCTAGATGTAGATGTTTTCGTAAAGTCTGAATGGATTTTATCAAGTGGGGGCTAGGTTATATGACGATTGTATGTGCATACATTTGACACTTTTGAAAAAATAAAACATGGGTGGATTTCCAGCAAACTTGCGTAAGGAGCATTGGCAAGGACCTACAAGCATGGTTTTGCAAATGTGCCAGTCTTTTATTATTTGACAAGTGTCATAATTTAACTACAAAAAATAGCGGTATACCTTTAGTGACTGAGGGGTAGCCTGTGGCCATGGGCAGTGGCCAGATTGTCCGGGTGATGGAATAAGGTCATGATCCGGACAATCTGGCTACTGGCCATGACCACAAAGGACAAAACATAGGATTAAAGTGGCCATGTCCACCTGGGACTGGCTTTGTGGTAAAGTTATTCGAAATTAGGATAGATCTGAAAGGGAAGAAAAATGTGCTCATGGTAATATGGTCATACGGTTCTCTTTTTGCCATCTACAGGCTGCCATGGAAAGCGAAGAGGGGCCCTGTATGGAACCCTTGGCTTCCCTTTCCATGGTGGCCAGCTTGGAAAAGGATTTTCCTTCCTACATTGGGGACACCGCTGGCATCCCTGTGTAGGAAGAGAAATCCTCTTTTTTAGCACCCCGGGTTCCCGCTTTGTGAACCTAGGGTGCTAATGGCCTTCATCCCCCATTTCAGGGGCTGGAATGGGGGGATAATGGCCCAGAGACCTTGTTATCCACCCTCGCTTTGCTTGGGCTGATAACTTGGGCTGCTGGGCCGGTATCCACTGTTCCAGTCCCTGGAACGGAGGATGAACGCCACAATATTACCATTAGCATAACACAAAATGCAAATGGAAATGTTGGAAAAGCTTATAGGGTCTATGTACTTTACTGAGAAATATAAAGTAGATGGAGTCTATACATGTTTTTTTTACTTCTATTTTTTAACTGTGAAAGGTGGTTCATAAAGGAATATGTCATTTGTTGTTTTTGGATGTATTTTTTCTGGCAGGAGAGCTGAGAACGAAAGGTGGGGAGGGAAATGAGGGAAGAGGAACCAAACACTAATTTGGAGGTGTAGGTGGACAAAGGAAAATGTTGTGCATGTGTTATTTCTGAGGTAGGGGCAGTGTTTCTGATGCTCCTCTGCTTGATTACAGCAGTGGTGGTGGCTCTTGGGGAGGAGGGGTGGAATTAGCTGATGCCATTTTAAAATAAATAGCAGTTTTGCTAAAGGTATGTAGTGTGTACTAGATTGTTAATGGATAATGAGTAGGAATAGGTGTTGGAGCTGTGCAAGGGAAATTTTCAAGTTGAAAGTTCCTGGATCAGTAGAAAATGCAGTTCTGAACTGTCCACGAAGCAGAGATCTTATCGTGAAGTGCGGACGTGTTCTCGGACACGTCATCATGCCGCGCGCCAGTGTATGGTCATGTGGCACTGTCCGGAAGGTCCGCTATGAAGTCAGATGTTCGTAGACGTCTACGGATGCAAAACTAGTTGAATTAGTTGCAAAAAGTGTATAGAAGTTTTAAAAATGATTCCAGAAGGTGGGAAATGGCAGAGTTTTAAGGTGACACTTTGTAAATGGGACACAAATATTGCTATATTGGGTACGTATGATATTAGTAAGTTGTAGGAAAATAGCATGCACTGGTTAAAGTCCATGAAATTCACTGAAAGAACTTTGTTAAAGGGGCATTATGATTAAGTTGCACTAATAAAAACCTATAAAATTCAATGAAAAAACTTTGTTAAAGGGACGTTACGGTTTCAAGTAAAACCGAAAACCCCCAGAAATTTGCCAGCAGAGATCTTATTGTGAAGTGCGGACGGGTTCTCGGACACGTCATAATGCCGCACGCCAGCGTATGGTCATGTGGCACTGTCCGGAAGGTCCGCTATGAAGTCAAATGTTCGTAGATGTCTACTGATGCAAAACTAGTTGAAATAGTTGCAAAAAATGTATGGAAGTGTTAAAAATGATTCTAGAAGGTGGGAAATGGCAGAGTTTTAAGGTGACACTTTGTAAATTGGACACAAACATTGCTATATTGGGTAAGTATGATATTAGTAAGTTGAAGGAAAATAGCATGCACTGATAAAAACCTATGAAATTCACTGAAAAAACGTTGTTAAAGGGGCGTTATGGTTAAGTTGAACTAATAAAAACCTATGAAATTCAATGAAAAAACTTTGTTAAAGGGACGTTATGGTTAAGTTGCACTAATAAAAACCTAGGAAAGTCAATGAAAAAAATGTGTTAGGGGGACGTTATGGTTAAGTTGCACTAATAAAAACTTTTGAAATTCACTGAATTTGATATCCTGGGTGTTAGCCTTAGCAGTGCACGGTGGTGGCGCAAGTTATGATTGTTTAGCTTACCATAACGGATTTCTGGGGTTTTTCAATTTTACTTAACCATAAAACATAACGTCCCTTTAACAACGTTTTTTTCTTTGAATTTCATAGCTTTTTATTAGTCCAACATAACCATAACGTCCCTTTAACTAAGTTTTTTTTGGTGAATATATATATATATATATATATATATATATATATATATATAGTGATTAATGGTGACAATGTTGAGGAGGTCCAATATTTTGATTATCTCGTTATGCGGGATGCACTTGCTATTGACGGGCTATGAAAGGAACACAAGGGTTACGCTGTTAATACCCTGAAATGACTCTCAGATCTCACACATAGGCCCTGATTCACAGAGCGTTTTCCACTGAGGTTTTGCCATTATGAAACGCTTCTGTGAATTAGGCTCTTAATATCTCCCGACAGTTTGGCCAGCGAGCAGTGAGACCCACACTGTCTTCAAACACAAGCAAGAGAGGCAGCCATAGATAAAGCTGAACTTTGGGAAAAATCCACACCAACTCAATTTTACATTTAGAACTTAAGTGTTTAGGATTTTGAACTAATAATGAATACCAGGCCCCTCCTTTAGTAGCTGAGACTTTAGACATCACCAGCCCTTGCGAAGTACAGGGAAGCTACATCAGACCTGATGAAAACATGTAACAGGAAGTCACTGCAATGGTTTCTGCATATGAACAGACTCGGCGAGTCCTTGGGAAGGGATAGATGGTGGACCTCGCCTATTACGATCACAGCAAATGCAAAAGTTATGTTGAAAGCGGAGATCGAAGAAGTGAACCCTTAGCTTCTGTTAAATAAACCAAGAACCAACAGTCTGCCTATTGGCTATCTTCCTTTAAAAGCTGAAGCAGATGTTCAGAAAGACCTGGATCTAGCTTAAAACCCTATGGGTACGTTTACACATAACTGGAAGGAGGGTTGGTCAGACAGATGTCCCCATTGCTGAACAGTGAGGGAAATCCTTGCACATTGTCTATTTACATGTCCAACATACGAGAAAATTAGATTGATAAATCTCAAACCAAGCCTCAATAACCATCAGATAAGAACTCTGACCTGAGCAGAATTATTTTGTACAAAAATAGACTAGATGGATATTATTTTTGCTGTGTCTCGTTTCCTAATGAGGCCATGGATTAAGAAAAATAAACATCCGAAAACTATGTAATGCAACAAGATATGCACATTAATGTGTTAATGAATTCTGCTGAATAATATGATCAATTACAGTGATATAGGCAACCTTTGTCTTGAACTAGCCTGTTATAAGTGGATTTAGTGCTAATAATCGTGTAGTCTAGATCTAACTGAGGCACAAATGAATGTACTTTGCATTTAAATCAACGAACGTTGAACTATTAATATATAAAATCTCTGAAGACTGACCAATTATTTATTGCGCAGCTAAAAGGGAATGTTTTGTAATGTGCACCTTTCAATCTTTGTATTCAGTGTTCATTTTATCTTTGCTATCAATCCTCTCCTTTTTTATTCTTTGCATTGCTTTTATGGCTTGGTTGCCGAAAATAAAGCTGATATTGATTGATTGTTTTTTTTTATTATTGATAACATAGTTTATTACAAACTTTTATCAATTCCTCTAGAACTTAACAAATTGATCCCCTCACCTGAACCAATCAGCACAAACCAAGACATATTTGTTCAGCTATCAAATCCACCCCTTATTAAAACTGGAGCACTTCTATTAAAAATGGTATTGAAACAAAAATTAACCCAAAGTGTTCTCCACCCAAAAGACGCATCCAAAAGCTCTCTGCCTCCGTGCATTGTTTTGTTTTTAGGCACTCTCCCAAGAACTTGGTTCTGAGTTCAGTCAAACCCTGACAGCCCACTAAGATATGACGCAGTGTTTCCACCTGGCCTTCATGTTTGCAAAACCTTCATACATTCTCCTTTGATTTACCATATCGCTTCAAAATTTCATATATGGGAAGCAGATTGAATATCAGTCTCATGAACTAAGTTCTGTACCATGAAGATGGAAAGAGCTTTAAGTACCGAGGCCTTGTACCAAATGCCTTGTGTTCTTTGATCAGTGTCTGTTGCCACCAATGGGAGTTTCTGTCCCCAAGTGTTTTTATCCAGTCTTTCTCCCAAATCTTCCTATTGACTTTATCTGGATTAGTCAATATAAGTTCAGCAGCCCAGCCTAACAGATCTAGTAGGGATCTGTAGCGATCCTTCCACTGGGTAAGTATACCAGGCTCCATTCCAGCAACTGCTGGGCGAAAACTTCAAATAGAGGTGTGGGGGGCTCTACAATGCATTTGCGAAATATCGATAATGCCTTCCAAGCTGCTTTGGCATATAGTGAAATAAGGCCCAGCTCGTACCTTATCACTGAAGTTGCAACCAATTTTGGCAGCTTTAGGAGCTTTCTCCAGAAGATTCCCTCTAAAGATGCCCACACCTTATAAGGAGTAAAGAGAAAACATTATGCACCAAAAATCAGGACCGGAGAACCTTGGTCTCAAAGAAAGTGACAACCGGTTCCAGAAAAATATTGCCAAATCTCTTATCGAGCAATATGGCTTGAGAAGTCAACATGATGTTCTTTTTTTTACGGCCAAGCACCTTGGACCGTCGTCCTTCCCGTTGTTGCAAGGGCACCCAAGTAGGTCAATGTCTGTGTTTCTAATAGCCAGGCACTTTCCAGAAACCATTTGTATCCTGAAATACCCTTCTGGTGATGCCTCCCAAATGTCAGGATTCTAGTTTTCACTGGATTGACTATGAGACTGTTCTCCCTCATGTACTCCTGCAGGGCATTCAAAGAACGCTGTAGTCCAATGGAAAACCAAATCATCAGCGAATAGCAGTCTGCATATCTTGTTTTTACCTAATCTAGGTGGAAAAGCATTCACACTATCCACTGCAATGGATAGCTCTGAGAGAAACAGGTTAAAAAGGGTCGGGGCAAGGGGCATCCTTGTTTCAGCCCTCTTTTCGTAACAATTTGCTTAGACAGAAGCCCTTGCGCATTAAGCCTGATTTTGACGTTTGTGTCAGAATATACTGATCTAATAGCTGCTAACAGGTTCTCAGGGTAGCTCCACCCCTCCATTTTTCCCAAGAGCTTCTCCCTGTTTACACTGTCAAACACGTGTTTGATGTCTAGAAAGTCCATGTAAATTTGAGTCCCTTGTTCCATAGTATTGCCCTTCAAGATGTTGAGCAGAAACAAATTCAAATCTGTCCCCACACCCTTTGTGAATCCAGCTTGTCTAGGGTCAGCTCTGCAAGCAATAGCTATCCATTTTTGTAAATGGGATAGCAGGACCCCACCCCCCCAAGGATATTCCCCAGCAGGTCCAGGAGTGTGATAGGGCAATAGTTTTCGGGATCCACCCTATCGGCTCCCTTGTAGATTGGGACAATCACTGCAGACCTCCATAAAGCTGGGATAGTCTCTGAAATCATGATTTTTTTTAACAGGGGATATAAAGGCCGCCCATTCTTCAGGCACATCTTTCAACATCATGTTTGTGATGCCGTTGGGGCCCGGGCCCTGGATATACTAGCCTTGTTGATAAGTGTGAGTAAATCACTCCCATCAAAATTGATTGATATAAATATACATATACATTATAGTGCAGTAGTTGCCGCACTATAGTTGAGTATTGAGTTCTATTTTGGGAAAGATCGATTAAAAAATAAAAAAGTCATTAAGAAAGTAAAAAAAACGCTGTTTCGGCACAATCTCTATTCATTTTCCCGTAGAGAAAAAGTCACATTTTAGCTCAAGTGCACCAGCCAAATCCACTGGATGGAACTTGACCAAGTACGAAGCAACTTGGGCACAAAGCATTGACTCGATTTCGTGCATGGGTTGTGTGGTTATTGCATCCAGTACTTTTTAAAATATTTGATGTGGAAGGGGTTCCCCCTTCTCGCAAAAATATAGTTATATCTCCCATGGTGCTTTGCAGCAGAGAGGCTGAGATGCATTTCAGAAATGAATAAGCAGCTATTTTTCCTCAAAACTCTATTGCTAACAACTTTTGACTTGCTGGATGGATTTGGATACAATTTTGAAAACAAGATGTTTGTCAAAGACTCCCCCAAACGCACATTTTGGGAAAGAAAATGTTATAAAATGAAACAGTTATTAAGAAAACAAAACACCACAGTTTCACAATTTTCAGATTATTCATTTTCCCATAGAGAAAAAATGCTGTTTTTGAGTCGTCATCGCGTGAAAACCGCTGGGCGGATTTGGACCAAATAAGAAACAACTTGGGCACAAACAGGGCTGGACTGCCCTACCGGGACACCGGGACATCCCCGGTAGGCCTCTGGCCCATAGGGCCTCTTTGGAGCACACACACATTGCCAGCGCAGGTCAGCAGGGCAGGCTGCAGCAGCCGGCCGGGCTGGGATAAATGTGGACTGGAAGATAAGCAAGCAGACACTTGATTAAACAAAGAGATACGAAGGAACTTTTCATTTGAACTGTTTGTGTCACTCACTGATCGTAGCTATAATAGGACTGGACTTTCACCACATGAACGCTGCTGTTCAAGCATTTGGCCTCTCTGGCTATACACAGCATGTGTGTAGGTTACACAGCACTGTTAACCCTTTAGTGCCCTTGTCGACCCTCTTTTAATCAAGTGACCCGCCCAACATCTCTGAATGGCATGCTGTTTTATTCACACGGTGAGACCAGCCTCTAATAGCCTTCTTTGTATGCACCCAACGAGGTGTCGCCACCATGAATGAAATAAATTCTGCAAAGTGGCTCTGCGGTGACATGTATGCATGCCACCAAAACCGAGTACGAAATTAATTATTCAAAGAAGCCCCTTTTCTTTAGTCTTTGTGCCATTAGAGATACATGAGGACAATAACTGCCTCCCTCGAGTTAGATGGGCCGTGTTTTTGATATTTCTAGTTTATTGCAACCATTTAACTGAATAGTGGTCTTTGGAGTCCAAGGATCACAGTCATCAGATATTACTTAAATCAACCGCAATGAAAGTCAGCCCTTTACAGGATTCTATGGGTATTTAAAGCGGAGCTACATTATGCCCCCATCCTCACATAATGGCAGTTTACTCATACACAATGCAATCCCCAATCCAAAATGTGCCTTCTATGACATTCCTAGTGTATGCAGCTCGATTCCAGGTGCTGGAAAATTGAGTGAGGTAGGTACTGGTTTCTCTTCTGAGTTGCAACGTGAAATCGTATATTTTTGGACAATGGGCACCCCTTCACATGAATGATCGCCAGGCAATTTCTCAAGGTCTTGCTCTGAAGAAAGCAACTTTCCCCAGGGTGAAGGCATGAACAATATATTTTTACCTGGGGCTTTTATTTGGCATTTATCCTTTCTGAAGCCTTTGACTTAAAGGGATGGTCTAGTAAAAATGTTTATTTAAAAAATATATAGGCAACATAAAAAAAAAATACTAGCATTCTCCGTTTTAAAACTTCTTATGTAAAATTTTGAGCTATTCAAGCTCAAAATTCGCAAAAGCAAGCACATGGGCGCATCCATTTTGTGAAATGGAGGCCCTCCTGTGCTGGCTTTTGCTTTTGCGGCACTAATGAAGGAAAAGCCAGCCAGCTGTAGTAAACAAAGGCTACCGCTGGGTGGCTTTCCCTTCATTAGTGCTGTAGGCGGAGGACGGGGACCGGAGACCAGAGCAGGAAAGCTGCAGCTGAATCTCGGTAAGTGCTATTTATTTATTTTTTTAAAATAAACACTAGCTGCGTTTTTTTTTCTAAGTTTTCCGGGCTGGAGGAGCCCGGAAAACTTAGAAATAAAACCGCAGCTTTAAAAACGTTGTATTTATGTTTGCGGTCGCTTTTGAAGCGACCGCAAACATGAATGCAACGTTATTGTGTTGGAAAACCCTGCGGTTTTTCTTTCCAAGTTTCTCAGGCTCCTCTGGCTCGGAGGAGCCTGAGAAACTTGGAAAGAAAAACCGCAGCATTTTCCAACACAATCGCGTGTGTTTCTGCCTGCTGTGCCTATCACTTTGGGTCTCCGGTGCTCCCAGGGGAGCACCGGAGACCCAAAGTGAAAGCCACAGCAGGCAGAAACACACGCGGTTATGTTTACATGCCGCGTAGTGTTTCTACCTGCAGCTGATTTCCCATTTGGGGCTCTCGGGCTCCCCGTGGGGAGCCCGAGAGACCCAAATGGGAAATGCTAAATGCTGCGTTGTGTCTGCCTAAATCTGCTTTCCCATTTGGGGCTCTCGGGCTCCCCGGGAGCCCGAGAGCCCCAAATGGGAAAGCAGATTCAGGCAGAAACAACGCGGTTGTTTTCCGCAATGCTGCGTTGTTTCTGCCTGAATCTGAGCCCCAAATGGTAAAGCAGATTCAGGCAGAAACAACGCGGTTGTTTTCCGCAATGCCGCGTTGTTTCTGCCTGAATCTGCTTTACCATTTGGGGCTCTCAGGCTCCCCGTGGGGGAGCCCGAGAGCCCCAAATGGGAAAGCAGATTCAGGCAGAAACAACGCGGTTGTGTTGGAAAACGCTGCGGTTTTTCTTTCCGAGTTTCTCAGGCTCCTCCGAGCCGGAGGAGCCTGAGAAACTCGGAAAGAAAAAACGCAGCGTTTTCCAACACAATAACGTTGTATTTATGTTTGCGGTCGCTTCAAAAGCGACCGCAAACATAAATACGTTTTTGAAGCTGCAGTTTTATTTCTAAGTTTTCCGGGCTCCTCCAGCCCGGAAAACTTAGAAAAAAAAACGCAGCTAGTGCTTATTTTAAAAAAAAAAAAATATAGCACTTACCGAGATTCAGCTGCAGCTTTCCTGCTATGGTCTCCGGTCCCCGTCCTCCGCCTACAGCACTAATGAAGGGAAAGCCACCCAGCGGTAGCCTTTGTTTACTACAGCTGGCTGGCTTTTCCTTCATTAGTGCAGGAAAAGCAAAAGCCAGCACAGGAGGGCCTCCATTTCACAAAATGGATGCGCCCATGTGCTTGCTTTTGCGAATTTTGAGCTTGAATAGCTCAAAATTTTACATAGGAAGTTTTAAAACGGAGAATGCTAGTATTCTTTTTTTATGTTGCCTATCTATTTTTTAAATAAACATTTTTACTAGACCATCCCTTTAAGAGTTGTTACCTCAAGGGTTGAACGTACATTTAACCAGAGTCTTGTCAAAATAAACAATTATTGACAATGCCAACAGGTTGGGCTTTTGTGTAGGCATGGGAAAGGCATTTACCTGGGCATCTAAAAGCAGTGCCTGTCAAAAGCCTAATACTTATATACACAAGCTGAAACTGTTGGCTTTACCAATACTTGTTTTTAACAGGAGTTCAGTGGAGGACACACATAGTGCTTATAAATCGAGTGGCTATGGGCAGACCTGGGTAAGACATTATTGTTACACCAGTAGCAGGTTTACAGATCTAATTAAGTCATTAACTCTCAGAAGAAAAAACACTGGCAGGGACTTCAAATGCAAAGTTTGATGGTAAGGCTTGATTAAAGAAAGCTCGAAGAGTTCCCGTGGGGAGATGTTTTGGGCTGGGAGGGGCAGAAACTGGTTTGGAAAGGCCATAAAGATTAGCATGGCCATGGGCAGTCAATGGGTGGGCACATAACCAAACAACACCTACATGCTGTGTGTCCCTCCTCATATACCATGTCTCTCTATCCGTACTCTTATGCAATAGTTTCGGCTTATAGGTGGTGCAAGTACACAGAGTGTTTCCCTTCTCTTCCAAAAGCTGAATGTGCTGACTTTGTGTGGGATACGGTTATTACCATGTGTGATCATGGTCTGTGTCTGTATCGGAGAGCAAGGGCTCCCGTGTGTAGAACCTGATATGACCATTGTCGCAGGGTGATTACAACAAAACATTTGTGGCACAAGTATGTATTATGTATATATGGAGCGGGGTAGGAAACGCTCTTTCAGGGCTATGGGAATCTCCCTGAAACATTAAGGGCGGAGGGCCTATAGTAACAGTAGCAGGATGGAGAAATCTGGTGCAAGAGTCTAATCTAAGTGGACCTAATGTCATAGTCAAGTATCCAATGTCCTATTGTAAGCAATAAGGGAGCCTCATTTTCAAAGTCCCAATAATTGCACAGATGGGGCCCCCTACATTTACGCTTGATACACAAACAAGTCCCCTCTGTGCACTTTAGTCATTTGCAATACAAAGTGCAAAACAAAGTTGTAAATGTGTGAATAATCAACTGTGCACCTTTGTTTTTGCACATCACAGTGCAAATAAGCACTGCCTGATATGTATGCATGGCAGGCAGCATCTAAAATGGATTCAAAAGGAATCTGCCTGCTTTTTGATGGTTTAAAAACCATTCAGATTGTATGGGAATCTACATCATTTACACCAGCATGAATATGTCATGCCGGCGTAAATGCTGTGGCATATGGATGGCGGACAGAATGGGGAGACGGAATCCGATATTAGGTTCCATGACCCCTTTCTGCCATATGCATGAAAGTAAATCAGGCATGATATCAAATGGATGTGTACAATGTTACACGTACATTGTACGCATGCAGTGTATGCTACAGACTGCACAACATGAGGCCAAAGTTGCCTGGCCCTTAATGTTTTCTTCAGTGCACTCACTATCTCAGGGGTTTAAAGCACCCAGGAGTGGAGTGGCCTATAGTAAACTCTGGAGATTTCCTGGTAGGACTGTGCACCCTAGGCCCCTTTTGTGTGGTATTTACATATTTTCCCATAAGAAAATGTCTGGGCTCGCTGAAAATGTCCAATATGGGGCCTCTTTGAAAATTATTTCCAGGGCCTCTTTTCGTTCCCAGTCCACCCCTGGGCACAAAGCATGGACTTACATCTTGTGGCGGGTTCAGGTTAAACCATCTAGTAGTTCTTTAAATACTCAACAGAGAAGGGGGTTCCCCCTGCTCCTTAAAACCTTTATATCAGCCTTAGTGCTTTTGCAGCAAAGAGGTTGAGCAGGGCTAATAACCTTTGATTTGCTTGATGCACCTGGATGACATTTTTCAAACTAAAGGGTTGTCACGAGCTCCACTACACTGGACATTTTGAGAACAATTTGTTAGAAAATAAAAAAGTTATTAAGAAAACAGAAAAATGCTGTTTTCAGCCTGCTTGCATTAATTTTCCCATAGCGATAAAGTGCCGTTTTTGAACAGATATAGCATGAAAACTTCTTGGCAGTTTAGGACTAAAAATGAAAACATTTAAACACAAAGCATTGACTTAAATTCCTTGACTCTTTTGGTATAGATCCATCCAGTAGCTTTTAAAATATTCGACAGAGACATGGCGGTGATCCCTGTACCTTAAAAACCTTATAAATATGGGAATTGGTGCTTTGCCGCAGAGAGGCTGAGAGGCATTTCAGAAATGAAAAGCCATCCTTTTTTCCCTCGATTCGAGTGATTCCTGTGATATTACTGGAAGAAGCCAAAATGAAAGTACTCAAAATGCTATTTTGGTTTTATCAGGGGCGGACCGCAGGAATCTCACGAGATTACAGTGGCAATGCCACAAGACCCGCTCAGAAAGAATTTGCACCACATGAAGCAATGAGTGTTAGAGGGTAATGGGACAGGGTTAGGGAGGAAAAAAGGAATTGAGTGGAGTGAGGGGACCTGAAAAAAAGACCCAGGACACATGTTGAGTGCCTCTGAGGATGTGGAATGCTTTTTAATTCTGTGTAATTTTTCCCGATATTGCAGGAATCTGGTAACCACTCCTCTACCGCAGGAATTTCTGTTATTGGAAATTATTACTGTGAAATTATCACAGGAATAAGGAGTTCGAAAAAAAAGGTTTAACATCTGCAGTGCCTACATCTATGTCACTGGGTACAAATTAATGATTTGATATGGCCAGTGGCCATGGTTAGTCGGGCCAAGATAGAGATATTGGTGCCGAAGGCCAAGGCTTGTGGCCCAGCAGTGGGCACGGCTGAAGGTTCTGGCTAGTGGGCTCAAAAAACATGAATAGTGGCCACGGTCAAAGGCCATGGCCACCTAGTGGGTCCAAAAGAAACATATTGGGGGATCATGTACGGTGGACTAGGCTGAAGGCCGTGGCTAGTGGCCCAGTAGTGTTTTAAAATATACAGTGGGCATGGTGAAGGTCCTGGCTAGTGGACCCGAATGAAATGCATAGTGGTCACAGTCAAATGCCATGGCCACCGAGTGGGTGCAAAAGAAACATATTGGGGATCACGTATAGTGGACAAGGCTTAGGGCCATGGCTAGTGGCCCAGTAGTGCTTTAAAATATACAGTGGCAATGGCCGAAGGCCCTGACTTGTGGACCCGAAAGACATGTATAGTGGTCTCTGTCAAAAGCCATTGCCACCTAGTGGGTGCAAAAGAAACATATTGGGGGATCACGTACAGAGGACAAGGCTGAAGGATGTGGCTAGTGGCCCAGTAGTGCTTTAAAATATGCATTGGGCATGGCCGAAGGCCCTGGCTAGTGGGCCTGAAAGACATTTATAGTGGTCATGGTCAAAGGCCATGGCCACCTAGTGAGTCCAAAAGAAACATATTGGGGGATCACGTGCAGTGGACAAGGCTGAAGGCTGTGGCTAGTGGCCCAGTAGTGCTTTAAAATATACAGTGGGCATGGCCAAAGGCCCTAGCTAGTGGACGCAAAATGCATGTATAGTGTTCACGGTCAAAAGCCATGGCCACCTAGTGGGTCCAAAAGAAACATATTGGGGGATCACGTACAGTGGACAAGGCTGAAGGCTGTGGCTAGTGGCCCAGTAGTGCTTTAAAATATACAGTGGGCATGGCCAAAGGCCCTAGCTAGTGGACGCAAAATGCATGTATAGTGTTCACGGTCAAAAGCCATGGCCACCTAGTGGGTCCAAAAGAAACATATTGGGGGATCACCTACAGTGGACAAGGCTTAAGGCCGTGGCTAGTGACCCAGTAGTGCTTCGAAATATACAGTGTGCATGGCCAAAGGCCCTGGCTAGTGGACCTGAAAGACATTTATAGTGGCCACGTAGTGGGTCCAAAAGAAACCTATTGGGGGATCACGTGCAGTGGACAAGGCTGAAGGCTGTGGCTAGTGGTCCAGTAGTGCTTTAAAATATAGAGTGGGCATGGCCGAAGCCCCTGGCTAGTAGACCTGAAAGACATGTATAGTGGCCACGGCCAAAGGCCATGGCCACCTAGTGGGTCCAAAAGAAACATATTGGGGGCTCACGTGCAGTGGACAAGGCTGAAGGCTGTGGCTAGTGACCCAGTAGTGCTTTAAAATATACAGTGTGCATGGCCAAAGGCCCTGGCTAGTGGACCTGAAAGACATTTATAGTGGCCACGTAGTGGGTCCAAAAGAAACCTATTGGGGGATCACGTACAGTGGGCAAGGGCGAAGGCCATGGCTAGTGGCCCGGTAGTGCTTTAAAATCTACGGTGGTCATGTCCAAAGGCTGTGCTCACTGCCCGGGGCGAGAGACCCTGGCTAGTGGGCCCGAGGACATGTATAGTGGTCACTGTCAAAGGCCATGGCTGCCTAATGGGTCCAAAAGATACATATTGGGGGATCACGTACAGTGGACAAGGCTGAAGGATGTGGCTAGTGGCCCAGTAGTGCTTTAAAATATACAGTGGGCATGGCCAAAGGCCCTGGCTAGTGGACCCGAAACACATTTATAATGGCCACACAGTTGGTCCAAAAGAAACCTATTGGGGATCACGTACAGTGGACAAGGCTGAAGGCTGTGGCTAGTGGCCCAGTAGTGCTTTAAAATATAGAGTGGTCATGGCCGAAGGCCCTGGCTAGTGGACCCGAAAGCCATGTATAGTGGTCACAGCCAAAGGCCATGTCCACCTAGTGGGTGCAAAAGAAACATATTGGGGGATCACGTGCAGTGGACAAGGCTGAAGGTTGTGGCTAGTGACCCAGTAGTGCTTTAAAATATAGAGTGGTCATGGCCGAAGGCCCTGGCTAGTAGACCCAAAAGCCATGTATAGTGGTCACGGCCAAAGGCCATGGCCACCTAGTGGGTGCAAAAGAAACCTATTGGGGATCACGTACAGTGGACAAGGCTGAAGGCTGTGGCTAGTGACCCCATAGTGCTTTAAAATATAGAGTGGTCATGGCCGAAGGCCCTGGCTAGTGGACCTGAAAGACATGTATAGTGGCCACGGCCAAAGGCCATGGCCAACTAATGGGTCAAAAAGAAACATATTGGGGGATCATATACAGTGGACAAGGGCGAAGGCCATGGCTAGTGGCCCGGTAGTACTTTAAAATCTACAGTGGTCATGTCCAAAGGCCGTGCTCACTGCCCGGGGCCAGAGACCCTGGCTAGTGGGCCCGAAGGACATGTATAGGGGTCACGGTCAAAGGCCATGGCCACCTAGTGGCCACGGCCAAAGGCCATGGCCACCTAATGGGTCAAAAAGAAACATATTGGGGGATCATATACAGTGGACAAGGGCGAAGGCCATGGCTAGTGGCCCGGTAGTACTTTAAAATCTACAGTGGTCATGTCCAAAGGCTGTGCTCACTGCCCAGGGCCAGGGACCTGGCTAGTGGGCCCGAAGGACATGTATAGTGGTCGTGGCTAAAGGCTGTGGCCAACTAGTGGGCCCAAAAGACACATATTGGGGGAACATTTACAGTGGACACGGCTGAAGGCCATGGCTAGTGGCCCGTAAAAACATTATGGAATAACAAAACTCTTGAAATTCACTGAAAAAAAAACCTTAATTAAACTGCAGTTATGCTGCACAAATTTAGCGCAACAAAACCCTAGAAATTCAATGGATGTGGGAAGTCATGAGTACATATATATTATAAAATAAGGAATATACAATGACATACAAAAAGGTATTATGGAGTATGTAGCATTATCAGTGACATCAACAGGAGCACGCTGAGTAAAGCTTGTCATGACTTCCCACATGCGCCAAATTTCAAGGGTTTTGTTGCGTTAAATCTGCACAACTGCACTTTAACTGAGAGGTTTTTTTTTCCAGTGAATATATATCTATGTATCCCCCTATACATATGTACATTCAGGGCAATCACTACAGGGAACATGCATGCCATTCCTCATGTGAGAAATACATCTATTAATTCTGAAATCAGATTCAGACTAGTTACAGTCTGAGGCGGTTTGTTGTGGGAAAGCAGTTTTAGTTCAGTTCCAGTGCTAACACCTTAGCTTTTGAAAATCCATTGAGCCTGAAGGAATGGTGCAAACAAAAGAAGCCAGCTGGAATCCTCTGAAATAAACGTCCTTAAAACATGTATAGTGGCTGCCATATAAATAAAATATCATATCATATCATCCCTAATGGCCACCAGAGGGCAGTGGAGGTTTACAGTGCTCGTCTTGCACCGCGTCTGCAATTGTCACAGGACCTCTGTTTATTTTTCATATTAACCGGCTGACCCGACACTTTCTCAAAACCACTTTCTTTTTTAAACAAAAAGAATTCTCGTGTCACTGAGGGTCCAAAAGTCTGGCACTAGCGGCAACACCCGGGACCTCTGGTCACCGTCTTTCTTTGTACATGTCTTTCTGCATGAGTGCAGCTCTTATGCCCTGGCCGCTGGCATCCACTGCTATCATTGCTTCAACCTCTGAATTGAAGGACTCTGGACTGGCTGCTTCTGCTCACGCACTTCTTTGAATTGCTCAGTCCACTTGTATGGTTGCCCTTTCCTCAGGCATTCCATTTTCATAAAGACATCCTGGGTCAGTTCGAGGGCTTCCTTTATGCGCGCCACTTTTTTTTAAATTATTTTTTTTTAATTATTTTATACGGTTTTTACAAAACTTTAAAATGTTTACATACATCAACCTTCCTCATCACACTGTATTCAGGATCGCCATCGCCATCTAACTTTCCCACATTTCATCAACTTTCTAGATGGCCAATGGCCCCTTATACATTTCCAAGTCGTCAGAGACCATGTTCAACTGATATTCAATTGTTGCTAAAAATTGTGTCACCGGAATTAACAGTTTTAGGTCAATACCATTAAACATATGACCCCACCATTCTTCCGCGCACAACAAAGGGTGATTGGCCCCCCATGGCCCCAAAAGCAACGTTCTGTTGTTCCAAAAACTGTTACAAAACAACACTAGATGTTTCAGCGTCTCTGGTGATTTGATACAAAATCTACATCTGAGGTTTATATTATTGTTACATTTCCATGTTTGTAAAACGCTCTTTCGTTTTAAACAGATTTAGACGGAACAACATGAAACGTCTTCGTGCATTTGGTTCTGGAAACAACTTAATGTAACCTTGAGGTGTGTTGAAAGAACGAACTTCTAAAGGGGCACTCAACATCAGCTTTGCCATCGATCTTTCACTACAAGTTTTCTCCCAGTCCAAGCGCCAAATTTTCGTTTTCGCAGCGAGTAAATTTGTGGAGTAAATTGAGCTTAATGTCAAATTCTATCAGTAAGCTTTCACATCTGTGCATCCACAAGGCCACCAAGTTCTGACCTTGCGACGTTGCGTCTTGGAGAAGTTCAAATTGCAAGATGTTTTCTCGCACTCGAGTCTTTCGATATAAAGTCAGCAAATTCCACACAATCCTTGCATGTAGTGAAATCAGAGATAACTCATATCTGATACACAAGGTCATCATCCCTCTGGGGAGACCCAACACCTTTGTCCAAAATTGGTTCTCCAGGGAGGACCACAGCTCGTGGGAGCAACCCAGAGCATTTTCCGCTCCGTAGATCAATGCCGGCACGACTTTTTGCTGATAAAATAACCGCACCGGCTCCAATGAGAATTTCCCAAATGTCTTTTTCATTAGCAAAGCTTGATTTGCTAACTGAGTGCATTTCCTTTTAGTGTCTGTCACCCACGGGACATTGTCAATGCAGGAGCTTAGCACCATTCCCAAATATTTGACCCTTTGTGATATCATCATTGGAATCCCACTCATATACCATTTGAGCTTTTTTGCTTTCATTGAGATTTCCCCTTTTAGGTTTTTGAATATTAAGACTTCGCTTTTCTTTGCATTGATCAACAAGTGATTCTTGTATACATAGGCTTGGATTGCATCTAGTTTACGTTGCAAGCCAACCGGTGTTAAATCCATGATCACCAGATCATCAGCATAGAAGCCAGCTTACATGCGTATTGTTTACTTTTGGTGGATAAGAGGTCACTGCATCTAGTGAGTATCCCAAGTCCGATATATACAGACTAAATATTGCTGCGGAAAGTGGGCACCCTTGCTTAACCCCCTTGTGTGTCTTAATTGTCGTTCACAAGGACCCTGTTTGATCAAGTCGAATCTTGATAGAGGTGTCCGTGTGGAGCTCCTGGATTGCCGCTACTAGCTCTTCTGGACACCCCCACCAACGCAGTTTCGACCACAGTAAATCGCAGTCAACGGTGTCAAATGCACTGGAGAAGTCAATAAAGGCCAAGTAGATAACGATATTTGATTTCAAGACCTCCATTTTTAACAGGTTGAGTAGTAGTAGATTTAGAGAACAACCCACCTGTTTTACAAACCCAGCCTGACGGGCATCAACATGTGCCATTTCAATAGCCCATGCTACCAATTTTTGTTGCAAGACAGTGGCGTAGATCTTGCCCAGGACGTCCAAAAGTGCCACTGGTCGGTAATTTCCAGGGTTCGATCTGTCTCCTTTTTTGAATATTGGTACTATGACCGCCGATTTCCATGATTCAGGGGATATTAACCCAGTTAACCCATCCGGACCAGGCGCTCTCGAGTTGTTCGACTTCAAGATTATAGATATAATATCCTCCTTACAGTATTCGATTGATCGAGGGGGAAACATCAGAGCGTGACCGTTGTCAGCCATCTTGTGGCCCTTGTTTAGTTCCTCAAAGTGGGCGATCCAATCCTTCTCCATCACCGGACACGTTTACAAGGCCTTTTGTGGAGCCTGCATGGTGTTGATGATCCTCCAAAAGTCTCCTGAATTTTTATCCTTCAGTGCCTTCAGCATGGATTCTGCGTCATTTTGGATGGTCAGATGTTCATGGGCCTTTAACTAGTTTTTATACTTCTGTTTGGCCATTCTAATGGCCTCTTTTCGGAAACACTGGTCCCTCAGACTGGCCTGGCGAATCGCTTGTCTCATATGCCTTTTGTTGATCTGTATCTCTTGATCAAACCAATGTTTGCGCACCATGTTTGAATGTTTAAGCCCAACATTCTTGCTCTTGAATTTGAGCAATAGCTGTGCATAGTCTGTTTCGGTGCTGTGCTGACTATAAGATGTTGCCAACTTAGCCACCTCACGCGTCTCCAGCCGAAGTCTAACCCTATTCGATGTGACTAGGATCTTATGTTTCCACCTTGAAGGGCCCTCTTCTGGTTTCATGATGAAGCTTGTTGTCAGCATGTTATGATCACTATTAGTTTGGATCCTAAATTTAAAGAACTTTATTCGAGTATGTAGATTTCTAGATACGAATATATAGTCAATTATTGATTTAGTCTCAGCTCGATGCCATGTAGCTATCGGTCTCAAGTCCCCAATCGTGTTCCCATTTAACATTTGCATTTCTCTGGCTTTCATTTCCTTCAACCAGGTGTGGCTCAACATCTTTGTATTGTTAGTAGTAGCATTGAAAAGATCGATGTTCAGGTCTCTACAAATCAAAATGTTTGCATGCTCCTTAAGCACAAACAGGGAATCAAGAATCTCGGTGATTTGGTCTATGAATTCTTTTTTCCCTGCCCTCAGATGATTCCACTACACATTTAAAAGAATGATCTCATCTGAATCTTCGGGGCGCCCCTTGTCATTTATAACCGTGATTTCCTGTATGAAGGGAGAGTGATTGATCAACTCACTAATCCTGAAGCCTGAGGACTTCTTAACTAAAGTTAATAGACCCGCCATCGGGTGTCCTTTTTCTAACTTCATAGCCGTATTGAGCGCCACTTCATAGTCACTTGCAAGGGCACTCTCACTTAGCCATGTCTCTTGCAGACACGCAATAGATATTCCTTCTAACCAATTCGTATTAAAAAGGTGCATGAAACCTCGGGTGTTCCACAAGGCCATTAAACACTCTCTTGAGCCTGGAGCTTTTTGGCATTATTGTTGGATTATTGTGTTGAGCGTTGTTGCTACCCAACTCCACTCGCAGTTTGTGTTCTTGGGACTCAGTCCATTGGTATCATTGGCTGGTGTTGGTCTTGGATTTAGACCTCCACATATCGTAATTCTTAAGCCTGATTTTGATGTCTCCAAAGTGCTTGCATTTTTATTATGTTTTAGCTTAGGATCTTCTTTTACAGCTGATTTCATCTTATCACCCGTTGTTCTAGTATCGAGGCTATTGGTTTTTTCTCCAACCTCGTTGATCTCCAAACAGCGCTCTGCTGCCTTATTATGGCGTCGTAGTGTAGTGTTTTGTTGTAAACAGTTTGAGATGTCACCATTGCCTCTTTCAATTCTATCTGGGTGATTCGCACTCTGGGCTGTCAACTCATAGACTTCAAACCCCAGTGAGAACAGAGCAACATTCGCTTCCATGATTGATTTAGCTATTAACGACGAGGTCACATGGAGAATTACCTTATCGTGCCGGTTTTCATTTGGAAATTCAACAATCTTAACATCACTTGACTTGATAGCACGTAGACTTGGAATCAAGTCAAATAAATGAATGATGTTAGCGCGGTTTAAAATCAGCTTATCCACAGGGTCGAGTCTCTCAATCAATAGCTTAAAGACAGGCGTTGCTCCTTTAGCTTTTAACGTTTGATCTTTGTTTCTTTCGTGAGCAATCTCGCGTGAATTAACTTTTACGTGGGATGGCTTTTCAATCCCATGGGTGATTGAGGTCTCACCAGCTGGTTCCGTAAATCCTGGGACGTAGCCATCGTCCAAATCTACTTTACCCAGCGTATCCATGCTGGATTCATTCATTGAAGTAGAATTTAAGCCTTCTTGTTTAGAACATAATTTCAATCTTCTTTCGTGCATGGTCATAAATGGTGGACTTGTCGGGCAGTTAGATCTATTGTCAAATTCTCTGGTTCATTGACAATCCGACACATTCTGGAGTTCTTGTCTCGAGCAGTTACTGGAGAGGCTTCTCGATCAGCCTTCCTTGACCTCTGGTTCAGCTGTGTTGGAGTCTTCGTCACCTTAAGATCCTGAGCTGCCATTAATGGATTCGATTGAGCCAAACCAAGAGGAGCTTTGGGTCCTGTGTTGATATATTGAGGTCTTTGCACACCTACGGTGGACGAGGCCACAAAAACAGAACGCTGAGGAGCTGGAGTATCTAAACATTCGTTTAGCGGCCTCCGTAGGCCTGAAGGAACTGCCTCGAGTACGTCAGCCTCATCATAAGTGGACATATTTAATAGCTCTTCCGGAATGCTCTTTAGCACCTCTTCATTCTCATCTGGTGATTGCTGGGAGATACCTTTTACAGGCTGTGCCACTTTTATTGCCTTTGAGTCAGCTTTCTTACAGTTTTTTCGTCACGTTTGCACAATTTTAATGTTCCTTAAGAATTTTCTAGCTCCTGTATTTTTGCTGCTTCTCTTTGCCGGCATATTTTTGTTTTTTTTTGCAGTTTTTGCAGCTTTGAGTTTTGGTTCCACCAATTTTGAACTGTTCGGAGTGCCACCAAAAATGGAGAATAAATTACATTTTTCTTCCCCATGACTGCTCGTTGGCCCATTTTTCTCCGTATGTGATGGAGCTTCCGAGGTCGATGTAGTAGGAATTTTCTCCTCAATGCCTAACCGTTTTTTACAAGCTCTAGCTTGTTCAAAGGCTGTGTTAAAGGAAATGTCGGCTATTAGGTCACACTCATGAGCCGAACTATCTTCTTCGACCTGTGAGTTAGATAATGTACCCGTCCTAGCCGGATAAGGGTGGGTTTCCATATCTGCACTCATGGCACCCATGTGATCAGTTGTATCATCCTGTTGTATACGTTGCGCCGCTACAGGAATATGGACCACATTTGCTGTTCCACAAGACTCACCACCTAATGGAACTGTAACCATTTGTGGCATAGGGTCTAAGGACCCAGCCATGGGTTGTTTTGTAGAACGTCCTGGATTGTTAGTGTTTTGAAATATGGCCAATGATTCGCGGGCAACTTCTGCTAGTAATTTTTTGTCAGTTGCATCATTTCTCTTTTGCTCACGTGATGTTAGAAGTGAATTGTCTAGAGTTTTCAACACCTCAAGCACCTTTCCTGAGGACTGGCAACATAATTGCTTCACATGAGTCACTTTAGAGTTCAGTAAAGCAGTCAATGTTGTAAGATCTTTCAAAGAGTCATTCAGGTTTTCATAGAGTTTCATATAGGGGGCCAAAGAAATCGCTATTGATGAAATTATGGCAGAATGCAACTCGGAGGTTAACCCCAAATTCCTAGACTCTAACAAGTTAGCCTCGGAGGAGCGCTTCGTTGATTTGTGAGTCCTATGGACTCTTCTCCTCCTTATTTTGGGAAAGGGGCGCTCAATGAATGAAGAGTCAGAAAGATCACATGACCCTTATGGAGCTAGGGTGCAATACAGATCGTGTACTCTGGTGTGTTGAATTCAATTGCACCTGTTTAGGATTAATTGCTCTTTTTTGAGAATGCATCTGATTAAAAGACAAGTCATTCAGAGAGGTTGGGCTTCTACTCTCCTTTGGGTTGGTCACCGGTGATTTCCTGCATTTATATGAAACGTTAGACCATATGTCTTTACTGGAGTCAATAAGCTGCTCATTATGCCGTTTATGAGCAGATTTTTGAAATTGCCCGCAATGTGAGGACAAGTCCTTCCCTACAATGCTTTGGGCCTTATTCATTGAGATCAGGTTCAATAAGATGTTATTTGCGACATCCAACGATTCGCGACGTTGGATTTCCCCTTCACAGAGACTCCGCCCACCTTCGAGTCCGTAGCAGTGAGGTGTCCCGACTTCCCGTGCACGGCAGCAAACACTTCACCATTGTGAACAGCATGAACAACGCTCACCCCTCGCACGCTGCCCAGCCCCTCATTGTCTGTGAATGCCACATGCTGCCCCACACACCCACTTTCACCTGGCCTGGAGGAGTCCCCCAACAAGCCTGGGGGAGCAGGACCCGGCCCCAAGCCCGCTCCACCGTCCTCCGACGCCACGGAAGGGGGAATCGGCGTGGGCCCAGAAAGCAGCTCCGCGTCATGGGCGCCATCGCAGTCCTCGGCAGTCACCCGTGGCTCAGCTCCACCCCCAAACCCCGGTCCGTCACCGGGCCGCGACTGCGACGTGGCCTCTCCTCCGCCAACGCCATCCCGCCAGTCGGCATCGGGGCTGCGCGCGGGCTCCTCCACCCGACCAGCGGAGCAAGCCCTGGCACAGCGCACGATCCTCCATACGCCGCATAATGCGGGGCCACGCATACCAGAGACTGAGCATTTGCAAAGGGTAAGTGCTCCTTTTGTGATCCAGTTTGACTATGGATCGCTCTAGACCCCGCTTTGAGTTGTAATAGGCATATTGAGTCAAGTGTGATCACTGATTCCATATTATTATTGGAAGTTGCGGGGTGACTACTACTGTCAGTACCCAAACACTGTTGGACGTGCGGCAAGTTACCTCCGCTCTCACTCTCGAACACATGTTCGTCGTCCGAAGTGTTGGTATTGGTATTATTATCATCGATAGCAATGTTGACATCGTCGCACGTAGATACACATGTGAAGAAACGACTTGCTTTCCTTGTAGTAGTTTGCTTGTTTATGTTTACATCACACCCACCTGGTCTCTCGCGTCTTCTTTGAGCCCGCGTTCTGAGCACTTGCGTGCAATTATCCGCCATCCCTGCCAGCACTCGCCAAACGGCCTAACAGGCAGAAAAGTCCAACCCTTTCTCCACAGGGCTTATGCGCGCCACTAGACTTTCCTTCTGCTTGATTGCTTCAGCTGAAACTGCATCCTAGAAAATCTCATTGCTCCTGACTTGATGCACACTTTGCTTCCTTGAGGCAGAAGTCACTCTTTTCTATATGTCCTCTTGAACACTTATTCCAGAGTTCGGTTGTGCTCATCCAGATCAGCCACATACTTTTCTGGGGCCAGATTACAGAAACATTGAACTGGGGCAAGTGCAAAGTTTGCACGTATTAGCAGTAGCGCAAATTTTGCCCTATTTGTGAAAACACTGGGTCATATTAGAAAACCATTGCACCATGACGTGTGCAGTTTAGCATGGTATAAGCACCAGGGCAAAAATTCACATTTTCACTGCATTTTTGCCCTGGTGCAAAAATGCATCAAAAGTGATCTTTTTTGCACTAGGGTCATTTTTTGCCCTGGCGGTTATACCACGCCAAACTGCACTTGTCATGGTACCCTGGTTATGTCCCAGTGTTATTAAAAATAGGGCAAACTTTGCCCTAGTGCTAATACCGTGCACACTTGCACCAGTGCAAGGTTTCCGTAATCTGGCCCCTGGGTGTAATCTTGACAGTACTTATATCCCTCCCAGAGTGCACGCCATTATCATTTGGGACACCGAGGCAGCAAAGGGCCACACGGCGTTCCCGCATTTTGAACTGCCCCAAAAGGGGCGCGAAGGCTGTTAAGTGTTGAGATTTGCCGTGCAGCCTCTCCTGACGATATGTGCTGCTTTTAATGTCCAGTTTGGGGAATGCTGTGGCTCTGTGCCGTGAAAGCCTTTTTTCAGAAAAGTTGTGGAGAGGGAAGCTGTTGGGCTGCACATAGGTACGCACTGTTGCACGTACTGCTGTTGTTTCTTCCTCACCAACACTACTGACCGTATCTACTCTGCGGATTCTACCGTCTCTGTTACCGCCTCGTTCCCATCGCTCCGTGTAGCTCATGTGCTATTTTCTCTGCGCGTCACCTCGTGCATGTATTCTTGCACCTTTTTGTGCTTCTAGAAGATTCCTCCCCTCTTACTTGTTTGTAGTTGAACTGTTTGTGGCTTTTTATGGGACCCCTCCGTTGTATGGTTTTGCCCCTTTAGCCTCTCGTTCTAAAGTCCGGTTTTCCCAAACGTGCATTTTTCCTTTCCCCACAGTCATCCATATGTTTCCTCCAGTATTGATCAGCTCCCAAATCTTCCCTCCTTTTTCACTTCTTGCCATTGACCGAAATTTCGCTGTACGTTTTTGTTATTTTCTGCTTTCTTTTCTTGGGCATTACCATTAACACTCTACTTGTGATTTGGACTGTATCGTCTTCTGAACGGTGACTGTGGCTGCTCCCACCCTCGGCTTGTTTCACTGAGGTGCTGCAACACACTTTGTGCAATAACCCATTTTGTTTGCACCTGGCACACCTTCGGGCTAACAAGAGACACTCTTTGTCACGCAATGTAGATCAGCGCATTCCACAAGAGTAGCCTTCTCTTTTTTCCATGACTCTTGTGGGATTCCAGTTCCGGTATCTCCTGAGGGGTCTGCGTTCCATCTTCCTATCTCTTCCCGTGGGATTACACTTAGCGGATGGCGTCTCTGTTATGTGCACCCGCTCTTTCTCTCAGTACAGGGCTGCTTCCTCTACACTGGGTGCTATATCAAGCAGCTCCTGTACCTTGTCTTTTTTTCTCTGCAACACCTACTCCAGCATTTTGTCTCTGCGACACCCTCTCACTAATATGCCTCTATACATGGCATCCAAGGTTTATCCGAAATGGCACTGACCTACTTGCTCCCTCAGGGCAGTCCAGTAATCATCCATTGGCTCGTTTGATCTTTGCATTTCAACCTGTAAAATGGCGGCCTGTGTCTTAATTCATTTAGTTTCACTTCATACCTTATTGCACTGTCCCAAGAGCCTCTTCCAAGGGACCTGTTGTTAAAGATGGCGTCTCTAGGGCGCAGAGTACCTGAACTTCCGGTAGTTGATCGTGGTGAGGTCGCCAGGCTGTCCGACTGATGGCTGCAGAAGGTGTAGCGCAAGAAACCGGTGCAGCCCTCTCCCTGGTGTCAACAGGGCTGGGGGTGGACCAGCTCCCAACGCCACAAGTGTGCACCTCCCTGATTCTCGTGGCGCCGGGGCAGTCAGGAAGGCCGGTGCTTGCGGACTGTATGCTGAAACCTACTTCTGAGAGGACTCCAAAAGTAGGCTGATGATTTAAGGCTAATGTCCACAAAAGAAGTAGCAAGGTTCCAGGAAACGGCTGGGGACCAATAGTTGAGCTGAATAGATAGTCCAAGGCAGTGACTGCAAGGCACAAGGAAGGCAGCAGGCAAGTTGGCTGGTCAGAGGAGAGTAGTCCAAGGCAGTGGCTGCAAGGCTCAAGGTAGGCAGCAGGCAAGTTGGCTGATCAGGAGTGAATAGTCCATAGCAGGGTATGGCTTGGCTACAGGAAGGCTGCAGCAGGCAAGGCTGAAGAGAAGCAAGGCTGAGAGGGAAGGAGGGGAAGGAGAAGAGCTAGGCAGCCTGTGGGAGAACTGAAGGGAACTGGAGGGACAGGTATCCAACAAGGAAAAAATGGGACACAGCGGAAGGCTGCAGGAGCGAAAAACACGATCCGGGAAACAAACTGCGTTGAGACGCGGTGAGTCTCAAGATTCCAATCCTTAAATAGGGCCGGCAGCACCCGGGAGGCTTGGAACGCAAGCCGTGCTGTCCCCGGGTGCTACCGTGCCCAGAACGAGGCTTGGGAAGCAAGCTTGTGGCTTCCCAAGCGTCTCGTGGACCGCGCATGCGCGAAGAACAAAACGCGGCCTTCCGCGCATGCGCGAATCCCGAGACACAGAAACCCCGGAAGCGCCGAGTGCCGCAGAAGACCGCGGTCCCCCCAGCCGGTATCGGGGATAGCAGCGCCAGGATGGGGCGCGCCGGGACCCATAGGTGCGCCCCCTACCCCAGGTAAGTGAAGAGGAGCACCCTCTACGACAGGTAAGTGATGTGGTAACACCTGTGACCTCAGATCTAGCTGCTTCCCTCTCTGTTGGCAGGGCATGGGCCATCCTCGGGCACTCTATGACCAGAGCATAACCCGTGCATCCGTCCATTTTGGACCCATTACCTAGCAATAACTCATTCCTCTTTCCCCCAAAGAAATGTGTAGAGTGAGTCTTGCTTTGTTTTTGGCATAAAAAGGCCGCAGGTTTATTTTCCACAATAACATAAAACCACACTGTACACATTAGTGGAAATAACTCAGAAGAAGCGGTGACTGCTCCGTGTCCAACAACCTGCTTCCCCCTTTCTTTCCAAAAGTCTCTTATAGGCCCAACTCTCCCAACCCTTTGCGCCTGAGCTTCGCCTGCCCATGCGGGTGTTCCTGGGCGGGGAGAGTGCCGTTTCCTTGGGGGAAACTGAGCCCTTGTTGTTCCCCCAAGACGCCCCTGCCGTTTAGGCTCCCAAGGGGCGCTGGGCTGAGAAGGACGAAGACCCTTCCGGCTTTCTCCTGGCTCACCCGGAGTCTATCTCTTGTGTTTGGTTGCCCAAACACCATCACGCAACAGGTGGGTTTTCGCCCACCGTGGCTCCCCCCTGCTTCCTTCCTTACCTTTCTAGGATCTTTGTGCAAAGGATCCAGTAGACTAGCTCCAACCCCAGTGGTGACAAATGTACCCCTCCTTCAGAAAATACTCTGGGTAATTTAAATTAATCAAGCCATGCCTGATCTGGCCAAAGCCCCTGCAGAATTTTGCCATTGCCCCCTTTGGCTTTCTTCTGGACCTCCCCACGGTTGCGTGATTATCCTAGCCCCTCCATTCTGGCCTTGGGATTGTCTCTAACCCAATGATTTCTGTTTCCCCCACTTGACCTGCCAATTCCTGTAGAGAGCCCATCATCTCCCGCATCAGTGCCCCCCCTTCCCAGGCTTGTCGGGTCGTTACCTCCCAAGTGTATGACCAATACGTCCGGCTTTGCTGTTTCCCTAGCAATCTGTGCACCTGCCCCTTCGGTTGTGCCCATATAATCCCCGGCACCCCGTGCCACTCAATTCTGCCCTGGGAATCACCTCAGACCACACGATCTCCGTTTCACCCAGCTGTGCTGATATTTCCTGCAAAGAGAGCATTGTGCCTGCTCTGGGACACTACTTCCTCTGTCTCCTTTCCATCCACTTTAACTAGGGCGGGCCTGCTCAGGGACACTTCTGCCCCTGCCACCGTTCCATCATGCTCTGCCTTAACTCCGGCGGGCCTGCTCTGGGACCTTTCTGCCTCTGTCCCTTTCCCTCCTGTTCTGCCTTAACAAGGGCGGGCATGCTCCGGGACATATCTGCCTGCCTTTGCCGGAGTTACCCTGCCCTTGCAGGTGTCCGTGGCCGGGGAGAGCGCTGTTTCATTTTTGGGGGAAGCTGGTCCCTTGTTGTTACAATGTTACAACCAGATGCCCCTGCCGTTAGGCTCCCAAGAGGCGCCGGTCCTAGAAGTGCGAAACCCTTCTTGGTACATGACTTACCTAGGAGTTAAAAATGCACACCTTTCAGTGTTCCAAACACTATTAATCTTGACCTGCTGATTACCGGAAATGCCAAATCCCATTGTTTGTTGATGAGTCCCCCCACTTCACTTATTGACTTAGGACGTGACCCCGGCAGCAACTTGAACCGCTGTGTACCCAACTGGGCCCACAACAGTCCAGCTCACCCTTCCATCGCCCCAAAAGGTCCTGGTTTACCCCAAAATGTGGACACCTAAACCGTCTACATAACCTTCACCCCCCAAGGCACTGGATTACCCCAACATGTGCTGTATGCCACAGCCCTGACACCAAGGGGTGTCATATGGAGTTACCCCACCTACCAGGCGCTTATTGAGTTACGTAGCTCTGGCCGAGAGAGAGGGAGGGAGGTTCACGCCAGCTCGGCCCACCGGTCCCCCTTTGGCATGCCCCGGTCAAAAGTGCACTACAGTTATGTTGACTAGGAAGTGTATTAGTTTACCGTGTCCCAGACCCGTGGGCAGACAGGTTTAAGATGTCCCAAAAATTGACAGCCTTATATTTCCCCTGGCCGCACACAATCAGTTCACTGCTAGCGGGTTGCCCCGCCGGCCAAATAAATGTGGCACCTACTACCACTTGAAACCTGGCTGTGTACATGAAATAATCCTTAAGGATGCCTGCCAGAACACTTCATTGCTCACCCGACCCACATGGCGGTACTTCGCCAAATTGTGGGACCCCCCATGTGCTTGATGTCCACTTCACCTGCAGAAATGGGGCCAGAGCAATGACCTACTACAACACAGTTTAAGAACCGTCCTTTGGCCCCCGGACTGTCCCAACCCAAACTGCAACATCACCCCTCGTTGAAAAGCAACCATGGCACTCTACTGCCTTGTCGGCACTCAACCTGTGCCAAGAAAACCTCACGCTAACTGGCCCTCTTCCTGCTGCATCAAGCGCATCTGTGCCCCACCCAGGGCTGTCCCCTAACAAACATGCCACATAATACAAAGCCCACAGGCAACCCTATTATACATGTTGCACACACCCCACAATGGCTGCTCGTTTCCCTCACCAAACAAGTCTGCCAATCATGCGCATAATAACACCGCCGCGCACACTCCCTTAACCACCATACTCCTATTATAGCAGCCGTGCTGGGGCCTTTTGGTGAGTAAAGCCAAGCCTAGTAGCAGTGCTCCTCTGAGCGACCCCCACTGTATTCTTTCAAAACCGTGAGTGCCCATTCCAACTCTACTGCCCTACGTATGCCTGTGCAGGAGGTGAATTATACTTTGATCAGTGCTTACCTGCATAATCCTATTCCCAAGCAACTATTGTTTCCCGATACGCTCCTGCCTCTGCTGCCTGTGACCAGGGGCCAATAATAGCCTTGTGGGTACTGCCAGCCCCCTACAGGCACCCACCCTGTCAAGCCGTAATCAGAAGACTTCTCCCCTGGTAAGGCGTCCCACCATGGAATAAATTACCAGTCTTCTATAATGCAGATGCATACGTTATACCAATGCCCCACGCGGTCTGGGGACTTGCAAAGGTACCTAACCTCCTTCAACCCAGGGCAATCTCCCGCGATTCTATGTCCACAGGAATCCCTGCATCAGCTCGCTTTACTACCTGCCGCTTGCTGACTGATCCAGCCGGGTGCCTTCCTATTTTAGGCCTAAATTAGCTCAAGCCAATCATTCGTTCGATTGGAAAATCGCCTGTGACCACAACTTAATCCTCACCCCCCCTGCCGTTTAACCTGCCCTCTGTGAACCGTAGTAATACTGCACATTATTGCTAAGAGAATCTTTTAGATGCACAATCGAATAATAATGTAACCTTTATATGGCGCTACGAACCCTCGGGTATCCGAGCGCTGCATTTTCTTCCCTATGGTGTGTGGTGCTCGAACTTGGAAGGATGAAAAGGCTGAGTTTTGCCCCTGCCGGGATTCGAACCTGTGTCCTCAGGCTCTGCACGGATGTCAAAGCGAGCGCTCTACTCGCTGTGCCACTTGACCGGCTTTGTTTCCTCTTGGTGTCAGAACAACTTGCCTTTCGATATTATTCAACCCGGGGAATAGCCAATTGCCACCGTGGGCTCCTTTCCACTGGCAACGGCGGAATGAGTGTTGCTAGGTCTGGAAAAGGACCCAGGGCTATGCTAATTCCAGTACTGTCGGCACTGGGGGGGTCGTTCGGTTGTAGCTCCTGAGCTTCTACCAAAATGCCAGGGGCTTCAGCCCCCCCCCCCCCCAGCAACGCCTCTGGCCGGCGGCACATATATGCCCCCCAACCGTCCCTCTGTTAAACCTGTGAAACCAGAGTCAGCAGCCCTTTCACCTTTGAAATACCCTCGCACTCCCCATTCCCTCCATAACTGCGTGAGAGAATCCTTACCATCCCGGTCGCACCCTTGCTCGAGCTGGACACCCGCGTGTGGGGGGGGCTATGTGAAACGTATCTTCCAACAACCAGCATGCCCCACAAGTTCTGCCGCAGATCTTAATATTGTCTGACATGTTTTTCTTAATAAGCATGCTCCTGAAACAATCCTAAATGTTCCCGACATAACATAAAAAAAACTCTCCAAAAGCTTCCCAAGACCCTCTGCCCTTCTCGCCTGCATCCGAGGGGCCGCCTTGCAAACTTGTCCCCTCACAAAGCGTGCATCTTATGCCATCTCGTAAAAAACACACACCTCGCAGGCCCTAATCAAAACCATGCCTCTCGGACCTTCCCCAGTCCATAACACGTGCCCGCCTCACCAAACAAAGGGAATGAAAGGAGTGCCCACTAACCACCAGATTAACCTTATTCCTTTAATTTCCATAACGGGACTGTTATATGCCCCACGGGCAACATACTGTTTACATCGTAGTGGAACGCTGTGTTCTGCAAAAGGCAATGAAAGGAGTGCCCACTAACAACCAGATTCCCCTTATTCCTTTAATTTCCAGAACGGGACTGTTATATGCCCTATGGGGAACATACTGTTTACATCGTAGTGGAACTCCCTTTTCTGCACCTTGCTCGTAACATGCACGGCCCCGTGATGCGCCGAGGCCCAGGACACGTCCACTTAAATTACTCCTGCGTCTGTGTCTGAAAAACCATCCAACGGCCCCGGCATACACTTGCACCGCCTCAACTAGTAAGTTACCTTACCCTTGCAACATGCACCACGGAACCCCTGTATATCGGCGTGTTGCAAATAACGTGCGGCGATGAACCACAAAACCCTCTACTCACTTGGCTTGCTACTATTACTCTGTGTCTCAAAAACGCCTGTCGCACCGCCCATGGATGTGTGATTCCCTTTCCCATTATCTCCTTTTGTAATGCGCCGCACCCTTGTGCTGCCTACCCCATGGCCACCAAGCCCTGGCGCAATCATCCTAAATCCATGTTACCACCTCCACTCCGGCTCACACCTGAATCTCGCTATATACTTCATCGTTCTCCGTCTGTGATTCACAACCAACATTTTTAACTTTGTAATCCATCTTTGCACCCCGGTCTCTCCCCAGCAATCACAACCAACCAACGTGACATTCAGTACCCGACCTGAATTCAAAAGATCGCCCTGCACGATGCCTGTTTTGACCAATTAGTAATTTCCTGGAACGTTTTTGCCCCCTTGCATCATGTACAATTACTAATCCACAACCGCGTCCCTCGCACTCGAACCACGGCGGGCACCTTCATGACTTGCCACCTGAGAAGCCCGCCCAATCCCTATGGCTATTCGGCCTGTGTTTTTCAGCCTTTGTACCCCTTGGTGGAAGTTTTTAAAACTTGCACCACGACAAACACGTTTCTGCCGGGGAGTAGGAGCTCCCGAATCCTCGCTGAGCCCCCATATATAACAAGCAGGCCACGGACTCACTCCTAATTTTTCGCCCCTTCTGTGCTCCCCCTTATTTTTTTTTATTTTTTATTTTTATTATTATTATTTTTTTACATCCGCCCCTTGTAATTTAACTAACACGCACTGCATGCCCTCCATGCCTTGCCCTTTACCTCTTTCTTCCTTACGGCTGCACGATCGGGACTCCTTCCCCTTGAACTGCGCAACACTTTCTACGGAACCTCCGGAACTGCCATTACCGGACCACTTCCTGCACTGGGCCCCTACGACCTTCTCGCCTGGTCACCGCCACGCGAACACGAAAGGCAACCTCCTCGCCTGATCATGGCCACACGAACCCCAAACGTAGTCAAAACTAAGTAAAAAACAAAGTCCTATGCTGGTAGGTGGGCGTCCCACTGCCAAGGCTGGATGCTGCCTGCAGTGGGAGGCCCGCTCGTTATAAAGAGGGCTAGCCCCTCCCCTTTCCATTTTTGCCCTTCACTGGCTTTTCTTCCGTTTTTTGCTGCGCTGCTCCCTTTCGCGGGCTTCCCCTTGTTCTTGCCGCGCTTCCTGTGGGCACCTCCCCTTTGTCCTGGGAGGGGGGGGATAGGAGGAGGACACCGCCCGGGTTATCGGGGTGCCTCCTCCATTTTGGGATTTTATTGTCGTCACTGGCATTTATCGTCACTGCTGCTTGACACTTTTCTGACTTCTATTGTGGCCCGGAACCTTCCATATATGCTTTGAAGCCTTGCAGCCACTGCTGCCATGGCATAGCTGCCGTGCCTGGTTTTAGTAGGAATAGGAGTGCCTTGCTGTTTTCTTGCTTTGACACTTGCCCTTTTTTCTGTGGGATTGTCTTATCTTGCCGCTTCATGTGTCCATCAAGGAAACCAACTTCTATCCCCTGGTGTACACTTTCTTTAGCTTGTTTTCTCTCTTCCTTCGTTGACATTCTATTAGAGGCCAGTAGGTACTGGAAATAAATGTGTCTGGTACTGTTGTATATACACTCGCCCACACCTCCTAGAGCTACGGCTGACGCAGCTATGCAGCTTCACTTCATACTGATCTCGCCATTTTGAGGTGCGCAACACCCAAACCTTTTGTCCCAGGCCCCGGGCCGCATGAAATGCGGGCCGATGGAGGGCCTGGGAGTTTAGGCGCGGGGTGGGGGGAAACGGTGCGAAAGCAGTAGGGAGGGGCGTCTGAGAGGCGCCACAAGAAACAAAAGCCCAGGAAAGGGCAGGAAACAGCACCTGGGAAAGGTGCGAAATATAACAGCAGGGGGCCAGGGGAAAACCCGGCCCCCAGGAAGGAACAAAAGGTCTGGGGGTATAAGTAAGCCAGGAAAGGAGAGGCGGTACAAACCAGGTAAAGAGCTCACCTCTCTCGGGTAAGCTCTTAGTGCCTGGACAAAGGGAAGGAAAAACGTTTGCTCTTGCAGGCTCACAATTTTACTATCTCTTGAAAAGACGTTTGCTCTTGCGGCCTCAGGTTTTTCGCATAAATATCGCTAAGTGCAGCGGCTACGAGTTTGCCTACCCGTACCGGAACAGCGTGAAGAGGACCGCTGAGTACAGAGGAGGAGCGGGCAGGAGCACGGAAAGAAAATTGCGAGCGGGAGCGGCGTGGAAGTACTAGCCGGCGTGCAGGGAAGGAGGAGCAGCCAGGGTCATCCCTGCAGAAAGAAGGAATTCAGACGAGAAGGATGGCGGAAGGAAGAGCAAAAAGGGCCCAAGAATTTGCCGAATGGGCAAAGAAGGCGGAGAAGGAATATGGGGCACAATGGGTGCTGGAGATAATGCAGAAGGAAGAAAGGGCAAAGGCAATGAAGCCCTTGCTGTTCATAGAGCCTAGCAGCAGCGAAGGGGAAGACGAAGTACCGCAAGGACTGAACAGGAGGAGAGAGGAGCCAAGAAGATCGGAGGAACAGCCAGAGGCATCTACCAAGAAGAAGAAAAGAAAAGAGAAAAACAAAGGTACTGTGAATAATGATGTGGGGAATAAAATTGTAAAAATGTAAAAAAATTGCGTCACGATTTTGGGTAAGTCGCCCAGAACCAATGGCAAAAAGAGCAGAAGTAATAAGCAGCAGGGAAATTCTTCAACGGAGGGAGAAAGCAGTGATGACGAAGAAAGGGATCACTTGAGGACTTGGGTAAAATGGAGAGGGGTGGTGAGCAGGGAGAAGCAGAGAGGGGCAGGGGGGGTAGGGGCAGAACCCAGGGAAACCCCGGTCCCGGCACCACAGGGGGCACCAGTAGAGCCAAACACAGGAGAGGCACCGCAAGGACCCAACCCACAACCGGTGGCTCCAATAGGGACACCAGCGCCACCAGTGGCGGGGGACCCGCCGCAGGGGGCGGTACCACCACAGGGGGCGGTACCACCAGTGGCAGCGACAGAAGTTGGGGGACCAATCATGACAAAGTATGGCAGACCAACCATGGGCAAAGATGCACAGGGCAGGTCAATGAAGGCAATGGCTTGGTATATAAATGACAAAGTAAAGGAGAAAATATGGAGAAAGGAATTAATTGATATTTACACATTGCTAGATTGTCAAAAGAGAGGGATGAATGTGGCACTGGAGGACATAAAGGAGGATGAGAAAAGCCTATTAAAGAGGGGTCCAGTAGTAAGGAATTTTGACAACTGGATGGCAGCCTTTAATATAATGTCTACAATTATATTACAGAAATTCCCAGAAGACGGGGCAGCATTAGTTGCGTATCAGCAAAGGGTGCTGAAAGTACACACAGCCTTCGGGGGAGACGCATGGCAGGAGTATGATTGCGAGTTCAGAAAGGAGATGGACTGCTTTCCGGATATGGGATGGGATGAGGAGAATTTTAATCTCTACATATTTAATGTACTGAAGGAGAAATGGGAATCCAAGGAGCGAAGCGCAGGAGGGCAGCAGAGGAGGCAGTATTTGCAGAATTAGTACAAAGCTGATTATAGATACAATAACAGGAGATATGAACACAGCTATGACAGAAATAGAGACCAAAATTTTCGGAGCAGGAACTATGGGTCACAGAGAGGGTGGCAGAGCAGCCTGCCCCCAACCACGCAGGGGGGAGGCAGTGGGAGCACGGGGGCAATGCGGGCAGAACCAGGGCAATGTCGGAATTTTGAGAAGGGAGTACCATGTAGCTGGGGATGGAAGTGCAAGTTCAGCCACAAGTGCGAGAGATGTAAGGGTGACCACAGCATCTCCAAGTGCACAAGGGCCACAGCTCCAAGCGACAGGAGCAATGACAAGCCAAGCTAGGAGCTGGGACGAAAAGGGAGCCACACCAGTAAAAATTGAGAGGATGGAAGGGTGGCTCCAGAAATACCCAGACCAAAAAGCGGCAGATATGATCAGGCAAGGTTTTAGAGAAGGTTTTAACATCCCGTTTACCGGGCAAGGAGCACAGGACATTCCCAAAAACCTGAAGTCTGCTACCGAGAACAGGGATATAGTGACCAATAAAATCCAAAAGAGGTAGAATTGGGTAGAGTTGAGGGACCTTTTGCAGCCTTACCATTTGAAGAATTTATATGCTCTCCACTGGGATTAGTGCCAAAAAAGGAAGGGGAATACAGGCTAATCCAATACCTATCCTACCCCCCGGGGGCCTCGGTTAATGACGGCATTGCACAGAGCAATGCAACAGTATCATACTCGGATTTCGAGGAGGCGGTAGAACTAGTCAGGAAGGCAGGAAAAGGGGCATGGATGGCAAAAGCAGACATTAAATCAGCATTCCGGCTGTTGCCAGTCAACAGCAGATCTCAGAGGTGGTTGTGTATGCAGTGGGAGGATGAATACTTCATCGACAAATGTCTCCCGATGGGGTGCGCCATTTCATGCGCATACTTTGAGAGGGTAAGTTCATTTTGACTATAGGCAGTCACAGAAGAGATGAGGGAGGCCAGGATTGTACATTACCTGGATGACTTTTTATTTGTAGGGCCCAAAGGTTCAAAGCTATGCAAGGCAACCCTGGATACATTTGTGGAGATAACAAGCAAGTGGGATTTTCCGCTGGCGGGGGAGAAAACAATGGGACCAACACAGAGTATCCAATTCCTAGGGATACAAATTGACTCAAGCTTGGGGGTGTGCCGGATCCCGGAGGACAAGGTAACAGATATACTGAAGACAATAAAGGAGCTACAGGGAAGGAACAAAGTGACAGTGAGAGAATTACAAGCGCTGGCAGGAAAGCTAAACTTCGCAGGAAGAGTCATACCACAGGGGAAGGTGTTCCAGAGAAGCATTGAGCTGAGAACAAGAGGGGCTACAATGGGGCACCACAGAGTCAAGATAGGGGGAGGAATCAAGAGAGACCTGGAAGTATGGGCAGAATTCCTGAGGTATTTCAATGGGTCAGTGATATGGCGCTCACCCATAAACGAGGAAGGGAAAAGGGTGTTGTTCACCGATGCAGCAGGTGGTCTTGGTTTTGGCGCAATATTGGGGAGTCAGTGGTGTGCAGACAAATGGCCAAAAACATGGCTGGTGGTGGAATAGACAAAAAACATAACGCTGCTGGAGCTCTTCCCAATCTGGGTTGCGTTGTGCGCATGGGGGGAAGAGCTAGGAAACAAGGAGTTGGCAGTATGGTCGGATAACATGGCGGTGGTGCACGTGTTAAATAAAGGAAGTGCGTCATGCCCAATAGTGTTGGAATTGATGCAAGCAATCACCTTGGAAAGCCTAAAAATGAATACATGCATAAGGGCGAGGCACATCGCTGGAGAAGCAAACGTGGTGGCTGATGCAATCTCTCGTTTTTAGTGGGAGAGATTCAGGGAGCTGAGACCGGACGCCGACAAGGAAAGGACGCCCACGCCGCCGAAGGCATGGGGCCCGTTGAAAACACTGGAAAGAAAAGAACGGTTGGCTATAAGGTCGACTCTAAAGAAGTGGGAGAAACACGGAGAACGGAACGGGTCATTGACAAACTGACCAGGAACGCCCTAACGTACACAACGGGTAAGCAGTATGAAAAGCATGTAAAAGATGTGTTGGTGGAAGCAGGAGTGCAAGATGTGGGGAAAATTTCAACCGAAAAAATGTGTGAATTTCTGGAAGGGGCATTTGCCAAAGGGAGAAAGAAAAGCTGGGCGGCAGCACACCTAGCGGCGGTGGCATATACCACAAAAGTGGCGGGCATACCAGATCCAACCGACAGCACTAGAATAAAATATGCTATGCGAGGATGGGCTAAATTAGAAGGGAAGAAACCAGACAGCAGAAGGCCACCTAACTTTAGGAAGCTAATAATTCTGTTAAAAGTGTTGCGAAATACATGCAGCAGCATATACGACACCGCGCTCTTCAGGGCAGCATTCGCGTTGGCATACTACGGGGCTTTCAATGTAGGGGAGCTGGTGGCCAGTAATACGGTGGCAGGAGACGGCCTGGCAAGGAGGGATATTAGTATGGGAAGCAAAGGCATGTCTATAATGTTAAGGAAATCTAAAACAGACCAAACGGGGAGGGGGCGAGCAATAGACCTCAATTGCATCAAAGAGAAGGACCACTGTCCCAGATGCATCACCCAAGATTTCCTAGATCTCCGACCAGAGGTTGACGGGCAGCTATTAATACATAGGGACGGCAGCGCACTCAGCAGGTACTAGTTACAGGCGGTGTTAAAACAGGCAGTGGCCAAAGCAGGATGGGACCCTGCCGAATTTGGAACACACTCATTCAGGATAGGGGCGGCAACCTCTGCATGGGCGGGGGGACTGGGGGAAAAAGGAGTGAAAAGGATTGGGGGGTGGAAGTAGCAATGTTTTAAAAAATACATAAGGGAGGAACTGATATAAACGCTTATCTCCCCCGTTTCCATAGAGGCTGGACCCTACAAATCGGCATGGATAGTGGGGCACTCCTTCGTGACCCGGGCAGGCAGGTGGCTGCAGGAAGTGAAGCAAGGACTACATTTCAAAAACACAATTACATCCTGGTGGGGCCTCCCGGGGATGCACTGGGAGGACATTCACGACAGGCTGTCGGACCTGATAGGTTTCAGGGACCCCCCCCCCCGAGTACCTGGTTATACACCTCGGGGGGAACGACCTGCTAAGCACAAATAGGGGAAAGTTACAGAGAAACATTTGCGAGTCGCTACATAGCATAGCCCACAGTTGGTGGAAAACCGAAATCTTCATGTCTTAGATAATACCAAGAAGGGTCTGGTATGGTGCACATAGGAGGCACGCAATCGAGATAGCCAGAAAGAAATTAAATAAATCAGTGGGAAAGTACTGCAAGAGCACAGGGCTACACTTCATAAAACATGGCCTGCACCAGAACAACCCGGAAATGTTTCACCAAGATGGGGTGCACCTATCAAGCAAGGGGATGGGGTTTTTTTCTGACAACATTTTTAGGGCACTCCAGGAACGGGGTTGTAGGTAGGGTGGTTTTGGGGGGGACCTGAACGGGCGCGAATAGCACCCGCTCAGGTGTGGCGGTATGTGCCCAGGAACGAAGGCCCAGGGGTAACAAGAACTCGGGAGGAGCCTTGGGCAACTTCGAAACTGGACACAAGGTGCCCAAAAGCATATGGCAGTGTATTGATTTTTGTTTGTTATGTATTTTCTGTAAGAAAATAAAAATGCCTACGGCCTACAATTTTTCCATAAACATAATTGGTCTGTGATGTTATTTTTAGATAGGGATCTGGTAAAAGGAGCAAAGCAAGCCCACACTACTCAGCCTATGCCCCAGGCCCCGGGCCGCATGAAATACGTGCCGATGGAGGGTCTGGGAGTTTAGGTGCGGGGGGGGGTAAACGGCGCGAAAGCAGTAGGGAGGGGCGTCCGAATGGTGCCACAAGAAACAAAAGCCCAGGAAAGGGCAGGAAACAGCACCTGGGAAAGGTGCGAAATATAACAGCAGAGGGTCGGGGGAAAACCCGGCCCCCAGGAAGGAACAAAAGGTCTGGGGGGTATAAGTAAGGCAGGAAAGGAGAGGCGGTACAAACCAGGTAAAGAGCTCACCTCTCTCGGGTAAGCTCTTAGTGCCTGGACAAAGGGAAGGAAAAACGTTTGCAACCCAACCCACCCTACAAGGATAACGGAAGAAGAAGGAAGCAGGCAGGAGCCGGAGCGGCGAGTACTCTCTTCGGTACACGGTCCAAAGCAAGTCGTAGGCGGCATGTGCCCAGGAACGAAGGCCCAGGGGTAACAAGGACTCGGGAGGATCCCTGGGCAACTTCAAAACTGGACACAAGGTGCACAAAAGCATATGGCAGTGTATTGATTTTTGTTTATGTATTTTCTGTAAGAAAATAAAATGCCTACGGCCTACAATTTTTCCATAAACATAATTGGTCTGTGATGTTATTTTTAGATAGGGATCTGGTAAAAGGAGCAAAGCGAGCCCACACTACTCAGCATATTCCTCACCTGGAAGAAATCCTCCCACTAGACCTCACTCTGTCTCGTTGGACCCTTCGATGCCTTAGAATAGACAGTAGTAGCAGTGAAAGGTACCATGATCACAGGCTGAAGACGTACCCTAGGGGTCCAATGATCACATCCAGTGAAATTAAATGTCATGTTCTTTAAAACTTGACTTCGCAGTCATACGAACAGGCGCAATTGGTATTTTTGCGTGTCAAGAGACACTTGTAGTTTCCCTGGCAAGTATTATTCCAACTAGCCACAAGAGGGCAGACTTGCTTTATAATGAATCTTCTCAAGGGTGACTCCGACCTCATGACGTTCGACAGCTAATCCACTCCATGGAGCTATGAAGAGAGAAAGCAAGTGTTGGCTTCCATACGTTTCTCTTGCTCGTCTTGATCTGTTTTGAAAGAAGGAGGTAGTCTTCCTCATAAACAACAGTATTTAGTAAAGTAATAAAGAAAAAGAAATCGTTATTTATATTGTGCTTCATGCTAGACTCCAGCCTCTAAGTGCACGACCGGGTATTGAACCCGTGTTTCTTAGTGTTGCTTTGTTCCCAAGACTTGCGCTTGCCTCTGAGCAATCTTCCTGGCACACTTCACTAAGCAGAGCACTCAGATTCTATACTGCATGGCATGGGCAATCACTGCTTCAGTCAAAAGGACCACATTCAGATGCTTATTTATGCATAGTAGGCTCTTCAGTGCAGTGGGGGCAGACATGGTCAACACCCCCATCAGGCATGCTTGTCTTCGTGAGCATGTGAATTAAGCGTTTTTCAACTCAATGGGGATGTACGGCAACGCAGAAATGTGCGACAGAGATCCCGACCAACCACTGCCCCTGTAGTGCTGATGGGCCCCCCATGGAAACAGGTTAAAAAGAATTAAGTGTGGGCTCCAGTGGTGTTGCATATTTATGTTATATGTTTGTATGTATGTACACTTGCATGGATGCAAAGGTGGGTGTTATGTATGTAATGTGTGTGTGAATGAGTGTGTGTATGATGTATGGGTGGCTGGGTGAGTGTGATTGAGCGAGTTAATGGTATGTGTAAACGAGAGAGGGAATGCTTTGTGCATGCACTTGTGTTTGTGATGTTCTAAGTAGCTGATTTTGACAGGTGAGAGCAGAAGGGGTATAGGGCAGGGGGTTGGATCAGGTGTGCTATTACTGCATTTGTAATGGGAATCCATGATAAAGCAGGTCTTATATGTTTTATTATGTGGCTAGACTGGCATTATGGTGCAGCCATGGCAAGAATATTTTTACTTTACATCTGTAAAAAAAAGTAAGCACTGTACGTGATCTTATGTGTTTAGACTACCCTACTTTGGAATATGTTTTCTTATTGTGATATGCCATTTTTAATCGTAAAGTAAACAGGAGTATGCTCTTACATGAGGGTACTGGCATATATTGTTAGAACCAGCTTGGGCATCTGTGTTATAGTATTATTACTGCCATTATGTGCAAAGCAAACCTGAGTATGCGTTTATATGGTAATACTGGCATATATTGGTGGAGCCAGCATGGAAAAGTATGGGCACAGGCAGCATAAAAATGTTTCTTATGATGGCATATATTGTGAGGAAAGGTATGCAAATGTGCTAGGAAATACTGCTGTGCACTGTTGGTGACTTGCATCTATTGCAACAAAACGCTTGCAAAATGTCTGGCTTGTTACCCAATTTTTCAGAGAAAGTGTGTTGAATAATGCACCATTTTAACCCATTATTCAAAAAATGTTCTCGGGGGAGAACTACTGCCTGAATACTCTTCCTAAAAACTTGTGGCAAATATTTACGCCCCTCCAATTAAAAGATTCACCACCACTGGTGGCTGGTACTTTTCGATGCCAGTAGTCTGACACTGCACCCTTGTATGTACACTAGGTGAAAGATTTAAGCTTTGATTAAAGAACATACTCACATCTTGCACCTAGCGCAGTGTGCGGGTGCCCCTGCAGTGGCATGATCATCTTTGGCATTGGGCACATGTGATGGTCCAGGTTGCCTTGGCATGGCTGACAGCCCGAATTGTGTGTTACGCCACTGTAAGTAGGAGCATGAATGGCAGCCTTTGCAGAGGCGCCGGCACCTACACATGCACTTTGGAAGATTGTGGTTCTAGATCCACCCATATAAGTCGTGGCCGGTAATAACAGTGATTCAGCCACGCAGTGGAGAAATTGCATTTAATTCATTTACATGTATCTGAAAGCATTAAAGGTAAGTCCAGGAGTAGGACCAGAGGACAGTTATGCTCACCTGTGCGGGCTGCTCTTTCATCTGCATGCCAACAACTCACGCAAACGCACCAGGCCTCTCTCGCCTCGCCCTTTCATATATAGCTCTGCGTAGGGGTTGGAGGGGCTCGGATGGAGAATGCAGTGTCACATACTTCCTTTTCTCAATAAGGGCCAAGTCCCATTTATATGTTCTTCATATTGATATCTCAATACCTGTTGGGCAATCTTTGTGCTCTCATTGGCCTGCAGGTGGGCAGGCTTTCCCAAGCTCCTTGTGTGGAAAAGCTGTTGTTGTACACACCACACCTACAATCTCTTCCTCCTGAGATGTTATCGGTTCATTGGCCCCTGCTGAGGAGTCAGAATCGGTGGTACACTTTGGGGTGCTCTCATAGGTCCCTCCCACATTGTCAATTGAATTGACCGTGGGAGTTTCGGTGTTGTATTCATCCCTTGAGCTACAGGGCTACTCCTACCAAGTTCCACACATGGCTAGCATGTGTAATGATGTAGTTATGGCGTCCTTCAGAAACATGCATGGGGGAACTGAACTTGGATGGGGTGGCATCATTCCTATTGCATAGTAGGATCTTTGCCCAATCTTCTTCAGTGATTTCCGGTATTTGTGTCGGTTCCTTGTGGGTGTTTGCCAGAGGTTGTCCATGGCTTGTCACCAATATAGAGTTTAGATCGCACCATGAGGTAATAATAGCGATTCAGTGAAGCGCTGTATTCATTTACATATATCTGTAAGCGTTGAGGGTAAGTCCAGGAGCAGACCCAGATAACAGCGCTGCTTGTCCATGCTGGCTGTTCCCCACACTGCTTGCATACTGTTTTTGCATAGAGCTGGGGGAGCCAGGAATTTCATGGGTAGGCACGAGCCAGGGCCGAGCCATAGGTGGGGTCAGGCCAGACTCTAGGAGCCAACCATGGGCCGAGCCCATGAAATCCCTGACTCCCTCAGAAAAAGGAAAACAATTCACTGCGGACCTGGTGAGCATCCATCAGGGCTGCGTTAATTTTTTTTCATATGTGAGCATTTCTTCCCATTTTACGCACGCGGCACAGGCAAAATGGAATGAAATGGTCAAATATGAAAAAACATAAAAGGGCATTTATTTCCATTTTCCCATTGTGAGGTCCATGGCAGGCCTGTGACATCCGAGGTGTTAGAAAAGATTTCATAATTGTATGTAATTTTCCCTCCATGTGTCAACCCCCAAACTTTTTGCTGCTGTTCAGACACCATTGACTGACTTTGCCAGAGAAGCACAGCCTTCAGCTGCACTCCTCTGGGCTTTCGCTCACTTTTTGGGGAAACTGACATTCCCTTAAGACAGTCAGTACTTGAGACTTTGTTTCCCTTAGTCCTTCCTCATGTTGCAACTTTTGTGCAACATGTAACAAGTGTGCAATGTATCTTACCATACAGCACACGTGGGTCTATAGTCATTTCCTAAGGCTCTAGAAACTCTCACTGGACTTTTTATGAACTGTGCAGATGTGTCATGGACAGGACTAGTGGCAGCTATCTTTTCGCATTCTTGTTAACCCTTTCCTGCCATGTTAACCGCGTTAACCGCATTTGGCAAGAATAGGTGGCTTGAATGAATGAATGAATGAAATCTATTTATATCGCGCTCCACTGACCCGAAGGCTTAAGGGCACCAAACATACAAACAATTGCACAGCAGTCAATAGCTCAAAACTGAGCGCACCATCAATAATACAACATACAAAATAGAAAAACATTGAGACATCTAAAACGAAGGGAGTACAGTAATGCAATACATTATACAGCCCTCTTCCGAGGGGAGAGGTAAATTAGTTTGGGGCAATGCTGAGCTTAGTGGCAGAGACATTTGCATGTAGAAAACTGTTCAAAGACATAGAATGGGCATCGGAAGGGGAGGGAGAAGCATATGAATTCTAGAACTGGGAACAGAAGAGAAAAGGAGATCAGAAACAAGAAAGTCCTATTGGTTCAGGACAATGTTCAACTTTGAATGCATTGATGTTAGATTCAGGTTGGTTAATCGATGCAAGAACTGGGGGAGACTGCTAGAGCCACATCCCACCACAATGCAATCAGTGTTTTCTAAAGTGCACCAGTTCACAATTTGAGTTCTTTGGAGCACTCTAAAATCCTGTGATCTAATACAATTGGGGGCTACTTTTAGATTCAATCAAGCAAGAATTTTGTTTTTTAGAGTCTCCTTGGATTCAAAGTGATCTGGTTTCTCCACATTGGTAATGATAAAGTTTCTTTTGTCCAGGACGAAACTTGGTTCCAAAATGGCCATGCCACAAGGTTCTTTGTCTTGTCCTTTGGCCATCTTGCCCCTTCACCTTTCCCCAGGTCGGGTCAACCCGGGTCAGTCCTTATTTGGTCATGCACTTTCCCGAGAATCCCAATGCTTTTGCAGGCTTCTGCATGCCTTGTGTGTGTGCCTCCAGGATGTGGGCTGGAATGTCTGGTTCCAATACACATCCTGGGTGCCAGAGAGTCTGGAGTGCCATGAATGACTGGGACCACCGTGGTCCGTGATTGGTCCACGTATGGAGTGTGTGCTTGTGAGCAGATCTCCCATTGGGTCCTCTTCGTTTTGGGGCAAAGGGAACTTTGGATAAGAGGAAGCCAAAAACAGCATACCATGTCGATCTCCTGAGTTCTCACTGAACAAAGGATAGGATCCAAGTATCCTGCAAAATGAAGCTGAGTCGAGGAACCGCTGGCGACCCGCTGGAAGGTTTGGCACCCTGAGCCCGCTGTCGTCCCGTGGGACCCCTCTGCATCTGGTAATCCTAAAAGGTCTGCGAAGACACTTCAACCCATTGGAATAGTGAGACCGACTACTCTCGACACCTTCATCAAACCCTGTGAGTAAACTTTCTCGGAAGTGTCCCTGGGCCAACCAGTGGACTGACCAGCTTACCCAGTTGCTTAGCTCTGTCACCGCCGCTGTTTTGAGGAGGCCCTCAAAACTTGGTATACTGTTAGCTCTGTGTCCCTGGCACCCTCACACGGAATTTTGTATACTTGGCCTTCCCAGATCTGAAGTGAGACGAGTGCATCAGGACCGGAGTAAACGCGGTTACTCTGTTGCCCTGCTGTGGCAACGTCCTTTGCAAGTCTGCTGCATATGTGACCCTCTTGCCCCTGAAGCCTGCTGCAGTGAAACTGGGTCAATTCATCCACCTGGAGTGGAGAAATCGCCACTGTCCCATTTGGGAATCATCGCTGTATATCAGGAACTAAATACGCCGAGACGTCCTTTTTGCCGCATTCGAACCTGCAAGCGAAGTGGACTGACCTGCCGAAGTTTGGATCTGCTTGCGTCGGGGACCGGTGAGTACTCAATACCCCAACTGGTGCCTCCTAACACAAGGGCCCATTTTTACGCACGAGTGGCTCCTGAGGGCCCCTCTCCTTTTCACTGCTATTGCGAAATAGCGACTCCATCCCGAACTCTCAAACTGCCTCTGCCTTCAAGTGGAGGTCCTTCTTGAATAGTGGGAACTTGTGCTGCATCGCCTCATCCACCTTCTAGAGCTGCTAGAGACCCCTGAAGAGACCCTGTTCTGCCCACTGGAACAACCGCATGCATTTGCATTGCATGTACTATTGAGCACAAGGCTCCTCCCTTCTAAGGGCTTGGACTGCCTCTTAGTTAGGTATTCTCGATGTTGAACTGGGCCTAATGACTATCTGCACTGCCCGTTTTCTTCCCTTCTAGGTTGTCGACATATTTCGTGCATTTAACCCTTTAGACCCTTAGGGGCCAATTCATAGAATTCGGCGCACAAGTGGCGCACGCGGCTGGCGCACAGTGTGCGCGTGCGGTAGTCTGCGCCAGCCGCGTGCGCCGAAACACATTCAGGCGCACAGCGTATTCATGGATTCCAACATCCACAACCAGCCGTGGCGCAGAGTGGCGCAGCGACCCTGCAGCAGCGTCAGTTACGCCCCCAAGAACGCCCCTCGCGCAGGGAAAAGCCATCAAAATCCCCAATCCAGCGCAAAAGGCAGCAGCAAACGCAGAGCGGGGAGCGTGTATTTCAAGGGTGTGCGGGTGTTCCCACACGCGATAGGCCTGGGTACGTGTATTACAGGGGTGCGCGAGAAAATCTACACGCGATTGGCCTGGGTACGTGGATTTCAGGGGTGCGCGAGAAATTCTACACGCGATTGGCCTGGGTACGTGTATTACAGGGGTGCGCGAGAAAATCTACACGCGATTGGGCTGGGTACGTGTGTTTCCGGGTGCGCGGGTAGTTCCACACGCGATTAGCCTGGGTACGTGTGTTCCGGGGTGCCGTGAACTTTCACACACGATTGGTTGAAATCCACGTGTGTTCTGTCATCACGTGCAATGAGGGATACACCCTCGCACGTCACGTCACAGACGCGCTCACGCGCTGAGGGCCTTTGGTCCAATGAAAATGCGTATGCGTGCAGACGCGCTTACGCGCTAAGGGCCTTTCCTCGAATTACACGCTGACGTGCAGATTTTTCACGTGCCAAATCACTCCGTATCAAGCTGGCCACGCGAATACACACGGAAGACCACGCTCCTGCCCAGAAGGCCGAATCACTGCCCCCCAGTGCCCCGAGCAGCCTCCCACGTGCCATCTGCTGCTGCCTGCCTGCCTGCCTGCTGCCACCGTGCCCTGCCATTTGGTGCCTGCACATCAGCCATCTGCAGGGGTCCAGTTGCTGTGTCCACCCCTGCTGGAACAGTAGACTCCCGACTGGGATACCATCGCTCCACAGCCCAGCCCCAGGACCCAGTTGCCCACCCACGCCTGCCTCGGGGGTCGCCATGTCGGGGCAAGCACCATCTGAGACCAGTGGCGACCCCCAGCCAGAGAGGCAGAGGGCCAACAGCTTCAGTCAGGAGGAAGTTGGTGTCCTGGTGGAGCATGTCCTGGGGCATTATGATGCCCTCTTCGGAAGACCACGCGCCAACAAGGAAGGACGGGAGAGGATCTGGGACGATGTAGTGGTTGCCATCAACGCGGAGGGGGTGGCAACCCGCGACATCAAGCACATCAAGAAGCGCTGGGAGGACTTGAGGTCCAGGACCCTCAATAAGGCCCGGCGCCTCGCGAAGGGGGGCCGGGCACGCCTGAGTGACATCCAGATGAGGGTCCTGGAACGCGTAGACCTAGCGCTCCACGCCCAGATCCTTCGGAGGCAGACCCATCTGGAGTTGGCCGGTAAGTGGCCAAGCATTGCTGTGTGAGACAGGGCATGTTGCAGTGTGCTGGTTGTCTGATACCTGCCTGTATGTGTGACATAGGCCATGTACGTATGTGTGTGTGCAGGGACATCATGGTCAGGCATGTGAGTACAGTGATGTGTGAACCACATGGTTGGTGCATGTGTTCTATTGCAACATGGGGGGCTCTGTGCGGAATGGACACATGGAAGCATGGCAGTCTCTGTTCCTGGACATGGGTGGGGGTGAGGGATGGGTGCTGGTCCCATGTACACGTATGGTGTCCATGTGTGTGTGTCTGACCTGCGTGTCTGTGACTTGTTAATGCCATGGATGCATGACACATGTCTGTGACAATGTTCAGATTCACTGATGCAGCCTAGTCATCCTTGTATCCACTGCGTCTGTGGTGTACGAGGCCAGATGGATGGAACTACGGTGAGGTGTGTGCATGTGAAGACCCATGATGCATGTGAGTTTAAAACCAACATTGTATGAATCATGAGTCCCTTGGTCATGTATGCCAATGTCCATGGCATGCGCCATGCCTGTTACTGTATGTGTTTTGCCTGCACTGACCCATGTGTTGTGGAGGGACATGATGGAAGTGATGTATGACAGTGCCACTCATCTGCTGTTGCTTCCTGTCCAGGGGACCATTGTACAGTACCCTGATGCTTGTGTTCTATGTCTCCCTCTACACAGTGGCAAGTGAAGAAGAGGGCGGAGAAGGCGCAGTGGAGCAGAGCGGCGGGGATGCCGCCACGGCTGCAGCGGAAGGGGTGGGTGAGCCCCCACAGGGGCTTGCACCGGCGGAAGACGGCGTGGAGACATCCAGGTTGGTGGTTTCCACAGAGGGGGAGGAGGCCGCTACTGAGCCACACATGGGGCCTGGTGGGGGCATCCCCGCTGGTGCAAGTGGTGCAGTCCAGGGCCAGGGGCAGGAGGCAGCACAGGTCGCCGTGGAGGTGCCTGTGCATGTCACTGTCCCTGACACTGTGACTGCACCACCATGCACCAGCAGGGATGCCCCATCCCAGGCCCGTCCGCAGGTAGGGGAGATGTCCATGTCATCTGACACTCCTCTACCTGCGGACGAGGGGACCCCTGGCCGTGTGGAGAGGGTCCTGATTGGTGTCGCGTTGCGCACGGCTGGCATTCGTGATGAGGTGCATGCTTCCCGGGAGGAGCATGCACATCATCACGAAGAGCACCGTGCGTACGTGAACCATTTGGGAGCCGCCATGGTCGGGGGTTTCCTACATGTGTGTGGCCTTCTGGCGACCCTCTCCTCCTCTGTGGAGGCTATGCGCCAGTCGTGCTCCATGCCGTCTTCCGGCCCAGATGCCACCAGGGCCCCCTGTGGACCTGCCCCGACCAACGCAGCCAGCTCGGTGGGGACCCCATCCCTGCCACAGTCGGGAGTCGAAGGTCCAGCAGGGGTGGACACACCAGCAACTGTCCCCCTGCAGATGGAGGATGTGCCGGCATCATCTGGCAGGGCACGTGCACGACGGCATCGGTGGATTCCATCAGCCTGGATGCCGTCGTGCTGGCAGAGGCAGTGGCGTCGGAGGCAGCAGCAGGCTCGACGTGGGAGGCATCATGGCTCGGGGCCATCAAGATCAGAGGGGCAGGCATCGGCCGGAGGGCAGGAGAACCCTGGGATGGCAGTGTCTTCCGTGTGGGAGCAGTTGGTCCAGCGGATAGGTGCGGAGCGGCAGCGGGCGGAAGAGGAGCGGCTCACCATGGTCAGGGCGGAGTTCTCCATGCGTCGGGCGTTGAGGCGGGCTGAGTGCCTCGAGGAAGCTCGCAGGGAGTTTGAGGTGGACACGGGGTTGTCCCTGCGAGACCTCGGGGCCAGGACAGAGACCCGCCTCCGGGACATCGACATGGAGTTCGATGATGCCCTGGCCGGCAACATCACAGAGTGAGCCGCAGGACTTGCCCGCTGCCATTGTATATAGTTCTTTAGTTAGTTAGTGTTAGGTTTCCTTTATTTTTTAAGTTTTTTTTGGACCGCTCGGACAATGGCCACTTTTCTGTATATATTTTTTTTATTAGTTAGTAGTAGTAGGTTTCATTTATGGTGTTGGGCTCATGGACCCTGGGATATTCTTGTACATAGTTTGATGTTTGGAAAACATTTGTTGGATTTATATTTGTGTTCACCATGAGGCAATGGTTTTTCCTTATTTTTTCCCCCCATTATTTTGCTTTGGACTACATTAGTTTTTGGATTCCTTTGTTTTTTGATTTTTTCTATTAGTTCTCGGACATGGACCATTTGTTTTGTCATCCCCATTGTTGTGTGTTTTTTTCTTTACTTCATTTTCATCTTTAATACATATATTTATTACTTACATTTGTGGTATTTTCTCATTGGTTTCATGCATGTCATGATATGGGTTTTGACATTCACTTGCACCCATTGTGTATGTGTGTGTGACGGACATGTGTTCATTTACATACTTGCCATTGGGGTTGTATCATGTAATTGCATCTACTATGTGGGTGGATGCAATCCTTGGCTGGGTGTTTGTGCTGGGTATGCTGCCCATTACTGCCATGATTGCGTTTCGTCAGGACCTGGGGGCAGGGGGACATGAGTGGGGGCCTGGTGGGGGGTGGGGGTGCAAGGGGACATGGTTGGGGGCCTGCTGGCAGGTGCCCCACAGTGCTGGGGGGTGGGGGTGCAGGGGGACATGAGTGGGGGCCTGCTGGGGGGTGGGGGTGCAAGGGGACATGAGTGGGGGCCTGCTGGGGGGTGGGGGTGCAAGGGGACATGGTTGGGGGCCTGCTGGCAGGTGCCCCACAGTGCTGGGGGGTGGGGGTGCAAGGGGACATGAGTGGGGGCCTGCTGGGGGTGGGGGTGCAAGGGGACATGGTTGGGGGCCTGCTGGCAGGTGCCCCACAGTGCTGGGGGGTGGGGGTGCAGGGGGACATGAGTGGGGGCCTGCTGGGGGGTGGGGTGCAAGGGGACATGGTTGGGGGCCTGCTGGCAGGTGCCCCACAGTGCTGGGGGGTGGGGGTGCAAGGGGACATGGTTGGGGGCCTGCTGGCAGGTGCCCCACAGTGCTGGGGGGTGGGGGTGCAGGGGGACATGAGTGGGGGCCTGCTGGGGGGTGGGGGTGCAAGGGGACATGTGGCTTGGCTGGGGGGCATGCCCATGGTGGATGGGCTGCCTGCGGGACATGACCAGGGGTGCAGGGTAGTCCCCTGTAGTGTGGGCTGCCTGCAGAGGTCGTGGAGGGGGTAGAGGGGAGACCTGGGAGGACCCACACTGGCAATTCACCTCTTCAACTTCCCGCACACCCACGTAATACACTGCCCCACTCGCACAGGCCCAATCGCGTGTAGGATTTCTCGCGCACCCCTGTAATACACGTACCCAGGCCAATCGCGTGTAGAATTTCTTGCGCACCCCCGGAATACACGTACCTAGGCCAATCGCGTGTAGCATTTCTCGCGCACCCCTGAAATCCACGTACCCAGCCCAATCGCGTGTAGATTTTCTCGCGCACCCCTGTAATACACGTACCCAGGCCAATCGCGTGTAGCATTTCTCGCGCACCCCTGAAATCCACGTACCCAGCCCAATCGCGTGTAGATTTTCTCGCGCACCCCTGTAATACACGTACCCAGGCCAATCGCGTGTAGCATTTCTCGCGCACCCCTGAAATCCACGTACCCAGACCAATCGCGTGTAGATTTTCTCGCGCACCCCTGTAATACACGTACCTAGGCCAATCGCGTGTAGAATTTCTCGCGCACCCCTGAAATCCACGTACCCCGCTCAATCGCGTATTTAACTTCCCGCGCGCCACTTTTTTGATGCGCTGGGACTCTACCGCCTGCCTTCGTGTGGCGGCCGTGTTTCAGCTTGTGCATGTCTTTGGCTGTGCGTGGCTTTGCCCTATTCGATTCCATGAATACGTGTGGTTCGAGTGCGTGTGGGCGTTCCGTCTGCTTCCCTGCAGTACATCCCCAGTTACGCCCTTATTTTAGAGTGTTGTTCCCCATTCCGCGCGTTATGCCCCATGTCCCGCCCACTTTCTGGTGTGTGCGCTGAGGTTGTGCGCTTTCACTGTGCGCGTCGCGCACGCCTTTCGCGATGTTGCAGTGACTTGTGCGCCATGCACGGGTTTGGCGCACATCCCGCGGTGAACACGCGCAGGGACTTCCATGAATCGCACGCGTGCGCGTGCGCTTGTTTTTTTCCGCTTGCGCATGCTTGCGCGAAGATTTTCGGCGCACGTTTGTTCCATGAATCGGCCCCTAATAGTCTTGTATATATATTGCATTGATTGTCATCTGTTGGTTTACTTAGTGTTACTGTGATTCTTTTGCTATGGTCAATGTTACAAAGGCCTTGTAATAAATGTGTCTGTATTTTTGATATAACACCTGTCTGGAGTAATTTGTAAGTGTCCTTGCTTCGTATGCTCATTGAGGACTTTCAGTCACCCTCACCCCTCCTGAGACTTAGTCTTGACTGCCTGCCATAACTACCTTGATTTGTCTGGCTTGTCCAGAGGTTACCCTGTTCCAAGAAACTAGGCTGGCCTTCCGATCTTCTGCCCCCCAGGTCAGAGTTCAGAAATCCATCTTAACACAGGGGTACTGGCCCGAAAGGAGGGTCGGGCTGGAGCCCCCATTGGAGCTTGTGCCGGACCTCACCAGGCTCGCCCACCTCTATTTCTGCATGCGCCCGATGCTTCTCTCTTTCTGCTCTTGGCGCCACACAATGAAGGCATTGGAGGTGCTGGGCTGGAGGTCACGGTGCCATAAAGATGGATCTTTTTCCGCACACTGCTTATGTTATCCTCCCACAAACGTTGTTTTCTCATCTCTCATCCCTACATGCAATGTACTCAGGGTTCATATAGGATATTAAAAACATTATGAGTCTTGCCGTGGGCCCATTTCAATTCAACTTCATTAGCATTTGAAGGTAGCTCACCATTAGATTGGTCCCTCTTAATTACTCTTCTTCTGCACCTGAAAATTCCAATTCACTAAAATATTACAGTGGCGCTATTCCCCCTGAAGTGTGCAAGAAACACAATCACACATCAAGACCACACCTATAAAGCAATGTGCTGAAACATGATTACACAACTTGAACTTGGTTGACTGAACATGTATGTCCAGAAGTACACCCAATGCCGGTTTTACATTTTGCGTCAGATCCTTTCTGGTGAGGTTTATCATGTGGTGATGTTGGGTTGCAAGGTCCATGCCATAGAGCTGGGGTACCAAAATCCCGGTCTAGTGGTCTTAGGCAGAGGCTTACATTGTCAGAGTAGACCTAATCGGAGAGAGGGTCTCTTAAAATAACTGGAAGGCTGCAATCGTGTGGGGCCCATAATAGAGGGCCCACTACAGGGGCAGCCCTGCCATGTAGCTATGCTGGCTCTTTGTACCAAACTGGTACTTTGGGACAGAACTGGCACCACAGCCCGACGACAAACACTCAAGGTTTAGACCATTGTTTTGAGGGGAGTCTAACCTTTGAAGGCATCCCCGTGCGTGAGCCATGGACCTCACCTAGATGCATGCCATATGGTGGGGTGCCAGGAAGGGAGCAGAAAGTAGCGCCATTATGACACTACTCTGATGAACAGAGACATATCTCTCCCTCAGCTCACCAGGCATGCTAGTAGAAAGGATCACTTAACCCATTTCCTGCCCCTTGTCTCCTGGCAGAAAGTGATTACTTTTTGCAAAACCACTGCTGCCATGCTTTTCTCATCATCAAGTAAATATAATCCGGCTTCATGACATAAGTATATAAAAATCACTAATAGTAACAATAACAATAACAATAACAATGAGAGACATAAACATTCAAAACTTTAATATCTTCAAAATGGCAGCTTTTGTAAACTACACAGATCTGGCTTTGTTAAAGTTGGCAATTAAAATACAAAAGATTATATGCTGGCAAAATCTGCTAGGTAAAGCGCAAGTGCTCATCAAATATAACAACAATTATATAATAAATAACATCAACAGTTAATTTAACTTGCCATGCAATCAAATACAGTGACCATAGTAACAACTAGTTTCAAACAGTACTTGTTCTTAGTACAAAAAGGATTATACATTACATTCTTATGCTCAAACTCTTATAACACCAACCTAAAAAGGATTTAGATTGCAATTAGCCATTAATCAGTATATATATATTTAATATTGAAACAAAGCCCATGCCCTAAACCAAGCAATGCTTTTATAGCAGCACTGATGTCTGATGGTTTCGATGTCTATAATCTAAAATAGCAATGCATTATAATACTTAATAGTTAAATTGAGTATTGAGTTCCATAGGAAACCCAAAAAATGATTTGCAAACAACCTTTGAGTTGTATGATGGATTTGGCTGACCTTTTGCAATCAAAATTGTACTCATGCCCATCCTGCCCGCAGACTGGACATTTTGGATAAGATCTGTATAAATGAAAAAAGTTATTAAGAAAGTAGAAAAAACGCTATTTCGGCCTAGTCCCCATTCATTTTTCCATAGAGAAATAGTCACATTTTTGCACAAGCACACAGCCAAAACCACTGGACGCAGTTGGACAAGGTATGAAATAATTTGGGAATGAAGCGTTGATTCAATTTCCGGGAGGCGCTTGGGGTTATTGCATCCAGTCATTTTAAAAATATTTGAAGGAGAAGGGAGTGCCCCTTTCTACCAAAATTTAAGCTATATCTCCCATGGTGCATTGCAGCAGAGAGGCTGACAGGATTTTCAGAAATGATAAAGCAGCCATTTTTCCCCACAATTCTATTGCATATATCTTTTGACTTGCTGGGTTGATCTAGATGAAATTTTAAAAGCAAAAGGTTTGTCATCAGCTCCCCCAAACAATGCGTTACAAAATGAAAAAGCTATTAAGAAAGCAAAACACTACCGTTTTCAGCCCGTTCATTTTCCCATAGGGAAAACGTGCAGTTTTTGAACAGCCGTGGCACAAAAACTGCTGGGCAGATTGGGTTCAAATAAGAAACAACTTGGTCACAAAGCGTTAACTTAAGTTTCTTGACTGGTGTGGGATAAATCCATCCAGTTTTTTAAATATTTGACAGAGAAGGGGTTGCCCCCACTCCTTAAATGTTTACATTGGCTTTGGTGCTTTTTACAGGCAGAGCGGCTGAGCAAGGGTAATACCTTTTGACTTTCTGGATGGATTTGGATGGAATTTCCCAAACAAAGGGTTTGTCAAGAGCCCCACTAAACTGGACATTTTGAGAATGATTTGTTAGAAAATAAAAAGTTATTAAGAAAAGATAAAAACGCTGTTTTCAGCCTACTCACATTCATTTTCCCATAATGAAAAAGTGCAGTTCTTGAACAGCCGTAGCGTGAAAACCGCTTGCCAGATTTGAACCATATAAAAACATTTTGGGCACAAAGCTTTGACTTAATTCCCTTGACTGGTTTGGGGTAAATCCATCTAGTCATTTTAAAAATATTTAATAGAGAACCGAGTGCCACCTGCGCCTTAAAACCTTTATATTGGTGTTGGTACTTTGCAGCAGAGATCCTGAAAGAGGCTAATAACTTTTGACTTGCTGGATGGATGTAGACGACATTTTCTATAAGAAAGGGATTGAAGCACACCCACCTGGTGCTGGGAAGACAAATGGCATGGCACCAACCTCTCCCCTCAACAACCCCCTAGTCGCTGCTCATAATGCCCAGAGCCCAGCAGCCACTAGAACAGACCAAAGCAGCCCACCAGTAACAGCAAACCCCCACACGTTAGGGACATGCCGCTCAACGCCAAGAACATCCCACCTAGCAGGACTTCGGTCATACAACTGCAAGTAAAGAGCCCTGACACGATACCTCCGACTCCTAAAGCACTCCCTCCATGCCCCCTATTCAAAGGAGCCCTTATCAATGCCAGATCGCTCTCAGCCCATGCCCTAGACATCAACAATCGAGTCACATGGCAAAATCTAGACCTGCTTGCCATCATCGAAACCTGGCTAAACCAAGCCTCAGGTCTTGCCCTATCCCTAGCTCTTCCTGAAGGCTTTACAATACAAAGATGCAACAGACAGGACATGAAGGGTGGAGGCATAGCACTCATCTTCAGCGACTGCCTCCAAATCAGACCAATCGACACACCTATGGTTGGGAACTGCGAGCTCCTCTCTGTGAAGCTTACCTTCTCCCACTCCGACGGCATCACCATACACATTATCTATCCACCCCCATGACCCAACACAGTCTTTGAGGGAGACCGTATGCCCATGATAGGTGTGAACATCAAATCCACATCCAGAATCATACTCCTAGGGGACATGAATCTAGGCCTTAATGACCCTGCAGATGCAGTAGCCAATGCACTAGCAGATCTAGGTTTCAAACACTGTGTACTGGCCCCCACACACACCAAAGGCAGTACACTAGATTGGATCGCCGACCTAAGCAACCAAATCACCATCACATCCAATGTATCATGCCCATGGTCAAACCATCACACCATCAGCTTCACCTTCCCCCAGCGGAAACAACAGACTATGAGTCCAGCCATGCCCCAATCCTGGTCACATAGCACACAGAAGATATGCAAAGAAAACATCACCCCCTTCCGACCCCACTCTGCCCAGCCCTACTCAAGTTCACAGACTCAAATGTACTAGTAGATATCTACACCAGTATCCTATCCAATGTGGTAAACTTGGTACCTCCTCTACTCTTGAGGAAGCCAACCCAGCCAGTCATATGAACTCTTGGTTCACCGAAGACCTCCATGACTTATGCAATAAAAAAAGACAGGCGGAAGCCATATGGAAGAAAGCTCCCTCAACCACTACCAAATCTGTGTTCAACAGGATAGCTATAGAATAAAAGCAGGCGATTATCACCACAAAAGCAAACCATTATAACAAGTGAACAGATAATGCCAACTACAACTCCCAGGAAATATTTAAAATTCTTAGAGAATTAGAGTCAACACCCCTCCCCCCCCGCAGCCTCACATCCACCATTTGCAAAGATGAGAATTGATGCTGTAAGATTCAGGACACCATACGTTTGAAACTTAACACCCTCCAACAGAAAATTGAGGAGAAACAAGCCTTGACAAAGGCACCCTCCACCACGCCACTCTGACCAAAGTACCCAAGTCACTGCAATTCCGCTTTAGAGAAATATCAGAGCTAGAAACTACCAACATTCTCAAAAATGTAAAACCCTCCAGATGCAAAGGAGACATCTACCCACCTAACATTATTAAAGAGTGCTCAGAATCCTTAGTACCATTCATTTGCAAATGTATTAATGCCTCTTTCACAACCAGCTTAGTCCCGGTTAGCCTCAAAGGATCCTGGGTCCTACCACTGTTAATAAAAGCTACACTCGACTCCTCAATCCCAAACAACTACCGCCCTATCACCTCCGTACCATTCTTGCAAATAATTCTAGACAGGGCCGCTTACATTCAAATGCAATCCTACATAGAGAACAACCACATCCTTCGGATGAACCAATCAGGTTTCAGGCCGGGTCATGGCACAGAACCAGCGCTCCTTGACTGAAAAAAACAGCTAGACATGTTCAAAGACGAGGGAAAAACCTGCACTCCTCCTCCTATTTGAGCTCTCGGCCGCCTTTGATATGATATGATAGGTTATTTATAATGTGCTTAATAATCAGAGGTTTCTAAGCGCAGACCTGGGGATCAAAACTGTGTTGCTCTGTGTCGTCCTGCTGCCAAGGCGAGCACGTTGTTGCTGAGCTATCCTCCCTAGACCTGGTGAATCACAAAACCCTATGCCCCCACCTCCCAGATGTGGCGAATCTCTTGCTCGAAGCAACATCGTGGGTAGCTTCCCTCCTGGAGGGAAGATTCACAAGAGTGTTCTCTGACCCCATACCCACTCCTTGCAATCTCCCACAAGGCTCTTGCATCTCCACTTCCCTCTACAACATCTTCACCAAGCCCCTCTTTGACTTCCTGGATGACATCGGAATATCCTACACAAACTATGCCAATGACACCCAACTCCTCCTCCACCTGTCATGGAGTTATGAGGAAGACTCTCTAATCGTCAATAACGTCTACTCGACCATCCAAGCCTGGATGGCAGAAAACTACCTGTGCTTAAATGATGATAAGACACAGATCCTACTAGTGGGATCCCCAGCACTGCTCAAGAATCTTGACCCCAAATTCTCTTCTTTAGCCATTGACAGGATAGAGATCCCATCTCAGCGTCAGTAAAAACACTGGGTGCCCATCTAGATGCCTCACTATCCCACACCAAACAAGTGAATGCAATCGCCTTGTCAGCAGCATATACAGCCAAGCTTATCAATGCAGCCAGACACTTCCATCTAGCTGCCTAACTATTGCACGAGCAATCACTGGGGCAAGACTGTATTATTGGAACGCCCTCTTTGCAGGTACGTCCAAACAGATCTTAAACAAATTACAGACAATCCAGAACAATGCCCTATGCGCCGTGCTCAACATCCCGAAAAGAGACTACATCTCTGCTGTGAGGAAAAAAGTGCACTGGCTCCCAATTCGTGAAAGGATCATCTTTAAAATCTTATCAATTACACACAAATGCTGAACTAACACTGCACCTCAATACCTGTTGCAAAAGATTGTGAAAGCCAAATCCAACAGACCAGTCGTAACCATCCACGCTCACTGTCTTACCGTACCAAGAGTAAAAAGAGCCAGTGGAGGAGGCTCCAGATTTCCGACTGTAGCAACAATCAACTGGAACGCCCTCCCAACTCCACTAAGAGCAGAAACCTCTTACTGGCCATTCCGCGAAGCTCTAAAAGCTTGGCTATTTGCCTAAGACGCAGTATGACGAGCAGAACCTGGTCCTAGAGTCGAACTTAAGCCATAGGAGGGAGGACGGTGATGCTTAGTCCGGGGAATACTCTGTCATAAGTTTGTATGCTCTAACGCTTGCATGTAACCGGTTCCGCAACAGCGCCCTGATGCCCCCGAACTGAGGCGCTTTACAAATGGAAACCTAAATAAATAAAAACATTGTCAAGCGCCCCCCACCCCAAACTGGAGGTTTTGGGAACAATTTGTCAAAAAATGAATTCGTTACTAAGAATGGTGTGAATAGTAGCCACCTATTGGGTTCAAACGAAATATATTGGGGAAACCTGTATACTGGACATGACCAAAGGCTGTGGTCCCTGGCCATGGTCAGAGACTATGGCTAGTGACTGGGTAGTGTTTTTAAATATACAGTGGCTAAGGCCGAAGGCCGTGCTCACTGGCAAGGGCCAAAGGCCCGAGCTAGTTGGCGGTGGTCACCTAGTGGGTGTAAAATAAACATATTGGGGGAATATATATTGTGGACATGGCCAAAGGCCTTGGCTGGTGTCCTGGGAAAATGAAATACCCAAAAGACAGAAAAAAAAGTTAATGGGAGAGCTGACCGAATTTCAGCCAGACGAAAATTACGTATGGCTGAAAATTTTGACCAAGTCCCCCATTCGTTTGCCTTACAGTGAAAAGGGCAGCGGGGGACACAGGGGTCTCCCCTGCACCCATGTTCAATGTAGTGTGAGAGGTGGTTGCAGGGGTGTCCCCTCTCACGTCTCAATTTTAAAAAAAGAAAAAAGAAAAAAAGAAAAAAAGGAAAAGCGGAAACTACGACTTTGGTTCCCATACACACAAGTGAAGGTATCTGGCGTCACAGAGGGATGCTGGAGATGGCGGCACACAAGGAGTTGTGCGGCCCGGTGGTAGGGCACGGTTTATTTATTTCTGTAAAATAACTCAGTCTTTTCTCCTTCGAACATTTCTACTTCGGTTTAATCACAGTTAATCCTGTAAAAATACAATGGTATAGCAAAATCCTTGCAATTCACTGAAAAAACCTTAGTTAAAATGCAGTTAAGTTGACCAGATTTAACACAACAAAACCCTTGAAATTCTGCGGATGTGGGAAGCTTAACTCAGCGCATTTTTGCTGCAAAGCCCATAAGCACATACATATTAGAAGAGAAGGAATTCACAATGACAAACAAAATGGCAGTGTGGCGGAAATGGCATTATGGGGGACATCAGCGGGAGCGTGCCGAGTCAAGCTGTCAATGCTTGCCACATGCGCTGAATTTCAAGGGTTTTGTTGCATTAAATCTGGTCAACTTAACTACACTTTAACTAAAATTGTTTCATTTCATGTAAATATTATTGTGGCAATTTCTGAACCCTATATTATTGGTTTCACAACCAGATGTATTACCAATGCCAGTAAACTTTGATAAAACATGAGTTCTCTAAGAATTTACCAATAAAATAATATCTCAATCTCCTATTCCATTGAAAAACTGAGCCACATTCATTACTGCATCCCAATCATTTGTGGATTTGCAAAATCGTAATGCATCTTGGACATTGCTATTTTTTACTGGAAATGGGGGATCAACCATTGCCATCTTAAGGCTTTGTATAGTGGACATGGCGGAAGGAAATGGATTTACGTTCCATCGTGTACGGGACAGTAATGACACTTCGGAGATATGTTCTGTTCCCACCTAAGTGTAAATCCTCGAACAGGGAGGATCACCAGCCGTAATTTAGTTAAAAGGATCCTATCCTCTAAATCCAATCGGTCGGGGTAATTTTCAAAGCCGAGGGAACTTTTCACTTCCAGGTAATCACTAATTATACAGCTGCCCTCATAAGTAGGCAGGCTTTCGAATCTCGGCCATCCGCCCTAAACCTCTTTTACAATAGTTTTGGCTTACAGGCAATACCAACACGGTTTAATCCATAGCTCAGAAAGGTAAAGCGAATAGAACATAATTTCGACATACTTAAATCAAGGCAGATCACGCACGTCTTTCCGAGGATAGGAGGTCTTTAAGTGATTCTGTATAAACTTTTAGGTAGTCGTTATTCCAAATCTTAATCTTAATCCAATACAAGAGGGGGTTTAACTATATTTTAGGGGCTATGCTATCTATGCTCAGCTCTGTCCTAATTGGCACGGATGGTGCACTATACGGTAGCTTTAATAGTCTCTTAAGAATCTTGATTTCTTTGATCTCAATTATATTGATGTTGCTATGGACCCCAATTCAGAGCCATATGTTTTGGCAGCAACTACTTGAACGCTATATACCTCTAGGGAACCTGATGTTATCCTTTCATCATGCTATTTCGAAAATGCTAACATCGCCTCCCCTCTTTGGCTCAGGATGTTGCTGCTTTTCTCAATTTGGGAATTCCATTTAGTTGTGTTACTAATCCTGGTGCCGAGATAATCCAATGTGTCTACTATTTCAACCGTCCGGCCTTCTATGTAGAACTTGGGACAGAGAACCCTCTTCCGCCTCAGAGGTTTGTATACCATGATCTTTGTTTTATTAACGTTTAGCTTCAGCCCCTTGGCCGTCACTAAATTATTAAAAGTTGTTAATTGCCATTGTAGGCCCATGGGTGTCTTTGACAGTAGAATGTGTCATCAGCAAAGAAAAGAACAGCAAATCTCATGGCAACATGGTCTGCATATATCAGCCTAATTGCACCAACTAAATCAGCTGTAACTGCTAGTTGTTCCACTAGCAGCCATAATTTAGATTGGGGAACTGTGTCAAAGGCTGTTTGTAGAACTATAAAAGTGAAGTACGCCTTTGAATTAAAACAAATGTATACAAAACTAATAAAAGGCGGAATGCTTGGCCAATGGTTGAAACACCCTGTTTAGCACCTGCTTGCACAGCAGATAATACGCTATGGGAATTACACTAGTCTTCCAAACTGGTTTGCAGTGCTTTACCGAAGATTTTTCCTAGGGAATCCACAGTGAGGTAGATGATAATTTGGTGGCAGATTACGTGATCCCTTTTTGTAAATTGGGACCAAAATAGCTCCTTGCCAACTACGTGGTACAGTATTCGCTGTTAACAATCCGTTGAAAAATGTTTTTAGGAAAGAGGTCCATATGGTCGGCTGTTCTTTCAAGATGTCAAGTAGAATGACGTCCCAGTCGGGTGCCTTACCTGCCCTTTGTGCAAGCCATGCCGCAGTCACTTCTATTGGTGAATAAAAGAGGTTGATATACTCCAATGTCACGCCTTACTCTTAGGAGCTAGAACTGGCAGATAGTCCATCCAATGAATTCTCAGTATGTGTGGCACCATAGTAATCAAGCCACTGTGGTTCAAAAATGTCAATATTAATAGCATTAGCAATAGCACCAGCCTCCCTCTCACCCCGCTTTCCTGGGTGACAGAAATCCTTTTTGCTTTTCTAGTAGGATGGCATTAATTCATTGACATAGGCCCCAAAAGTGAATTGATGAGCAGTACTTGAATGCACACAATTGCATCTCCTGGAGAAACTGCCCATCTCCCAGCTTAATCTCCACACTGAATCTGTTGGTTGTCTTCATGACCATCAGTCTGGCTTCAGAGGTATCCAGAAGCATGGAAACTGCTCTCCTGAACATCCATGAAGACCTGCTCTCCAACCTTGACTCTAACACCCCTTGCGTCCTCGTCTTGCTTGATCTCTCTTCTGCCTTTGACACTGTCAACCATGCCATACTGCTCAACCGTCTCAACCTGGGTATCACTGGTCAGGCTCTGGCGTGGCTGACTTCTTTCCTCTCCAAATGACCCTCCCAGGTCCAACTTGGGTCCTTCCTCTCCGCTATCTTTTTCTCTACCTGTGGTGTCCTCCAGGGGTCTAACATCTCTCCCTGGCTGTTCAACCAATACCTGGCACTCCTTGCCCACCACATCGCTGCTCTATGCCCCAACTTTCAGTGTTATGCGGATGACACCCAGCTCATTTTCAGGCTACCCTCGGCCTCCTCCTCTCCTTCGCTCATCTCTGACTGTCTGTCTGCTTTCCAGGAGTGGTGTGCCGCCAATGACCGCTGCCTTAATGTCAGTAAGACTGAGATTCTCCTCATCAGCACACCCGCTCCCCCCTTCCCTGTAACTCTCTGGCCGGCCTCCCTTGGCCCTCTTCCTGCTCCCACCTGCAAGGCTAAAAACCTCAGGGTCATCTTCGACTCCACCCTCTCCTTCTCCCCTCACATCTCTGACGTCTCTAAGAAGTCACACTACCAGCTGAACCTCCTCAGAGGTATTCTTCCTTTCCTCTCCTTCCCCCAGGAGCGCACTGTCTCCAGAGCTCTGGTTCTCTCTAGGCTGGACTATTATAACAGCCTCTTTCTAAATCTGCCTGCTTCTACTCTCTGCCCTCTGCAACTTATCCAGAACAGGACTGCGAGACTTGTCCTTGGCCTCAAGACCAGGGATCGTATCTCTAAAGGACTTAATCTCTGTACTGGGTCACAGTGGCCGCGAGGATTAAGTTCAAAACTCTCTGCATTGCCCATAAGGCTTTCTGGGGCCTGGGGCTTGAATACCTTCAACTCTCTCTTCCTAAATACCTTCCTTCTCAAGCTCTTCACTCTTCTGTCTCGAACTCCCTCAGGGTCAGTCGCTTCTCCAAGCAAAAAGTTGGTGGTAGATCTCTTCCCTCGGCTGGGGCATCCCTCTGGAAGAGCCTCCCTGCCCACCTGAAACATGAGGAGAATCATCTTTGGTTCCGGAAGCACCTCAAAACCTTTCTCTTTGCTTCTGCTTTTTCTCCTTCTCTCCCTTGCTGACTTCCTGGCTGACACTGAAACTGCAATGGTTACCTGGCCACCATGTGATCTCGGGCCCAGGTCCCCTCCCCCGCCAGTCGCACTCCTGCACTGCCTTCCTGGCAAAACCCACACTTGGGGACTGTTTTGTGTATCCCTACAGTCCCACTACCAGCACTTGACACCTGATGTATGCACTTACCCTTGCATTTGCCACCTGCTGGCCGTACTTTTACTTATTGTTTATTTATTTTCTGATCCCATGTACTGCACTGTCCTCTCCCCCTCCCCCCGCAGTTCTCCTCCCTCCCTGTCACATGCACATGCGCGATCTGAATGACACGTGGCCTGGTAGGATCATTGTCTGTCCTCTCTCTGTTGCCCCTCCCTTGCCTCGTCGCGCCTTGAAACACTTGTGTATAGGCGCGCTATAAATGCCATATCATATCATATCATATCATCTTGTTATTTATCTCACATGCCCTTCCAAGTGGAGCTCAGTATATATAATGTGCACTGTGTCCTGATGAAAAAGTGGCCATTTTAAAGGAACACCGTCTGATCTCAATGAGGGGCATATTTGCTGGAAATGACATTGACGAGAATCAAACTTTAGTTAAATAATGGGGTATTGGTAGATTGTTGGTCACGATTGTAAGATTATCTCTCTGATTTGTTAAGAGAACATTTGGTATTCAGAATTTTACTTAGACATGTTATCAACAGTGTAAACATCTACATAAACAGCTTCATATCACTGTATCTGGATGCATTAAGTTTGACGCATTTGTACGGGTGAGCATGACCAGGCCTTAATGTGGTGTGATGAACCCGTTCCACGGGCAACACTGGGGGCAATGGCCTGGTGGCCTGAGTTAATGGGCCCAGCGAACGTTCCGTTCAATGAATGAATATCCTTTGCTAAGATGGCCTCCATGGTTGTAGAAGGCGGGGCTCCATACGTAGTCCCTCTTCCATTAACATGGCAGGCTGGAAATGCGAGAGGCAGTGAAGCTGCTGTGGCAACGGTGGGCCCCGCCGGTGCAACAATCTGGTAAGTGGGGCAGCAGAGGGGGCTGGCGAATAGTGAAAAAAAAAGAAACGGGAGGGTGGGGGGAAGGTTGCCCGCTGGGTGGCGGAAGCAGCCGGTGGGTTCTGTGCAACGTGGGCTGAGATCAGAGGTTTCAACCAACGATCCGCGGGAACCTTATTGGCTGAGCCCCCCCGCTCCAGGTGCTAATAGATTTTGAGGAACAGTATAATTTTGCGGCAGACCTGTATGTCTTAATGTATACATATTTATTGGTTTACTTCCTATAAATGTTTATCAAAACAAAGTTTGACAAAGCCAATGCATCTGTCATTTTTAAGTGTTTATCTTGTGTAGTGAATAGATGGTTGTATTGTTAGAGAGTCGCTGGTGGTGTGGGAGGGGGTGTGTAAGTGTGAAATGGTATTTTAGAGGCTTTAGGGTGAGTTATTGTATGAGTTGTTGGAATGTTGTAAAAAGGAGATTATGGCTGTGGAAGTACAGGAATTACATCATATCCCAGGCAGCTGTGGCGGCTGGTGAATTTTTAAACTGGAGGGGCGTAAATATTTCCCACAAATGTGTGTGAGTGGCCAAGCATAGTAATGGAGCTTCACCCAACCAAACAGGGTTTGCGGGGTGGGCGTTCACGCGATAATTCCTTTTTAAGTAATACGTTAAAATGGGGAATTTTACAGCACACTTTTTATGAAAAAGCCAAACCCTACAAAACCGATTGTAAATAGTAACATATGAAAGAATCCAATATATGTAAGGTCACGACAGAGCAGAGAAGCATGCCTCTGCACACATTAAATGCCATGATTTTTCCATGGTAAAGTATACCTTTTCTTGCTGGCTGTGCCCACAATATTCCAGTAGAACAAGTCATTTTCACAATGCTAGCACTGCTTCTGTCAGAAAACACACTCATACGGCCTGTGCCAATATGTCACTATTCCCAGGTAAGAAAACACATGCCATTTGCCTATATGCCAATGTAAGAAGGCAAGTCCATGCTAGCTGTGCCAAAATATGCCAGTATTGTGACGTAAGAACACTTATGCTGGTTACGCCCATACAACCAGTAATTCCTACTAGCTTTGCCAATATACACTAGTATTCCCATGAATTCCAGTATTGCCATGTACAAAAACTCCTCTTGGTTTAACCCATAATAACAACAAAATTTCAAGTCTACATAAGAAAACATGCCCATGATATATAAGTGCCCGGATAGGAAAATATCCTCATTTATGAACACTCACGTTGTCGTTTCTCACGTTGATAGAAATAATGCAATGCGTGAGTCGGAAAACCTGCCTGTGAATCTGTGATGCACTTACTGCGCCTTTGCTCATACTGCCAGTATCAATGCCATGTCTCGCAAGAAAATATGCAAATGCTGGCTTCTCCAAGATAGCCCTGTTTTCGCACATAAGAATGCACATGTCACCTTTGCCCATAATGCCATAAATAATGACTTATCTGCATAAGAAAACACACCCATGCTGGCAGAAGCAAGACAGGAGAATATCTTGACGTTAGAATACAAGTTGCCTTTGCCCACACATGTTCAAAAATCATTGCCAATATGCATTTTTCTAGATATATCGCTTGCTGAAACTGATTTCATTTTTACATCTGTAGAATTCTAAGTGGGATGAGATTTAATCTGTGCCTAAGCTGTATTGATGTAAATCCTGTAAATGTATACTCAACCTGCACCCCCCCCCCCTGTAACTAAGTGCCCTTCAAGTAACAGCACCACGATGCCCTAGGGCTGTTTGTGCGCTATACAAATGTACTAAATAAATGAATTGTAAGGGTCTTGTGGCATTCGGCACTGTGATTCAGACTTATCTTTTAAAAAGATGGCCATTTTAATCGCTTCAAATGCTGTGGCCTTGTTTTAGAAGCAGCAGGATGTTCTGCTCACCCAAAATACAGCAGCAATCCTCCAGTCCAAACCACAGTCTATTACATCATTAATCCTGTAGGCTAACGAGCAAAGTCGGGACCTTTCCTCATCCCAGACAGCGCATGCATAACATTTACTACATGGTGCTGCCCTTTATCACAGTTCTCAAACCCCTTTCTTCATACCTCGGTTCTCCATGGGTTTGAACTTACTAAAGTTGTGCCACTGATGTTCAGCTTAAATATATTGGCAGCGCTGCCTGCAGTCTATTCACTACGTATAGCCAGATTCTGTGATCACTTAGTCTACTTGCGTTACTGCATTTGTACAGTCATTAAATTATTTGCAGTTTCTGCAGTGCTCTTCACACGTGCAATCTTCTTATTCGATTCTTTATTTTGTCATCAGTTTCTATAAGGTTTATGCACTCTTTTCTTCAGCCAGTCTTCTCCGTGTGTTATGCTAATTTCTTGTGATGTCACCACCTCCTTTTCTTGCTCTTTTCATATTTCTTCAGGGATTTCCTCCACTCTTCTGCAATACATCTGATAGGGTTTTCTTAGTGGGTGCCTTCTCTCAAAGATTCACTGTGGAATAGTGACACCCGCTGTTGTCAAGCATGGCACAATTTCAGGCTTCCAGTATATAGGTGGGAGGGGGTGGGACTTCCTGTAGAGGCATTCGGCTGCTCCTCTACACTCCCCCCTCTGGTCGATACATTGACCTCAACTTCACCAGCCTCTAGATGCTGGTATTTTCTTTTGAAGAAGTGCTTCTTCGGGGTCCAGATCTTCATTACTCCCTTCAGAGACCCTGCATATTTTACATGTTCATCCACACTCCAGGTCATATAACTGCACTGTCCATTCGGGTTACAATAGCCCCATCGGCCTACATACTTCTAATGATTTCTTGGATGCAGAAACCCCATCCCCTCAGGTGCTACTATACTAGCTTCTATACACATTCTGACATCTTCATCTGTCAACTCTGTGGGTCCTAACCCTGATTCGACTTCGATCATGATCTTCATTCCTACTGCCTTCTTTGCTGTCTTTTTGCACTGTGTAATTATTATCCTAATCACACAGAATCCAAACATCACCATCACTAATACAGCTCCAAGAAACTTGAAGATGTTTGCCATCCATTGTGGAACCCATGAGAAGATAGACGCAAACCAACTATCATCTACAATGCCCTCCGTTTCTTCTTCCATTTTGTTGTGCAGGTTCGTCAGCAGCGTAATGGGCTCTGTCAAGGTACCATTCTCATAATCATGAGAAGGTATGAATGTGCAACATGATGGCCAGATGTTGGTGCAAACTCCTCCTTCCATCGCAATGATCATGTCAAGGACATATCTGTTCTGCAGGGTCATTAGTCGTATGGCCCTCAATTCCTCCTTGATAGCATTGAATCCTTTTATGGTGGTGTTGATCGCCTGCAAAAGTTCCCATCTCGTGATCTGCAACCATTTGGTGTTGGCCATCGTCTGGATCCCAGGCATGAATATAGACTTAAATATTGAGGCAGCCTTGCTGAACAGCCTATGCTCATATGTAATGCAGTCATATGCTTGTATTGACTTAGCTGAGAAATGGTTCTCTCTCTTTGTTCGATTGAGAAATTTGAGTGATCTTCTCCTTCTCAAATGGGAATCTATCTTCGGAAATTCTCCAGTGTTCAGGTCACTCTGAGGAATCACTAATGCTGGACCATGGATAAGTACCAAGGAACACGTACCTCCACAATCCTTGGGCAGCTTCATGTAGGCCCTGGGACCACAAGCCCAATATCCATCCACGAGGACAGCTGTCAATGGTCCCTTTCTAGTAACATCAACTGTAGTCTTGTAGCCTTTGTTATTCCCCACATGGTTTTTTCCTTCTCTTCTAAAGCATAACATCGCATTTGCCAATGGGATCACAATCATTGGACCGGATTCATCTTTGACCCACATCAGTAGTTTGGCATGCTTGGCCCATGATTTCAAACATTCATCGTTCACTCTCTGTACTTCTTGTACGTATTCTGCCTTTGTTAAGTGAGCTGTAGAGAACATCAGTCCCTCTTCCCATCCATTCTTGGATTTCACTTAGTCCATAAACTAAGACTTGAGTTTGTTCCCAGCATCCAGGCCATCCAGCTACTTCTGTTTTATCAGGGCAGTTCAGTATCTTCATCTCTGCAATGAATATCTCTTCCTGCCCTGTCGCCAGATACGTAAGCCTCTTGCTTTTCCATGCAGGTTCCTTTTGCATCTGTGTAGTCTTGATATTGTCATCTTGGAATGGAAACAACCATTTTGATCTCAATTGCAAAGTGGCCCAACTTCCCTGAAACTGTCCTCTAGTCATCCATGCTGCAAGGTGAACAAGGCATCTGGCATCGTGTTCTGGGATTTTTCTTGAAATACAAGTTTGCACTGTATTCATGGTACAAGGTATGAGAGCGCAGATGTAACAACTCTCCTTAGAAGTTCTCTCCCATACACTTTTCATGTGTTGATACCACATGTTATCACCCAGGTGTGCTGCGTTGTCTTAATAGGTATTTATCCCATCATTATCTTCCTCTGCATTTCTCTTATGTCTCACTACTAAAAGGTCAGTGCTTGCATAATAATCATGGAGTATATCAAAAATCATTCTCTTCTTGGTGAGGACCATAGGAGCCTGGACCTCAATGGAAGTAAGTAAATCAATAGTAGTTCATGTAGTGGGGGAAATCATAGTGACCTCTACCTCAGTGGGAGTACCTGTATAGTAGAGACAGACTGGAAATGAAGAGAGATAGAAAAACAAAGAATGTAATCGTGCAGGCATATATCATGCACCAAAATACCGACATCCACCTTTTGTGACATCTTGGTTCTTGCTCCAGTATCATACCAGATTCTGCATGTCTCATTTCTACTATAATCAAAAGAAACATTCTTTTACTCCTGCAATTGCAGCATGGGCTTAATGGTCACAATTAACAGCCTTCTAATCACAGGGACATTTTTAGTACCCTGTAAAAAAGTGTGAATGTCAACGTCTTGTAGAGGAGGACCCAGACATGGCCTGCACCCCAGCCCCTCATTTTGAGGTACCAGGAGCATACTCACCAAGGTATGTGACGTTTGAAGAGCAAATGAACCTACAAAGAGCTGCACTGGGACTCTGCCCAGTATACATCAGAGGATCCATGCCGGTTGAAGCACCCATAACCAGACAACCCTGGGCAGCACGGTACCCTATCAGTCAGCCATACCAGCCACTGATACGAAATGAGGAGTACCTATACACGGTCCCGAAGAGACCCCAAAAGCCTTAATGGAAGTCCAGTGGAAATGACACAAGGGCCTGAACAGACCCGTGAATGAACAAAAGCAGCTATCGAAGATAACACACCAGTGCGAGTAACTACGAAATTGAATGGAATAGGCACAGAGAGGAGACAATGTTACAACGTGAGGAAACAGTGCTACGAGACAAGATGGAAGCAACAGTCCTGTTAAATGTGTGTAAATAGGCTTGAAACGCAAGATGCTAAGAAATCGATATTGCTTGCAATGCTTAGTAGAAGATAGAGCGGCAAGCGCCAACCATATATCTACCTCAATAAGGCACATTATACAAGTGCGACTCCATTTTGTAAAAGCAGAAAGGTACCCTGGCGGCCAGAGGCCTGACAGGCCAAGTTTCAAAACCCAGCCAAAGGCAAGAGAAGGAGCGGAATCGAAACTCAACAAAGAGCGGCTCATGCCTAGGAAATCGAGGTCAACCAGAGAAGGGGAGGAGAGCGTCAGCTCACAAGACTCCAACTTCAGAGCATACCAGCCTGCCTCATGAAGGTCAAGATAAGGGGGGCCCATGCAGGTGGCTAGGCTGACACAGAACTAAATGCACTAAAAGCTGGAAACTGAAGCAGATTCATGATGAACTAACACGTGACCAGCCAGGCGCGAAGAAGTACCATCGCCTGATGTCATCCAGGACCCGAGGATGCCATAACGTTTCCTGATAAGAGACTACAGTTTTGAGCCCATCCTTAGCCAACTAATTGACTCGTCGCCCTAAAACACTGATTGATGGAAGGGAGGTAGGGTGAAACTTGGGACACCGGGCACAGGGGTGTCCATTCTGCATGCTGCTAATTAAAAGTGGAAATGTATGTCTAGGGGTGTAACCTGCCCAATCACAATGGACCAAGTTATCTGGAGTTCTATAGATATTGTAACCAATAGGACATCATAGTTGTAGTGACGTCTATCACGCGTGATATAGAGGGATGGGCGTAGACGCCTACCCGATAAGAGTTATCCAATCCGCATGCACTATTATCATATACAGATATAACACCTTTCCTAACCAATTATATTGCATGATGATTTTTTATAGAAATTAGACGTCAGTGATGACGATTTTTGCCTATAAGAAGTGCAGTCTGACTGAAGTTCGAGGAAGTCGGAACGAGACAGGTGATCGCAATGCTGCTGATTTCCATTTGTTTCTCTGTTTGATGTAATTGTCATTAAACAGACTTCCTTTGCCAACTTACTGAGTCCTCATTATGGAGTTGTGTTGGAGTAAGTGAATCCTGCACCCCCTGTCCTCACATGGTGCAGCTATCTTGTCTTACAAGTTCTGGACGGTGAGCGCTGACCTATGTGCCCGTCAGTGAATTCCTCTCCTCCTGAACACTTGGTAGCAGAGGACGGTTTCGGCCATCGATTATTGATTATCGATTGATATAGTTATAAGACACCTTTAGACCGACAGCACGAAGTAACTCTAGGCCTTCGGTAAGATCACAAGTCCTTTCGCCATTCCGGCTGAGTAGACTGAGAAGCTCCCCGTGGACAATGATAGAGTAAAACTTCAAAAATCTGCAGTGGGTCTGAAGGAACCCACCTTTCCAAGCATAACCCTTCTCATTCCCACAGGCAGCGGATCGGACGAAAACCTTAAAAGAGGAAGAGGAAGGGGCAGTGATCCCGAAGTTCCAGAGAGGAAAAGATGCCATCGGTGAGTGAAACAACAAACTCGTTACTTTGGCAAATGTCTCGTAGGCATTAGAGTAAGTAAGGGAAAGGTAACAGAGGGTGGCGGAGGAAAAATAAAGTAGTTAAAAGTAGAGGAAACTGTATATATATAGGGGGTAATGACTCAAGCATAAGAAATAAAGAGTGGATACCAGGGGGAGCCACCGAGATAAAACGTGAGAATTACCAGAGAGGCACCTGAGACAAAACGTAAGGATTACCAGGGGGGGCACCTGAGAAAAAAACATAAGGATTCGCCTTGTTCCTGCACTTTAAAGAGTGGTCAGAAGGAACGTGAACCCGTAGCCCACAGTGGGGGGACAATTTAGGCTACGGTGACGATTAAAAACGCCAGCAAAGGGGTTTGTTCACATCCCATGACGGGGTATTGATTAGAGGGCAGGAATATGTATGACCAGCTGGTGTCCGTCTAGTCTGTCAAGTGTCTGTCATATGTGTCTTGTTGTATGTCAAATGTAAAATAATTGTATTCATGATTGGTTGAAATGCATTTTGGCTTTGCGCGATTCTGTAACTAAGAGGGAATCGCCTTTGAATTGATGGGTTTTGAGTAAATTGTTGGTATAAATTTTGTCAGGAAAAGATTGGATTGGAGCTTGCGTATGTGGTGCTTGCTCATACCATTGGAGGGTAAAAGAACTGTATAAATACTGTTAGTGACGAAATTAAAAATGGAGGAAGTTACCCCGCTTGCGCATTTGTGCATGCAACTGCCCAAGCATGCACCCAAACTAAAGAAATACAGCCAGGAATGGGTTAAGGGTACCGCCAATAAGATGTTTATGTCATGGCCCCAGAACAGGTCACTCTCTAAGGCTGTTTTACAGCACATGACTACCTTCCCACACTCCACATATTCGGGCAAGAATTTAGAGAAACGTCTTGGTGTTCTAGAGTTGTGGAAAATGTTTGAAGAAACGAAGGGGGAAGAACGACAGACTGGATACTAAATGTATGTACAGAGGGGGGTGAGATGGCAACCACGCCACCTGCCCCGCCTGAGCCAGTCATTGAAGGAAGCAAGTCAGAGGGTCTTTACCCACTAAGAGAACTTAAAGCAGCCACGGGGTATAGCAACCCCGCATATGAGTCGCCTATGTACAGTAGTGACGACAATAAGGGAAAAGAACAGGAAAACAATATCGCCTCTGCAGTCTCAAGGGACAAAGAGAGATACGAAGATAAAGAGAAAGATTGGGCATGGAGTTGTGCACCTCCAGATAAGGAGAAAGAGGGAAATAAACATAAAGGAAATTAAGGTAGAGGTGATGAGATAGCAATCGCGAAAGACGAATGGATGGGTGGTCAAATATTACTGAAGTTAGATGGAAAAGGAAGTGATGATTTGAGGCCAAGGGAGAAGTATGATGAGACGCAAAGGAGAGAGAAAGCGAAAGGGATGGAAGAAAGAGATGAAAGGACTAGAAAGAAAGATAGGCTAAGGTGAGAACAACTATATCGCGAAGAGCAAGGAATACCACTCAGTCGCACACAGTAAGCAGCCTATAAAAAGTACAGGCAGAATATGTTAAGGTTGGAGGAAGAAAGGAGAGTGCACGAAAGGAAAGTAAAAAAGCGGGAAGATGAGGAAAGTAGAAGGGCAAAAGAACGTAGAAATGAACGGATGAGGGAAGTAGATAAGGCTAGGGAAGAAGCAAAGAAGCGGAAGGAAATAGACGAGGAAATAGAACGTAAGCACAGACAGTGGGCACGGGATCTTGAATATTTGGAGCGGGAAGTGATTAAACCCAATCCTACAGTAGAATGGGAAGACATAGAAGAACTCTTTCCTGCAAGCGCCGCGTTAACAGGTACAAGCAGGACAAATATTGAAGATGACTTAGACACCAGAAGCATCAGGGAAACAATTGATAAAATATACAACGAGATGGGGCTAGAGCAGATATCCGATGGGGTAAGGGAAGATGAGCGCTTAGAGAACACTCAGCTATATGACACTGAAGATGTCACCTGAAGTAGAGGGACCAGGGGACCCTGTCCCTAGACAGGCTGGAGATTGGGCAAAACGAAGAAGAGGAGGAGTTGTGTAAACTGGGAGTACTCAGAATCTGACTCTGGTGGGGAAACGGAGGATGTGGCACATGAAGAAGGGAGTCGGTGCGAAAAACGGCTCCCAGGGGACCGATGGGTACGATGGTCAGACACTAGCGGGTCCACAAGTAGGGCACCGAAGTCTGTCGCGCAGTCCGGCCGCCATGAAGGAACACCCCACGGTCAGAGGGGGGCATCAGCACCTGCCTATGCAGACGGATTAAGGGCGTTGCCAGGTAGATGGCAAGGCGGGAATGCCACCCCGGCGACAGACGGGAGAGCTATGGGGAAAGAGAAGGAGGACTGTGCATTCCAATTCCCGTTGCTAGAAAAGGTGAGAGCCAGACCACAGTATATTCCATGGCCACATATGGACCGAGAGAACTTTAAAAATAAGCTTCCAATGCTGACATCGGGAGCCGGAAAATGGATACACGAGTTAGAGAAAATGACGGGGGGTGTCACCTTAGCTATAGGGGACATTAAAGGCCTCCTAATTGCCATACTTGGTGAAAGAGCAGATAATAAATGGAAACGGGCAGGCTATCCTAGGGTAACCCTAGCTAACACCTCCCATGACGGAGCGCCGTTTAATAACTGTAGGACAGCAGTGTGGAAAGCGCTGCGAACGCTATATCCAGACACTTCTGATATGGGGGCTATAATGACTCGAAAAATGAAAGAGTCAGAGGACCCGTTGATTTATATCCAGAATTTTCAGGACGCGTGGATGCTCGAAACGCATGAGTCTTGGACTAAATCTATCCCTGTATTCTACCACATATTATGCCAAGGGTTGCCTGAACCGGTGCAGAAGCAGCTAAAAAAATTGGTAGGAGTAGAAGCAAAACCATGGGCCGAAATACAGTTGACAATTGCACACTACTGTAGATTGTTGCAAGAAAAGAATCAGAAAAAGGAGGCAACTCGTAAGGGCGAGGAGGCGAAGCTGGTGCAAAAGAAGCTCTTGAAGTATGCTCTCCAGGGAGCCATGCTCACCAGCTCAGCCGAACCAAGCGCACAACAAGCGACCAACCCATCGCAGAATAATCAGGGTAACGCAGGATTTTACCCAAGAGGAAGGGGTTTTGGAGGAAGAGGATGGCAGAGTAATCAAGAAGGGTTTCGAGGTAACCAGGGAGGCTTTCAGAATAATCAAAATGGCTTTCAGAACGCAGAGATCGGCGGTCTAGCTATGCCAGATGGACAGATGGCCCAACCACTGCCAGCGTATTGGCTGTGTGGAATGACAGGACACGTGCCGCGCATGTGCAGAAGCCAAGCCATGTGGCAAAACAGCCAAGGGATGGGGGCAGGCATGGTGAATCAGCCTGCCGTCCCACAACAGGGTGGTGCACAAAATTACACAGTGCAGCCGCAGGCGTCAGGCGCGCAGCAAGGTGCACAGCAAGTGGTTCAACCACCGAACATGGGGAACTTGCCTCAGGGACAACCCCAGCAGGCACCACCGCAAATGTCACAGGGCACTAGCTCCGGAGGGGGAGTTAACCCTGGGGCTGGGGAAAATCAACAAGTATACAGTGGGCCGAACTTATATATGAAATAGGACAGCTCACGGGGGACTGTGATGTACCCTATCCTATCAGTGACACCAGACCCTAACAGGGAACCAAGGGTGAATGTCACCCTAGGGAGGAAAGAATATTCCTCTTAGTGGACACGGGTGCAACGTGTTGGTGCATATGAGAAGGCAAGTTTTCCTTGTCCGGCGAGGCTATAGATACTCAGAGTTTCATTGGAGCTCATAGTAGAGTTCCCTTCATAGACACACTACCAGTCTCAGTGGGAGAGCGCAAAATGAATGTACTCCTATTGTATTCATGTCAGACCCCAGTAAATATTCTGGCCCGAAACCTGATGACTAAATTAAACATGACCATCTTGTTTACCGAGAATGGTATAGTGTGCTCCATTCCAGGAATGCATTATTCAAACGTGTGCAAAATGATCAGAGCATACTCCGGACGTATAGCCATGAGAGCTGCCCCGTTAGAGCCAGAAGTCTTTGCATATGGCGTGCGGGTGCTTATGGCAGGACTGCCAGGCCTCGCAGGCAAAACTATGAGAACCCCTAATGAGTTTCTGTTCAGACCAAGAATACCAATGCACGAAGAGGAGGGGCAAGTATTTCCCTTAATGATACAATCTGCTGCAGTGCGAGGGAAAGTGGTATTGGTCGAAGGATATGATGACGAAGGCAGACAATGGTGTGCGATTATCGCCATCGAAGAAGGGTATTGAGTGACTGACGTCACCAATGACGATCTGTTCGAAGAGCACCCTGACCTAGAGGAGACAAGAGTGGAAGTAAGTCTCACATTTTGGGTCAAAATGATCAGACGGGAGGTGCCAAAGAGAATGATGCTGGTGCTGGTACGTCCAGAATACTTTGAGGACGACATGGCCCAAGTGCCTGCCGCGGTATGGACTACAGGGCCCTATGATAAGGGGGCAGGTGAAGCAAAAATTAAACTGAAACCAGGAGCAATTTTACCACGAGCGCGACAATATCCCATGTTCAGAGAGGCAGATGAAGGGATCGCGAAGACAATTTCCGCCATGATGGTGCAGGTCATATTAGTGACATCAGAATCACCTTGTAATACAGTGATTTACCCTGTCAAAAAATCAAAGGGAGGGTCCTGGTGTTTAATCCAAGATTTACGAGCATTAAACAATATAGTTGAAGCCGAGTTCCCTCTACTCCCCAATCCATCCTCACTACTATGTAATACACCCACTGAGACAAAATATTTCACGGTGTTTGATTTGAAAAATGCGTTTTTCTCAATTCCACTGCACCCTGACTCTCAGGACCTGACGTCATTTACCTTCAGACAAATGCGCCTGAAAAGTACAAGGTTGCCACAGGGGTATTGTGAGTCCCCGTCTATTCTGCAAATGGACCTAGGCATTATTGTGGTGGACAGTGTTGTTTTGCAGTACGTAGATGACATTCTGATCTGCAGCACCACTGAAGAGCAATGCAGGTGCGACTCTGTCCAGCTGTTGACTATATTGGCTCAAAAGGGATACAAAGTTGATAAGGAAAAGTTGCAGTACTGTCAACAGGAGGTGTTGTACATAGGGCAACTAATCTCTCATGAGGGGAAGAAGGTAACCCCAGCAAGGGCAGAAGCCATCATGAACACAGCCAAGCCACGCACGTTAAAACAAATGCAGAGCTTCTTAGGCCTGTGCAATTATGTCAGAGCATGGGTCTTTGACTACAGCTCGTATACCGAGCCCTTGCTTCAGGCTTTAAAGAAAGCCCAGGCAACAAAAGGAGAAATTGAATGGGGTGAGGCAATGGAGAAAGGGGTTGCAGAACTCAAGGAAGCAATTTGTAAGGCCCCAATTCTCGGGATTCCTAATTATGCAGAGGAATTCTACCTGTTCTCACACTCTGATGTTAATTTTATGACGGGAGTGCTCGCGCAGCGAACCTCGCTGGGGTACACGCCCCTAGTATATTACAGCGGGAGTCTGGACCCGGTTATGAAGGGCAACTTCCCGTGCAAACAAAATATAGCTGCTGCCGCATTCGCTATCGAAAAAGCATCAGCTATTGTGATGGGGTACTCCATGACATTATATGTTGAACATTCGCTGTTCGCGATACTAGAGAAGCTAAAGGGCACACTGACATCTAAGAGAGCATCTGCCTATGAGGTGATTATCTCTAACCCATCGATCAAAATAGTTTGATGTAAAACTGGGAATCCTGCTACATTCATAGCTGAGCCACTCACAGAGGGAGAACCTATACACGACTGTGCAAACTATGAGGAATTCTATGATGAGATCCCCAGGGTAAAGGAAAACACCCTGGCAAGTGGAGAGATCGTCTTTATTGATGGTTCTTCGAGAATCGACCAAGAAGACGGACAAAGGTATACGGGCGTGGCCGTGATAAAACACCTAGCGAATGGAGAGTTTCGAGTGCTCATCAGTGCGCGAATACCCTCTCACTATTCTGCGCAAGCTGCAGAACTGCTGGCACTGATACTCGCCATTGAGAATCATGCAAACCAGGAAGTAACTGTGTAAAGTGACTCAGCCTATGTGACGTCCACAGTACATGCAGGTCTAGCGCGCTGGAAAAGGAGGGGCTACCTCAGAGCAGACGGAACGCCAGTGCAACATGCAGCCTTATTGGACAGGCTGATAAAAGCACTACAGCTCCCAGTGGGCATAGCGGTCGTGAAATGCGCCGCTCATACCAAGGGGAAAGATTTTGTGTAATGTGGAAGCGTTGAGGGTGTTCTTTAAACCCCTCCGACGGGTTGTGGAGGCAAGACAGCACTGGTAAACCAGTAATGCCTGTCACCCATCTAAAGTAGCGTTAGAGCAACTGCACTACCCCATCCATATGACAAAAGAAAATCTTGCTGCAACGCTTGCAGAAGACTGGTTCACACCGAATTTAGCAGAGCATGTTGCATTTTTCATGGTGAACTGCATAATCTGCCAGCAATACACCGCTAGGCACACATTAAAAGTAGTGAGAGCATGGGTCTTTGACTACAGCTCGTATACCGAGCCCTTGCTTCAGGCTTTAAAGAAAGCCCAGGCAACAAAAGGAGAAATTGAATGGACTGAGGCAATGGAGAAAGGGTTTGCAGAACTCAAGGAAGCAATTTGTAAGGCCCCAATTCTCGGGATTCCTAATTATGCAGAGGAATTCTACCTGTTCTCACACTCTGATGTTAATTTTATGACGGGAGTGCTCGCGCAGCGAACCTCGCTGGGGTACAAGCCCCTAGTATATTACAGCGGGAGTCTGGACCCGGTTATGAAGGGCCACTTCCCGTGCAAACAAAATATAGCTGCTGCCGCATTCGCTATCGAAAAAGCATCAGCTATTGTGATGGGGTGCTCCATGACATTATATGTTGAACATTCGCTGTTCGCGATACTAGAGAAGCCAAAGGGCACACTGACATCTAAGAGAGCATCTGCCTATGAGGTGATTATCTCTAACCCATCGATGAAAATAGTTTGATGTAAAACTGTGAATCCGGCTACATTCATAGCTGAGCCACTCACAGAGGGAGAACCTATACACGACTGTGCAAACTATGAGGAATTCTATGATGAGATCCCCAGGGTAAAGGAAAACACCCTGGCAAGTGGAGAGATCGTCTTTATTTATGGTTCTTCGAGAATCGACCAAGAAGACGGACAAAGGTATACGGGCGTGGCCGTGATAAAACACCTAGCGAATGGAGAGTTTAAAGTGTTCATCAGTGCGCGAATACCCTCTCACTATTCTGCGCAAGCTGCAGAACTGCTGGCACTGATACTCACCATTGAGAATCATGCAGACCAGGAAGTAACTGTGTAAAGTGACTCAGCCTATGTGACGTCCACAGTACATGCAGGTCTAGCGCGCTGGAAAAGGAGGGGCTACCTCAGAGCAGACGGAACGCCAGTGCAACATGCAGCCTTATTGGACAGGCTGATAAAAGCACTACAGCTCCCAGTGGGCATAGCGGTCGTGAAATGCGCCGCTCATACCAAGGGGACAGATTTCGTGTAATGTGGAAGCGTTGAGGGTGTTCTTTAAACCCCTCCGACGGGTTGTGGAGGCAAGACAGCACTGGTAAACCAGTAATGCCTGTCACCCTTCTAAAGTAGCGTTAGAGCAACTGCACTACCCCATCCATATGACAAAAGAAAATCTTGCTGCAACGCTTGCAGAAGACTGGTTCACACCGAATTTAGCAGAGCATGTTGCATTTTTCATGGTGAACTGCATAATCTGCCAGCAATACACCGCTAGGCACACATTAAAAGTAGTGAGAGCATGGGTCTTTGACTACAGCTCGTATACCGAGCCCTTGCTTCAGACTTTAAAGAAAGCCCAGGCAACAAAAGGAGAAATTGAATGGACTGAGGCAATGGAGAAAGGGTTTGCAGAACTCAAGGAAGCAATTTGTAAGGCCCCAATTCTCGGGATTCCTAATTATGCAGAGGAATTCTACCTGTTCTCACACTCTGATGTTAATTTTATGACGGGAGTGCTCGCGCAGCGAACCTCGCTGGGGTACAAGCCCCTAGTATATTACAGCAGGAGTCTGGACCCGGTTATGAAGGGCCACTTCCCGTGCAAACAAAATATAGCTGCTGCCGCATTCGCTATCGACAAAGCATCAGCTATTGTGATGGGGTGCTCCATGACATTATATGTTGAACATTCGCTGTTCGCGATACTAGAGAAGCGAAAGGGCACACTGACATCTAAGAGAGCATCTGCCTATGAGGTGATTATCTCTAACCCATCGATCAAAATAGTTTGATGTAAAACTGGGAATCCTGCTACATTCATAGCTGAGCCACTCACAGAGGGAGAACCTATACACGACTGTGCAAACTATGAGGAATTCTATGATGAGATCCCCAGGCTAAAGGAAAACACCCTGGCAAGTGGAGAGATCGTCTTTATTGATGGTTCTTCGAGAATCGACCAAGAAGACGGACAAAGGTATACGGGCGTGGCCATGATAAAACACCTAGCGAATGGAGAGTTTCGAGTGCTCATCAGTGCGCGAATACCCTCTCACTATTCTGCGCAAGCTGCAGAACTGCTGGCACTGATACTCGCCATTGAGAATCATGCAGACCAGGAAGTAACTGTGTAAAGTGACTCAGCCTATGTGACGTCCAAGTACATGCAGGTCTAGCGCGCTGGAAAAGGAGGGGCTACCTCCGAGCAGACGGAACGCCAGTGCAACATGCGGGCCTTATTGGACAGGCTGATAAAAGCACTACAGCTCCCAGTGGGCATAGCGGTCGTGAAATGCGCCGCTCATACCAAGGGGACAGATTTTGTGTAATGTGGAAGCGCTCAGGGTGTTCTTTAAACCCCTCCGACGGGTTGTGGAGGCAAGACAGCACTGGTAAACCAGTAATGCCTGTCACCCTTCTAAAGTAGTGTTAGAGCAACTGCACAACCCCATCCATATGACAAAAGAAAATCTTGCTGCAACGCTTGCAGAAGACTGGTTCACACCGAATTTAGCAGAGCATGTTGCATTTTTCATGGTGAACTGCATAATCTGCCAGCAATACACCGCTAGGCACACATTAAAAGTAGTGAGAGGGATCATCCCTAGACCGAATGGGCCATTCCAGCACTTGCATATCGACTACGTCGACATGATTCAAGTGTGCAACGGGTACAGGTATTTAATTGTGGTGGTGTGTCCATTCTCTAGATGGATAGAAGCAGGTCCCTGTACACAACCCAACGCTACCTGTGCTGCAAAGTTCCTAGTGAGGGAGGTGTTCCCTAGATGGGGGGTGTGCGAAGTAATGAGATCAGATAACGGGGCTCACTTTGTAAATTCAGTTTTCGAACAGATTAGCTTGTTGCTTGGTATAAAGCACAAGTTCTCATCGGTGTATCATCCTGAGGGGAACGGGATATGTGAACGGATCAACGGCTTGCTTAAGGAAAGGATAGCCAAGTTGAAGCTCACATTAAAGAAGGGATGGCTGCACTGTCTACCATTGGCATTGTATGCACTTCGGAACCAACTAGGATCCGACCATCATCTCACGACGCACGAGATAGTTACAGGCAGAAGGATGAGGACCCGTCTTACCCCGTGAGATAGAGCTAGTTGTGATGCCCAGCCGACTAGAGAGGTTCTGGGAACAGAGATGCAAAAGTACCTTGACTGTATTACATTCAGCACCTCTGTCATTACAGGCCAGCTGCAGCGACGGCGAAAAGGGGACAGCACAGCACAAAACACAACAGGAAGTGCTGAAGCAGGGGCAGCTCAAATCCTTTGTGCGCCCCTCGTCTTCCCTGGTAATGCAGTATTGGTGAGAAACCATGCAAGAAAAAGGTGGGACGAGCCAAGATTGAATGGCCCCTTTATCGTAGAGGACTGCACCCCGTCCGCCGTCAAGCTCCAGGTCAGAAGAGCATGGATCTTTCTAAATGACATTAAACCCTATGCAGGAGAGGGCCCTCCAGCTGCATCCAGCTGTGAAGAATCTACAGACAACGGGGAAGAACCTCAGCACGTGCAGACAAGATCCATGACGAGGAAGAAGGAGACATGATCAGAAAAGACAAAACGAGAGAGCTCATTGTGTAAACTTGGCCTTACACTGAACATTCCATCTAAGCACTGAAAGGAATAAAAAACAATAAAACAACACTCTGTACATCCCGGTTGCAGGGTAAAGAAGAGAATCGCACAGCCAAAGCTGCAGTAACGTTACGCATATGAACGTTTAAAGCCACACGAAGCATTGTAAAAGCCCTACAACTTCGATAAGCGAAAAATAAGACATTTCTGAGAACCAAAAACGATACCCTGAAGCAACCAGTACCAAGACTTTGTCATAAAATTTATGGTATCCCCCAGTAGAAATATTACAAAAGATGTGCTTTCCTGTTTTCGGCTAGTATTAGAGACATATCCATCACGTGTAGGGAGAGACACCAGCATCCCAGATTTCATTCGAAATCCAGCTAACAGGAAGATAATATGGCAACTACTGACGGTCCTCGCAGAGGCTTTTTCAGAAGTGCCAGAGTACTGGGAATAAGGACACAAATGCTTTCACCTCAAGTGATCATCGATGAACTGACATACACCTTGTTTTTCTGAATCATAGAGGAGTGCCCAGGACTTGTAGGGAGAACCACAGATACCCTATCCCTTATCAGAGATCCAAGAAACAACGAATTCCTAAACCAAGTGTGGTACAAACTGAATTACGTGGTTGCGATCCACGCAGCAGGAAAGTGTAAAAACTGTTCACGTCACAAGAAAGGCCTGTGATCTTGAGACAAGAGCGTATGTCGTTGTCACCAGAAGGCAGCAGATACGCATACCAAGTCTTCTTCCACCTCATTGAGAACTTTCCAGAACTAGTGGGCAGACCCAACAATGTTGACATACCCACATTCCTCAGAGACCAAGTAAAGAACGCACAATTAAACAAACTCCTGAGAGCTATCATAACGCAACTGAGAAGCAATTACGGACATCCACTGCTAAGGAGAGCCTTAGAAGGAGAATATCCACAATAAAACTTTTCGTCATCCTTCCACCGTGGAGCAGATCGAGGAGAGAGACACTGCTCTTCAACTTGTCGCCGAGAGCCCGAGTGAAAGGAGCGGACACAAGAACTTTAGCATCTTATTTTAATTTTTCTGCATTTTTCTCATTTTTTCCTATTTTTTCATATGGTCACTTTTATTTTTACTTTTGTTGTCATTTTTACAATATTTATTTTTGTGTGATTTGTAGCAGTTCTATCTTTTCCTTCTTTCGCATTGAGCAAGTTCCAGCATGTCCTCAGGACCAAGACAAATTCGAGGCGTGCATTGGGACCTCACCTATTATCGATATGTATAATGAATGTGATGTACCAAAGGTGCTAAGAACTTTACTGAGTACCCAGAGACTACCGTCATCACTCACGTGAGGGGGGACATTTGGAGAAGCACTCGTCCCTCTAATTGTAACAAACTCTCGATACACGAGACCAGAGCAAAAGAAGGACTAAATAATTGACTATGAACTCATTCGAAATGAGGGCCCAGAACAGTAACTTAGTTTTACCCCCAACAGAAGGGCGCCCCCTCTTCCCTGGAAGAAAATGCTGCAAATTGTCGTTCCGAACGATTGTGTGTACATGTATAGTTATTATTATTGTTTTTCTGTCATTAATAATCAGAACTGTTTTCTTTTTTGGTGCACGAAGTGCCCCAATCTCAGTGCACCCACCAGATAATGACCATCTGGGGCCTACGAGAGCACCCAGACCCTATATAGTCATTCCAGTCCCAAGAAAACTTGATGATAAAAGTAACAAACTCAATTTAAATGTAATGAGCAATGATTTAGACACATTTGAGGTAACAAATGAAGCGAAAAGCTGGAGACAGGGTCAGCACGGGATGAATGACAATGTAGCACTGACCACGGCACGCACCCACACACAGAATGCACACAACCAAGGGCAACTGTCAATGGCTACAATGCCTCCAACGAAGGCAGCAGAGAAGGAGAGACTGCCTGCCGAACATTCAATTCCAGAGAATAGTGGAAATGACCAAGAAAAGCCAAGTGAATTACCAAAGACGGAGGAAATAGCAAAGTCCCTCAAAAGAACAGAAGTGGCCACAAAAGAACTCACAGAGAAGACTCACATGCTAATAGATTATTTGTTCCCATTCATGGTCCAAGCAAAGAAACTGCACGAGGAGCTGAAAAACAGAACTATAGAAACTATAACAGCAAGCACACCTGCTCCAACGCAAGGAACAAGCCACAGGCCTACAACACAGTCACGAGTTGGGAGGTTGGTGAACTAATGGTGGTTACGGGAAGTTTATGGCACACTACAAAAGGGAAGGAAAGGAAGCACAAATCCTCCTCCTACCACAGCGATGCAGTCGAAGCAGCCTGCTCCATCGAGATACCCGAAGTGGAAAAGCAGCACAGATGCATTCAGAGACGTAGTCATAACAAACTACAGAAGAACGCTGAGAATCAAGAGAAGCCCTCATGAAGATAACAATGAACTTAATGATTACCTGGACAGCACAGCCCATCTGGGAAACAACATATGGTACCAGCACATGAAGGAAGTAGGACAAAGGCAGTCAGAAAGAGAATGCTTCGTCTGTACACTCCTGCCATACAGCATGGGAAAATCCCAAATCTTCGTGGCTGTAGAAATTGATGTCCCTACAGCACACTGTATGTCACATGTAGCAATGTGCAACACCAGAGGACAATTTATGGGAAGAGATGCCTCGTTGATATGGCCCAATGAAAAGGATTACCCGGATGAAGATGGCTACGTCCAGGACATTAAAACAAGAAACCGAGCACACACCAGAAATCATGTGATCAGGTATGAGAACCCTGGCATCAAAGGATCAGGGATAAGATGGGAAGTTAACCCGAGGCTGAACGTTCAAGGGAAGACTGCAGAAGAGGCTCAAATCTGGAAGAACAGAGGCCAAATGCAGATCTGGGGGTCAGTGGTCTCCCCAGATGGATGGGAGGACGGAGTAGTAATCTGCCGAGCATGGATGGTCCTTGGAGCCTGCAAGGAAGATATAGAGAATTTGCAGAGGTTATGCAAACCTCTGTGGCCAAGGTTGGTAAAACTGCTAACATGGGTCGAAGATAGAGGAGGACCCCTGCAAATAGTACCACTGGAGAGCCCAAAACTATGTTTCAGAAACAATGGCACAAGGAAGATGGGAGAGAATGAAAACTGCGGACGAATCTTTGAAGCTCCAGGAATGACACAAGGAACCACAGTTATTATGGACCATTACTGGGCGTGTGGATCCAAGGCATACATAAGGCTGCCGAAAAACTGGGGAGGCATATGCACACTAGTGAACGTCCACGTTCCTGCACTAGTGATCCCTAAGAATGACCTAAAGTTGGACAGTTTCCTGAAAGCAGATGCTCATCTAAGAAGAAGTAGATCTGTGGAACTGGTATCCAGGATGAAGAGGGAAAATTACTTTTCTCCCAAATCAGAAGAGGCATTCCATGCAATCCTGTACGAACACAGGCTGTTCAGCCTCACCTCAACAGTATTCACAACACTACTCCTGCCCCACATCCAAGTTGGAGTGAATACTAAATGGTTGCAGATAACCAGATGGGAGTTATTGCAGACCATCAAAACCACTATAAACGGATTCAACGCGATCAAGGAAGAGCTGAGAGCAATCAGACTGATGACCCTCCAAAACAGATATGTGCTTGACATGATCACTGCAATGGATGGAGGTGTTTGTGCAAAAATCGGAGAATCATGTTGTACATTCGTACCATCACACGATGAAGAAAACGTAACCCTAACAGAGGCCATAAGCATGCTGACAAGCCTGAAAAACCAGATGATCGATGAAAGTGATGAAGTAGACGATGACAGCTGGTTTGGAGACCTATTCTCGTGGGTCCCACAATGGATGGCAGATATATACAAGTTTCTGGGAGCTCTACTATCAATGGTATTGCTAGGATTCTGTGTTATCAAGATAATCATTACACAGTGCCAGAAAACTACGAAGAAAGCCATAGGGATGAAAATAATGATTGATGTCGAACCAGGATGGAAGCCCAGAGACCTGACTGATGAAGAAATAAGAGAGTTTGTGAAAGCCAGCAAATTTCGCCAGAGGGAACAAAGTTCACATACCCTAAGAAACGAAGAAGGTATGAAGGAAAATGAATCTACTGCAGCCCAAATGGACAATGTCAGCTAATGACATGGAACAAAGACAAACATGTGAAAACAGCAGGGAGTTTGAAGGGAGTGATAACAATATGGACTCCAAAGGCTCACACATTCACACCATCATGTACCAACGCAGAGGACGATGAGCATGACAACGAAGAATCAAAAGAAATGAATGCAAAGGTGATTGCAGAAGTGTTTTGATGAACTGATCAGAGGGGGGAGTGTAGAGGAGGTCCCAGACATGGCCTGCACCCCTTCCCCTCATTTCGAGGTACCAGGAGCGTACTCGCCAAGGTATGTGACGTATGAAGAGCAAATGAACCTACAAAGAGCTGCACTGGGACTCTGCCCAGTATACATCAGAAGATCCATACCAGTTGAAGCACCCATAACCAGACAACCCTGGGCAGCACGGTACCCTATCAGACAGCCATACCAGCTGCTGAAACGAAATGAGGAGTACCTACACACGGTCCACGAAGAGACCCCAAAAACCTTAATGGAAGGCCAGTGGAAATAACACAAGGGCCTGAACAGACCCGTGAATGAACAAAAGCAGCTATCGAAGATAACACGCCAGTGCGAGTAACTACGAAATTGAATGGAATAGGCACAGAGAGGAGACAATGTTACAACGTCAGGAAACAGTGCTACGAGACAAGATGGAAGCAACCGTCCTGTTAAAAGTGTGTAAATAGGCTTGAAATGCAAGATGCTAAGAAATCGATATTGCTTGCAATGCTTAGTAGAAGATAGAGCGGCAAGCGCCAACCATATATCTACCTCAATAAGGCACATTATACAAGTGCGACTCCATTTTGTAAAAGCAGAAAGGTACCCAGGCGGCCAGAGGCCTGACAGGCCAAGTTTCGAAACCCAGCCAAAGGCAAGCGAAGGAGCGGAATCGAAACTCAACAAAGAGCGGTTCATGCCTAGGAAATCGAGGTCAACCAGAGAAGGGGAGGAGAGCGTCAGCTTACAAGACTCCAACTTCAGAGCATACCAGCCTGCCTCATAAAGGTCAAGATAAGGGGGGCCCGTGCAGGTGGCTAGGCTGACACAGAATTAAATGCATTAAAAGCTGGAAACTGAAGCGGATTCATGGTGAACTAACACGTGACCAGCCAGACACGAAGAAGTACCATCGCCTGATGTCATCCAGGACCCGAGGATGCCATAACTTTTCCGGATAAGAGACTACAGTTTCAAGGCCATCCTTAGCCAACTAATTGACACGTCGCCCTAAAACACTGATTGATGGAAGGGAGGCAGGGTGAAACTTGGGACACCAGGCACAGGGGTGTCCATTCTGCATGCTACTAATTAAAAGTGGACATTTATGTCTAGGGGGGTAACCTGCCCAATCACAATGGACCAAGTTGTTATCTGGAGTCCTATAGATATTGTAACTAATAGGACGTTGTAGTTGTAGTGACGTCTATCACGTGTGATGTAGAGGGATGGGCGTAGACGACCTCCCGATAAGAGTTATCCAATCCGCATTCCCTATTATCATATACAGATATAACACCTATACTTAAGTTACCTTTCCTAACCAATTATACTGCATGATGATTTTTTTATAGAAATTAGACATCAGTGATGACGATTTTTGCCTATAAGAAGTGCTGTCCGACTGAAGTTCGAGGAAGTCGGAACGAGACAGGTGATCGCAATGCTGCTGTTTCCATTTGTTTCTCTGTTTGATGTAACTGTCATTAAACAGACTTCCATTTGCCAACTTACTGAGTCCTCATTATTGAGTCGTGTTGGAGTAAGTGAATCCTGCACCCCCTGTCCTCACATGGTGCAGCTATCTTGTCTTACAAGTTCTGGAGGGTGAGCGCTGACCTATGGGCCCGTCAGTGAATTCCTCTCCTCCTGAACAGTCTCTTCTGACAAGAGAAGGATAAGCTTGAAGGATGAGTACAAAAACACTAAACACAAGCCGATGCACATCACTGTCGGGGAGGAACATAGGGCTAAACAAAAATATATCCGGTGAGAAATGAATCTAAATATTGATCTTGTTTCCAATTTCTAATTAAAAACTGTTGTTTAGGCATAACTTTAATACATTGATGTGATTTCTAAAGTTCATTTTTCAAGATTCCTAAGGCTCTCAGCAAGGGTTTGCACTCCCGCTATAATATCTATAAGGAGTGTCCGAATGAGCCCTAGTCCAAAATGAAAAACCTGCATTAACAGCTGGTCGCTTTATCGTCCATCTTCATCATCGGTCGAGTCTGCACATGCTAAAATTCTTCTTCTTGCCTTGCTTCTGGATCGGCAACAGTGGGAAGGGTGGTCTCGCCTTTGTATGGTTTTATATCATTTAAATGAAGCCAAGCTTGCCTGCCTTCGACTTTTACTGCTGACGGGATTATATTTTCAATGAAAATGGGGCCATGGAAATGTGTCTTGTGCCACTTTCGGGTAAAATTCCTTAACAGAATGGAGGCGCCAATACACAGTTTAGGTGCTGATAAAAGTTTGCGAGTTTGGCTTGCTGGATTGTCTCCATTGTGTTCTGAGACCGACCCCCCTGTTGCTCGAGTTGATCTGAAATGAGAGAGATGCTAGCGGTCATACATGTCAAGTAGTTATGTAATTCATCACCTAACAGTTTAGCAGTACACTGGGCATCACTTTTACTCCTGGATGGAAGTGTAAGAGGCGTTCTCATTCACCTCCTTGTCACTAGTTCATATGGGGTGAGGTGATGGTCCAACCCGGGCTGATTCCAAAGGGCATATAAAGCTAAGGGCAGGCACTATAGCCATCCCTTCTTCAAAGTCAATTTGATTTGGCAATCCTTTCTTTCAGCAGGCTGTTGAGTCTCTCACGTATCCTGTTTGCTAGCAGGTGATAAGGAGAACAAAACTGTGTTTAATACTGAACAGAAGCCCTATCTTTTCAAATACTTCATTAACAAAATGTGGCCCAGAGTCGGATCTCAGCACTTCACATGCACCCCAACTTGGAAAAACTTAGCGTACTAAAAACGTTGCTGCACAAGTGGCATCAGGGTGTGTACACAGACCTGCCTATCAGATACCTATATCCATTACATACTTGCAGCATGTCAACATAATCAATATGTAAATGCTGAAAAGGACCATTTGATCGAGGTATTAATTCTCTAATTGTTTTAAGTGTATGCCCAGCAGTACACATTTGACACACAATGCAATTCACTATAAAGAATGCAACATGTTCTAACAAATTTGAAATAAACCAGTCTTTCGCAATCATTGCATCAAGACTCTCCCTAGTTACATGAGCGCAGTAATGCAGCTGTTCAAGCGCTATCTTTAATAATGCTACTGGCATCACCGGCTTTCCAGTGCTATCCTGTCGCCATAATGCTTCTGTGGGGGATGGAGAGCATCCTCTATGCTTCCATAATTTCTGCTCTTCCTGTGGTGCACTTCCTTGAATCTCCATTAATTGGGTCATCGGTAATCTATTAAAACCTTCTTGCATCACCATGATTATGATTACTTTCTCCTTAATATTTGGAGTATCAAAATTAGGAATTTCTGGAGAATATGCAACCCTTTTTTTTTCTACGTCTGCGGCTTTGTTCCCACAAGAAATCAAATCTGTTTGCTTAGTGTGAGCTGTGCATTTAACGACTGATATGGCCACTGGGAGTTGTAGTGCCTTAATACGCACGTTCAATAAGGATATGTGCTGTGCTGGAATGCCATCCACACAAAGGTAACCCCTCCTTTTCCAACGCGGTAGCCCTGCGTGTACAGTTGACGTCACATAAGCGGAGTCACAGTACACCGTCACTTTCTGCCCTTTGTGTTTCTTGAGCGTGGCAATAAGTGCTACTAATTCTGCTGCTTGTGCTCAGAAATTAGATGGTAGCCTTGCACTTGCTACAACTTCACACAATCACCATTTAATCTTTGCCTAAGTACAGCTGCACCAGAGTGCCTTTCTCCAATAATCTGATACATTTTTGAAGAACCATCAATAAAGAGAATTTCCCCTCCTGATAAAGCATTTTTTTTCACATGGGGTATATCATCATAAAATTCAACATAATTAGCACAGTCATGCACCTGATCACCTTCTTCTACTGGCTCAGTTACAAATGTGGCAGGATTCACTATTTTACATCTAATAATTTTGATAGCTGGCTTTTAAATCATTACTTCATAGGCTGAGGCTCTCTGAGATGTAAATATAACTTTGGGCTTTTCTAAAATGGCAAACAGAGCATGCTCCATGAAAAGGGTCATAGAGTAGCCCATCACAATACTTGTAAATTTCTCAATTGCGAATGCAGCGGCTGCCAATGACTGCTCGCAAAGGAAGGTATCCTTTCATAACTGGGTTTAAAATCCCACTGTAATATGCTAAAGGATTGTACCCCAATGTAGTGCTCTGTGTAAGCACTGCTATCATGACTGTTCCATTTGTGTGCTAGAATAAATAAAACTCCTCACAATAATTGGGGATTCCCAAAATTGGGGGCTGTGCAAATTGCTTTTTTCAACTCTTCAAACCCTTCCTCCATTGCCTCAGTCATTCTATTTTCACTTTGTTCACCTGTGCTTTCTTTAAACCCTGCAAGAGAGGTCTTGTAAACGCACTGTAGTCAAACAACCAGGCTCTAACATAATTACATAGCACCAACAACTGTTGCATCTGTTTTACTGTGTTTGATTTTGCGGTTTTCATAATTGCTTCAGCTCTTTCAGGTGTCACCTTTTTTCCCTCATGTGAAATCAACTGTCCTATGTATAGCACCTCTTCTTGAAAATACTGCAGTTTCTCCTTGTCTACCTTATATAATTTGTCTGCTAAAACAGTCATGAACTGAATTGAGTCTTGCCTGCATTGATCTTCTGTGGCACTACACATTAAAATGTCATCTTTGTATTGTATCACCGCACTCTTAAGATCAATATTGCCTAAGTCCATCTGTAGGATTCTGTTAAAGATCGATGGAGACTCACAGTACCCTTGGGGCAAATGAGTATGTTGCAGATGAGTTTAGCAGAACGTAAAGGAAGTGAAATCTTGTGAGTCTTTGTGCAATGAGATTAAGAAAAACATATTTTTCAAATCAATCACTGTGAAATATCGAGCTTCCACTGGCATACTACATAGTATCATTGCCGGGTGTGGAACTAGAGATAACTCTGCATCTACAATCTGGTTAATCGGTCACATGTCTTGCATAAATCTCCATGACCGTCCCTTTGGTTTTTTGATAGGAAGCACAACGGTATTGCATGATTATTCTGATGGCACCCGAATATCTTGTTTCATCAGTGCTGAAATGGTCTTAAATATGCCATCAGCCTCTCAAGACATGGGGTACTGTCTTGCTCGAGGTAAAATCGCCCCTAGTTTTAGCTTTATTTTGACTTCCCCTGTTCCCTTTAACAATCCTACATCATAAGGGCCTGTAGTCCATAAGACGCTGGGCACATTCTCCAAGTCTTCCTCAAAAAATGCTGGACGCTGCCACATTATTGCCATTTGCTGTGGAATTTCCCTCTTCTCTATTCTTATCCAGTATGTGATGCACATAAAAAACACTACTTAATCATCTGTTAGGTCCTCTCTAAACATGTCATCATCAGTAATGTCAGTCAACCGGTACCCTTCTTCGAGAGGTATCACTGTCCTCCATGGTCTACCCTCGACATCCGGTCCTTCGAGCATCACCATTTCCCTTTGTACTATGGCTGCTTCTAGCTCTATAGGGTTAGTGAACCCTGGGACCTCTGGCCCTTTAAGATGAGGTAGCAATACTTAGAGATGGATGGGAATGCAGAACTTACACATACATCAATAATCAGATTGACTCAGGAAGTTGGCAAACCATTGTACTGTTTTATTAAAAAATATCTAAAACAGGGAGTTACAATGGACATCAACAGACGTTTGCTCGATTTCTCTCAAAGCATCACATGAAAAAACAGCATTCTTTTACAAAAAATGTGTCACTACTGATGTCATCCTACATGGCAAACTAAGAAAACCTACAAAGGGGTGTGATAGGCTTAAAAGGATCATCTAGGTATATGTTCCATACTGACGGGAATTGTGATTGGGTCTTTAAGATCCGGTGCACAACTAAGTCCATCCCAAGCACAAGTCATCTTCCTTCTCATACTAATACATGACACCCTATTGGCTTCACAAACTATAGGGCCCTAAATTGGTTGGCACGCTTGTACCCTTCTGGAATATTCCACTTGCTAGCAGTATGCAAGCTGGTTACCCCAGGTGCTGGAAGGGTCAGCCTGGTCATGCCCCTCCACCCAATTAGCCCTTATCCATCATCACTTCTACGGTCTTCCATTCAATTAAGGCTCACTGTGCCTGAGAATAAAAGGGAGTATGGCATGGTCTTATCGTTGGGTTTCGGTGTAGCTCGACCCACAGTCTATGTTCATCTGACCATGTGACTAGAGACCACGTGTTTGAGCTCTTCATTGCATAAAATACTATTAAATGATGAACTTTTGGCACCTTCAGTGTTTTTCCATTACAACTCAACAGGAGTTTGTTTCTTTTTCACGTTCATGTAGCTTCTTAACAGACAACAAGGCTCCCACTGGCCCTGACTCTTGATGCTGGGCCAGCCAGCATTTCTTGAATTTTCGTTCACCATCAGCTGTTTTCAACTGCGCCACACTTCAGGCCCTTTCCATTCACAGGGTGTAAGTTTGCTAAAGTGCATTGTGGAACATCCAGAAGCTATACATTCCTAAGAATATACATTTGCGCATTGCCACAATCTATTTACTACGTAGCCAGCCTCAGGATTACTTCATCTACTTGCGTTACAGCATGTGTACAATTGTAAAATGACTTTGCATTTTCTTCAGTGTTTCTTCACAAAAGCAACCTTCATTTCAATCCGGAAATATTGCTTTTCTTTTATACCTCATCCTTAGATCCAATAGAATGTCTATATTCCTTTTTTATTTGTGTCTTTTCTGGGTGCGTCATTCCTGCTTCATATGACGTCACGAGTCTTCTTTCCCCTTCATTTTCACACTTCTTCCAGGACTTTTTCCAGAAGACCATAATTTCTTTCTGAATGCATATAGGGTTTTCTCAATGGATACCTTGTCTCAAGGATTCTTTGCGGTATAGGCATCCTCACTGGTACTGCACATACACAATTTCTGGTTCCCAACATGTAGGCAACATGGGGTGGAGCTTTTGCTAAGGGTATTTGGCTCTTCCTCTACACTCCCCCCTCTGGGCGATTCATCGACTACTCTCTCATCACTCTTCACATCAAGACATCCTCGTTTAAAGAAGTGCTTCTTCAGAGTCCTTGTCTTTATGACCCCTTTCAATCATCCTGCTGATTTCACATGTTCATCAACACTCCTGGTCATAAGACTGTGTTGTCCATTTGGGCTGCAGTAAATCCACCTTCCCACATACTTCTTGTGGTTCTTTGGATACAGGAACTTTGTTCCCTCGGGTGCATGAATACTGGCCTTTACATAGTCTCTGATTTCTTTGTCTGTCAGCCCTTTGGGCTTGAACCCAGATTCAACATCAATAATGATATTAATTCCTATCCTAATGCTTTCTTTGCAGTTTTCTTGCATTGTGTGATTGTTATCCTGATCACACAGAATCCAAACATGATCATCACCAACAGGGCTCCAAGGAATTTAAAAATGTTCGCCGCCCATTCTGGAACCCATGAGAAGATTGACACAAATCAGCTGTCATCAGCAATATCTTCCGCTTCGTCTTGCATCTTGATGTGTAAATTAGTTAGCATTGTTATGGCCTTTGTCAATGTGCCATTCTCATCATCTTGAGAAGGTATGAATGTGTGACATGATTCTCTGATTTTGGCACAAACACCTCCATCCATAGCTGTAATCATATCCAAGTCATATCTGTTCTGTAGAGTCATTAGGTGTATGGCTCTTAGCTCCTCCTTGATAGCATTCAATCCCTTTATGGTGGTGTTAATCATCTGCAGACGCTCTCATCTGGTGATCTGCAACCACTTGGCATTTGCCATTGTCTGCATCCCAGGCATAAAGCATAAAGGTTATAGTGAAAACCGAAGCAGTTTTGCTGAATAATCTGTGCTCATATGGAATAGCCTCAAAAGCTTCTAATGATTTGGCTGAGAAATAATTTCCCCTCTTCATTCGATTAAGGAGTTCAACAGATCTCTTCTTCCTCAGGTGAGCATCTGCTTTTAGAAACTTGCCAATGTTGAAGTCACTCTTTGGAATCACTAACACTGGAACATGGACAATCACTATAGAACATAGTCCTCCCCAATCTCTGGGCAGCTTCATGTAAGCTCTGGATCCACAGGCCCAGTAGTGAGCTATTATCACCACTGTCCCATCTTTCATTCCTGACACATCAAAGATTCGACCACACTGCTGATTCTCTCCATCTTTTCTTGTGCTATTGTTTCTGAAGCATAGTTCTGCACTAGCCAAAGGCACTATCTGCAACGGCCTCCTTTGTCTTTGACGCACGTCAGTAACTTTGCAAGCCTCGGCCAGAGAGGTTTGCATCCTTTTCCACTAGTTTGATAACTGGCTTGTGATGACCAGTTACTGCCAGAGCTCTGCATACGACTATGCCTTCTTCCCAACCGTCTGGAGAAAGTACTGTTCCCCAGATTCACATTTGGCATCTTTCCTTGCAGTTTCGTTTTTCTTCATCAGTTTTTCCTTGGAAGCTAAGTTTCCTGTTTATCTCCTATCTAATTCCAGCTCCCTTCATACCAGGCTGTTCATATCTTATCACATGATTTCTGGTGTGTGCTCTTTCTCTTGTCTTTCAATCTTGAACATACTCATCTTCTTCTGGTGCTGACAATTCTGTCACCCATACCAAAGATGCCGTTCGACCCTGGAATTGACCTCTTGTATGACAGAGAGCAAGGTGAGTCAGTCAATGAGCTGTTTGGGCGTCTATCTCTATAGCTATGACTATTTTAGACTTTCCCATAGCATAAGGCAGGAGGGCAAGAAGGGCACATACATAGCAATCCTCCATAGAAGTGCTCTTTCCTACTTCTTTCATGTGTTGATCCCACATGTTGTTTCCCAAATGCGCTGTACTGTCTAAATAATCATTTAATTCATAATCATCCTCCCTTGCACTTCTCTTAGGCCTCTTTCTTGCCAGGTGAGCTCTCATAGTCATCTCATTTAATACATCAGTATACATTCTTCCCACTGGGGGAATCACAGGAACACTTGTCAGAGAGATAGGTGACCTTTCGTGTGTCACTGGTGTAGGGACATTCACATTTGTCCTTTCTTCCTTACAACCTCTAGCTGTGCATAAGTCACTGGAGTGGAAAGGATTAATGGGACTTCTTCCCTTATGGGACCAACAAAGTAAACAGTGTGGATCAATAGGAACAGAAAAACAATAATAAATGCTGAACAGGCATATATTATGCACCAATACATTAGACCGCACCATCGGTGTCTCTCCAAACATAGTTAGCTCTGTTCAGTCCCTGGAATTGTAATATGTTCAAAAGACCACATCATGCCTCTGATTCCTTTTTAAGGAAGGAAAAACTTCTTTCATCAGGCAATCTTGTTAAATGCTCAGGTAGCTGTCTCATTTGTTCTATTATTGTCACCAATAATCGTCTAATCGGCGGGCCATTTTTAGGATCTTAGATAAAAGTATGCACATCAGTGCTGCGTCCAACAAGAGCAGGGAAAGCTTGGAGTATAAAAATAAAGACAGCAAGAAGTAGTCTGTGAACATCAACATCAGACAATACCATTTATGCGTCCAAAGAGAAATTCAGTAAGAAATGAATTAGGGAACTTCTCCCTTTTCCAGTCGTCAAAGTCTAAATCAGGTATTTTTCATTTATTTCAGTATTTCCTAAAGTCCAATGTCAAAAAGCTCCTGTGGCTCAAGAACAGTAACTTTCTCACTTCCTGCTATAATATCTATAAGGAGTGTTTTAGGGGAGCCACAGTCCAAATGTACACTTGTATTAATCTACTGTATAGTCTTTGGGCCTCATTACAACGTTAACAGTGCCGGTAAGCACCATTGTTACTGGACCAGCAAACTACGAGTTCTGCGGGCGGGTGCCTTTCTGCCCACCAGGTCTGACATGGCAGGCAGAACAGCACCTGCCCTCAGAGCTTGACGGATGCACCGGCACCATTCATGAATGGTGCCGGTGCATCCGTCCTCCCCATTCCCATTGAGTCCAATGGGACTCGAATGGGAATGGGGAGTCATTTTTACCGGCACCCGGCAATGAGGAATTACTGGGACCGCTGGGGCTGTAATGCCCTGGTAAGTCCCCATTGCCGGTAAAAAAAATACTATGGCGGCAGCCGTGTCATTTTAATTGCACGGCTACCGCTGGACTCATAATGAGGCCCTTTGTGTCCTTCTCCCTCATCATCGATCGAGTCTGCACGTGCTGAACCTCTTATTCTTGACTTGCTTCCGAATGGGGTGGGGGTATGACGGCCTCACCAGCGTAGACTTTTACATCTCCTAGGTGGATCCAAGCTCGCCTGCCTTGGACTTTAACTGCTGAAGGAGTAATGTCTTCCACAATGTAAGAACCACTAAACCTGGGCTCGTGCCACTTTTTAGTAAAATTCCTAATTAAAAAAGAGTCTCTAGCAAAAAGTTTAGGAACGCATAACTTTTCAAGTCCGGTTACTGTATAATCTTCATTTGTGTCCTGAGACCGAAACCCCTTCCGCTTCAGTTGATCAGAAATGACAGAGATACTAGCGGGCATACATGTTAATTATGCATGTATCTCATTTCCTAACAATTCTGCAGTTGTCTGGCCATCACTTCTATTCCTTGTTGGAGGAGTCAGAGGCATTCACATCTGCCTCCCTGTAACTTGCTTGTGAGGCGTGAGGTGGTGGTCTGACCCTGGGTGATTTCTCAATGCATATAATGCAGGCAATATAATGCAGGCAATGCAGCCACCCCTTCTTTAGTGTCAATTTCAGCTTTGCTATGCTTTCCTTGAGATGACTGTTGAGTCTCTCACATATTCTGTTTGCTTGCGTTTGTTAAGCAGAAGAAAACCTATGTTTAATAGTAAGCAAAAGGGTAATCTGTTTGAATACCTTGTTCGCAAAATAGGATCCATTGTCAGATCTTAGCACCTCACATACTCCCCATCTAGAAAACACTTTTCGAATTAAGAACTTTGCAGTGCAAGTGGCATCAGGATGTGTGCATGGACCAGCTTCAATCCATCTTGAAAAGAGGCACACTACTACTATCATATACCTGTATCCATTACATACTTGCAGCATGTCAACATAGTCAATATATAAAGGCTGAAAAGGACCATTTGGTCGAGGAATCACTCCTCTGACTGTTCGTATTGTGTGCTTTACCGTGCACAATTTACACTAGCCTGTGGCAGTAAACTTTTGACATATGATGCAATTTACTATATAAAAAGCAACGTGTTCTAACAGGTTCGGTATGAAGCAGTCCTCCACGATAGTTGCTGCAAGGTTCTCCCTAGTTACTTGTGCAGGGTAGTGTAACTGTTCTAATGCCACCCTTAATAAGGCAACAGGCATAACCAGTTTACCAGTGCTGTCCTGATGCCACAATGCTTCAGAAGGGGATAAAGAACATCCCCTACGTGTCCACAGCTCTTTTTCTTCCTGTGGAGCCCCACCTTGAACTTCCATCAATTGTGTTTTTGACAAATGATTAAATCCTTGTTACGCTCACCTGGTCTCTGCGGAGGCGTTGGGGCACAGTTGCAGCCCTCCCTGGAGTTATATCACCCTCTTCTGGTTTCGTCCCCGGTGGATCAGCTACGGGCGGCGACAATCGGTGGCACGGCTCCTGAGTGGATATGGGAAAATGTGAATGCTCTGATAGGTGACTGTGGTATCTCCCTAACCCTTTGACCCAAGGTGCGATTTCAGTGGGCACGTACCCTGCCATTTCTAGAAGTTGCACGTGCAGATGCAGATGGAGGTCACACCCAGACTAATTACACACAAGTGAGAAGTTCTTGAGAGTATTCCTGCCCATAATAAAAAGAGTTCCGTTCCCTTCCAAGAACTTCTGCACATAATGAAAAGGTCTTGTTTAAGTTCTTCCATGAGCCTGGCGTCAAAGGCGCCAGGACTGCGTCCAACCAGGCACCCCATGTATAAACGTCCCAAAGGGACGTGCGTGAACCATGATCCCCCCTGCTCTCTCCACTTCATGGTGCGCTCCTGTGATCCTGGGCAAGTGGCTATTACAATCCTTCATTCACAACCATAATTGTGAACATTTTTTCTTTCACATCAAGAGTATTAAAACTGGAAATATCAGATGAATATGCAACTTGTTAAGCCTCTTTGCCTGCGGCTTGGTTTCTGTGTGAAATAAAGTCAGTTCTCTTAGTATGTGATGCGCACTTAAAAATGAGAATGTAGTCTAGCACTTACTACACCTTCAGATTCCCTGTTAGCTTTGTGCCTTAACACAGCTGAACCTGAATGCCTTTCTCCAACAGTTTGATCAATTTTTGAAGACCCAGCAATAAAGAAAACCTCCCCCACTGCTAGAGCATTTTCCTTTACCCTCAGGATCTCATCATAGAATTCCTAGTAATTGGAGCAATCATGTACTTGCTCGCCCGCTGCCAATGGTTCGGCCACAAACGTGGCAGGATTCAGTATTTTACACCTGACTCATCTGATCTCTGGATTCGATATGAGCACCTCATAAGCAGAAGCTCTTTGAGACATCAATGTACCCTTAGGTTTCTTCAAGACAGCAAATAATTCATGCTCAACAAATAAGTTATGGAACACCCCATCACTATGCTTGTGGACTTCTCAATAGCGAGTGTGGCTGCTGCCAGCGATTGTTCGTAAGGAAAGTGTCCTCTCATAACTGGGTCTAGAATCCCACTATAATATGCTATGGGTTTGTACCCTAATGTGGTTCTCTGCGTGAGTGAGAACTTCTGTCATAACTGTTCCATTTGTGTGTGAAAACAGGAAGAACTTCTCAGAATGATTGGGAACTCCTAAAACTGGAGCTGTGCAAATTTCTTTTTTTCAATTCATCAAACCCCTCCCCCATTTCCTTAGTCCATTCAATATTTTCCTTGTTCACCTATGCTTTCTTCAGGACCTGCAAAAGGGCTCTTGTATATGAATTATATTCAAATACCCATGCTCTGACATAATTACACAGTCCCAGAAACTGTTGGATTTGCTTTATCGTGTGTGGTTTTGGTGTTTTCATAATTGCCTCAGCTCTTCCAGGTGTAACTTTCTTTCCTTCATGCAAAATTAACTGACCTATGTATACCACCTCTTCCTGACAATATTGCAATTTCTCCTTATCCACTTTGTATCCTTTGTCTGCTAGAATAATCATTAATTGAATCGAGTCTCATCTGCACTCCTCTTCTGTTGTGCTACAGACTAAAATATCATCTACGTACTGCAGCACAATGCTTGGCAAATCAATATTGCTTAAGTCCATCTGCAGGACTCTATTAAAGATTGATGGAGACTCACAGTACCCTTAGGGCAAACGTGTGCTTTTCTGTTTAGCCTGACGGAATTTAAATGACATAAAATCTTGGGAATCCTTGTGCAACAGGATTGAGAAAAATGCATTTTTCAAGTCAATCACCGTAAAATGTCGTGCCTCTGGGGGAATACTGCTTAAAATCATCGCAGGATTCGGAACTGGAGGAAACTCTGCCTCTACAATCTGGTTAATCGGCCTCATGTCCTGAATTAAACGCCACAACCACCCTATGATTTTTTTACAGAATACACTGAGGTATTACACATTGACTCTGACGTCAACAAGATGCCTTGTTCCATCATTGCCGATATAGTTTTAAAAAGCTTTCACCTGCTTCTCAAGACATAGGATACTGCCTTGCTCGAGGTAAAATTGCCCCTGGTTTCAGCTTACTCTTAACTTCTCCACTGCCTTCATCAGGCCTACGTCATAGGAGCCCATAGTCCATAAAGAGGTTGGCACATTTTCCATGTCCTCATCAAAAAATGCGGTGGGATTTCTCTTCTTTCTATCCTAATCCAATAAGTAATGCTCGTCTCGAACACCACTTCATCGTCTGACAGATCGTCTTTAAATGTATTTTCGTCAGTGACGTCAATCTGTTCCCTTCCCTAATGGCAATTACCATTCTCCATTGCCTGCCCTCATCATCAGTTCCTTCAAGCATGGCCAATTCCCCTCGTACTATGGCTGACTGTAATTCTAGGGGAATAATCTGTCCCCCCTCTTCATCCATAGGCACCTATGGCCTGAACAAGAATTTGTCTGTAGCCTCATTATTGTACCCACTAAACCGGGTAGCCACATCAATAAAATGCGTACCCCATAGTGAAAAACCTCTGGTTCTAACGAAGTTCCTCGCAGAGCTATTTGTCCTGTAAAGGCCATGATAAATGTACCCACGTTTAAATAATGTATTCCTGGCATGGAACACACAATACCTTTGTCAATTAAGGATATCATGATATTTAGCTTCTTCATTAAATCTCAGCCCAGAATATTCACTGGTGTCTGCCTTGAATACAACAATGGGACAGACATATCACATTCTCCTATAGAGACTGGTAATTTCTCAGTGAAAGGAAATCTACTTGTAGCTCCAGAGAAGCCTTGAGCATTGAACCTGCATTGAACCTGATAATGAAAATGTTCCCTCTTGTTTACATGAGCAAGTTGCCCCAGTGTCTACTAAAAAAAGAAAAGGATTTGCCTCCTATGGTAACATCATCCCTTGGTTCCTCTTGAGGATTCTGCATCACCGATAGCACTGAACACATCAAGTCACCCTTTGAGCTGTCCTATTGTGGGTACATGCTTATTCCCATACCTGTGAAAGGACTCCCTCCCACAAGAGTGACACCCCCTACTCTAGGTGTCAATAACTGTCCTGTGTTTGCACTTTGCTTTATCTGCATGGGTGCGTAATGTGACTGCCCTTGCAGCAGATTCAATGTTGCTTGCTGTGGTTGTAAAGCCTGTTGCAATAGCAGCGCTTGCCCCTGATACACTGGCTGAACTTGGGCAAACCTATCCCTACTTTGTGGGCTATATGCTGGAATTTAAGCTGTCCCCCCTCTTGAGACTTGCCCATTTTGCACATACCCTTGACTCCCACATGTTCGTGCAATATGCCCTGTCATTCTACATGTCCAACACACAGGGGGGAGTCTTCTAATCCGCCCTCCCTGCATGCTTTGATTATCATTCTGCACATTCTGAAAACCACTGTGGTTATTCTGAAAGCCTCCTTGATTATTCTGAAAACCTCCTCTTCCTCTGAAATCAGTTCACTGCCTCTCGGCATGAACCCATTCCCTCCTAGATCCAATTGTTGCTGATTATTTGCCTGTGACATACCTGTTGCTTGCTGTGTTCCTAACCCGTCTCCGCTTGTCAGCACCGCTCCTTCTATAATGCATTTTGACAATTTCTTCTGTACTAATTTAGCTTCCTCAAGTTTCCTAGCATATTCTCTCTTCTTATTTTTCTCTAGCAACAGTTGGCAATGATGCGCAATGGTCGACTGTATTTCTGGCCATGGCTTTGCTTCCATTCCCACTAGTTTCTTGAGCTGTCTCTGTACCTGTTCTGGAAGTCCCTGGCACAAAATATGATAGAATACAGGTATTGATTTCCCCCTTGGCTCTCAATTTTCCAATGACCACTGTTCCTGAACATTTTGAATTTAAGCAAGCGGATCTTCATTTTCTTGCATCTTATGGGCCACAATTGCACCCATATCTGACGTATCACGATATTGCACTCTAAGCATTTTCCAGACTTCCGCCCTACAATTATTGAACAGTGCCCCATTATGCGCGGTGTTCTGTGCTGTGACAGTTGAGTATCTTGCTCTTGTCCAAATGTCATTAGCCCTCTCCCCAAGGATAGCTGCTAGAAGACCCTTAATGTCTCCTACGGCTAAGGTATTTTCTACTTTTATTTTTTCCAATTCATAAATCCATTTCCCTGTGCCCGCCATTAAGCTGGGAAGTTTACATCTTAAATTGCATTTATCCATCTGCTCTCGGACCCCTCCTTTCTCTAATTAAGGGAATCGCAAAAATCCAAATTCGCAATCGGCTCCCATTGTCTGCCTATCCATAGTAGGTACAATGGTTCCTGATCGCATTCTGCCTGATAATGACCTCAGCCTACTCACACATAGTGGCGATTCCCCCTTCTCACTATGAGATCGCCCTTCAGGTCGCTCTGGGTATGCCAAAGGCTCTGGTGTCCTTTCTTTAGGTTGGTCTAAGTGTGACCATCTTACTTCCTTCTCTGTCTGGAAGCATCCCTCAGGACCACATGCACTGACACCCTCCTCCCCACGTAAGGGTTCCCTGTCTTCATCTGACATATCCTGTCCCCAACTAGTATGGCTGTGATCTTTCTCATCTCTGTTTAGAGTCAGCCTGTCCAAAGACAAGGCTCTGTGCTTGACACTAGACAGGCTTCCTTCTTTGCCTTGTGGCTGGGCAACTTCAAATCGATCTTCTTTTCCCCTGTTCCTTGATTCACTTTTTGCTCTCATCTCTTGACAAGCTTTATCGATTCTGTCTCTGATATTTCCTATCTCAGAAATTCTCACCTAGGTTTACCCTAGAGGGTCCTGCCATTGCTTATTGTGATAGGAGAAACCCCTCTATGTCGCCCCATAATACTACTGGACTTGGTTCAATAAGCTCTTTCTCAATGTGATCAATGTTGCGCATCCTTTGTCTTCTCTGTCATTCCATTTCCTCATCAAATTCCCTTTGTTTCTTTGCTTCCCCTCTAACCCTTTCTTCTTCCTGTCTTTTCACTTCCCTTCTTTCATTTGTCCTATGCACCGTTTCGTCTCTGCTGCTTTGCATTCTTTTATCTCTTAATTTCTGTTCTTCCTCTTCTTCTCTTTTCTTTTCTAATCTGTCTCGTTCTTCGAATGCTCTTTGTCTATTGTCCTATCTTCTTTGCTCTTCTGCTCTATCTTCCTTTCTTAGCTGTTTCATCTGTTCTCGTCTTTGTCTACTCTTTCTTTTATACTCATCTTATTTCAATCGTTTCTCTCATTCCCTGTCTTTTTTATCCTGCCAGTTTTGATCTTCCCTTTGCCTTACTTTCGCGATGCTCTTCCCATCAAGTTTGAGCAATATCTGTCCACCCATCCATACATTATGTATGAGCGCTATCTCAGCAGTTTTGGCTCTTTCTCCTTTCCATCTCTTAATTTCTCGTTCTATTTCTAGGGTCACACTTGGTCGTTCACTTTTTCCTTTATCCTGTAAGACTTTAGAGATGACTTCCTTTTCTGAACTCATTCCTGGAATTTTGTCACTGCTATAAGCAGGCGGTTCATGTATTGGATTACTGTACCCTGTTGCTGCTTTTAGTTCCCTTAATGGATACAATCCTTGATCTTTTATACTACCACCATTTACTTCAGGCACAGTGGGGGGAGCAGAAGGATCAACACCCCCCACTTTACACTTGTTAAGCATTCAGTCCTCAGGAGGTGGATCTATCCATTCCTCCTGGTACATCTTCCAAAGTTCTTAGCTAGCTAAGCTTTTTTCCAATTTCTTTCCTGTGTATGCAGCGTGCAAGTATGTGGTCATGTGTTGCAAAATCGCTTTGGACAATGATCCCCCTTGCGGCCATGGCATGAACATTTTATCTGCCGTGCCCTTAACCCATTCTGCACTATACTGCTTAAGTTTGGATGCATGATTTGGCAGTTGCTTACACAGGTGCATCAGTGGAGTAGCATCCTCCATTGCAACAGTCTTAATCGACTGTTGATACTTACTGTTATTTTACTCCAAATATGTTTCAATCGTCACCGCTCCAAACTTCTATTTCACACTTTACTTCAATCTATCTATTCAATCGGCGCCTACAATGACTAAATAAAAAGATTTGTTTACTCTCAACCTCTAAACACAACCTATTATTTCTCGCTCTTCGACATCTCATTCTTTTCTCTATTCATAACATACATAAAATACACAAACAGACAGACTATCTGGCCTCAACATATATCTCTTCTCAGCGTTCCTCACTGCTATTCTTGCCCCTAAAAATACTCCAATAGGAGTGTAAATTATTCCCTTTCACAACCCTTGTATGTGTGTTGTCTATTTATCCACTTTGAATTTGAAATAACTTCTTCTAAACATTCCTTGAACGTAGGACTCTGGACTTATCTGTGAAGCTCTTCGTCATTAACTAAATAACAAACCAACCCTCCGTTACTTTCTTCCCATTATCACTTTCCCCTATTATTATTCATTCATTTATTGCAACCTTTCTGAATCTACTCACCATTTGCTTTTCAGCTCCTGACCCTCAGGTTCATCTCCTCCTCAACCGGACACCGTTGCTTTCGGTCCGCTTAGCTCCTTGTGGAAACCAGGAGGGGATTTCATCAGAGGGACCCTGCCCACCATCTCGGTTCTTCTTGCAAGATTTCTATTCGCCCGCTCTCCACAGGAAACCCTGCGATCTTCGGGATAGATGGCAGAGGGTACCAATAGTCTGAAAGACTGGGAACAAACCAGTTTGGATACGACATCTACTGTCAGGTGGACAACTCATGCCCACCCCTAGTGCAAGTCATCTTCAACAATTATTAGATACATGGTACATCATTGGCTCTCAAACTATAAGACCCTTCGTTACATGGCCCTCTACAATTGGTTGGCATGCTCGTGCCAGTCTGGAACATTCAGCTCACTAGCAGCACATAAGCTTATACCACAGTTGTCCGGAGGTGGACTTGACTGTACCCCCACCCAATTAGCCCAACATCTCTCATCGCCCATGCCTTCTGCCATGAAGATTGTCTTTGAATGTGACCTTGCAAGTATCCTTGCCTCTGAGAATATAAGGGAGTGCAGGCATGTGCTATCGTTGTTCTGGAACTGCATGCCCAACTCTATTTTCATCCTTGGCTCACTTGACAGGAGACCACAATTCCGCCCATTTTCTGGAACTGCATGCCCAACTCTATTTTCATCCTTGGCTCACTTGACAGGAGACCACAATTCCGCCCATTTTGTAGCATTTAATTATCTTAACTGAATAAAGCTTAGCACTCGTGGTGTTCTTTCTTTGCACCTTAACAAGGGATGATTCAGCATCTCACATTCTCTGCCTTCAAAAATAGATAACCAGTTTTGGCTGCCTCAGCTTTGACACCATGCCAGACAGCCCGTACAAGCTCCTCCACGATCTTGGCTAATTCTCAGCTGCGACACAGCCCTCAGCCATTTTCTACATGCGTTTGAACTTACTAAAGTTCTGACACCAATATCTAGCCATATAATGGCAGCTCAACCCGTATAGCCAGCTTCTATGATCACTTGGTATACTTGCGTTATTGCATCTGTACAGTCATTGAACGATTTGCATTTCCTGTTGTGCTCTTCACACATGCAATCTTCTTTTTGCATTATGAAAGTTTAATTGATTCTTTATTTTGTCATCAGTTTCTATAAGGTCCAAACACTCTTTTCTTCAGCCAGTCTTCTCTCTGTGTGACGCTCGTTTCTTGTGATGTCACCAACTCCTTTTCTTGCTCTTTTCATATTTCTTCAGGGACTTCCTCCACAAGATTGTCATCTCTTCGGGAATACATCTGATAGGGTTTTCTTAGTGGGTACCTTCTCTAGAAGATTCGCTGCGGAATGGACACAACCGCTTGTGTCAAGCATGGCACAATTTCACGCTTCCAGCATATAGGTGGGAGGGGGGGCGGCACTTTCTGCAGAGGCATTTGGCTGCTCCTCTACACTCTTGTCCCTCGGCTCCACTCCTGTTCCTTGGCATTACACAATGCTGTAGTAGGAAGCATTGAGGGAAGTTGATTGACACTTTCCTACCCGATTCCCCATCCAGCATGGTGCATTGGATTACATGTGAGGGTTGTTGAATTTAACATCTCCACGGATTCCTATGAGTTGTGCTCTCTGCTGCCATCTGTAGGCTGCAGGTACAGAGGCCTTGCAGGCGTACACTTTGAAACCATTGTGAAAACGCCCAAAATATTGCTTTGCAAGTTTCCTGTGCCTGCAGCCAATAATTCTGTCAGCCATCACTGATTCCGGCAGTCTCATCAGATGGACAGGTAAAAATTGCCATAATGTGCCCATGCAGCCTAGGTATTAAACATATCTTGTTACTAACAAATACAATTTTGCCTTGGCAAGGTTTTGGGAGTAGCATTCATCTGGATAATACTATGCTTTTACTGACAATTATCTTTTGACTGATAAAGTCAGGAGTACTACATGACATCTTTATCATATACATATATTTCTGTATTATTACTTGGCTTTTAAAGGAATGTACGTGGAGGCTGTTATCCAGTGTTCTAGGTGAATATTTCTGGTGTTACATATAACTTTATTTCTGAAAGGTGGCCATTTTGCAGGGAGTATATGCTCTTCCTGAACTCCCATAAGGAATCCCTTTATGCTCCGCCCATTCCCGCAGTTAAGTGGTTAGCAGCTTTGACTTCTCAATAGACTGGGCCCAGTCTACATGCAGGTCGCCCCCAATGGAAACAACTATGCCACTTTTTTATATACAAGGGTATCATGAAAATGAGACTGTTGGCAGACTTCATTTTCATGTAAAAAGCATTCAGATAGATTTCCCAACATTTCTAAAAACCCATGCGGTTCACCATAGCGAATGGCAATCTAACACAAACATATGTTTGTATTTGCACCTTATGTTATGTGTTATGTTAAGGAATCTGTAAGTGCAAGGCCACCAACAAAGTGTTCCTTGGTGCAAGCATGGCAGGGAGTGAGGACAATTGAAAATGAAACTCTTCCCGACATGCTTGCATGTCAAAAATGGATAACCCAGGACAGACACCCCATACAAGTTCCTCCACGATCTTGGCTAATTCTTAGCTGCAACACAGCCCTCTGCCATTTTCTACGTGCGTTTGAACTTACTAAAGTTGTGGCACCAATGTCCAGCTTCCATATAACGGCGACTTCACCTGCAGTCTATTCACTACATATAGCCAGCTTCTATGATTACTTAGTATTCTTGCATTACTGCATCTGTACAGTCACTTAACGATTTGCATTTTCTGCAGTGCTCTTCACACGTGCAATCTTCTTTTTGCATTATGAAAGTTTAATCGAGTCTTTATTTCGTCATCAGTTTCTATAAGGTCTATACACTCTTTTCTTCAGCCAGTCTTCTCTGTGCATCACACTAATTTCTTATGATGTCACTTGGGAACACTTTAATTTCAATTGGGAACACTCTTACCATACACACATGTAAGCAGTGTTATCAGTTGAACTAAAGCCCTCCCCGACATGCGAGCATGACAAGGAGATTTTCATTTAATTTGTGAGTGCCACTTGCCAAGGCAAGTGGCGTTACAAACAAAAGTTAACGCTACCTGGAATGTCAGCACACTGCCTTTTGCCCTTTATATTTGCACCCCGCAGTGCAAATGACAAAAACGTGTCAGCTGAGGCTGCTTACATTACAGGGAACACATTATAGAAAATTCACCCCTCAGGAGATTATTTTCAATTGAGTCATAACGTGAGTGAAAGGCGTAAATGTAAGTCTTAGACTTCCATTCATGCCACGCTTCATTTTCAAGCATTTGTATGGTGGAAAGGAGAAGCAGAGCACAACTTGTGTTTCCGCAGCTTGCATCCTCTCTGCCATAAAATGCTGCAGCATCTGCGCAAGCATGGATTTTCATGCTGGAGATCCCTATGAGGTCCGCCTGCTTTAAGCACCAGCATAAAGCAGGCAACCCCCATGGGGATCCATTCTGCAGGCTCGCTGCCATGCGAGCATGGCAGGGAGCATGTATCATTTAAATTAAACCTTTCCCGACATGCTCGCTCGTCAGAGAGGGTTTCATTTGATTGAGAACACTGCTTATCATGCCCGCATGGCAGGGAGTGTGCATGGTAAGCAGTATTCCCAGTTGAAAGTAAACCGTCCCCGACGTTTCATTTAATTTGTGAGCACCTCTTGCAATGCAAGTATGGCAAGCAGCGCTCACAATCACACAAACAAAAGTAAACTCTGCCTGGCATGCCGGCATGCCAGGCACCATTTATTCACTTTGCACTGCAGAGTACAAATGCGGAGGGCAAAAGGTGGCGTGCACGCTTATAAGTTGCCTTTTACCCTTTACATCAACACCCTACAGTGCAAATAACAAAACTTTGGTTGCGGGGAGCCACTCACATTACAGTGTAAATGTAACAGCTCCCAGCCGTTAAATTATGTTTTCATAGAAAATTAGCCCTTTACACTTTAATAGAAAAAGAAAAGCTCATAGGACTACCCTTGAACCTTAGACCGCCGACATTGTAGCGGTCTACTGGAATCGACTGGTCCCCTGTATTCTCAGTATCTCGAGACCGTTTACTGGTCGCAGACCTCAATTGGGGTAAAAAAAGTCTAACATACCTGGTGCGAAACCAAAAGTTCCATCCTATCCTAATGACATGAGACCCTAAATATTTTAGATTTCCCCTTGATTTTGGATTTTGTCCAGTATTTGCTTGATGACTCCTCATCTGAATCCTCACCAGGGATTCACATGCCATGTGTGCTCCCTTTAAATCCCTCAGGGTCAGTCTGTCCCAAAGGCACCCTGTTTCCTTGTGCAAGCTTCCTAAGAACGCTGCCTGCATGGCCCACTGGCTGGTGGCAGCCTTTGTTTGGTTTTACTGAGGTATGCCCTACTCAACCTCAGGGATGTTCCTACAAGGAACCACTCTGCAATTCCATCCGCCAGAGATTACCCCATGAGTGGGATACCGATGTGAACATAATATGCCATGGCTACTGGCTTCCTGACGTGCAAGAGCTACTGTTCCCTGAACCATATATGATGTGTTTGTAAATGGTCCCTGGGATTCCAGAATTAATATACACAAGAGAGGAAGTCCAGTATGTAGCCCAAGAAAGCTGAATGTGTTCATTCACCAGAACCAGCCCTTTGGATTCTTGTGATTAGAATCTGAGTGTTGATACCAGCCCCCATTCTACTAAATAGCAAAAGAGTCTGAAGCCTTACCAGGTAGAAGAACAGATCCAGACCCAGACATTTTAACACAGTCTCCAAATGCATCAGTCAATGTGTCGGACCTCCAAAAAATAGTTGCTGACCTGGACAACAAATGTGAAGATCTCGAAAACAGATCGAGATGGGATAACATAAGACTGAGATTTTTACAAGAAGGGGTTGAAGGTGATGAACTGGTTGGTCTTTTGTGAGAACTGTTTGTCCTACTGCTCCGAGAGGACTAACCTGAGTCATTGAAGACAGACAGAGCCCATAAAGTCAGCACATTTAATTTGAGTCAACGCAGTCCAGGAGATATCTGGTTTAAGCCGCACTCATATGCGCTCAAAGACAAAATGCTCCATGAGGCCAGATCTAGAGGATGCACCAACTTTAGAGGCTGAAAAATTCAAATATTTCAGGACATGTCAAACGCTATCTTATTGAAAAGGCAGTGCCTTAACCCCATCACAGACAACTGGTCTAAAAAAGGGATCCGCTATAGATGGACGTTTCCCGTCGGAATACAATTCGCCTGGAACAAGCAGCAACACCTGATTAGTGACCTGAAGAAAGCATGCAAACTGCTCAAGAATGAGCTTCCTGAACAGCGACCAGAACCAAATCCAGGGAATGCATCTAAGTTGAAGGTGAGAACTTGGTTGACAAAAGGCTCCATATCGCAAACAGAGAGAATCCATGTGATGCCACATGAATGGTAGTGGGTGAGTCAGACATGCCTTTGGGTTGCCTGCAGAGGAGATGTGACACCTGATAGTGGCAGAAGATTCTGCGTTCCAAAGAGTAACCACTGAGACAAATAAGATCAGAGAATATGAAGATTGTCTGTATTATAGCGACACTGTTAATCTTGAACTCAATACTATGAACATTAAAAATGACTAAGGGGACTACTCCATCAATGGCTATCGAGGAGGAGGCCCATGGAAGGTGTGTGGGTGGGGGATGTGAGGTGAAGGAAGTGGATCCATGTTCTCATCAACACTGTATTGTATTATAGTTGGGGGGAAATGGTTGGGAGAGGGGAGCTCTAGCAAGTTGGGGACACAGTTCTCAGGTGACGGACCACCAGGCAACAATGATTGAACTGCAAAAATGATTACAATACTATCCTTAAACATCAGGGGCCTGAAGTCCCCTAATATAAGGATTAGATTGTTTACTTGTTGGGAGATCTGAACATTGAAACAGCCCTGATTTAGGAAACGCATCACCTGAATAAAGGCGGGAAGAGACTGAGAAACAAACACTGCAGGGGTCAACTAGTCGCTTCGGCAGCAATAAAGAAAGCAGTGGTGGAATTACTGTGTAGAAAAGACTTTGCCTTGATGGTGGTAGAGACCCTGGTTGATCCAGACTGCAGATGTTTGCTAGCAAACTGTACATTTGGTAACAGATTGCTCACATTAGCATGTGTTTACTCCCTGAAAACAGGACAAAGGATTCCAACGATTGCAAATTTCACAAAGGGAGATTTAATTTTGGGAGGTCACTCGAATACAATCGTGAGTAAGGCACTGGAACATTCAGCGGGAAACAGGGCACAATGGATACAGGTCACAGAGAATCTCAAACAAGAGTTAGTGAACCTCTTTATTTTTGACGCTTGGCGGGACAGACTACTCTTACTTTTCACATGTACACAGAACATACACGAGGATGACTATATTCTTGGCCGACACTCTAAGAGGGGATATGTAAGACGTACAGATGGGGGAGATAACCATCTCCAACCATGGACCAGTCATAGGCAGGTTAAATTTGGATGCCCTGATGACAGTACAACACGCCTGATCTACCTAGAGACCCTACAATTAGAGAGGAAGTAGCAACACAGATGAACAAATATTTTTAGGGCAACTTACCTGGCGAAACGTCCTTTAACCTTACATGGGATATGTTTAACGCAGTAGTGAGAGGGCATTTTGTCTCTCTGGGTGCACATTTAGCTAGGCTGAAGAGAACTGAAAATGAGAAGCTCCTTAACGAGCTGGAAGAGCTAGAAGGACAATACAAAGAGAGAGGCTGCCCTAGAATTCTGAGGAAGATAACAGCGATAAGGGGCCAAATACACACCTTGGCAGCCAACAAGGCGGAACACACTCAATTAAACTGTAAACAGACAGTCTATGAGAAAGCTAATTGGACTGATACATTATTAGCCCAGGCGCTAAAATTTAAAAGAGCAAAAAACGTGAATCAGAGCTACAAAAGAGCCAGGGGGACTCCTTATAAATGACAGTGAGGCAATAGCAGACATATACCACACCTTTTATGAGAAACTATACGCGGAAGTAAGGGTAGACGAGGGAAAGTGTTGGACATATGTAGAGGAGGCGGACTTCTATCGGATGAACAGAGAGAGCACCTGGATAGGTACATTACGGTTTAAGAAATTGTTCAGGCCGTAGAATTGCTAAAGGTTAAAAAGGCACTTGGCCCTGATGGCCTGATGGTCCAATTTTAGAAAACATTTTGTAGGGAGCTATTAAAGCCGATAAGTGTGCTTTTTAACTCCTTCTAGACAACAGAGAAAAGCGCGGAGGCAATGAGGTTTACAAAAGCCTGGTAAAGATCCTGAGCAGTGTGGGTCCTCTCACCCCATGGTGTTATTGAACCTTTATGAAAACACATTTGTGAAAATATTGGCACTAAGGCTCGAAACAGTGCTCCCAGGTCTGGTCCACCCGGACCAGACTGGTTTTATAACAGGCAGACAAACATTTGACAATGACAGAAAATCAACCCAGTTAATAGTCAAGACGTAGAGATTTCGGAAGATCAAACCCTGTTGCTGACATTAGATGTCGAGAAGACCTTTGACAGGGTCAACTGGACCTTCTTGAAAGAGTTGCTCACGGGGTCAGGATTGGGGCCCAAGCTGATCCAGTGAATGTCTGCCATCAATATAGAACATGGTGAGGAAGGATAGCACATGGGGCAACGCTTTTGTCTTCGAAGCAGCGCAGCTCAGGTTCGAATCCGATCCCGCACTTGATATTAATCCCATTATGAAAGAACAATTATAATATTTAAAAAGGGACCAGACAACGTTCCCTCTTTCACCCCTACTTTTGCACTTGTAATGTAACTACTTGCAAGGAAAAAAAGGAGCCAATATGGACATACAGGGGATTGCATTTGGGAACGCTAAATATATAAAATTGCATTGTTTGCCGACAATGTTATACTGTCCAGCTGAAACCCACGGGATCTATGTGATCACTGAGACCACACATAATTGCGACGGCCGAAAATGCCAACTTTTTAAAAAATTAAACCCTCTTTGCATCACATAGATATGCGGGGGAGACCCCCGCACCCCCCCCATACTACTATAATATCCCATACCCCCCACATATATATGTGGTGTAAGGGTGGTTTGAAAAAAAAAAGTCACAATTTTCGGCCGTCGCAATTCTCAGGTCGACATTTTTGTACGATTCCAAACCCACGTAACTCATTGGCAGCAGTGCAAGGGGAAATGGATAGCTATGGGTTGACCTCGGGCTTCCAAGCTAATTTAGACAAGTCAGAGATGTTGGGGGTCATTCCGAGTTTGGAGGTAGTCATGGTGCTCCATGGCTGCCTCCAAACCCCGGTCCAGGTCTGGTCTGGCTGAATGGGGACTTACCGGGTCATTCCGACCTTGGAGGACCCGGTAAGTCCACATTCAGAAAACCATTCCCAATTCCCATTTGAGCCCCCATAGGGCTCAATGGGAATGGGGAAGGCGCTAATTACGGGCCCGCAAATAACAGGCCCGTTATTAGCTCCCTGGTCCCTTAGCGGGTCCCGCAAAGGACGTGTGGTCAGACCACACGTCCTTTGCGGGTCCCGCTAAGGGACCTCGGAATAGGGCGGTAAGGGTTTACCGGCACCGGCATCCTTACCGGTGCTGCTAAACCCTTAACGCCCAACTCAGAATGAGGCCCATTGAATTTAACTACTCAACTGGGAGTTAAGTCTGCAAACATGATATCCGTTCAAATGAGCAAAAGATAATATTAAATACCTGGGTGTGCGGCTTTCTGATACAAATGAAAGATGACTTGGCTAGGCGCAGGAAGCTCACTATCTCGTGATTTGGTAGAATAAATGTAATCAAAATGAATATTCTTCCACGCCTCCTATATCTCTTCCAGGCACTCCCGAGTGTAGTTCCATGGCAGGTAGTTAAGAACTTGCAAAAAGAAGTCACGAAATGTTTATGGAGGGGGAGGAAAAGCAGAGTCACTAGTGCAACCCTGATAGCAGAGACAAACAAATGCGGATTGCAAGCCTCAGACTTTCAAACCTATTAGGATGCAGCACAAATACAGATATTAAGGGAATGGTGGCAGGTTCACTCACCTAAACAGTGCATGGCTGTGGATACAGCAGTAGGGGGAATACCTCTGTGGAGAGCACTATGGTTACCCAAACCAATGAGACCACCCTCACTATGTATTAGTCCAAGCACCAGGACGATGCCTGCGACATGGAACAGGCTGGCGATACCTAGGGGTCTTACCACCCTCCCCTCTCCATTCCCCTACCCCCCCACATCCCCCGATTCATGAGAATACAGACTTCACGCCGGCCTTCATGAAGGGTGATTTTTCGGGGTTGGAGAGATAACAGAGGCTGGTGCATCTCAGACTTGTTTAAAAATGGGGATATTAACACCTTCATGGAATGTAACCAGGAAGATCGCCATCGAAACAGGACCGGTTTCAATAGCTTCAAATTAAACATTGTGCTCTAAATCAAGTATCAGGGATGCGGCAACGAGATAAGTGACACCTTTTGAAAGATGTGTTGTCAGGGACACCGAGACGAGGGGGCTAATCTCCACCATTTACTGCATCCTACTCAATATCAAAGAAGGAATTAGTGGGCTTACATGGGAGCCCGGGAAAAGGACATTGGTAGGTTGGTCACAGAGAAAGAATAGGAGGGCATGTGATTGAGGGCCAAGAGAGCTTCCACAGCGGTCCAGCTGAAGGGGGTGGCATAGAAAGTAGTTGTGCGCTGGAATTTAACCCTGATGCAGATTAATAAAGTGAGCGCCGAGACTCAAGGGCAGCGTTTGCGGGAGTGCGCAGAAGAAGGGACCTTCATCTACATAAGGTGGACGCGCTCTAAAATGACATAATTTTGGAAAGAGGTCCTGATATATATACAGGTCAGATGGTGTTGAGATTACATGTAGAGGGAGTATAACCCCGGACAGCCACTGAGGATGCAGCGGTAACTCTGCTGCTTTTCGTGGCAAAGATGGTCATTGCTACGAAACGGAGGGACTGCGAGACACCGCACATAACTCTATGGTGGGCCAGGCAATGGTCAGTATTGCCACTAGAAAATGAACAGCTGACCTAACAGATACGAGAGAGCTTCACCCGCAGATGGGAACTGGTTATGTCGTTTCTATCATCCAACTTTATTTACACCACATGCTGGCATTGACTTAGAGCGATGAATTTGTTTTACATTCTTGACCCCACCAGAGACATGCTTGCAGATTCACATCAGAGATTAGTGGGCAGATAGGAGATATGGGTACATTGTATTTACCGTGGCCAAAGGATGTGGATTGATTCTGTCTCTGTTTTACACTGTAATGCTAGACCGGGTTTGGAGGAGTGGGGGAGAGGTGTTTTGCTTGTTAAGATGGAGATAATTATATAAATCTGGGGGAAATTGTGCTAAATGTGGTGTCTCGTTGATAAATAGGTTGTTACTCGAAACCAATAAACTGCTTTTGACAAAAAAGAAGTGTGATGTTGTAAAGAAATCCTTAACACGTGTTTCACTCTAACTGTAACTTCCTCAAGAGGGCTTGCTTCAAAACAGACTCTGTGTACTGTTATGATCTTGCACGTATGAGCATTTTGCATGTATTCTCATGCAGAGGAAGGGAGAAAAATCTGCTTCCACCCATCGAGCGAGCACGAAGATGCATGAATAGTATAGTCCAATTTGAGGATTTATGAATTTAAAGCCCACTATCATTTTTTTTAGCATCATCATATATTCTGTACTCCTGATGAATCCTGTGTCAATAATTCAAAAGGGTGAAACTTGATCATTTCAGCTATGAAACACATTTCTATAACATATGATGGTGCAGAATTAATCAATTTGCATAGTGTAGAACAGCACACCTGATAACTGTTATTACATGGCTAGACTTGCCCACATTGGTGCAGCCAGTCTGAACATGTTGCAGTGGCATGACATTTCTTACTGAGTTTTAAGGGTAAAGCAAACTTGATAAGTGTTCACAATATAGTACAGTACATACATAGACTGTCCCACATTGGTGCAGCCAATCTGGTTATATTGTTGAACTGTGAAATGGCCTTTTTTACAAGGATAAAGCAAACCCGATAAGTGTTATTATGAGGCTGAATAGCCTAAATTGGTGCAGTTGGTCTGGCTTCATTTTGTAACTGTGGCATGACGTTTTTGTGACTAGACTGGCCTACGTTAATGCAGCCAGCCTAGATTTATTTTCTTACTATGTCATGGTATCTTTCACTAGACAACAAGGGTTAAGGCAAGCATAATTTGTGCTTTTATTTGGCTAGACTAGCCTACACTAGTGTAGGCAGTCTGTATATATTTCCGTACTGTGGCATGCCATCTTTTACTGCCATCAGTGGTAAAGCTAGCATGATGAGGGGTTCTTACATGCCGATACTGGCCTACATTGGTTTAGTCAACCTGGACATATTTCTGTACCGCTATTGTACTGGCAAAGTGAAGAAGAGTATGTTCTTGTATGCTAATACTGACATATATTCATCTTGTTTGAACATGTATGGGCACAGCAAACATGAAAGTGTTTTTACACTGGCATATATTGTGGGCACAAATATCATAAAAATAAGATGGAAAATGTTCTTTTGCACTGTTGGCAACTTTCATCTATTGCATTTATTCACATGTTACCCTACACAAACGAGGGTCATCTTAAGCGTTTTTGTGGCCCTGGGCATGGACATCTTTGGAGCCCCCCTCCACCAAACCAAAGGAATTAAGTGATCAAGAATATCTGGTGGCACCCCCCCCACCACCATCATGATCCTCACCTATAGGTGGATATGATGCCTACAGCATTCAAAATAAGCATGTTTACACCCTTTAAGTCCCCTTACCTTCTTCATTCTTGCTCTAATCAGAATGATAAACAAGTATCATTTGAAGGCCAACATTAGCAATCTACGAAGAAGCTACTTCTTCTCTAGTATAGAAACATGATACATTTATCAACAGCATCCAGGAAAGTATGCAGCCTGTAGTATTAATGCAGGACTATGTAAAAGGTACATGTAACCCAGAATAGGCAGAGAACTCACATTAGCTGCCTCAGAGAATGCAAAAGTGCTCAAGCATGGATAGAGTAGACCACTTTTAAGGAAGGAGAAAACTACACACAGCACATTATGGATACTGAATGCAGATTAGAAGCTACCAGGAAGGTGTCTCTATCCAGACCGACTGAGATTAGAAGTGGGACATGGCTTTTAAATAGTGTTGCCATTGGAGATCAAGGGAACGAGTGCCTGTGATGTGCAGTATATCAATGCTCACTATTATAGTGGAAGCAACCCTATAGCCAGTGAAACTATGAGTGAGGCTTTTATGAAGATCATACCCTGAGAAGGAAATCACTCTGAAGGGCTGACAATTTTGAAAGGTTTAGGGACTGGCAATTCTGAGAGGTTAGGCAATAAAAGATTAAATGAGAGGCTTAGGATCACACATTGCTTAAGGGGTGAAGCTGGGATTTGGGCGAACTATGCAATTTCTGCATTTGAACACTTTCTTTTCCATTTCTTACCATGTACTAAAACATTCTTATTTTATAAAACTGACTTGCAAAGTACACATATCACATTTCCAAACCTGACAATTTTTAAAACCAAAATATTACTGAAGGACGTTATGCAAAATGGGAATGACTCTAGCTTCATTCTCTCCATCATCAAGGGAAGTATATAAGTACCAGCATACCAATCGATGTGATTTAACAAATTTAATCTAGGTATGTCTTTTGTACTTTTAAGCTTTAAATACTTCCAAAACAATGGGCCTCATTGCAAGTATGGTGGTAAGGCAACAACGGCGCCGGTATCGCTACCGGCACCGTTGCTACAAACCGCCATAGTAGGAGTTCTGCTCGCGGGTGCCCTTGCAGCCACCAGGTCTGACCTGGTGGCCGTACCGGCACCCACGAGCAGAACATGATGGTAGCACCAGTACCGTTATTAACGGTGCTACCACCCTCCCCATTCCCATTGAGCCCTATTGGGCCTGGCACCCGCGAAAGGGAAATTACTGGGTCCGGCTGGGCCGGAATAGCCTGGTAATTGACCATTTGCAGGTTCCGGACCCAGATGCAAGTTTGGAGGTTGCCTTGCCGGTTAAATGGGCAAGGCTACCTCCAACCTCATTATGAGGCCCAATGGCTTGTGAAATTGTCATTCATAAACGTGCAGAAAAACCTTTGACTTTTACACAGAAAGTAAAATGTTTTTTGTGTCAAATGAGCAGACCTTAAAATATGATTGCCCAAGGCCTACAACATCTGGTCCGATCTGGTCCGCTCTCTCCTGTCTACCAACCCTTCAACTCAAATGCCCTACATAAGAAGAAATATCAAGTAATGAGCTAAACGATGCAATTAGCATGCAAGAAGGCAAACCTCACAGAAGACAGCACAGTAATGCAAGAGATATTGTATGATTTGACCAGGATCACTGTTTCGTCTGCTGGCAAATCCAGGATACACACATGAACACTTTGGTTCCACAGTCTTGAATTTGGATACTTATTCACCTCTTGGACTATAAGTTTATGCTCATCTTTGGAGGGGATTGCTTAGGTTTCAGAACACCCCATCTGAACAAACCAATTTCTAGACCTTCACCATACGAATGACATGTTAGTTTTTATAGCAACCCCTATCTGGTGCAGGAACATTACTGATAATACCACCTCTTATGCTGCAAAACCAAGTACATATGCAGGTATGTTTATAAACTTCAGACATAGAAATATTCAGCCGGCCTTGCTGGAATGTGCTCTTCTAATATTTCATATGGACACATATGTCTGCAATGAGTGCTTAACACACTGAGCTAACTTCTGAACCATTGTGGCACTCAATTTATCAATATGGATTTCAACTTTGGCTATTGCACATGAACCACATAATTCCCACAGGAAGGAAAAAATGCTGCAGAAGTTGTGCCGTATGGAACACACAAACTGTATTCCACAGTGAACACAGAAAACATTACATGATTAATTGATCAAGGCAGAATGTACTTGTCAGAACAGACAGTCAATAGGTTTAGCGCCTCAGCAGCATGCCATAAAATCTCCTGGGGTGTACTATTTAAGTTTGATGATCAATGGAATCTTACTTTAGATCAGGCAGCCTTGTGGAGGACCCCTCCAAGGTGAGGGCCCTAGGCAAGTGCCCCTTTTGCCCCACCATAAAAAAAAATCTCTGAAATTTCCCTCCCCTTGCACCCTCCTTGACAGCCTTAACAACAGAGATGACGGGACGCAAATTCTGCTGCCCCTCTCTGGTAACTACTCAAATGATCCAGCAACCTTGAGTTTGGTCTATACAACGGTCCCAGCTTGGAAGGCAAATCATGGCCTCTGTCCCAACGACGATAAGACAGAGCTCCCCCTTGTATTGATATTGATATTTTATTTGTATTGCGCTCATACACAAGTGTTTCAGAGCGCGACGAGGCAAGGGAGGGGAACAAGGGAGAACAAAAACAACGATCTTACTAGGCCCAGTGATATTGAGAACGCGCAAGTGCAGGGGAGAGGGAAGGGGAAAGTGCAGGGGGGGAGGGGAAGAAGTGGAAAGTGCTGAACAAAGGATTACAAAAAAAGGTAACTGTTTTTGAAAAAAATGTGACCCTAAATACCTAGCCTTCGACATTGATGGAACTAGGATTCCAGTCTCACCAGCGGTAAAGACTCTTGGCGTCTACCTCGTTGCTACCCTCTCCTTGTCCCGTCAAGTAAATGCCATCACCTCATCTGCGGCATTTAGAACTAAACTGATAAACGCCACCAGACCGTTCCTCTCCACAGACAGTTGTCTAACCATCGCACGTACAGTAGTCGGCGCCAGACTTGACTACAGTAATGTGCCATTTGCTGGCACGTCTGCACACAATATTCAAAAACTTCAGACCATGCAAAATAACGCTTTGCGGACTGCCTTGAATATTCAGAGATCGGAACTCATCTCGGCAGCAAGAAAAGCGGTGCACTGGCTCCCCATTCGAGAGAGAATCACCTTTAAAACGCTCACGATCACACACACAGATGCATTTCTAAATGCCAAGGTCAATAAAATTGCCAAGACCCAATCATCCAGACCTAGCAGCATACCTTACACCCACAGACTGGCTCAACCCAGGTTTAAACGAACGAAAGCGGGTAGGGCGAGCTTCCCAGTCATCGCGGCAAAACAATGGAACCCTCTCCCACTTGCACTCAGGAGGGAGGAATCCTACTGGGCGTTCCGAAGAGCCCTCAAAACTTGGCTGTTTGCTTAAATCAGCTACACCTTTTCAGCTTCAGAGCTTGTGACAGGTTAACCTTATGGGAGCCGCATGCTTTCTATGTTCTGTCTGTAACCTTCCATATGCTATGTACACTCTGACTGCCATATACAGCTGTCTTAGGCCCACTGCCACATGAAACATGTAACTTGATGCAAGCAATAGCACCTACTAGATGCCTACAGGAGTATGTGCACTTTACAAATGAAAAAAAAATAGATGGCTTGCACTGCCAATAATCGAAAATGAAAATTTGATACAATTTAGCCAGAAGATCACAATCAGGAAGTGGCTCCCTTTAGTTCATTTATTTCGGATGATCATACGAGACCTTAGTAGTTACTGCAATATGAACCTGCCCACTGCATGACGTCAGTGTTCAATTTCACTGATTTGCACGCGACATGTACAGCTAAACATTGAATGTTAATATATGCCAAGCAAAATTTATAGGGTTCCCACTGGATGGCAGTATAACACGGCATGACCAACGCGTACGTGCTATGTGAGAAGAACACAGCATGTAATGATGTGTTTGAAGTTGCACGACATGCAGAAAATCTCCCACTCTGGCTATTGGATGTAGATGACATTTGAGGCAGATATAAAATGCAAGTAAATGAGAATGATACATGTATGAAATAAATGTTTCTATTGCTTAGGAGTGTTTTATCAATTCACTGAGTCCTACGCTTCCTCCTAGCCTTCCTTACGTAGTAGAATGAGTCACGTTTGGGGAAAAAGACAACAGCGCCAAGCTACGCATACCCGTCCTCATCGCAGGTACGCCCCCCCCCACTCCAGCACATCGGCACAGCGTATAAGCACCTCATCCTAATCCTTTAAATAATACCCAAGGCTACAAAAATGGTTGAATACATGAGGGAGGGTAATCTGCTATCGTGAAGCAATCCGAGCATCACCTCAGTGTCCCTCTTTTATTGTTATTATTACGGTATTTATTGAGGCTGGACCTGGCTTTGGGAAGCAACAGAGTGATTAACAATGATAGGGGAAGACACAGTGAGGGAAGTAGAGATAAAGGGAGTGGGAAGATAACAGGGGATGGGGAGGGCGCCTGGTTTGGCAGCACAGGATCTACATGCCTCCTCCCAGGAGGATAGCTCAGCGGCAACGTGCGTGCCATGGAAACAAAATGACACCAAGCAACACAGGTTCGATCCCAGGGTCCACGCTTAGAAACCTCTGGGTGTTTAAGCCATTATAAATACGCAACTAAGACAGAAAAAAAACCCAAGTATGCAAAAAAACCTCGATTTTATGTGAGTGCTTTAAAAATGTAAAATTAAAGGAAGGCATCAGTGGGGAGCAGGTTACCCAGTCTCAGGTAGGGTGGGAAGTAGAGGGTGTGTGGACATAGGTGTTAGGGGTTGGCAGTGGTTGAAGTGTGCTGGCCTGCCCTGCTCCCTATAGACCCTATGGCCACACCCCCCTCCCGTGTGCAATCCAAACTCCCAGACAAATGCGCCTGCTGTTTAAGGGAATGATCAGTGCAGTACAATGAAGCAGAATATTCGAGAAAAGCTTTCTCCGGCTCGTATCGGGCTTGAGTTCTTTTAGGAATGGGGATTTCGTCATTGATCCTGTTATCAGGCATGTAGAAGCATCATGAATTGCCCTAAAGGGGATGGAGGGGTTGCGTGGGGTGGGGGGTGGGCTGTGCAGCTGAGATGTCAGCGAGGAGGGTGTTCTCTCCGTCAACGTTTGAGCTTAGATGGTCTTGGCCCATGGTTCCTGAGTTATCTGGTGTGAGGAAGGATTATATTTTGTCTAGTTGATGCAAGGTGTCCTGTACTGGTTTTCCGGAAAGAGGGACCAATGTTGATAATGAAAAAGAGGGATTTGGCAGTCAAGACTTGCCAAACAGCAAGCAAATCCATTGTGGTGCAAGTCGTTTAGCCATCATTGAATGGTCTCCTGATTAGCTAGATGGCCTAGTAGGACCAATTCTGTTTCCATAAAAGATTATGAAAGCTTGCAAATAAATTACTTTGTTAGCCTAAGTAAGGTATCCTTTTGCTATCTTTTTTGGAGCAACATTTTTTTATATGTATATAAATATATAGAGAAATATCTATACATCTGAGTCCATCACCGTTAAATGATTGTTTTGTAATTTTATTTTCAATGAGCATGTGTGCTTTAATGAAAAAAGGCATTTGTATATCATTGTTATTATTATTATTTTATATTATATGCTTATTTTTGTAATGAATGTTGAATATTACATTTAATTTGTATGAACTTCTTTTATTGATTATGACTATTGTTTGTTTTCAATATATTTATACAAATTCTAATTAATATATATTTTATTTTGTGTTAATATTGTAATGTCTTTATAATTTACTATTTGTATTTACCTCTATTATGCATTTTGATTTACAATTCTAATTTGTATTAATATTTTATTTTTTATTAATATTACAAACGTGTTACTGTTTTCAAATCTTGATTGTTATTTTTGATCAATGATTTCATTTTATATTAATATGTTTTTAATTAATTAGGACTCTTATTTTTTTAAATAATGTTTCATTATTCTTGACTGTTAATTTTGACTGGAATTACTGGAATTTATGTTATTTTCTGCTAATATTGCATTTTTCATTTATTATTCATTTTGGTAAGCAATATTATTTTGCATCACTATTTTATTTTCCTATTGTAACCATTTTGTGTCTTGTTTTAGTCTTTATTATTGATTCTGATGAATATATTTACTGCTCATTTATAAGGTGCCAAATGCAACATGGTTGTTTCTTGAGCCTCCTGAGCAAAAGGGAAAGAGAAAGGGAAAACTGATCATTTGGAAATCATAGGAATATTTAGTTCATGCAAATGCAGAGATACAACAAAAAATAGGTACAGTACATGCCATAGTTAATGCCATAGCTAATGTGATGGAGGGGCTGGGAGCAAACGGCTGGAGGGAAGTCAGCAAAAAAGTGTGTGTGTGCTGGAAGGCTGAAGAGAGGGATCAGAACCTTGTATTATGGCTCAGGTAATCCTACTAAGAAGGAAGGGCACATTATTTTGTAAAGAGCAATATTTTGAGTGAATATGCTTTTCCTCGTATATATTATTCAGAGGATGATCATGTTATGTAAGAGCTCCAGCTGTGTCCAGAGTTTTTCCACAATATCCTTTTTTTCTGAAAGGGGCAGTGACCAGCAACATGGTTCTTCGACGGGCATTTTTCTTGGTTTGAGCAATAATGTAGCATGGTCCAGCATTTACTCCTATTTGCAAAAAGAGAGCATCCCAGGGGAGTCAAAACACGTTTCTCAAAACTATTCAAATTGGTGCCATCAAAGTTCCCTGAGGCGCTATAATTCCATCGGCCAAAGAACAGTGCTCTAAGAGAAGCATAGCAAGCAGTTGTCAAAGGTAAAGGATGAATATACCAACCTAGCCCTTTATCCCCGTGTTGTGGTAAATGTGAACAGACCCAGAAATTGGATCTATTAAAAATGGCATGCATAGCGTTCATTATAAGTAAAAGAGTATTATAATGATACTTTTGTCTGTGCTGGGAATCTCTTGGGCACAAAGTATGCAAATGCACAAAAGGTGTATGAACAGTGGGTACATTTACAGTCGGTAGCGAAAACTCTAAAGGATAAGCTTCTTCTAAATACCAAAGGCCTACAACAGTGCCTATTATAAAACCAAATATTACTACAAAAATACAGCAGTACGTTTTTGGGGGCCAGGCATTTTGTCCATTGTCCCGGTTGGTCACCCCTTTATTTACAAGTCCAATACGAGCGGCGGCAGTAGCAAGCATTTCAGTCTTCAAACGGAAACCCCAATGTTCGTTGCTGGCGACCCCCCGGCCACGTGATTTCTGTGTCCTTCCAAAACCCTAGCCAACAGAATCCCCTTGCTCAAATTTTGGCAAAAGTAAGCCCTCGATGATTCTTTTCCTTCCTTCAATGCACAGTCGAACCGTGCCGTATGTCTATTTTCTTGGACGCAAGTGATATCTGGCTTTTCCTGGTACTGTTTGATCCGGAAGCAATGTGTTGTCACTTCCCATTGGAAGCAACGTATCTCAGACAAACAAAGGGGCTACGTTTGAAACAGCCGTTCCCGGGTGCAAAATCGGTGGAGAGTGTGGAAACAAAATGGCAGCTTCCCCAAGCCTCTCGGGCTTAGAGATATTCTCCGACACACTCTCGGTGCTGTTTACTGCTTTAGGATCGTTGGTTGCAGTATCAGCAAGGGGTTCTGCTTCTTCTGTAACGTGTGGCACAGGGTGAGGAAGTTTCTTGATGTGTGACACGTGGATCCAATTCTTTTGGCCAGCTACCCGCACCGCTGTTTGGGTGACCAACAAGACCTGGAACGGCCCACGCCAGCGAGGCACGAGGCAGGAGGTGCGCTCAAATGACTTAGTGAGCACCCAGCTTCCAGGTCGCATGCCATGGCCCGGGCCTTCGTACCGCACAGTTAAGGACTCTCGTACCTGGTGGTAAATCAAATACAGGTTTTTAGTCAATTGGCTACAATAATCTGAAAGTAATACATTTTAGCAAATTCCAGATATTGGCAGGTCTCCCTATTACCACCTCAAATGGAGAGAGCCCAGTCTTAGTTTGAGGGGTTGTACGCATCGCTAGTAACACAATCGGTAAGGCGTCCGGTCATTTTAGTTTGGTACCGGCACACGTCTTAGCGAGTTTGTTCTTGATGATGCCGTTGTGTCTTTTTACTAGTCCGGCGCTCTGAGGATGCCTGGCCGAATGGAACCGTTTGTCAATTTGTAACGTTGTACATATCTGTCCGATTACAGTGGCGACAAAGTGTGGACCATTGTCCGACCAGATAACTCTCGGCAAACCGAACCGGCGAAAGTACTCCTTTAACATAGTTTTTGCAGTGGTCATAGCTGTGGCATCTTTAACCGGGAAAGCCTCAACCCACGTACTAAAGGCACAAATGACTACCAATACATATTTTAAATTATTGCATTGCTCCATTTCAATTAAATTAAAGTGAATTACTTCAAATGGGACAGAGGGTGGCCCAAAACGTCCCCTCGGGGTTGCTGTCCCCTTTCCCACATTATGTTGTAGGCGAATCATACAATTCTGGACATAGTGCTGAGCAATTTTTGAAATTTTGTCATTTACCCACACTCTTTCTAACATTTTCGTCATCTGTTGAGCACACACATGCGTAGGACCATGTGCCATTACAACCATCATAAGCACGCACGCATCGGGGAACAACCATTTCCCATCCACCGTGTCTACCCAACACCCATCGTCATCAAGTTTTCCTAAGCCCTCAGTCCACCTCTTGGCTTCTTCTACTGTGGCATCGGCTTGGATATCCCTTACAGACCCCACTCACTCATCCATCACATTAGCATTTTCAGTCTCCCTAGAAACATACATCTCCGTAAAGAGATCGGTGGCAGTTTGTCTGGCTATTTGATCAGCGAAAGCATTCTCTTTTCCAATGCTATCTACAATCTTGCAATGTGCTGCACATTTTACAACAGCTAACAAGTGCTGAGAGTAGTTGCACTATTAGGGTGCCATGTTGAATCTTGGTGCCATGCGAGGTTAGGAATCCTCTCTCCGACCAAAGTCTCCCAAAGTTGTGAACCACCCCAAAGGCATACTGACTATCACTATATATATTCACTGCAAGCCCTTTGGAAAGTTCACAAGCTCGGGTTAAGGCTATAATCTCTGGAGCCTGCGCAGAATTATGCGTAATTCTCTTAGTTTCCACAACCGTGCTTAAGGTAGTGATTGCATACGCGGCTGTGGATGTACCATCCGGAAGTTTAAAGCAGGAGCCATCACAAAACAGCTCTCCTTGTGGATTATCCAAAGGGGTGTTTTTCAAATAATTCCTGCCATTTGTTTCTTGCTCGGTCGTATACAAACAATCATGTGAGTCTTCATCGCCGCAAGTAATATCTTGCGGGAAAGGTAGGAGTTCAGCCAGATTAAGAACACAACACCTCTTAATTTGAATGTGAGGGGCAAACAAGATCAATTCGTATCTCGTCAACCGTGCGGAAGTGAGGTGTTGTGTTTGAGTTCGGTTCAGTAGAACATCTACAGAGTGAGGCACCATCAGGGTCAAATCATGGCCTAGGTCCATTCCCTCACTCTGTTTTACAGACGCAGCAGCAGCAGCGACAGCGCGCAGACATCTTGGCAAAGCGCATGCTACAGTATCAAGGGCAGAGGAATAGTAACCGCACGCCTATTCTTCCCTCCGTGCTCCTGCGTTAATACAGCCAAAGCACATCATCACATTCATGCACAAACAATACGAAGGCCTTTTCATAGTTTGGTGTGCCCAAAACTGGTGCAGAGCATAATGCAGTCTTAAGCAAGTCAAATGATTGCTGGTGTTCCAAAGTTCATGGCAACGGTGAAGAAATGCCCTTCTTCGTCAAGGCCAACATCGGTTTTATCACTAGTGAAAAATTTGGGATCCACAACCTACAGTAAGAAGCCATACCTATCAAGGCCCTGAGTTCCTTCTGCATATTTGGGACAGACATGCCAGAAATGTGTTTTATTCTTTCAGGTGTCAATCTTCTTCCCTCCTTTGACAGGAGATAGCCTAAATAGGCGACCTTCTGGCAACAATATTGAAATTTCTTAAGTGAAGCTTTGTGACCATACTTAGCTAGATGAATAAGTAGTAACATGGTGCCCTCCTTACAGGCACTCTCAGAGTCCGCAGCCAGAAGCAAATCATCAACGTACTGAAGCAAAGTACAAGTAGAGGGCAGTTCAAGGGTATCAAGTTGCTCTTTCAAAGCCCTACTATAAATACTAGGACTCTCTGTGTACCCTTGAGGTGCACGAGTAAATGTAAACGAACGTCCCCCTAAGGTGAACGCGGACAAATATCTACTATCCTTGTGTATAGGAATACTAAAGCACGCATTCTTTAGGTCCACAACACTGAAGTAAGTAGCTGTAGCTGGAATCATGGTTAAGATCGTTGTCACATCAGGCACAATTTATTAATGGCACGTAAATCAATTATAAAACGAAATGGAATCGCCTTTCTTGTACACTGGTAAAATCAGACTATTACACAAACTTCCTGAAATTTCTTCAATCACACCACGGTGCACAAAATCGGAAACAATACATTTCAAAGCTCGCTCGACCTCAACTGAAATCTTATACTGGGGAATGCTTGGCAGCTCAATTCCATGTTTCAAAACTATCTTAACATGCTCAATCTGCAAAACACCGACATCATTGTCGTCAACAGCCCATAAGCTCTCTGGTACATAAATGAATTCTGGAGGCAAAGGTCTAGTTAGAAATTGCGAGGCGGAAGATTGCTGCGGTGAAATTGTCAAGCGTACTCCATCAGAAGAACAATAAATCGCTGCATTTAATTCTTTTAAGAAGTTCAATCCCAGCAAGTTTTCCCCGCAGTTCGAGGTCAATAGAAACCTAAGAAATAGAAACCTATTTCTTTGGGTCCGTAAAGGGACCCAAAGAAATAGGTACTGACATAGAGACCGGACAAATAACTGGAGTACCAGAAAACCCTACAGAAACATTGGTTTGCCCTGACAGTGGAACGTTTGGAACCCGTGAACGATCAATGGAACACTTCTGCGCTCCAGTGTCTATGAAAAACTGATGTTCCCTATTTCCCACTATCATTTCAACGTAGGGACCTTTCTGATTGACGGGAATAGGTGTAGGTTCCAAGCCCTGCTTCGGGCAATCCTAACGAAACAGAATATTGTCAAAAGGAAGCTCTTCAGATAAATATGCAGCGGAAGGATGATTGAATATGTTCCTAGTATCCACACTCGGAGTCTGATTGTCCTGTGAAAAAGGTTGTTGAGGGTCCTGTGTAAACTGACCTCTACCAGGGCCCCCTATGCCCGGGCGACCTCTAGATCGCCTAACCATATTATTATTCAACCCCTGTTGAAGGACGCAGCATTGTGCTCGCCAATGACCCTCTCGTCGACAATAAGCACATTGATTAATGTTCACAGGACCAAAGGGCACATTCCCCTGTGGGACATACTGACCTCTAACCTGAGAGTTACCCCCCTCTGGGGCCCCTAACAATTTGCTGCAACAGCACCTTTGTTTTTAAATCACCTTTCCGTTTTTCAATCCTATCTTTTTCATTGTTGACACGATTCTCATAATACTGAGCCATATGCAGTACTTCTGATTGCGTTTTCACCTGCCAAGCGCTCTCAGAGGACATAATCTGTGACTGGATGTCAGGTAGCAATCCACGTACAAATTTGTCCACAAATAACCTTTTCCCAGACTCTGTGCCTAAGTCTTGTCCACTGAAATCTGAAAATACCTGTTCGAACCGATTAAAGAACTCGGTAGCACCCTCAGACTTTCCTTGGACACTGGCTGTAAGCTTGTCCCAAATAATTCTTTTTTCTGGAATTATGGTTTTTAATTTAGCAATGATTCTATCAGGCAAGGTTAATATCACCTGTTGTGGTCTTTCGCCCGCTGGCCTTTCCCCATCGAGTCTAGTTAAATTCGCCCATGTATCCCCCAACCCAGGTACATCGTCAATAGTTCTAACTTGTTTCCTCAAATCTACGGGCAGGAGTACTGGAAACAACAAATCAATGTCACCCAAGGTGAACACTGAGGATTGCAAAACGGATTCCATCTCTTCATAAAACCCTGTCGGATTTTTCCTAATATCAAGAATAGACTGTCTAATGGTGTTCACTTCCTGTCATGAAAACGGGACGTGAACAAACTGCGGTACATAATGTGCGTGAATGTCCACAGCGACTATACCTCGTGCAGCATCGGCCGCAACCTCAACCTTCGGGACAAATGTTGGAGGAACCTCTCTCATAGGCAACTGAGATGTAGGGAACTCCGGAAAGCTTACTAAGCAAAAGAGCCAAATCGAGTGCTAAAGCAGTCGAAGAAGTGTCAAATGAAAAAGCTCTCTTATAAATATTCAATAACTCTGTGGGACAACTAATCTTCCTCTTTACACATTCATCTTGCAGGTACTCTACCATTACCTGTATCACTTTTCTCTGCATTTCCAACGTATATTGACTATATGTGTCATATACCTCAACTGGAGTTAGCGATATGTCTGAAATCCATCTAATCGCATCTTTCTTACAAATTTGCGTTTCTTCCGATTTCGGTTTACGACACGGAAGGTACCTTTTCTGTACATACATACATTCCTCTTCATCATCCTCATTCCGTATCCATTCTAACTCCTTTCTATGCTCAAATAACCTTTCGACATGCTCATTTACCTTCTCCACAGTATCTCTGGAAAGTGCTAAAGTATTTGGAACATCCGCATTATTTAATCTTCCCCACATTATACATAACTGAATCCCCAAACCTTCAATAAAAACATTTTTCTCAAGAAAATTATCCGTATTAAAAAGTGTGGAAAAAACACTAGCCTGATCATCCTTCTCCATACAATGTTTAACCCATGCAATTAACTCACGTTTCTTCTCCGGTGGTACAGCACTGCGAGTGACAACCTTCGAGCCTACACCATGATCGATTACAAGCGGCCCAAGACCACTTGGAAGAGAGGGAGAAGGCAAATTCGATAGAGGAGTTATAACTGGTGCAACAGGAAGAGGCAGAGGAGCAGGTGGAGGGACACCAGTCGGAGGAATAGGAACAACAGTTTGAGCAGGAAGAGTAGGAATGAAAGCAGGAAAAGGTACAGCAGCGGGAAGAGGAACATACGGAGGTGGCGCAGAGGCACCAGACCTTCGTTCATTTAATATTTTCTCAAAAAAATCGTCAGAATCATGAAGATCTTTGGAAGGATAGATTGTCTGGATACCAAGTGAGAAAGCCCTTTCCATATTTCTAGCCGACTCAGACTGTTTATCCTGATCATATAATAATGCTTTTTCGGCAACCGTCTTATGACGGCGCGCATGTTTCTCTCTACTCTTAAGCTGTTGTAACGCTTCTTTTTTCCAATTCTGTAAAACATCAAATGCTGCAGGTCTAGCCTTTTTCTTTAATAATACTGACTCCAAATATTCAATGTGAGGGATCTCGAAACTACCATTGATTGGCCACTGAAGTTCGGAGGCATGTCTGGTTTGTCTGTGCCAAATATCATTATGTTATGTTATGTGTGTGCATTAAATACTATACTTCCAATGCCATGCTTACAGTAGATAGTACATGCCGACGACCCCTCCTGTGGTGCCGGAAGGCTAAATTCCAAAGATTGTCTATCACTGCGGAATAATGCCCTAAAGCAGGTAGACAATTTCCCAGGCATATCTCAAATTCTTGGTGTTACCTGGTCAATAATTGTGTCTGCAGATACAATGCGCCAAAATTCAAATTGCCAGGGTTAAATTAAGAATCGGGTCACGACTCACCTGGCCAAACCTAAGGAGGACCGATCGGTACTTCTAAGAATCTTACCTAACTAATCTTACCTCGTGTATGGTGATTTCGGCAAATCTGCCCGCCTCGATAAGTGGACCCTCGTCAAGATGCCGTCTCAGACCACAGGCTGGTCGTCCAGGGATCGGATCGGGCAGCGCTGCTGAGGTGTCGCGTCTCATCCAGGGGCCCCTTACTTTTTACACCGTCCGATCCCGGTCCGATAGCAAGTGTCAACCTTCAACAATCCGACATCAATCTTGAGGGTCCCTATTCGGGCACCAACTGTGAAAACAGAAACAAAATATTGAGGTTGAGTACCCCAAAAGGAAATACACCAAACACAGGTTGCAAAGGAACCTTATTCTCTATTGAATACAATTACAAAACAGTGCAAAGTCAGATAGCTATCGGCCCTCAGTACAACACAACGAACTCCAGCGTGGTTCAGTGTGTTCAGTGAGAGAGTGTACATTAGAATGCATTCGCTTTTTATACATTTTGTGAGCGCTATGGCCAACCCCTCTTCGGATTAATATTCTACTTTATACATCACCAATTCTAGGGTTCGTTGCCGAGTCTCAAATAACCGCATCTAACTGGTTTGTTCTTTATTACATGTAACAATAAGCGTATGCATTAACTGTGTATTCTAAGTTTCGTATTGCAGGTCTTCTTAAACATTAATACAATATAGTAAAAAAAGATGTTCTTTGTCCAATGTGTAAATACATTATCATAATACATACTCGTGGATTGATTTAATTGCGCGAGTAATCCTTTTACACATAGGTCAACGTAGGACGAGGTCTCAGTTCATGACCTCAACAAGTAGCCTGCAGGCAGATTACACATTAGCGATGTACAGAGGTCAAGACGGCCATGTTGTATTTTGCAATGACATTGTCCACCATTTTAGCTCACAGGGTGACTTTTCAACATAAATCCTAAAATGGCGGTTTGACCTAAAATGGCGGCCTACATGGATTAAAGGTCAGGACCTTGTAACACGGATCCCGTAAATGACTTTCGAGCAGCTTGGTGTAGGCCAATATTAATATATTTATTACAATAGGAGGCACGATATACTTTTTATTCCGACAGGTTCTGCACAGCACCTTATATGTCTACGTGCTGATACAAGATTCTGACTTAGTACAATTAAGGCATGTTTTCCTGTGTTCAAATGGCTCCAAGCAGTGGAGTACTGAGCGGGAGAGTCGCATAGGGGTGGTCTCTTTTAAGAGCCAGACCGGGACATTTGTCATCGGGACACCTCTTCAATTCGGCACCTCAAAGAGGGTGCCCAAAGGCGAAAGTGTCCTGCTGGCAGGACAATGGGCCTCATTATAAGTTTGCTGGTCCCTTAGTAACGGCGACAGTAAGCTAACGGCACCGTTACTACCGGACCAACAAACTACGAGTTCTGCTTGTGGGTACCTTTTCGCCCGCCAGGTGTGACCTGGTGAGTGTACCGGCAACCGCAAGCAGAGCATGTGGGATGCACCAACACCATTCACAAATCAATACTATGAAAGGCACTTTTATTATGTAATGTGGTTTGCTTCCAATGCATTGCTATAAATAATTATATGCTATATGTATTATATAAATAATAAGCACATGAAATGTAAAGCAAAACCTTAATAAATATCTATATCTATATCAGCTAAGCCTGGAAAGATGTGCACAGTTGCTTAAATTGTCCACATCCCAGTTTCACCATTTAACCAAGTGTGTGATCCTGAGCAAAATATTTAATCATATTGTGCCTTATCTGCAGCTCAGTAAGTGATTCTGATTCACTTCAAAGCTTATGTTGATGTATCATGCTATTATAATGGAAAAGCCTAATGACTATAGAGTTGCTCCACATATAACAATAGTGCAATTTAGGTATTTTGCACCACAAAGTTATTTATCTCTTGATTTATTTATGGCAACTTATTCTAAAGCCACTTCCATGGTGTCTCCAAGGATTAAAGACTGATGATGCGCCTTGCAATGTCCTTTTCTGTGAAGTCACTTCTTTTGGTGCAATCCATATACAAATTACGAAGGTTGCATGTAGTTTGACTCAGAGGGCTTGGACAGAGCTCCCCAACAAACATACACAAACACAATAAAAAATTATTAAAAAAAGAAAAAGTACCTCTGCTCTGCTTTCAAATGCTGCCCGAGCACCACGTCTCATGTTACTCCAACCTAACCTCTTCCCACTCAGGCGCCTCCAGACAGAAATCAGGAAGCTGAATGAGCTTCCTAGTTCCTGTCTGTGTGTTGCACGAACACGAAGCTGGAAAGCGATGCTCTGTGCCGCTGCCCCCCGGAAGTGCTGCTGCTAGTGTAACAGCACAGGTTCCAGGCCCTGCAACACCCAGTTCAGCACCCTGGTAGCTGACTTTGAGTCAGGCCAGCCAGGGTGAGGGACTGAGCCACGCAGGGCATCCCAGCCCTGAATGTGTTACAGCGCAAGCATTCCAGCCGGGCTCGCGCTGTCCAATTACATAATTGATGGTTGCTTCCCTCCTACCCTCCCTCCAAAAGATGGAGGGACAAAAAGGCATGCCAGAGAAGTTGGGGGGGACAAAACCCCCTGCTCCGCCCTATAATTACGCCCATGTTCAGGAAATCCACTTGAACCCTGGAAGTGTTCCCACCCCAGATTAAAGTTGTGAGCAAAGATATTAGTAGTGTAAAAACAGCCTTTACTTAAAGAGGGATGTTCAGGAATAAAAAAAACACTTTGGCAATAGAACCATATGAATCTATCCTTTTTGTTTAATATTAATTTGTATTAATTATGAAATTGTGTTGTAATATTGTATTTGTCAGTAACTATTACCTTGTTTGTTTATTGATATGTCTTGTAATCTTGATTATGAATTCGCATTACAATTAATTTTAATTTGTTTGAGTTTTGCACTTGTATACTATGTCATTGTTTTTATGTGCTAATAATATTTATTATACCTTTTAATAATGATAATTTTGTTTCATAGAAATATCCCATTTTTCACAAGTAGTTGCTATTTTCTTCTTTCTACAACTATTTAGTTTTCATTAAGTATTTCCATATTGCATTAACTTTTTTATAAATGGCTAGGATGGCAACGGAGAATGACCATAGATCATCAGATAAACGAGTGAAATATAAAAAGTTATAAAGAAAGGAAAAACACTGAGACTGTGCCAATTTTGTAAAACTTAAAGTACTGAACTCTTTCACGAAATAATTGTAATTTTCCCATTTTCAGCTTTACGCAGCCATTGCTCGAGCCAAGTCTAGCAGCTCAGTCAGATTCCCACACAGGCATATGTGATAGATGTACAAACAATTTTAGGTGCCTCAGCAATTATGTTTTTCCAAATTAAATATGATGACTTAATTGGGCTTGCATACTTATATTTTTTCTTTTCCATGCAGTGAGACTAATTAGTCACAATCCAGGGAGTGCCCCAGGAGTGCTGTTTGACATTGTTCGGCAGCAAGGCTCTTTTCGTCTTGAGGAACGCATGGACTTATCCTCTGCAGAGAGGCTCGCGTTTGCTCAATTTGGACACTTATTCAGGAACAGTGACTACTGGCCATGCCCGCCGAACCGGAAGCAGCACATAAGGAGCAGGCCAGGCGCATCTGCGAACACACATCCAGGGAGTGCTCTAGGAGTGTTGTTCGACATTGTTCGGCAGCAGGGCTCTTTTCGTCTTGGGGAACGCATAGACAGATCCTCTGCATAGATGTATTTGAAGGAACATGGAGACCAGCGTTGCTGAGACATTATAGACATAACGTACTTCTATGATAATAGTTACTAATAGATTGCCTATTCTATTCATTTAGGCTTGTGATTGCTCAATTTAGGCACTAATTCAGGAACAAGGACTATTGGCCATGCCCCCCGAACCAGAAGCAGCACATAAGGAGCAGGCCGTGTGCATCTGCACGTGTACATGTTCCGGGGGAGAGGAAATCGCTGACGGGCCTATAGGTCAGCGCTCACCCTATAGAACTTGTAAGATGATAGCTGCACCATGTGAGGACAGGGGGTGCAGGATTCACTTACTCCAACACGACTCAATAATGAGTACTCAGTAAGTTGGCAAAGGGAAGTCTGTTTAATGACAAGTACATCAAACAGAGAAACAAATGGAAATCAGCAGCATTGCGATCACCTGCCTCGCTCCGACTTCCTCGAACCTCAGTCGAACAGCAACACTTATCGGTGAAAATCGTCATCACTGACATCTAATTTCTATAAAAAAATCATCATGGAATATAATTGGTTAGGAAAGGTAACTTAAGTATAGGTGTTATATCTGTGTATGATAATAGGGCATGCTGATTGGATACCTCTTATCGGGTGGGCATCTACACCCATCCCTCTACATCACACGTCACTACAACTACAATGTTCTATTGGTTACAATATCTATAGGACTCCAGATAACTTGGTCCATTGTGATTGGGCAGGTTACACCCCTAGACATAAATTTCCACTTTTAATTAGCAGCATGCAGAATGGACACCCCTGTGCCTGGTGTCCCAAGTTTCACCCTGCCTCCCTTCCATCAATCAGCGGTTTAGGGCGATGTGTCAATTAGTTGGCTAAGGATGGCCCCGAAACTGTAGTCTCTTATCGGGAAAAGTTATGGCATCCTCGGGTCCTGGATGACATCAGGCAATGGTACTTCTTCGCGCCTGGCCGTTCACGTGTTAGTTCACTATGAATCTGCTTCAGTTTCCAGCTTTTAGTGCATTTAATTCTGTATCAGCCCCGCCACCTGCATGGGCCCCCCTTATCTTGACCTTCATGAGGCAGGCTGGTATGCTCTGAAGTTTGAGTCTTGTTAGCTGATGCTCTCCTCCCCTTCTCTGGTTGACCTCGATTTCCTAGGCATGAGACGCTCTTTGTTGAGTTTCGATTCCGCTCCTTCTCTTGCCTTTGGCTGGGTTTCGAAACTTGGCCTATCAGGCCTCTGGCCGCCTGGGTACATTTCTGCTTTTACTAAATGGAGTCGCACTTGTATAATGTGCCTTATTGATGTAGATATATGGTAGATATATGGTTGGCGCTTGCCGCTCTGTCTTCTACTAAGCATTGCAAGCAGTATCGATTTCTTAGCATCTTGCGTTTCAAGCCTATTTACACACATTTAACAGGTCGGTTGCTTCCATCTTGTCACGTAGCACCGTTTCCTCATGTTTTACCATTGTCTCTTCTCTGTGTCCATTACATTTATTTCGTAGTTACTCGCACTGGCGTGCTTGTCTTTGATAGCCGCTTTTGTTCATTCACGAGTCTGTTCAGGCCCTTAAGTCATTTCCTCTGGCCTTCCATTAAGGCTTTTGGGGTCTCTGTGTGGACCGTATGTAGGTACTCTTCATTCCGTATCTGCGGCTGGTATGGCTGTCTGATAGGGTACCGTGCTGCCCAGGGTTGTCTGGTTATGGGTGCTTCAACAGGTATGGATCTTCTGATGTCTACTGGGCAGAGTCCCAGTGCAGCTCTTTGTAGGTTCATTTGCTCTTCATACGTCACATACCTTGGCGAGTACGCTCCTGGTACCTCGAAATGAGGGGAAGGGGTGCAGGCCATGTCTGGGACCTCCTCTACACACATCCAGGGAGTGCTGCAGGAGTTCTGATTGGCTGTTCGGGGGGCTCAGAGGCGAGGTGTGAGGTGGTGTGATCTGTGGTCACTTTAAGTTCTGGTTATTTTTTCTTTTTGTTTTCTGTCTTAAGATTTGAAAGAAAATGCAGGCAATGGCTGATATCATTACGGCACCACTGATTTTCTCTAATTGTCGGGACAGTTTGTCTCGTGCTATATAGCCCTTCCCTTATCCCTGTCCCCAGTTAAAATCTCTAATCTGGGGGGTTCGATTGATGATGCTAGTGGGGGTGAGGGAAGGCTGACTGACAAAGTGGGATCTTTAGAGACCATCTCTGCTGCTCAGATCTCGGTCATTGAGTTCGGTTCATTGCCACAGGAAAAACATTATCAGACCCATGGCAACATTCCCACTGACTGTGTTTTTGATAATCAGGACCTGGTGAATGGGTCTTATTTGAATACACACCCAATATTCTCTACTGGGGAAATATATTTGCTTGTTTTATCAAACCACCCTTTTGGTGGCGTGGAACATGTACATAATCTATCAAATGCTCAACAATTTGTTAGTTCCCCTGTATTGATAGAGGTTGATTCTAACATTGTGGCGTCTGCTAAATCAGACCTACGACAACACATTACCCTTGAGATGAAAACTCAGATTTCTTGTCTGAATGAAATAAGTAATCAATTAGCTTCACTTGTACAACTGATTAAGGCACACCCACTCCTACTAGAGGCGCAAACTGTAGATAAGGCAGTCAAAGTGATGAGAACTGACATATCCCAAAACATGAAGGTAGCCAATTGCCTGAATACTCTAGTCATTGAATCAAAGGCTTTGAAGGGGGGTTACAGGGGACTAATACAGAGTAACATGAAGACATCTTAAGTAAAAATGGTGAATCAATACAGTTTTAAAAGACAATAAAAAGTCCCATACTAAAAAAGGAATATCTGCATAATATTGCACTGCATGATTCCCATGATTATCGGGAGCACCTGGACTTCTTGGCAAAGGGGATAGATCAGGACATTGAGGGGAATTTCTAATTTAAAGGGAATTAGTCTTCTGAGTAGTGCCCTGGACTGGGTTTCTAAGCCAATGGAGGATGAAGCACAAGTGGTTAAAGCTCCCAATGGGCTCTATGTCCCTTCTGACCTCAGGCGTGTTGACGTCCTGAAACATAAGGGAAAGGATAATGGGTCTATGGACTGGTGTGAACATACTAACCAGGGAAAGGTGCCTTTATTTAAAATATTCAACCAAAACCCGACATTCAGAATAAAAAAAGTAAAAGAAAGAATAATTTGATCCTAGAAATTAATGTTAATTGACAGTCCAAGAGTGGTAGCGTAAAGCGGGGAGGTGCTGTAGATGAGGGCTTGGTTGTCATACATCTGGGTAACCACTCTTCTAATGGGCCCAACATGATTAATCAGAATATCAATAGGCACCTCTCTTATAATGAATAAATGACGATTGAGTCTGTAATGCGGGACCTTGTAAAATCATTAATGATGTAGGAAATTCATAAAGTAGCCCATCTGGAAGGGTGGAAAGATAGAGGGGGGCCACTGAATCTGAACAAACAACACAAACCTGGAGAGAGCCCCAGAGTCGTTAGCTCACTATCGTTCACAGAGAAGAAATATCCTAAACATATCAGTCTTTGTCCTGCCCTGGGGCAGTCCAGCACCGAAATGCTAGGCAATTCTCCTCTGAACAAGAGTACCAACAGCAACCCCAGACACGTGTTTTGGTCTGGTTGAACCTCATCAGTAGGGTGTAGCTGTGCCTCTCTAAGAATATTGAGCAAGGGGTCCACATCTGGATTCCCCTAGTAACTTAGGGTGAGACCCAAAGTTACTTGAAATATGCAAATAACAAGGGGGGTCCTGGGAGACTCTCTGCCAGACATGATTCCTGGTTACAAGAGCCTTACCCAGAGTCTTTAGCTCACTATTTTTCACACAGGACAAATATCCTAAACATATCAGTCTTTGTCCTGCCCTGGGGCAGTCCAGCACCGAAATGCTAGGCAATTCTCTTCTGAACAAGAGTACCAACAACAACCCCAGACACGTGTTTCGGTCTGGTTGAACCTCATCAGTAGGATGTACTTGTGCCTCTCCAAGAATAGTGCGCAAGGGATCCACGTCTGGATTCCCCTAGTAACTTTAACATCATGTGTTGGAAATATTGTTTCAGAGTACAGAAACTCATAATATAATTTTAAGCACTTGAAGATCTCTTCATTTGTCAAAACTGACACACCTGCATCAGCATTCACAATATTTCTGATTACTGGCCTATTTGTTTAGCCCCTGAGTTTCCAAGCCAAGAGTCAGCCCCCTACTTCACCATTCTGCCGAAAATGCATGCCTGGTATAAAATAAACCTTTTTACGTTTGCTGATCAATTTTATAGTTTAACAATTCCTTCAGTTTACCCATTTCTCGTTTATCCTTATCTCCCTTTGAAATTGCATAACATCTCTGAACTGTAGCCTGGGAGGATTCTAACTGTTTAATCTTTGTTACTCCTTGTTTCCTGATGTGAGTAGTCTGACTGATCAGCTGCCCTATTATTGTAGCCTTAAAGCAATCCCATGCAATACTAATGTCTGCGGAATCGAGATTCTCAATGAAGAACCAATCAATGTAAATTCTTAATCCCTGTCCAACTGCTTCATCCTTCAAAATAAATGTATTCAATCTCCACCCCCCTGTAACCTTGACTGTTTTTTTGCACAGTAAACTTCAATTGAACAATAGCATGGTCTGAAATGTTCCTTTCCTGCATATCCACACCTGTTACGCCATCCAGCAATGTATCAGTCATAAAAAAGAGTCCAACTGTGTGTAGGAATCATGCACTGGTGAGTGAAAAGTAAACTCTCTAGAATATACAGTTGACTTGAGCAGTTGCACCGCTCATACCTGGTGTAAATTGTCATGCATTGATCATACATGGGTTATTGATGCATATAAATGTTTTAGTCTTTTTCTTTTGGGCGTTTCTTAAACTATGCAGATGTTCATGTGGATTGGGTTGTCATGATAGTTGACTGGTGGAGATTAGGTAAATAATGGAAATTGAAGCCATTGGGTGGGAATTTAGTTAGCAATTGTTGTTAGTTGGGGCACCTTGGGGTGTATGATTCTGGACTTTATTTATACAGTTGTAAATAAAGGGATTTGTTTAATTCTGCTAATAGCAGGATTATAATTGTTGGAATGAATTGCATGTGTTGTATGTTTATTTTTAGTTATGCCATCTATTACACTGTTTTCTGTTGTGCATAGTTGTATATGAAATATGAGAGTGGTTTAATTAAATGGAAAGATACATATCACATCACCACTCATGAAAGGGCTGTGTTTATTGTTATTTTTTTCTGTTTCTTTTCTTTTCTTTCTCTCTACTCCCTTTAGATTATGAATAACTTCACTTTGTTGTCTTGGAATGTGAAGGGAATTAATTGTGCCTCAAAGAAAAACAAAATCTACAACAAGTTATGGAGAATCAAAGTACACAGTGCTTTTTTGCAAGACACATATTAGAATGTGATCATAAAATGTTCGGGATATATTCAAGAGATGTTGAACTGCAATACAACCATATCGAGGGGTGTAAGTGTTTTATTCCGAAAGAGATTAAATGCAGTGGTTGAGAAAGTTGAAAAAGCTCTAGAGGGTAGATTTCTATTGGGCAATATTATCTGGGATAATACTAGGATCACTGTTGGTGCGATTTATGGACCGTGTGCACATGGTCCTGCTTTTTTTCAGGGACTTGACGACAAGTTTGCGGAACATAGATTCTGACCACATGATTTTGGGGGTGACTTTAATTGTATGCTGAATGATAGATAAGATCTATTGGCTTCTTGTAGATACTCAGGACATAATGGAATGGATAGTTTGAGGAGTATGATTGATATGTGTGAAAAAACAGGGTGTATTACAACCTAGTCCCCGGGGATCCCGTACTCAGGTGGCCAGAGGAAGGCCATGGCTTTTGGGTCTCCACCTTGGGGGTGGACAAGGGAAAGAGGATCACCTGGGTAGGGTGTGCTCGGGGAGTGGGGGAAAACACACAATGGAGAAATATGGTATCCCCCTTTTTCCACAAACATATAACCCCTATCCCGCTTATTTTATGGGAAACTACAATGTAGTTCTCCCCACTTCTCCCTGACAAGTGTACTGCACCAAAGAAGATGAGGAATGAGGTTAGAAGGATTACCTCCCCTGACTTGCTTTGGCCCTGTCCCTGTAATTAGGCCAGGCAGAGTCAGGCATTTAACTGCAACAATGTACACCTGCCACTTATTAGCACTCCCTGTGAAGACAAAAGGTGGCACACGCAAGCTAGCGAGCGAGGCTGTGTACGAGAAGTAACAGCTCTTCCCAGGCTGTTGTAAACCAGGCTGTGGTAGGTTGAAGGCCAACAGGCTGATCGACAGTGGAAAGGATCAAGAGAAAGCCAGGCAAGATTTCCATGCTTTCGGGAGGCTGTGAGCATTTGAAAAGCAAAGCCGAGCGAGCTGAGGAAAGAAACCTCCAAGTTGCCAGAAAGAAGCCTGTGACCCTCCCAGGTGAACGGCAGAGTTGGGGAGGAGCAGAAGAGGCATTGGTAATGGACTTGAGCTGGAGAAATGAAATTAAAGAAATTCCATCAACATAGCCAGTGAGTTATCGAGGGAAACAAAAGTCTGGTTGATGTAAAATGGAAAGTGACTATAATTTGAAAGTTGAAGTTTATGCGTGTGCTGATAAAACGTGAATGAAGAGAACAATTGTTAAAAGAAAAGGATAAAAAGTAGAATAGTGGTCCTGCGAGAGAAAGTCACACATCTGAAAGTCTCTGTGAAATGTTTATGGAATTTGAAAGATATTGCAAGCAGAGGCCAAAGGAAACCGGAATATGGAAAGAAGGTTGAATAAGAAGAAAGTGATATTTGTGAACTGTGAAATATGTCAAGAGTGCAAAAGTAAAGTGAACTGTGAAATATGCCAAGAGGGCAAAATTAAACTACAAGAACTATGGAGAAAGGCCAAGAAGGCACGTGAGAGAGAATAAGAACTGCAAGTTCCAAGAGGCACTGGTGCTACCAGAGAAAAATGTGAACTGAAGGATTGTTATAAGAGAGGTCTACTTAGTTCATGCAGAGGTTCATGCAGAGGTCTATGTAAATTCCTTACAGCCTCGAAAGTCTTTGACAGTGAAAAAGATACATGAGATAAAAACGTGGGGAAGGTAACCCCCATGAAAGAGAGACAGGCTTGAGCCCGCAGAGAGAAGCCTATGCAGAATTGTGAGAAATTGATAATATATGAACTGAGTATTTATGCCAAGGCGGGCAAGGCCTAAAGAAGTGATTGAGCTACCAGAAGTTAAAAGCCTAAGAATGAACTGTTCAATTGTACCAGTAAGCCAAAGTGTGCAAGACTGACAGAATCGTGCCATCCACCCATCCTTTGGTTTGTGTGAGACTCTCTAGACCCTGTGGGGTTGAACCCGGGGAAGGGAGTTGGTGCTGAAGCAATTCTGACATTTCCTTTTGCCATTCTGACATTTTCTTTTGAGACACTTTTTTCATTTTGCATTCACTTAACACATTTGTTATTCTAAAAAGGTGATCATGGTTAGGTTTTCTTAGTATAAGCCTTTTTATTTTGACCAGACTGACTTGGACACATTTGTAATTGTTTAATGGTCGAGTTTACTCCCATTTTAGAGTTTGGGCCAGTTAGGAATTCTACCGTCCCAATCAAAAGTATAAATAAAGGTTTTCCAAACTTGCATCCATTGTGTCTGTATCTACTATTGATAACATGCCTTTCCTCACATATGGCAGATATTTGGAGGTTTACATTTCCAAATGCTGGGGAGTCTTCTTAATGTTCTGACATAAGTGCTCACCAACTTCAATCAAAAGGTACAGAGTCCAGTTAGGAAAGACTTAGCGGCATTTGAAGTCGAGGCGCAGCAACCAGAGCAAATGGCCGCCATACCAAGAGGATCAGCAGAGGTAATGATAGCAGGGTGTTTAGTAGGTAACGTTCAGCTGTAGCTGACAAGACATTGCTTTACTGGTCCAGCAGGATGAGCGGCGGCTATCAACTTCAACGCTGAACGTGTTTTCAAGGCAGCCAGGGCAATCATCAGAGCGAGGAGGACAAGCCTGTATTCCATAAATGCTGAACTCCTATCATGCTGAAGAGGAATTGTCACTTCCTACCCCACACGGATGCTGTTCTAGTGCTGCTTGGGTCTGCAGCACTCTGGACCGCATAGGCCAGGGTACGGGCAGACACTGTAGGAGTATGCAAATCACATTAAATCCAGATGTGTGAGGTTTCATTTGTAATTCCTTCCCAAAAATGGTAGTTGTCATATTTTGGCACATTTACGTTTTGGGAAAAATGTAATTCTCCTACGGACGCATTTAAAGAATTACCCCCCCTCGGAATGCCCACAAACACCACGGCACAACATCAAAAGGGAGGATAGCACAGCGGCAACGTGCTCGCCTTGGAAGCAAGATGACACGGAGCAACACAGGTTCGATCCCCGGGTCCGCGCTTAGAAACCTCTCGGTATTAAGCGTGTTATAAATATCATATGATAAAAGTAGAGCAATTTCCAGAGGTCGAGTTTATGTCTTTCTTCATCGGAGGCTTTATGTGGACTGTCATGCGGTTACCTCACAGCAACACAAGAGTAAGAGCCTGTGGAAAATAGACTGTCCGCTCACAAACAACATCAAAAAAGAAGGAAGAATGCATCAAGGGAAGTATTAAATGCTTCCCCAGTTTAGTATCTCCTCAAACTGCCCAGTCGAGGCCGCCATTATGGCGCAGCTTGACCTGCAATGCCCACAACATCCCATTGAGTATTCTCATGTGTTTATACATGGGGACCTGAAAGGTGCGCAGGCGGACTTGGCTGGGTCGGGCGCTTGATGGGCTTCTCCTTCCCATTTTCGGGGGGTCACTAGCTATATCAGGTACATATAATGCAACCATGCAACTGCTTCTGATTCCAGCTCTAATCCGGCTGCTTTCCATCTGCTTTCCATCAGGTAGAAAAAGGAAACAGGGATGTAATTATATTATACTATTTTGTGTATTAATAGTGTATATATTATTTTAATATAGTGTAGTATATAGTATGTAGCATAGTTTAGAGTTTGGGGTTTGACTTTTGTATAGTATAGTATAATACACTGTCGTTTATAGGATTTAGTATAATTTAGACCTTGATTTTTAAGGGCAGAGTCTCAAAACTTAATTGGGTGCAAGAGATGAGATGCGCTTGTGCATCTCATGACTTGTGCCGAAAGAAAGTTGTGCCCTATCCTCAAAGGGCAACTGAATATGTGCATCACTTTCCAAACCCAAAACCATTTGCACATCATTTGGCCAGTTCGGATGAAATACGCATGTCACCTTTGAGAATCCGGCGACATGTGCATTTCTCAAACTAACCTATCGAATTTGGACACCATGCACTCCAAATGTGTGATGTTATTTTGGTAAAAATGAATTTAGATCAATGTAAGACTGGTTTGAGGTGCAGAGGAGAAAAGAAACAGCCCTGGCATATGGGTTGTCAATACAATAGAACACAAGTAAGTTCCCAGTTGGGGAACTCCCGTCCCCTGCACACTATCAATGGCTAGAGTAGCCCAGTAATTTTAGAATAGTAGAAGTAGGTATTTAGTAAAGGTAAATATTACAATTAAAGTCACTATCTTCTTTAAGGGTCTATCGGTCAGATATGACCCTGAGTACACCATTCACAAAGTCTTTTTGTTCTTTTTCAAAGATGATTTATTCCAAATATAAGTGCCCAACGCGTTTCGAGATACAATCTCTTCATCAGGGGCTGTGCGCTGAATAAACTTTCATTTTCATTTTCATTTTTCATATATCTACAAATAATCAACAAAAAAGTACAAATTAGTGAATGTAAATTATCCCAAAGAAAGGTTGTAGCTTATCGTGTTAATATTCTAACCAAGTTCAAATTGTGCAGTCAGAGAAACAGAGGCAATCATCTTCCATAAAACCCAATCAGGTTTCTTGTTGGTAAGAACAATTAGAGAGACATAACACATATAGATATTTTTACCATTATTAAGTCATCATTTTCAATTTCAAATATGGTTCATCCTTGTGAGAACAGTAAAGGAATTATTGACAAAAATCAGCCTAAAACCCATGTCAATCGAGATAAACAAACGGGCAGACATTGTTATAAAAAAACGTACCATATGTTGATAAGAAAGTATTCCTAAGAAGTGAATAGCAATTGAGCCGTCTGCCAATTGAAATGGCTTGCAAGTAGTCTACCTAAGGAGTGTGAAAGAAAAGAAAGGAAAAGGTACCCCAGATTGAACCAATGTATTGGTATAATAAATGACAAGGAGCAAGAGGTTAGCATACTTACTAGAGTATGGTATAAGGCCCGGTTCCCAAACTAAGTCTGGAAAAAATGGCCGTGAGTGTCTTACTAAAGCATGTAGGCAGAAAGTCTGTTTTCCTCTGTACAAAAAACAGGGTAAAAGTAAACCAATGTCAATTCTCAGGGCTAAGGTTATGTCTTAATGAAGTGAAAAATAGAGCCTGTGTGTACTTACAATGGCTTGCTATACGAGTAGTTTGATTCCAGCCGTGTAAAGAGCTAGACAACATGGCGGTATAAATATATGTCATGTACGTGACGTCATCACGTGGTTTACGCGTGTGACGTCACGAATGTCAACAAACTGCGTAAGGCGGCTGCGTAGGTGACACTGTGGCTTAAAATGTAGAGGCTCTTTCTAATATTTCAGTGGATAAACAAAGTGGGGTGTTGTACAAGATCTGTAAGCACAAGCAGTATGTAAGGTACTGAAGAACTTGTGTTTATTGATGTATATACAAGAGAATCTTGGGGTGGGGAGCGTATAATGGAACTAAAGGTGATGGGTAATGGGGATACCCTGGAAAACGGGAACCCTGTTGGTCTCTGTTAAAAGAGGATAAGATGGATGGGGTAATAGGATTACACTGAAGGGTTCCTAAAATGTGTAAAATCATATTTTTAGAGCCGACTGATCCTGTCTCCTAAACCGGAGTGCACAATCTAATCAGGCACTTGCCAATATACAAGTAAAAACCATAGAGTATGCATACAATCAAGAAATGCAGATAGGTAATGGCTAAATTAACGTTGAATGTACAATCTAATTGATGGCCTGTCATGTCAATTGGTTAATGAAGGTGTGAAACATATACTTTTAGTTAAGAGCATGTGTCAATGTAACCAACAACCTTATTCAAAGAAAGGGTCCTAAATAAAAATCTTCATTGAGACCATGTGGTTGGACTGCGTCTAATTTATGTATCCACCATAATTCCCTCTGTGAAAGTTTTTTGGCAAAGTCCCCACCTCTGGGTAGTGAGCGTACAGTTTCCAATATAACCCAACGGAGTTGGGTAATGTTGTGCCCATTTTCTTTAAAGTGTCTGTACACTAGAGATTTCTCGTTTTTGGTTCTAATGTTGGACTTTTGCTCCGTCCACCGTTCTTTGGCCGTTCTGATTGTTTTCCCAACATAATATTTACCGCAGGGGCATCTGAGGGCATATATGATGTTGTTGCTATCACATGTGGCAAAATCATGAAGAAGGATTTTTTTGCCATTGCTAGGATGGCGAACGTGGTCTCTCTTGATGATATTGGGACAATGTTGGCACTGAAGGCAAGGGTAAGTGCCCGGTTTTTGTTTCACCAATGTAGTTTGACTCGAAATCTTCTTCCTTTCTTCTTTGATTAGGCTATCCCTGAAGTTCTTACCCCTTTTGTAGGCCAGCATTGGGGGTTCTGGAAAAAGTCTGTAAAGGTTGGTGTCTGATTTAATGAGATCCCAGTTTTTTGTGATGATCTTTTTAATCTGGTAGCTTTGACTAGAAAACTTCATGGTATGGATGAGTCTGGTTGTGGTTTTTTTTCGGTTTTTCTTCAAGTAATTGAGCTCTAGAGAACTGATCTGTTCGGACTACAGCCTTTTCCAGGCTGGCATCTGGGAATCCTCTTGTTTTGAACCTTTTCTTCATGTCATCATATTCGCTTTGTAGTCGTGTGGCATCAGACGTTATCCTCTTAAGTCTTTGCATCTGGCTAAAGGGAAGGTTTTCTTTAAGATGAAAAGGATGAGAGCTTCCAAAGTGAAGAGTACTATTGCAATCTGTCGGTTTCCTATGTTGTTCAGGATCAATCCTATCTTTTGAATATTGATATCCAGGAAATGTATATCCGGTTGGCCTAATTCCAGGGTGAAGGTGATTATTTCATTGCAGTTATTGAGATAGTCAATAAATTGGTGTAGTTCTTCGATAGTACCATTCCATATCCCAAAGATAACATCTATAAATCTCTTCCAGAAGACGATTTTTGTTTTCCAGGGTTCTTTGTTAAGTACGTATGTTTCTTCAAAGTGGAACATAAATATGTTTGCATAGGATGGGGCTACTGGTGAGCCCATTGATGTGCCCGAGGTTTGTAGGAAATATTTGCCATTAAATCGAAAATAGTTGTTGAAATGTATGATGGTGATAAGTTCTATGGCAAAAGTCTTATGGATTGTAGTCTCCCTGTGTTTGAGCAGGAACCATTCTAATGAGTCAATTCCTTGTTGATGGGGGATTGATGTATACAGACTGTTGACGTTAAGAGTAAATAAGATCACTGTAGGATCTGTAATTTTTGTTTCCTCCAGAAGTCTCAAGAAATGGGAAGTATCCTTCAAGTAGGTGGATGTTTGCTGTACCAGCGGTTGTAAGGCTTGGTCTAAATAAACTGCTAAAGGGTGAAATACACTTTCTGTACCCACCACAATCGGTCTGAATGGGGGTTGGTTTTATTTTTGTGTATCTTTGGCAAAGCATAAAAGACCGTAGTGACCGGAAACTTTTTGATCAGAAAGTCACATGTCTTATCTGATATCCAATCCATGTCCGTAGCTTTTTCTATTGCTTGTTTGATGGTGTTTTGGACAGAAAAAATCGGGTCTGTGTCTAGGACCAGATATGTCTCTGGGTCATTCAGTAACTTGCAACAACCCTCATTGTAGAACTCAGTATCCATTAAGAAAAGGGCACCGCTTTGAGATAGCTTTGTCAAGCCCTACCATCAAATGCTGCACTCAAAGTGTCTGCCAGTGTTTTATCAAAGCAGTCTTCTGAGGCTTAAGGACTTAATAGCAGCTGTAAACCTACTTCTGGTGTAATAGAAATGTCTTAACTAGGTCTGCCCTCGAGCACTCGATTTACCAGCACTATGCATGTCTTTCACTGAAGTCCTGTTAAAAACATGCATTGGCAAAGCCAAATGATTTGTCTTGTGTATCAGTATTAGGCATTTTCCAGGCACCGCCAGTATATGCTAAGGGTCACCATTTAGCACATGCAATCATTGATGGCCAGTTAATACCACTGCAACAGTGCCTGGTAAATACATTTGCCATCCCTACACAAAAGCCAAAACTGTTGGCAATGCCAATGCCTGTTTAATATGTGCTTGTTTTTGAGAATTTAGAGATTAGAGTTTGAAATTTACAATTTTGTAAAAATACACTGATTTCCCAATTCGCGTGTCCCCTTGTTCTACTGTTGATGCCCTGGATTTCAGGAAATAAAATTCAAAATTGCAGTTTGTACCACTGAGCACAGGTATACGTTTGCAAACTGTTTCACGCACATACGTGTGTGCAATGATTTTAAACTGCAGCGAGAATTAGTGTGACATTTCAACTTCATCTGCTATATTAATGGTGCGGGCAAAAAGCTTTGCTGTCGACGTTACTTGAAAATATAAACAAATGAATGTACCCTTACTGGTGATAAATGCTCTAAGCAATTTGTTTATATGGACAGATGCAAAATTTAGGGCCTGTCCACAAGTTTTTTCAAAGGTATGGTCTCCTAAGTAGGAGATCCAAACAAAGAGTCTGTAAATACTCGACGCTCACTGTGTTAGAAATATGCAAAAATTAGAAAGCAATAGTTTATTTGCTGGTTGCATGAATACATATAGTGCAAAAAGAAAAAAAAACATTTAAAATACAATGTTTCAGAATTGCGACATACATGAGAAGAGTAACAATTAACAATGACTTCAATAAAATGATCAAAAAAACAAAAAGCAAAAAGCACTGTATATTCAATATACAATCTCTAAAGTTATTTTGTTAGCACAGTAAATATACACACTTGTGTGAACACAAAAATGCTTTGTGGTAAATCCAAAGATCAAAGTGGAAACAAAGGGGCTATAAAGTCACCCCAGTTTCTAAAAGATGTCCTAATTGGGAGATAATTCCTTATATGTGTTGGTTATTCCTTCTAAGTATAACAATAAATGTTTCAGGGTCATATGGAAAACAAGATATCTTATAGCCTACGTGGCAGAGACTGAATGGACAGAGTCTGGGACAACTGGGAACCGTTATACTCCGTTGTTCCCGGTTGGTATCACGTTTCGGCGGATTTTCAATGAATTGCGTCCACCTTCATCAGGGCTCCTTAGGGGCGACCCTGCAATGTGTATAGAAAACTCCAGTGAGTAAATATGTAAAATGCCGCTGTTTAACGGACATAAGTCAGATTCTCAAGGCACCGTGCTGGAAACTTACCTGCCGGTGCTAATTATCCCAAGTCCTCGGTTTTTGATCACTAAGAGGCATATAGCTGAGCTTGGAGGATCCTCTCAACGGGTCCCATTATGATATACTGGTGCCCGGACAGTGTTGGTAAACCACACAGTGATTCTGTGTGGGAAACAGAAACACAATAGGTAGGTAGATGGGGGGCTATTAGGTGCCCATGATCCTCTATGAGCAGTAAAAGCTGGTTACTAGATAAACAGTAAAAGAGGGATAGGGAAAAAGCTCAAATACTTTACCTGAAAAAACCCAGAAACTTTCCAACTTTCTGTAGTTGTGAAGTCAGGAACTTTGCATAATTGAATAGGCGGAAAACAAACCTTTGCACACCACTAACTGAAACCTAAGCTGTTCGGCCTTAGCCTCTTCTCTCTTGCTCTTGTACTAATCTTCTGACTTGGTTGGAGCATCTTGTCTTCGAGCCAGAGCACTAGAGGACTAGCTATTATCATCCACAACCCAGACAACCCAATCTCACCGACCGCCACCTACTCGGCCTCTGCCCTTCTCGAGTAAAACCTGCATCGCCATTTGCTGGCACAAAACAAGGTCCTTGCCACCTCACGCTCAAAGCAAGCCTGTCTTGGACTAATACGATTTACCTGGATCCCTGCCACTCATCACCTCCATGGGACAAGGTTTACTTCTATTTGAGCATCATTTTCGTTACTGAAGTCGGATAACTTGACGATTTTGCGATAGTTTACTGTGAAGAGACACGCACGCTGTGCAAAGGAGAGGACAGATCCTGCCACATTGTAAATATGGTGAGAAACTTTTCTCGTGTTTTGTGTACTGCTCTAATCTGCTTAAACTTGAGGGTCAATTAAGAGGTGGGTGTCAAGACCGCACACAGATGGATTTCCACCTTTCTGGACTGGGGAACAGCCTGACTATGGTGACCATCTTAAAGGGAGCGATCCACCATCTTGCATCTGCCTCCATTCCTGAGGCGACAGAGCTTTTCCTTAGGGATCTGAGATGGCCGCACATGAATGTGTGGCCCTTCCACTCCCTCCGCATCCCCCAAAATGGATGTTGTCTTTGCTCATTTTGTCCCTTGTGCGCAGATCTGTTCTGCACATTTTGACTGATTTTGCCTCCTAGTTTTGCTCTCCGGATGTTTTGTTCTACAACTCCCACCAGCCCTGGCCAGCAGAGTCAATTACGAGGCACCATGGAAGCTTCAGTCCTAAATATCTTGTAGAGCCTCAAGTTGCAGACCCCTGCTATAGGCACACAGCCTAGTGAATAAAACAATGCTTCTTCACGTGAGACCCAATTTCAGAAAGGCAGAAAGATCAGAAGGGTTGCCAGGCTTATTTCATCTGTAGATCTGTAGCCCACAGCTCATGATCTTTTTCTCATGCCCTTAGTAGGCCGACATCTTCCAGCCTAACGAGATGCCTTCTTTCTGCCTGACCTGACACTTGCTTGTTTTTAGTTTTCTCATAGAGATATGCCTGCAAGGTGCTCCATACCAGCCCTAAGGGCTTGCATTCCATCGAATGTGAATATGATATAATGACATAACATAGAAAAAGAAATGATTACGATTTTATGAGAGTGAGGTGGTGATTTCACAGTAGATAATCAATTTGTCTGTGGAGAAGCGGTGGCCTCACAAGTGGCTGCCCACCTGTGTGGCATTAGACCGAAGAAAAATAATGGGATGTCATTTCAGTGGAACAAATCTTATCCTCAAAGTCCACTGGGTCCGCCCTTCTGCTTCACGTGATTTGCGCTGGGTGTGGACCTACTCTCTGGAAATGCAGCACAGTCCAGCAAGAATCGTGACATCGGACGCCTCTGGTCCTTGCCATGTCACTCTCTGCTTCTCCTTCCACCCGCCCGTAGACTCATTCCAAGCTCATGTATTGGGCCGCCTCACTGGTCCCAGATACTGGATGAATCCACATTACTGAATGCTGAAGTCACTTACTTCTTCTGATCCGGTGCACCACTAAGACATGCCTCTCCCATGCCCTCCTCCTTCCACCTCACAGAGAGAAATGAGGCTCTTCACCTTTAACACCCCGACTGATATTTCGGTGACTACCACTGGCTCGACATCCTGAAAAACGATTTCCCTGCCCCGTTCGACTTTGTCCGGATTTTGGCTGATGTTCTAGTCCTACTCAGGACTCTAAACCACCCAACCCAATTCCCCACTTCTTGAAAATGGACTCGGACTCGCCATTCAAACCCTATTGATCCACCAGCTTCTGCTCATGGTTAATCATTGTGATGTGTTGGGATTCAACTCCTAGTAGCCTCGGCCACGTTATGGTGAGGGATTGTGGGAGTTGTAATCCAATAAACATCTGCAGTGCTCTTTAATGAGCAAACAAGATTCATGTGATATGAATACCCAGAGGTTTCTAATCCCGGACTGGGGATTGAACCAGTGTTGCTTTGTGTCGTTTTGCTTCCAAGGCGAGTACACTTCTCCTCAACTATCCTCCCGAGACAATACGCACAATAGATCCCTGCTCAAGCTTCTGATTCTTGTGTGGAAATCCGTCCATCAGTGTGGGAGAGCGTTTCCTAGTACATCGTGTCCATTTCCAGCAAGGTCAACATTTCTATAACTGCAAACACTGCTTCCCCCTAGCTGGTTTCCACCGTTAGCTCGCGCTGCTTGTCGTTGTACACTTACTATGCACAATGTCCCAGGGAAAACCTACTGCAAAACAGAACCGTTCGTGGGATTACCCCAGCTGTACGTGGTATTTCACATCCAGGCAGAGGAACGGGTTCGTGTCCCGAAAGCCACTCGTCACTGATAAATTGTGACTTCAATACTGAGCTGTCTCGAAATTGCAAACACCGGGGCGTGAGGTCAGTAAATTACAGCTTTGCAAATCAATTTAATAGCTGGTCTCAAACGTCACCCTGTAATTAAGGCAGTCGTGGCATGATTGATTCACCGATCCCTGCCCTCCCTGTGCGTCTTCGCCCCTCTCGCTCCCATGCTCACATGTACACTTTGGGAATAGCTCCACAGACCGAGGCCTTCGCACTCCTGACTGCGCTTGCACAACCCTGCGTGGCATCCTTCCCTCACAGTAGCTCCTATGTGGGTGGATCAGCAAGGATGAAAGGCCACCCCTCCAGTGAGGGGTCATTCATGTATATTATTGCTACGGCTACTGGTACCAGGAAAGGGCAATGGTATCTGCTAGACCCCCACTGCCCATGGAAGCACAACATGAAGCCCCTCTAAGGTTTCTCACAGTCTACTTAAGAAAGGCTCTCCGGGGACTCTTGTGCCAACTTTGCCTATCACGGGAGGATAGCTCAGGGGCAACATGCTCACCTTGGAAGCAAGACAACACGGAGCAACTCAGGTTCAATCCCCGGACCGCGCATAGAAACCTCTGGGTATTAAGCATGTTATAAATAACCAATCGTATCATATCACTAAGTAGTCCATACTACGGTAAACAGCTACACTCCAATTACTGGAGCATACATTCCAGTTGCCTCAATAGATGACTTCCGGGAGATTTAGTGAGCGGAGCAGGATTTACGGGTCTACCTCCCTGGTCTTCTCTCCGAAACCTAGTGAGCAAGCACCTAACACTAGGAGTTACATTTCCCCTGGTATGACCCCATCAGCGGGGTTCCTTCCTATCCATATCGAATGGGTGTGCATTAGGTGCGTCTACCATGTCCACTGGAAAAGCTATGCTGTCCGGCACCACCTTCTCTTCCACCGCACAGACTCTTCGACTGCAGGAGCAGTGAAGAGGGTAGTCACTGTGGTCTGAAAGGGTACCCCAACTGCCCCTGCTCAGAAGCCAGTCCCTCCTCTCCGTTTGCCAGAAACTCGGAGATTGACCCAGATGCTTGAGTGGTAGAAACTTTGGGTGCAGTGACTTTACTGGATCATGCAGAAACGCGTGATTTGTGGCAAGCCCTTTCCTATGGTCAGGGTAGGCGGCGATCCACAGAGAGGTTAAAAGCTGAACTACAACCTCTGATGCCTCACCATCCCACAGAGTCAGCAGGCCAGACTCGGTAACGTCTTCTAGTGGTACCTCCACAAAAGAAATGTCTGTATTTTCCTGATGACTCAACTCTTCATCCAGCAATGTCATTGCCAAAGGTCACCTAACCTCTAAGCTTGAGTCTGATGAAAGGAAGACTACCAATCCCAGGGAAGTGTACTCTGCTTTTCTGTTGTGTGCCTTTCACGGCTTAACACAACTCTTTCATGCAAAGTGAAAAACTATGTTGTGCAGATTCGTGGCATTTTGTCATAACCCTTTGGGCTGCAGTGGCCTTAGTTGCAATGGGGAGATCCAACACTACCCCAAGGTGTGCTTGCAGAGGGGGGGGGCCGGCGTGAACGAATGGTGGTAGGGGGTTGTGTCCATGTAAGGATCACCAATGCCTGGGGTGACACAGGACACACTTTAGGCAGATGATGTAAAGGCAAGCAAAGGCAACAATGGCAGCGAGCTGGGCAGCCAAGAAACTAGCAGACACAGGCCATGTGACACTTGTGACAGGAGGGAACATGACAGGGAACATGACAGCCAATCACATGGATGCAATGACTAAAGAAACATGTCCCTCAAGTACCTGGTCAGCCATTTTCGATTGCACACATTAAGGCGGAACCCATTCAAAACAAGATGCACACGATCCTGGATTCCAGACCAGAGCACCCAAGAACACAAAGAACTGGGCGGGACATCAGCTGGACCAAGTACAGCACGTGACACATGCAGGTGGGATCTGCGCCATGCGTGTGCAGGGGCTGAGCCGAAGTCAGTGATGCTAGTAAAACTAAGGTCTGGTCTAGGCTGTCATCCTCAAACATTCTACAAAGGAATGCCATCTCCCTACAGACAAACGACACCCACTTTCGGATGCACGAGGCATATTAGGGATCGCATTTTTTTTACTTTGTAAGTGGAATTCACAGGACAATCTAGGAAGTACATCGGGGTAAACCAGGGGTGTTGCTAGGTCTGGAAAAGATCTGGGGCTATGCTAATGTCAGGACTGTCGGGACTCGGGGCTAGCTAGCCTTTTGGTTGTAGCACCTGAGATTCTATCTGGGGTCCCCGCACCCCCAGCAACGCCTCTGGGGTCAAGGATAAGTAGATGTCGAGAACTGAAACCCAAACAGAAAGTTGAGGGATACTCATTGGAAACCTAAGACTAGGTATTCAATGCGGACCATTCGATCTTCATTAAGTCACAGTACCTGCAGCTCGGGAATTAGGTGGGAACACATTCCCTTTGGGCAATGACGCTGCCCTGCAGGAATGTGCTATTCAAACAGGGCAGAATATGCATACAGATGAGATGAGACACAGCTGTAGATCTCTATTTGCTAACACAAAGTGGATGCGGTTGGTTAGGTTAGGTCGGGTCAGTTCCACACTTACCCCTGTCAAAGAACCTGGCTGTTCAGGTCTTAAACAACACGTCATCCATTCCTGTCCAATTTCGTCATCATTCAGAACACTCTGTAGACACCTAAGCGGCCATTCTTGGCACCAGTGTGGGCGGGACAGCAAGCAGAGGATCCCCATTCCTTCTAAAGCAGGACGTGGTCTTGGGAACTCCTTGTTCTATCTAAAATGTTTTCTGTAGGAACAAGTGTATTGTGGTGAAGTGCCCTCATCAAGCATCACAAATGCACTTAAAAGGGTCTCAGCTGTTGCATGCAGGCCCCGGTGGAAACAGAAGCACGGTCAGTCACTAACGAGCATAACAGGACACACAGACCTCTAGACAAGCAGCTCTTGTTGGAAATGGCAAAGAAATCCAAGATAGTGGGCCTCATTGTAGGTCATGGTGCTAGCGGTCAAAAGCAGAGAAGGCTGGGGAATGAAAAGGAGTCAAAGACCAATAGACCAATGAGAACCGGTGGAACAAGTCATGTGACTCCCCACCATCATGAGATGTCTGATAAGGGGAATGACACATCAGTGGGGAAGAAGGTGTGGATTCTCAGAAGAGGCGACTCAGTAGCTGTAACTCCTGAAGCATGGAACAGAGATGGGCCAGAGAGTGCTGTATGGCTTTAGTTAGTCTGGAGCCAGGTGGCAGCAGTACAACACAACACAGATTGTTAGAGTGGGTCTGAGGCCTCTAGGCAGTGGAGGGAAGTTGCAGAGAATCCAGCGGGTAGCATCGCTTGAGGAGTAAGGGATGCTGTGGATGCTCTGTGCTGTCTGTGAGAGGTACTGCGAGAGCAGACGAGACTCAAATGACTCACAGAGAAGATAATGGTGTTTTGTCAGAAACCAGCAATGGTGAAGGTTCATGAACACACTCAAGAGGGAACAACAGGAAATTTGAGGACAAAGCAAAGTGGAAGCGAGACCCTGAGGTACGGGTCCACACGATGGACCTGATGCTGCATGTTGGGAACATAGTCAAAGTACCAGAGCGTCCCATAAAGGCTTGGAGAGAATGAAGGCTGAGAAACGGAATGCTGGTAATTGTACGCCAAGCACCGAAGAGTCGTAAAGACTGTCAGGTAAGGAGAGCGCTGATGCTGCACTATGGGAACCAAAGTCATAAGATCAAGCCTTCCAAAAGATGAAGTGAAGGGAAGTGGAAAAGGCTCCATTCATGGGGCTGCAGTCCAAGTGCCAACGAGCCTAGGAAACATTATGAGAAGGGTGCTCTGATGATGCATGCTGGGAAACGTGGCCAGAGTTCCAAAGCAGCCAACAAAGACTGGGAGAGGAGGAAAGGCAGATACCAAATCATGGGAATTGTAGACAAAATTCTAAAGTATCTGAGAATAACAGAAAGAGGGAGAGTTCCGGGGCCACATTATCAGAAACCTAGTATTAGCACCAAAGTATTCAACACATACTGTGAGAGAAGGAAACCCCAAACACTGCATTCTGGGAGACAAAGTATCAAAGTGTTTCAGAACCAATTCAAGTAAGACACTGGTTCAAATGTGCAAGCTTTACATCTGGCACATGAAAAGAGATACCAAACTTGAACGAAATGAAGCATCCCCTAACATCTAACAAGAATAATGGCATTTCATCTGGCAACACTAAATAAAAGTGTTGTAAAGCGGAATAATAAAGTATTCACACTTGTTTTAAAAGAAAATGATATTAAGCCTAGTGTCTTGCTGGTTGAGGCAGTCCATTAGACAATGACAAGTAAGTGTCTAACTTGGAATCCTGGAGAAAAAAAAGTGGCCACAATAGTCAAGGAATAATGAATGAAGACTTGGTGTGCCAGGTATCTGGGCACAGGTCTTGATATGGTCATGTCGACCAAGTCTTTCTTTGTACTTATTGAGTAATGTAAGTAGAAGTTTTCACTTTGAATGCACCTTTCTTAGTAACATTACTTCTGCCAGATAAGTCAATAAAGTATTGTTTTTTTCTTCTTTTAAACATTACAGAGGTGTTTCTTAAAAACATGCTGGCCCACTGCATTCAGACATTACTAGTGTCCTGGGCAAACGCAGATTGAAGCACGAGAGTATTTTCCCAATTTGCTTCACCCTGCTTCCTCCAACTCAGCATGGAAATTCCCCCACACGTGGCTGTGAGAAGTGCTCTGGGGTTTACCATTGAGTAAACTCGAGATTTTAGTGCTACTTTTGCGCTGTTTATCGCCAGTGGTGGAAAGCATTCAGGACTCCACGCTTCCATAGTCTGCTGCTCTGTAAATCATTTAATAAACCCTTGGCCAGCATACTAGAGCTAAGGCAGAATCAGATGGTTTCTAAAAGCACTGCTCTATCATGGGGACTTGCAAGGAAGCAAAGCCAGCTGTGATATTTATTTTGCAGGGATACAAGACGTTTGAGTTATTTCATTCGGATCAATTTTGGTCCATGATATATGGTGCTGAATCTTATATGGTAGTATCCATGGCATATCATACCCTGCAAAAGGTCATGACTAATGTTGATGAAATTGATATCCCCCAATAGAGGCAATACACTGATGCAGCTGGAGAAAGTATGGCCTGGCTCCCATGATTATGGATTATAGGGACTCTAATATTAATATCTCTCACAGATCTTCAAGGGCCCTTAAACGATTATTCCCCTTTTAACAATTTTGGTGAAGGATTGTGTGTTGTAGTTGTCCTCTTTTTTTTTTAGAAATCTGCAATTAGTGTAATTGTGTAGGGCGATAGGTCAATTTATGACATGTCTTTTATCATATATAATATATTTTTTTAGTGTGATTTTACTATGGATGTGTGTGCAAAAACTGTACATTTTAGAGTATAGTGAAAAAGGTTGATTACATTTAACCATAAGCACTTAATAAAAATATTTAAAAAGATACTTCTCTTGCAGTCACAGAACAGCAATTTTTCTTGGCTCTTGAGTAATGTGTTATAGAGTGGTCAAGCACTATGGGTGGTGCTATCCCATGACACAGTGCCCCCCACACATGTTATCTTCCTTAAAAGAATCAAAGGCTTAGTCAGCCCCCTTGCAACTGCCATGTTTCAGCAGCAGGCTTCAGCAGAACTGCGCAGCGGATTTCTGACCCATTGTGCTATTTTACGGGCAATATCTGTGAATATTAGACACTAAAAGCCAGTTACAAAATTCATGCATTTAGCCTGTACAAGATGTTAAACTCAACCTCTTTGCTTTAACTAGAAATCAAGCAGCTGCAGTCTTAACAGGGTTCCGTTTATTTGTCGCACCAGATAGCATCGAGCGGACCCAATCTTAATCACCAAAACAAAGCGATTTGGTCAGATAATTTATTGAGGACATTTCAAAAAGATCATGATAGTCCAGAAACAGTATACATTGTACAGCATTATGGAAAACAGGTAAAATAGTCACAGTGTTTGCTCTCAAAGATAGAGAGAGACGGGGCACGAGGATAACATTGGGTAATAATATTAATATTCAAAAGAAATAAATAACAAATTTGTCATCTCTCTATCTTTATAGAAGTGCATGCATAGATCCTGTCTCCAAATGTGTAAAACCTGGTGGGCTGGATTTTGGAAGGGGTCATATTGCATGTGAGGTTAGGCATAGGAAAATATATTTGAATTTAACATGTATTCTAAGAATAAATGGCCAACATTGCTTAAGGAAAGATAACTTGTTCTATGTCTTCATTGGAGCCAAATGGTTCTAGATATCATTTAGACAATCCACTTTTTCTCTTTTCCAGATACCACCTCAGATGTGTTTTACAACATGTTCAGTTACAGATTTTTCACATCTCAAAGGTTTGTATTGTGCACACACAAGAAGACTAAATGGGGGATGCTAGTGAAAAAAGGGCACTAGACTTAATTGTGTTGCAGGGCTATATCTCTGGTGGCATGTGGAGCAGTGCACGCTCGTAGCCTCAGAATTCAATTAGTGATGCAGCTTTTGGATGCAAGCATCCAATGGAAAATTTTATTAAATGGTTGAAGTGTGATTAACCCCTATCATGTGCTATTAATGTAGTTACATGATTTACACATTTTAAAATTCCCTAGAGTTAGGAGGACATGATGATGTTATCTTCTTTTGACAACCCTCCGGAGCACCCAAATATTCTGACGTATGTATGGATTTCTGAAGCTGACTGCTCTTACCTAATGTTTTTGAAGATTGTAAAAGAGGTTGTTGGGACTCCAATGAGGCTTCCAAGCACATTTCAGTGTGCTTGCCATCGCAGAGTAGTAATGAACTAATAAGTCAAATGCGGAGGAATGTCTTGAGGAGAGGGAGCCGATCTCAAGTAACTAACCCACAGGGAGGGACACACAGTACCTCACTGATCAGTGGCCCTACAAACTTTTCAGCAAAGTAATTGAACCCCTGTCTCAGGGCAGGTTGCCGCTCCGATGGCCACGTGCTTAAGACCAAGGCCATTATACTATCCCTACATAAAATGCGATGAGGATCGCAGGAAACGGAAATGGACGACCAGCGGGCCAGAAAGCTGGCAAGTGATCTGGCACAGACGGATTCTGAAAGACAGACTGGGCTTATATTTAACAAATGTTAGCTCTGCAAGACAGCACTCTACCCTCTTTGTTGGGGTAAGTCTTTGCATAAGTGCCGGCCTGGAGAGCTTGGCATCTTTAGATGAGGAGGTTCTCGGCTGGGCATGAATAATGCTGGCAGCGGCTTTGTACCCATGTGCAAACCGAGAGATTGAACAGCTAGTAAAGACAGGGTGATCCATTGCGGAAAACTACGCCTTTGTCTGATGGACAGCAAATTAAATAAATAAACAAAATGGTGGTCCTGCTTTCTTATAAGGCTTCCCCTTTGGGATGTGGTGGAACAGCATGGCAGAGCTGCGTGGACCTCTTACTTGATTTGGGTTTGGTGGAGCTGACTTCCGGCTTCTGGCTGAGGCCTGGGGCAAGCTCAGGCACCTTGCTCTGGCACTCTGGCTGCACTGATCTATCCATTGATCCTACGGGGCCGGGAGGATAGGTCAGGGGCAACGCTCTAGCCTTGGAAGCAAGATGACGTGGAGCAACACAGGTTCGATGCCCCGGTCCGTGCTTAGAAACCTCTGGGTAATAAGCGAGTTATAAATAACCAATTACCATTGACTCTAATGTAGACTGTGGAGAGCTACCGTCTAAATAATATGAAGTCCATATCGTAAGGGCAAAGCCAGGCCAGAGTCACGGGTAGTGGTTCTCCGTACCTGTCCCACTGTTGTGCATTTTGCTAAATTGTTACGGCTTCTTTCATTTAACGGCTTTTCGTGTGTCCCCATATTGGCGTGTTTTTTTTCTGGACCACTCTGGGGGGGAATGGACTGACCCGGGCATCCTCAGTATTTAGTAAGAAAAGAGCAGCAGCAGCAAGAAGCACAGCGGGAGCACATGGAACACGAGGTGCAAGATTCGCAGGCAGAGCAAGAGCTGCACATAGAGATGAGCTTCATCAGGACCGCAGGGAGGTAGAAGGCCAGGATGATCCACTGGATGATGAGGATGGAGAATGCAAACAGGTAGACGACTCGATCACAACCTTCGTAGTTGGGGTAAATGTGAAAGGTCCAAACGCTTCCTGTGGGAGGAAATGGGAGAGACTTAGTAACGTTAAGACAATAATCAAACATTACATTTGGTTTTAGGTTATGACAATTGAGCCTCTGCGCGATCAACGTTTTGGGCTCACCCAACAGCATCTCGCTGATGATCCAATCCCTTTTCCATACTCACACCCAAGCATAGAGTTGTTTTATTTCTTGTGTGTTAACCTGTGGACAATGACGGGCGAACTGTACAGGCCGCAAACACCAAAGCGGGCTGCTGGTGGTTGGTCTAGTTGGCATTTATCATTCCCTCCAATGGATGATCCTAGCCTACCCCTCACGCGTATCAGTGAGATAGGCGTCAGATCCCAGAATGGGTAACTGTGGAGGCGGTAGGACGAGGGAAGTTGGAGCCATCTTATTTTCTTGCATATTAAGACTCCCCTCATATTTTAAAAGGTACTCCACCTTTCCTCATAATATATTATAAAACTCTGATTTTGAGTGTTTGCCCTCTATCCGAAACGTCTCCTTAGTCTGCGTTGCTCTGTTTCATTTGTCATGAGACTTTCCTCTCCTCTTCACCTGCTCGATAATTCAATTCTAGGTGTCAAATCTAGGGCTTTGTCTACCCTTGGCTAAAACAAGTGGCATGACCAGAGGAGTAGACATTCCAGCCACTCCCTACTGGACTTCGCCTTATTCTCAAAGGTACTGAAAGGGCGGAGGACACAGGAGCTGTTCCCAGAAGTACGCAAAGCCATTTGTGCGGTAAAATGATGGCGTAAGGGTCTTGGACGTCGCCTGTGGACCGTCATTCAAGGCTTTACTTTTCCCCAGATTCCCTTTCTCCTTGACCCGCTATACATTTACTAACCCTCCATTTTGCAGCAGTCTATAAATCTTTGAATTTCCAAGGCAACAGTGGGTGCTGATGGGAGCCATGGGGTCATACCAGTAACCCCTTCATTGAAACCCAGTGCTTTATTACTACAGTGTAATTTCTGACTCTCTCTGTTCCTTAGATCGAGGACTAGTGGTCTCTTGTTATTGTCACATCATGCTCATTAATTCCCTTTGATTGGTCATTAGTTTACATCTAACACCTCGTGAAATCCACCATTTCCTCCACCTTTCTCGTCTTCTTCTTCTTGCTGATAGATTTTATCCATCAGCTGTGATCTTTGGATACCGGGGCTTGAGCCTCATTACTCCATCTTCTCGGGTTGAGTGTGTAGTCGTGGGTTAGGATTCTTCTTGGTCTGTGTGAACTTGTCACAGTAGGACTGTTTTTACAGGGTCTTCCCATCTTCTAACCATCCTTTTGTGCTGAGCCCCATTTTGTGGCGGGCACTCCAGCTTAATCCACCATCTTGCGAATGGCACCACACATTCATTTGCAATCTTGTGAATAGCACTTCAGCTGCATGCACTATCTTTGATTCACACTTACTTTGAAGCTATATTAAACTATGATTAGACAGAAAATTCACAATCCATGTCTGCAAAGATAATAATTAAAGAGAAGGATTTTACCTGTGATCAGCCAAGCGAACCAGAAGAGACCCAGCAGTGTGAGGAGCCCGTAGATGGCTTTGTTGGGTCTACATGCAGCCACCATGGTGAGGATGTGGATAAGTATCACAGTGCAGCCATTGACGATCAGCCAGATGGGGATGTAGCGCTGTCGCGGGCACCGGTGCAAGTACACAGCCCCTGTGGGTGTCAAAATATCACAGCTGTAACATACACGTACGATTTTACTTCCGCATGAATAATACAATCCGAACGTGTGAGTATGAATAGTGTGGGACATGGCAGGTGTGCATGTATCTCTTTGAAGGACATGTGATATTGCTAACTATATGAGTCTGGCAGTGTCCGCCATTCCAGTAGATGGTCTATTACATTTTAAGTGGATGCGGACAATGGAATATCATCACCGCAGCGACAGGTGAGATAGCCAGCAGCATTCTGGGAGCTGTAGTTTTGTGGCATTACACTCATTATTTACCAGGGCTGGACGCATTTATTAATCCATGCGTCAATGATTTGTCCCACTGGGCAAAACCACCCCAACACTGGGGATCTATGTGTCTTACCACCACCCTACCCTTCCAATGCTTTCCCTATTCCAAGCTTCAACTCCACCAACTCATTTGCACTTGCCTCCTTTTCTTTTTGTCTCTCTCTGGCCCTCTCTTGCTTCCTATTGATCATCTCTATTTTTCTTACAGGCTCTCTTTCACTTTCCCCTGCTCTCTAGCCTTGTTCCTGTTGCTCCCTGGTGCCCAATCCCCCATGTGTGGAGGCCGACCCTGCCACAGGAAACAAAATAATCCTAAAGTTGCAATATCTAGAGCCGACCACCGCAGCACACTTACCACCCGTCTTCCTGCTAAACGCATTGTGGAACTGAACATCCTAAGAAAAAAGATGGCACCCCCTGTTACTTGCGCATAGCAATGGAAATTAACCCATTAACGCAACTCTCAATATCCTCCTTTGGTTTCCAGCCACTCATACGCTTCGCCATCATCTTCTTCCAGGGGTCTGCAACCAGTGGCTCTCCAGGTGCTTTGGACTACAAGACCCATGATACCTCACCATTGACTATGCTGGCTAGGATTGATGGTGGTTTTAGTACGGGACGCTTTAAACCGCTCTCAAACACCATTTGAAGATTCTCAGAGGACTCCATTTCAGTCCTCAAATTCACCAACATGCAAGATGAGAGGGGCGCCGATCGTACGCTGTTTAGTTTTGCTAAAACAGCACCAAAAGCCACAATTTGAACTGTTTCTAAGGTTCCATGTCATTTCACCGACCGCCTTATTTCCAACATGTGTTTTGCGGCGTTAGTTTTGCCGAAAAACGTAATCAACATTTTTTTTACATTTCTTTTGGTTGGTTCCCCCCACAAGCCGTCCTTAATTTTTTAATTTTTTATTTCTCTTCACCCACCACCCTTTATTTACCCTTTCCCACCTCCACCCCCCAAATAATTTCGATGAACATTTTCGGAAAAACCCACGCCAAACCACCTGTTGGAAAAACGGGTGTCGACAAAAGGATGCAATACCGCTTCTAAGCTCTCTTAACTGGTTGATAAGAGACACGAGGCACAGGGCGCTAAGCTACTTGGTAGCTACTGCGTGCTGAAGGAGCGAGGCGGTGCATTGTGGTACCTGTAGTGCTGCTCTTGCCACAGTGCACATTGGGCATGAAAAACAAAATGACTGCCATGACAGGAAAAAGGCTGTAATCTAGGTGCGGATTTTGCTCGTGTCGTTGTTGTTTTGTTAATTTTACCAACATCAAGTTCAGTCAGGGAGGCAGGAGAGGGGCAGTGTAAAGAGAGGGACGAGGTAGGACGCTGGAGACAGACATTAAGAGAGAGAGAGAGGCTGGTGCGGGAGAGGCAGATGTAGAGACATGGGGAGAGAGGAAAGAGACAGACGGACAAGGGATGGGGGTGTAGGAGAAAGAGAAAGGTTGCCTTTTCTTACCAATGACGATTTCAGCAATGGCCAGCGCTATCCAAACCACTGAAAGAAGACTCACCAGGATCTCTGCAAGAGAAAACACATACTCAGAAACGTCACAAAGAAAGCCGAGTTCCCCAGTGCCCCATCGACCCCACCACCATTGGCTACTGAGGTTGGAAGGTGGTGGGAGAATGAGCTTTACAGTCGCACACTATAGACCTCCATGGCCTGTACACTTTTCAGACAGTAGTGTGTAACCCTCAACATAATTGCCCCCGCCAGCGCCATTCCCTACTTGCTTTTGTAGGCGCTCATCGAATAATCATACAAACAAATCTGGCCCAAAGTTCAAATCTAAGCCATGGGGCATCAAAGAAGAGTTGGGAGCAGGAGACGCGCCAACACATGTATTGACCTTCATATGGCCCGCAATGTGGGAAGATAGCTCTGGGGCAATGTGCTTGTCTTGGAAGCAAGATGACACGGAGCACCACAGGTTCGATCCCCGGGTCCGTGCTTAGAAACCTCTGGGTATTAAGCACGTTATAAATAACATATCATATCATATATAATGACCACCGTTGGTGACCATAGCCCATTTCCGGCAATACATTAGCCACATCTGAATATTTAACCTCCACGCTTTCGCTCTAGTGTTGGCTGTTTCAACCAAGCCCTTTCCCCGCCCCATCACCCTCTCCTGTGTCATCCAGACTCCTCCTGCTGTGGCCCAGGACCCCTTTAGCCCCTTCTTGACTCCAGCTCTGATCTACCTGCTGAGCCCTCTGGAGGCCTGGACCACCGTCTTCTGAACATAGGTATGACCTTCAGAGCTGGTGTTGGGTACCTCTGATCGCTCCAGGGGGGGGAGTCTATCCCTCCCCAGAGGGAATTTATCACCTTTTGGATTTTCCAGAAGCCTGTGTTTGTGGCCAGGTGGTATAGGCCTGCATAGCACCTCTAGCCTGCGTCTTGCCTCAGTCTTGGGTCCCTCCTCGTGCCTGCTCTATGCTCATGGACCGCCCCCCGCGACATACCCCAGAGCCTTGGTTCTAAAGCATCCAGATGGCCTCTCCATTCTATGTGCAAAAGGCCTCCCGCAGTCTGCACCCTATCAGGTGCGGGAGTTCCGTCCTAGAACGTGCCCTCTAGGTTTCTTAGCCAATCATTTGCATTCTATTGTCCTATTTAGATGAAAGCTGCTGCTTCCTTAGCAACTCTGAGCTTCTGCTGGACTTCCATCCTGTGCCCCTTCACACTCCCCAGCTGCTCGCTGGCTCTCTTGAACCCATTAGCGCCTGTACTTGTGTTTCTCACCAGACACTCTTTAGTGGCACTTCCACTCTAATGGCGAACTCTTTCTTTTCCGCTCCCCCAATGAGAGTCGGGAAAATAGCGGCCTCTCGGAGGCCCTTTATGATTATGATTGGTTATTTATAACGCGCTTAATACCCGGAGGTTTCTAAGCGTGGACCCGGGAATCGAACCTGTGTTGTTACCCGTCGTCTTGCTTCCAAGGCGAGCACGTTGCCCCTGAGCTATCCTCCCGAGACTTGCTTATACACACTGCATCCTTGCTTACACACACTGCACTGTTGTTCTGCTGCCCACGAGCCTGGTAGATGTGACACATGTCAGATAGGAGTCTTTCATCACAGGCTATTTTTTTTATTCTTTACTCTCTTGTAATTTAACTCTTGTTTCTCTATTATGAATCTGGGTCTCCTGGTACCACGGCCCAGAAAAAATCCGGACTGGGTGAACCGGAAAAAACAAAACTCCATTCTTCTTTCTGGTAAGGTAAGCCAGGGCTGGAACAGTCAAGGAATCTGAGCTACCATCTCGTCCCCAGAGAGGTCGAAGTTTCAATGGGTCTAAACCGGACTCTCTTCCTGTGACGTAATGCTTGTCCAACCCCATCTTGCAGTTATGGTTGTATGACCCTCTTGTCCTGTAAAGTTTGTCCGCTCCCCTTATTTACACTCTCTCTCATCAGCAGATAGCCAGAACCACAGTGCTGTAGTCTACCAGATCTTGGGCTCTTCCCCGTGGATAACATAACTCCAAGTGTCTCTGCCAAACCCATGGTAAGCATAGCCACAGCCAGGAAACGGGTACTTCTGACCTGTGCCTATCAACACTTCATATCTCTCATCTGCCTCTCCTATTGTTCTACTAATGACCCCCTGACCCTCTTTTCTTACAGAACAGGCACAGTGAGGCCAACAAAAATGGCAGAAGAGAGCTATGCAAAACCACTTACATCACATGACACAAGGCATCTTTATTAATGAGAGATATCCTGACCCAATATGGATCTGGCTCTCGAGGCCTGGAGTTGGACAACCAACCCCTAGTCCCGTTTCATTGTTTATTCCCTCACTTTCTGTATCATTGTCTACCCTCCCCTCTTCCCACCCTCAACACGCAATGGTTGTGCATCTAAGGCAGGCTTGTAGCTCAAGGGCAGAACCACTTCACAGAGGAATGCCTGACTTGTTCTTGTATCTCCCATTCTCAGGGCAAGCACATGCCTGCTATTCTACATTGCTCCCACAACAACTCCATATAACCAATACAAACGCACAAACAAATATTGTTATTCAATTGAGGAACACATACAGCAAATCAAAACATACTTACTCAAACATTTTGAGGCACAGCAACAGATCTGGCTCATCGATGGTTCCTAAAACAAATATTAGACGTTCAAGGATTGTTATAGTAGATTTTGGGTATCTAGCCTTGCAACAGCAGCAATAACACTTCTTACCTGTTCTTCCCCAATACCCTGCTATTATTAGGCAATACCCAGAAATGAATTGCTTCCCCACCTCAGCCTGATCAAACTTCCCCAAATGTGCCAATGAAGTCTCAGTGCTCCCACACAGTCTTTTGCCCAATGTGGTGAGTCAAAAAGAGGGGGCATCTCAAAAATGCCTTGGAGTTTACATTTGGCGTGACAGCTCAATTATGAAAATGATGCCAGTGCCTTCCAACGCCCACCTACTACAGTCACAAGGGATCTGCAGATGCTTTGGACTACAGTTTGCATCCGCCTTATCCAGCATGGCTGATGGTGAGGGATCATGGGAGCTGTAGTACATAACATCAGGACATCCACAGGTTGCAGACCCGGGGATAGGTCACTACCAAGTAGATGCACATTTTCACGTGACACAAGGCCCCATGCCTAAATTATCTATTTATTTTTATTTATTATTATTTATGTTTCTCCTCTGCCCCGCACTCTCCACTTTCCCCCTTCCATGCACTTTTCCCCTTTCCCTTTCCCATGCACTTGCGCATTCTCAATGTCACTGGGCCTAGTAAGATCGTTGTTGTGTTCTCCCCTGTTCCCCTCCCTTGCCTTGTCGCGCTCTAAAACACTTGTGCATGAGCGCGATACAAATAAAATATCATATCCTATCATATCATAGAGTGTTTCTGCTCTCTTGTTTTGAGAAGTTTTTTTGGAAAGACAGAAGCTGATGAGTACCACACATACCTCGCATTCCTGCTGCGGTCTGCAGTTATCTTGCGGCATGGCTCCTTTGTCCGAATCTTGGCCTCTTTACGAGCGGAATGCCTGGTGTTGTTCAAGGAGCGAGCTGCAGCAAATTACAAAGAAATTGGTCTGTTAAGCACACACCACACATATGCAAAGTTCCTGTGAAAAAGGAGACTGTTTTTAATGAGTGAGGGATTTCATCTCAAAGACCTACGACCTGCAAGCTTTGGCTTGCCAGGTTTATTGGACTACAACTGTCATTAGCCGGTCTAGTCAATGGTGAGGGAAGCTCGGAATTGGAGTCCAAATCATCTGGCGAGACAAACATTGCAGACTCCGGTGGAAACGGTTTCCCCAAAGCAGTCGGGTGAAACCGTGGAAGCGCAGTGCATCTCAAGGCCATCACAAATTCCCAAAATGACTTAAAATAATATCAGGGCCACTATTAACTGCTTCCATTAACGTTCTTCTGGCCAATACGGCAAGTTTTCACCTCTTCCTTTGCTTACATTTTCTTCTGATTCGAAACACTAAAAACTATACATACATATTAGTGTACACAGCCCCATGTACACAGGCCAAAGTGCAGGTTTTCATTGACACCGTAGGACCTCTATCAATCCTAAGCCTACAGATCCCTCTAGCAGTGACAACAGGCGAATCCATGCGAATGTGCATTGTCTCTATTCAGCCTAAGGCAACGGCTCCCTCTGGTGGTGACAACAGGCAAAGCTACTGCATCGGACAAACATACAGGGACAAACATACATCTGGCCTTTTATTATATTGCTAGAAGATTAGATTAGATGGTAATCTATACATATATCCCCAATGATCACTATCACTCACCCTTATGTTCTCCTTCCCCTTCATTGGCAAGGATCAGCACTTTTAGAGCACTATGGTGGTGATGGTCACAATGAAAAAGACTAATAACATTACAGAATGGTGCATTCTGAGAAGAACAGTCTTCATGGACAAGACTTCCTTTTCTCAAAAGCAGTTGGGTGGCACACTATTTAAATATATGTTTCCTTCATTTCTCGAGCCATCTCTGCGGTCCTCTCTCTACCTTGCCTTAGTATCGTCTCGCTCCATCCGTATCCATTTTATTCTAGAGCTCCTACCCCGCTGACACCCCTTTGGCTGCTCATATATGGATTGCCCCACTCTCCTCTGGTTGCCCCTGCCTTTATCACCTGCATGCCCCCTTTGACCCTTCATCTCCTCATTCAGGCGGTCTAGCACACACGAGGTGGCACCAGCATTTTGATTTCCAATCCCATTTCCCCCACTTTGCAATCCTCCCAATCTTTATCTAATGCTCTCACTCTCTGTGTATTAGCCGTGATGCTCAGAATTGTGAATATGTCAAGAGTTCCCTAGGACTTTCATCAGGTAAAACAATCTGTCCTTTGTGTTGTGCCAACAATTTCCTTTCCCAATAGCTCTCCCTCTGTTCCTTAATCAACTCTTCCATTCCTTTACAACCCTTTCAACTTCTCGAAACACACTGTGTACGGGCGCATTATAAGTACCCAGTAAATAAATAAATAAATACCCCCAAATATTCCGAAGTAAAACCATTTGCCCCACCTGCCGCACAGACAGCAACATTGAACAAAGGTGTGTATTGAAGACACTGGTCATATCAAATATCAGGGAGACAACAGGCTCTGGCTGAAGCTATGAAACAAAATGGCAACAAAAGCAGAGGATTATCTCAGGGAATAAGGCATGGTCTGAAAACATTCCCAATCCCACTCAAACCCACAGCGAAGTGCCTCTCAATTTACAATGAAGTAGTCAATGGACGAGGAGCTATAATGGGTTTCTGTAAAATTACCATTGTATGGTACAGGGGATTTATAAAGCACTCTTCTGCCAGTGACATGGCCTTGTGACGCCGATGACCATCCTAGTCTGTCATTGATGTACTGCACTGCAGTAGTGTTGTCTGCAGAGGTGTCACGCTTAGGGTTTTTGGATTGTTGAGGTGAGCAGTCCAGACAGTAGTGTTGGGCACCTGTGAAGTTCCCACATCTCGCACCTCCTCAGTTTATCCTACGAGTTCCAGCTCCAACCCAAAATGTCACCTCTTCTGCAAGAGGGCATCTCCCATGCCCCGTCCAACACAGAATGTCACCTCTTCTGCGAGGAGGCTGCTCCCATGCCCGGTTCCAACACAGAATTTCACCACTTCTGCGAGGAGGCTTCTCCTAAACCTGGTTCTAACACAGAATTTCACCACTTCTTCGAGGAGGCTTCTCCTAAGCCTGGTTCCAACACAGAATTTCACCTCTTCTGCAAGAAGGCATTGAATCAAGATATTCCATCTAGAAGCTTCAACATCCTCTCAAGCTATGTATCCGTGTGAATGACCTCGGGATTGGGGGACTAGAATGCTTGAGAGAATAGAAAAACCAACCATATATCTCAAGGACTTTCATGAGTTTGGGATCCAACCGACAGCACTCCCGTGTCGGCCACGAGGATCCAGTGGCGCAAACGTCAATGGTCAACATATGTTTATCACATGGACCCCTCACCACGGTGTCCACCCAATAGCTGATTGTGGGTTAACTCAACCTCGAGCTCCCCGTTCCCTATCAGTTACAATTCCAGCGACCACACATTAGACACAGTGGGTCCCTAATGCTGTGCGGCTAGCTCTTTTCCCAACCTCCACCCCCAAAAACCCACACCTTCACATTGTCCTCTCAAGGGAGCAATTGAAAATGATATGGGGGTGGGGTCTAAACATGTTGGAATAAAAATCTTTGTACAAATTCAGAAAACAGTCCTAAACACTTTAACTATTATTATTGGAAAGATTTCCACTGGATCTGTGCAGTGGAAGTTTGATGCTACATCCAAAATAGAACATAATCAACTCCTAAATAAATTCCTGCCAAATAACTATGCAGCTTTATCGAGTTACAGGTGATTTTGCTCCAGCCTTAAAACAGAGATGAGAGACATCTATTGAGCTTTCCAGGTGAAGAGCACTAACAATCCATCAAGTTTCAGAAGGATGCGCGCCCGCGGTTCAAGGAGATGCCGCCCTTCCCGATGAAGACTGGACTCCCAGCGCACTTACCTGTGTGCGATGAGCCAGATGTTTGGATGTGGAGCCGGAGCCTGGGAATTGTTTTGACAGTGCTTGGAAAGACTTTATATAGCCCTGCTGCCAACATACCAAACAATTTGAGTCTAAGGCACACGCCCAAACGCAGAATCTTATTACACACCCATCACCTGCTCCTTAAACATGTGCCCAATTGTTTGCAGGTGATGAAGAGAACACTCACGTATTTGCTATGAGCAGCCAGTAGGGCAAATTCCAATGGTACTTACATGCAAACAAAGATATCGGCAGGCCAGAATGGATTGGATGTGACTCTACTAGCCCTGCTGTCTATCAACCGGGGCATGCATGCTCACCCTCTTTGCTGTTGACAAAAACATTCCACGTCACATCCGGGAGATTATCCCTGCCGACTCTGGAGGTGTTTCAGAATGCCGTCTTTCTTTTAAACATGACCAAATAGCAATGCCCCCAAAGAGTGCCCATTAAATATGTTCATTTAGCCGCGGTGATGTTTATGCCCTTTCAAAAATAGATGAAATACGATATCTGAAATATTAGGATCCGACCAAAAGGTAACGAGAACTTATCACCGATCGTTACCTCTGAAGGAGGCTTGGATGGGAAAATAGGGTGACGTTAGGTGATGTAATGTAAAGAGGTCGTACACAGCGCGATATCCGCCATTTTGGTGGCCTCTCAGCACATGACGCCGGAAAAGGAGAGGGGTGGGAAGATTAATGGGAGGAGAGGGAGAGGCAGGGACCGAGCCTGCGTACGAGAGCATGGTGTACGTACATACAGAGGGGAGAACCCATGTTTCGGTTTGCAAGCGCACATTTTGCTAACCTTGAAGTAAACTGGTGTGGCTTCTTATCTGGGAGATAAAGGCTGCCTGTGTGCATAAGGGGCAGATGTGTGTGGAGCCGTGCACAGAGCTCTGCACAGCTGGAGCCAGTGGAGTGGTGAATTAAGGTGCTAGGCATTAGGCTGCTGTGTGTGTGGGGATCAGGGCATGCAGTCAATGGGTCGAAGAGGAAAAGGTGAATGGCTTAGTGGGGAGGGATATAAGCGACCGCAGAGTTCTGCTTGTCCTTGGTTTGGTATGGTGATAATGGCTAGTTAGTGCACGTTCCAGCTTTTCTGAGGCCCGGAGACATGCGCTATCTTAAAGAGGTGTTGATGCCCCAAGTCTGTGGTGAGGCGCAAGACTGGCCCAGTAGCATTCAGCCACTAGGCAGGGCATTACAGTGGAGGTAGGCTAGAATAGGGTGCTCCAAATCCTCTGTCTGATCTGGAAGGCTCCTGAAGGAGGCCAGAACCCATTGTAACAGTCATATTGCATTATGGCTGCCCTACGCCGACCCTCAGCCTGTGCTCAAAGGGCCCTACTGTTGTCCTGCGTCTGTTATTGAGGATGTGTGGGTGAGACCAGCTTGATGGAGCAGGGCCTCGGGAGCACTCCTGTCAATGCTGCTATAGTCTAGGAGAGGCTTTGGAGCCCTCAGGCCATAGTACGGCATCTGAGCAAGACTGGCCCCCATCTTCCTCCACTGACTGTTCTTTTAATACTTTATTGGAGGACGTCTTGTTGAGACCCATTGAATGTGCTTTTTTTCACCCTGCGAAAGCAAGGCTGTTTCCTGGCTCCCACATACCAATTATGGAATGTTGGCGCTTGCAATGATGGCCTTCTGACGAGCCTCTCCCATTGCTAGTTTTATCTTCTTCCCGCTCTTTGGCATAGGCAGAAGTGGCTGCTTGGGAAGGCTGAAGCCTGCAATGGTGGCATTCCATCCCTAGAAAATAGATTCGTTTTCAGGGAAGGGAACACATTTATGATCTAGAATCTCAAATCCGGGGTGGCTATCTTTACCAAACTGCGGATCCCATTTTCACAGTTGGGCTGCCTTTTAGTACTCTCTTAAACTAGAAGGGCTGGTCAAAAAAGCCAAAGCATTCCGAAAAATGCAAGCTCACTTTTGCATGGCTGCAGGTCTGAGGTCCTCACAGCAGTGATCCTCCTATTTGCGATAATTACGTCAATATTTGCGAGTGCGTTGGAATGGAGACAATTTCCAAGGCTGCAAGGATGTGGTGGGGTGGATGACCAGCACCAATACCCCTTGGGTCGGGATGGGGTGAAGGCCAGCACTGGCACGGCCAGGGTACGGAGCACCATTAATGCCCAGGGGCTTTTGATGTTCACTAGATAGTGTCTACCACACTCTCCTGAAACCATGTTTCAGAGATCAGTCTTTCACGTGCTATCCACACTAATCTGTTTAATATTTATGTGAGGTTTGCGTTTTCTTATGTACATATTTCATTTTGAGTTCTTTTGTATTTTACTTGTGTGCTTGCTTGTCAAGTGTCAAGGAGCGAGGCCCTCTTTTGATGGCCATCTACGGGGAAGGACGAGGTCCAGTGTTTTGCCCTTGATTGGTTACCGCCGTGCAGAGGGTGTGTTTGGAGGTGTGATCAACTTGAGTGTTGTGTGTTGTCTTGCACAGGCGGCCTAGGGTTTTCTCAATGATCTCGCTGAGTTCTGGGATCGTTTTCTCAGACAGAGGTTTGGGGATCAGCGGCATGGGGTGTCAAGGTGATCAATATTTGTTTACACCTGAGGGGGACTGGAGGGATTGGAGAGAGGGGATGTCCGCTGGGGACTTTGGGAAGTGTGAGGCGCCATGCCTTACAGAGAGTTAGCAGCCAGTATATCTTTCTGTGGGGAATCGTGGGGAGCTGTTTGTGGGCTACCTACAGTCGCTTAGGATGAGTGGGTGCAGGGACTGGTGAGTCAGGGGAGAGATGTACTGAGGGTTGAGTGGCTGTGTGGTGTTTGGACAGAGGTGCGAGGGACACTCTCTGGTGGGCCGTGTAGCTTCTTGGAGCAGAATGGCGCGCAGGTGGACAGATCATGTGGTGTTTTCCCTTGGAGGTGGCATGAGTGCTGCATTTGGGCAGAATGACCTCACTTTCTTTGCCTTTTCTCCTCCCCTGAGTCCTGGAAATGGCCCAATGGGCCCTGTCAGGCGAAAATGCCTTTGGTAAGAGGGGTTGGGGGAGTCAGACTGAGTTGGGTTGGGAACAAAAGGTGCTCTGGTTTCTGTCAGAATGACCTTGAGGGCTCTGCTTGATAATTGACTCAGGTGGCCCACACATTGGGAGCAGGAATGAGTGTGATGAGCTCCTGTGATTCGTTTGTTTAATGGGGGTGAATTGCAGTAGGATTGGTTGGCCTTGTTGGTCATGGATTTGTGCAGGCTTAGCTGGAGAGTAGAGGTGGAGGACCAACTGGGGGGGGGGGGCTTGTTTGAGGACCGCAGTGATGGGAGAGAGTGGCCTGCCATGTAGCTGTGCATGGTGGCCTGGTTTGTGGGCGGAGCAAGGATGAGGGAATTCTTCCTGCTGCTGGACCCTCACTCGGGGTGTCTCTGTTGCTTAGATATTGTCTTCTTTTGGGAGAATGGACCCAACTGATTTCAGGCCCTGGGCCACTGGCTAAAACAATGGTGACTGTTGTGGACCCTTTTGGTGGCGCCTTGCGCCCTATCTTTCTATTGGATCCTAAGCCCCCCAGGGACTGATCATAGGTAAACGGCAGCGAACAGTCGAGGAACAGTGCAGCACTGTTTCATTTTACCCTTCATGTAGATGTTTGTGTTTCATTGGGCTTCTTCGAGATTACTGCGTCTGCTTGGAAGGTAGTCTGCATGTCACTTTAACCTTAGTTTGATGGTTCAGATGTTTGGTATCTCAATGTGTGCCTAAGACATAGGTTGAAACCTGGGGAAAGAGGTGCTTCAGAAGCCAGGGGGTAGTACAGGATCTTGAAAAGGGTGTAAACATTGACACTTCCCAGATGAGTTTTTGGAGTGTCACGCTTGCAGTCAAGAGGCTTCTTCACCTTTCCGCCTCAAATTCCAAGTTAAAGGGGCCAGAGCTAAGAAAGTTACCCAGGTGGTGGGCAATGCTGGGGAAAGTTTATAATGCAAAAGCGAACATAATTGAGATGTCTGGGCAGAGTCCTGAATGTGGGAGAGGGATTTAAATATTTTCACGGCAGTGAGAGTGCCCCACGAAAAGACCATGGGAGCTGCCAGTGCAGCTGGTACACTTCTGGCAATTATATTTCAGATTCTGGTCAAACTCCTTGTTAGGGATTCGACCATCCGAACGGGAGGAGGGCGCTCGCCTGGGCATTTTTTGTTTGTTTAAATAAGTGAATGGTGGGAAATCAACCGCCGAAAAAATGTGGAGCCATTCCTGCACATAATTTCCATGCTCACCGCACAGCAGAAAAATAGTAATGTACTCTGGGAGGACACAGCTTACCAGCGCCGCCCTCCCCTGTCATGTGGAGGCTTGGGCAGCCGGATTAGAATTTCAAGGCCCCATGGATTTGCATCTCCATTGTCCAACCTTGCTTGTGGTGGTGAATACTGAAGAATGTTAATTGGCAGGCCTCAGGGAAGGCCTGTTTGCAGGAAGTGACAATGGAAACCAGACACCAACAGCTCTTTTTAGTGCAATGTGTCAACTTTGTACTAACATCCCTCCTTGGTATGAAAGGGCAGTGAATGTCCTGTATGGAAGCACTTCTTTCAGAGCAGGGAAGTATGTGAATTGTAGGAGACAAAAGTCTGCCTGCAACCCCCTAATTCAAAGGAGGCCCATGTTGTGATCAAGCCCGCATAGGGCTCTGTTAATTAGGGAGACACATTGATGTACAGCAGACAGGAAGATGGGTGGGACTCAGAAGTACATGTTGTCATCCTCCCCGTGTCTGTTGCCAGGGTCCGTGGTTCTGACCTGAAGCATCACTGATGATTCCTGGGGTTGAGACCCTGGATTTGTTCACTTAAGTTAGGCTTCTCCTACACCAATCACTGGACCCCATTTGGCTTCAAAAGAGGGATGAGTCCCTCACTGATCAGATCATCTGAAGACTTCACAAGGAGTAAGAAGAAGAACTTATTCTGACCTGAGCTGAAGGTACAGTCTACCTTACATCTTCTGCCAGTGAAGAAATACCAAGAGTTCCAAGAGGGAAGTAATATCCCTCCTCTAAACATCGCCCAGATAACAAAGGGAGGTACGGGACTCAGAGGACCAATCCAGCAGCTCCAGAAACAGTACCCAGCCAGCACACTGCATGCCCTGCTAGGTTCCGACAGCAAGCTTTCTAGGTGGGAAGTGGTGGAGAGTCTGTGGACAAAGGACAAGGCTGTTGCCTGCTAAACACCCTCCTGAGCTTTGGGCCAGCTGCCTAGAAAGTGCACAAGCCCTGCGAAGAAAATAGGAGGAGTGCCACACAAGCATCATTCAGCGTCCATCTTTTTAAGGCCAAATCCGAGACTGCTGAGTCCTCGAACCGCATCCGGCTGCACTGCTGACTGTTGTCATGCTGCAGTCACCAGATCCATCTGAGATGCCTCAACCAGAATTCCAGATCCACCAACCAGCACAGAGATAAATGATTTTTGGCCCTGACTGACCGCACTGGACAGCCTGCAGATGTCCGTCCAGCCTCGCTTGCCGAACTGCCTGCCGCCTGGTACTCACAGCTGTCTCCCACCACTAACTCTATCTCACAGGCTGCAAAGCACCCTGGAACCACCTTGAGGCTGTCGAGACCTGCACTTAGGCTAATGGCCCTGCTGCACTGTATGCTTTTCTGCACCTTGGCTCTGAAACAGGACATATGCACCCCATTCTAGAAAAATCTTTTTCAATTATTACTGCTACGCCTGCAGACGATGTCACGACAATGGATGTCGCAGAACTCTCAATGCAGATAAATAGTACCCCATGTGGATAGTTCCACCTATACACTTCAAGTCACTACACCTACAATTTACATGAGTGAATCTGCCCTCACTAAGAAGCTATGTCAGTTTGGACCTTGAAGAGTTGGCCTCACACCCCCTTCTTATTGCTTTTTCCACTTTGTGTCACCATGCAATCTCTTGTACACAGCCATCCTTTGGCTCTATTTTCACATCTGAGAGTTGGCTTGGCAGTCCCAGATTAGTTCCCTGGTGAACTGCATGTGAGGCCTAAAAATGTTAACTGGCTATCAAGCGCCTTTGCTTCAAGGGTACGCTAGAGCACATCTCTGAACCGCCATACAACCAGTGTCTAATTCTAGTACCACCTTCCAAGTACTAGAAACTGACATAACTGGAACAGGCTTGTTTTCACGAGTGGTCCTTTTTTCATTTGATCCAATCAGGATTCAGTCTGATGCACTGTTAAACATTACACATGCACCCCTACTTCCACAATCACATGCTCTTTCCCCTAACCCATTGTCTATTTCTCCAGTGTGTGTCTGTCTGTTGCCATTCTTTACTCCCACCTTTCCCTAATTCTTACCTTTTACCTTTTCCTTTTTCCTTTTCCTCCACAGCCCGAGCTCTGTTTCTGCCAGGTGGTGACACAATGCACCATTTTCAGAACAAGCCCCAGTTCAGTAGGATTACTACATGGTAATGAGCGTAGCAGAAAATGCTTTAACAAAACATAAAGTGAGAACCTCATAATCTTGAACCAATATTTTTGTTGTTGGTCGTTCATCAAAACCTTTACAAAAAAGACACAAAACACATGACTAAAAAGAATCTCACTGTGCATAAAACAATGTAGATATATCAAACATTGACATTTTGTATTATACTTAAAAAGATTTTTATATTGCTAACCTCGTATTACCACAACAGAATAAAAGCAATAACAAATAAAAAAAAACAAAAAAATGTGCACAAAAAAGCAACTTTAAGACAAGAACGACAAAAATATATGTCACCAAATATGCCCATATTGACAAGTTAAGTTAATGTTCTTACCTATAAATTGATATCACCCCTGTCTTAACAAATGCGGCAACTGCAACCCCCTCAGCTGTCGATTTGGGGTTATGCATTCTTTTCCACAATTTTATCAAATCAACTGTGTCAGATACACCCATGATTTTATGAAATATACGATCAATCATGTTGAAGTGCAGAGCAATCCATACAAATATGTTTGATGCTCTCTACAACCCGGGTAATCTACAATGCCTAGAAGCTGTTTCGAGAGGGTCAATGTCACCCCTGCTTAGTAGGATCTCCTGGGTGTGAAATAAGTTTCCCTGAAGATGCAATGTCATAGAGTGGTAGTATCTACTAGGGAAGATCAAAAGATAGGGTGCTATATCACATCTGTGTTTGTGTTCATGAGACAAGTGTTGCAAAGAAGCAAAGCCATGCAATATGTAGGTCGTGTTTATCCAAACTTGATCATATAAAGTCATTTTGACCTTGCTGGGCATACATTGGAGAAATCCGACATCTAAATTTAAATCAAGAAGTATTGCTTCACAGTTGAATTTCAACCTGGATAATAATCCACCAGAACCTGGTTCAAATTGTTGCTGCAAAACCTTGCACGCTCCAGAATAGAGATTGCCCTGATCAGCCCTAAGAATGTTATGATATAATAGCAAGAACTACCATTGGAGATGGACCTTTAGTGAAACTAGTCCTAATTCAAATTGCATAGCTGCTGCAGGTACCCCATTCGGAACCTGCAACACTTGTCTCCAAATCGTCCCTTCTATAATGACTAGCCAATGTTGGTATTTATTTGGCTATAGCTCCAACCCGTATATTAGCTTTGGAATTACCTTTGCCTCGTAAAATTGGAGGGTTGCTTTAATGGAAAAACTTTCATATCTTCTGAAAATAATAGTTAGTTGACTAGTTATATTTTTAGGTTTCCAAATTACTAAGCTCTTAGTAGCTCCAAAACTAGGTTTTGAGGAGAATTGACAGTCTAGGTATATGAACCTGGAGACAACTTCCAGTTCTTTTTACTGAAGTAATCATTTACCGCAATCATGTTTTTTTCTCATAGAGAGCACCAGCATTTTTGTTTTTTGTGGATTTATCACCAACACATTCTCCTTTGCATAATTAGTGAATGCAAACAACAGTCCCGATCTTTGCTTGATCAAATAGCAAAAAATTGTCAGCATTGGCAATCCATGAGGTTTTTATGCTACCAAATTTAAGGGGAATTACGCAGCCGGATCAAGAGACTCACCAATGTCGGACATAAATACATTGAAAAGACAGGCAGCTAAAATGCAGCCCTGTTTTAGGCCTTGATGTGTATCAACTCTACGTGACAGGTGTCCAGCTTGATTTAATCGAACACAAACACCTGTATTACTATAGACAAATGAATAGTAGCAAAATTCCTGCTGGTATGTCCCATTTGGCTAATTTGGACCACAGCCTGTTGCGATCAACCTTGCAGAATGCCGCAGAGAGGTCTATTGACGTAACATAAGTTATTTTATGTAGGGAGCTCAGGCAGATTCTTGTAATTCATGCAAAACCACACCACTAATATTAGTGGAGTGGCAGTACCGAAAGTCTGTTTGTAAGCGATTCAGTCTGCCCTAAAAGGACACCAGCAAAGGTCATTTCTCTCAACATCTAGAAGAGCGATCAGTCTATAGTTAGGCGGATCAGACCTCCCACCCTTCTTATAGATGGGAACTACATGCAACAGATTTCAAGATTTAGGGATCACTTCTTTATCGATAATGCATGCAAACAGGATCAATAATATGGTAGACCATACAGATGGATCCTTTTTCAAAAGATCTATAGAGAGGCCATTCGGCCAGAAGCCCCAGAGGATTTAGCTCTCTTAATCAGTGTTGTAATTTCGTCTGGGTCTGGCTTTGTAATAGAGAGGCCGACTGGTAGATGAACTCACATCGCATTATTCGTTGTCATTGAAAGATTATTGCCAGAGTATAGAGTGACAAAATAAGATACCCAGCAAGACTCCGAGACGGCATTAACTTGGGAGTGAGGCTTGGAGGTGGTTGCTGTATTAACAGTTTCCAAAAAAAGTCGAGAATCTTTTCTTTTCCAACCAATATCGTTAACATGTATTCAGCATCTTTATGTAACAGAGCTGCTTTATTTCTTTTGCAAACATATTTCTATATTTCTGCTTTATTGTTTTTAGGATGCAAATCTTAATTGCATGTTCACACAAAGACTTTTTTACCCCAATCTAACAGCTCTTCTAAATGCCAATTTTTTTATCACAAGTTGTTCATTATATCGGTTTATCTCTAATTTTCCTTGGACCATCTGGCACTATTTTTGAGAAAAATATCAGCATCATTCTCAACTCCAAAGCAAGCCAATTTGCTTTCAAATGATGGTTTTTCCAGAAAACTCACATGTTTTTTATTTAATTTCACTGAAGTTCTATCAGACCATCCTACTCTATTGCCTCTGTTATTAGTTATCCAATTAATAGGACCATTGGTATTGACCCTACCATAGGGTATGTTGAAATCTGTCCTTACCATTTTAAGGTCACTCCATATATTTTCTAACACTGAAAAATCTGCACAAACATTCATTAACGATCTAGCGACAAATATGTAGTCCAAGGTCGTGTAACTGAACCCTCCATGCCATGTTGGTACACGTTTGCCTGTCAGGGGTCTACGTCATTAACCATAAACAACTCTAGGCATCACATAGTAAGGGCACAATTCAGGCCTGCTGAAGCCTTGGCACCCTTAGGGAGAAAATCGGCTGCAACTCTATTCATCATCAGGAAGTGTATTTGGAAAATTAGCATTCAAGTCACCAGCAACTCAGATGCGACCCCCCCCCTATTTGACATTTTCCATCGAAGTATACAACTTTCTAGATTCTTTAGAAAGTCATCCAGGTCAGCTATGCTTTTGTGCCAACAGATGTTGACTAAAAGTAACGGGGCATGCAATACACCAAGGTTCATCTCCACTTCTAAAATCCCAAACAATGTGTTTGCAACTTTAGTAACCTTCAAACCATGCCCAGTTCAAATAGCAATGATTAGTCCACCTGAAGGTCTACCTGTGCCAACTGTTGTGGCAACTTGGTGAAAAAGCTCATAGCCATCTATTTGAGGTAAACTAATTAGGGTTCCAACTAACAAATTAGATAGAAAGGGTTTCAGAGTCTACCGCTTGCCGCCCTTCGTTATCTACGTTTCTTTAGCCCGTTGTACTGGGGCGGGACCAAAATGGACTTGTTTTTGGGCTGTTCTATCGTCATTTGTCCACGGTCTATCATTCTTGACCCCCAATCTTACATCACAAGAGCATAATTTTTGTGCAGAATCATCTATTTCTTTTTGTATACACTTTAGCTCATTACAGCTTTCGGCACTGAAACCCAATCCTTCAAATTTTACTTTTTCAGCTAGAACTAAACCCATAACTAAACGCGAACAGAAATGGATAACACATTTGTCTGATTGTGATCGATTGGGAAAATGGAAACTTTCAATGTCAAAGGAGGAAATTGAGCATAGCGTAGGAATTTCTGCAAACATAGTTAGTACATTTCATCTGTTTAAGCAAAATTTGCAAATCCCCAGGAAGTTGATAAGTCATGTGCAGGATTTTAGTATGTTTTTTGACTTGGTGTGGGAGCGAATGTGCAAGTCGCAGAGAAAGAGTGTTATCAGTTGATAATGCTGTGGCTCCTTCATGTGAATAGAAGAGAGAATCAGTGAGAGGAGGAAGAAACATATCAGTGGCGGTTTCCCTTGGGTGGTATGTGAGAGATAGGTCTCCACCTTTTTCTCCAGGCAGCACACTACAGGACAATGACACTTGCCTGTTGGAGGCACTAGGAGTCGGATTTAAGTCTCGCTGGTAATTAGCCACCTGAATCGTTAAGCCCACATCGGTTCTGTTATCAGGTACGTCAGCCTGGCATGGTTCCTTAATCGGCAAAGGTAATAAAGTATCAACCATGCCCGTACAAGGCCAGTACAGTTTGTCGAGAAGGGGCTGCATATCGGCGTTAATGTTGACTTGGAAAGGACAGTCACCTCTCCTCGAGTCAATAGGCAGACAAAAAAACGCTCGGTACACCACTTCTCTCAGTTTCGCCAGCCAGTCCCACTCATGGAGATTATGGTAGTTGACTGCATCGGAGCCGTAATAACGAATCCACTTTAGTGTTGGATGTCACCACAATCGTGGATTTCTCTTCTCATAGTTGAGCTTTGCTTCCCAATTGTGAGCAAGATTGCGTGAACAATGACTTAGTGCATGACTCTATTAGCGTATCAGTTTGTACGCTGACAGAAATTGAATTGGGCAAGTCACAAGGACTTGTAGCCTTTGATTCTTGTGTTTGTGAAGCAAACTCTTGACACAATTTAACTGAGGGTAACGTCAGGAGGTTTCCATTAAGGAGCATTTTATTTAGAGTAGACAAAGGCAAAGTTCCTTCAGACAAGGTTTCAAAATTTATGGAAGTAGCATCATGGTGAGCGTGAAGGTTAGTCTTTTTTCTTAAAGATTTCGCAATTGGTTGCACTGTCATCGACTTTTCACAGGGTGCGTGTTTCTTAGTTAAGACTTTAGTGGTCATGCAACTCTGTTTCATTACTTTAGATCGTGACCCATGCTGTAAAGGTTTGCGTTTGGTGCAGGGTTGTTTACCCAAATATTTTTCTTTTCTTCAGGATCACCTTGCAACAACAGCGGCACAGTTGCAATTGCAAAACTGTGATTTTTGCTCGTTGATTCAACCAAGATCACAGAGTCATCCAAAATAATTAAATCAGGACCCTCTTCTTGCTTTCCTGGTAAGCGAACAGGAGAAAGCAATGGAAGCAGACATAACAAGTCTCCCATCAGATCCGACTTCTGAGCAGTTGCGTCCAAGTAGTTCGAATGGTCCTTCAGTTCCTCAGATATATTGTCCTATAATGCGACAAAGGAATTGAGTCCCATATTCAGTGCAGAGACTGTTGGGGGGGGGGGTCAGGCGTATTCTTTCATCCAGTTCCAATAATGTATGGTGTAGGCCAGGCCAGCTCTCCCATTGTTAAAGCTGCGAGGCTCAGATATTGCTGTTACGTGGATCCCGTTGTTGGCCTCTAACAGGTTAGTTAAGGCAGTTGGTGAGTCAGGAGGGAAGCCAGCTGCAGAAAGTGGCAGTGAAAGGCTTGCCATTATTGGGAATGGCACTGTGGCCAATGGTGCACTAGATACATCACGTTCCATGGATTCAGCGAGATTTATCATGCTGAGGTCATTCACGTGGGAATGACCAATCTCTTCAACATTTCTCCGTTTTTCAAATGGTTTATTTTCGGTACTAGAAATCGATTTCTTGAAAAAATGAGTACATGGATTCTGTCCCATTGGTGATTTGTATGATTTTTTTGTTGTATGAATTATTGGAGGCAGAGGACTCAGTGGTTTTATTTGAACACTCCTTTCAACTGAGGTGGCAGAACATCACTGCCTAAGTTGGTTATTAATTCTGCAACAATGGCGTCTTCTTGCAGGGAAACATAATTTGTTTTCAGTTTATAGTGATCCTTAAGAGAAGTCTGACCTATGTTTGTCTTAGGAGGCAATTTCACAGAGTCTAGTTTGGGCTTTCTCATGGTATGCTTAGGGCCCCCCTGACTTCTCAGACCAGTCCTCCTCATACATACAATTGTATTTATCACTCCAAGATTATAAGCAGCACAGTACAGATGAAGCAGAATTTGTTGCTCTCGGCACCCGGTAGCTCTCAGCCTGCAGACCGTTTTACTTTTCAACCACTTCGCGGACGCTTCGTGGATTCCCACGGTATTTGTGACAGCCCAGCTGCAGGGGGCTGATTAAGGGCAACACAGGCGGCCAACGGCGGTATCAAGCAAGTCAACTAAGCGAAACAGCAACCACCCCGCAAACTGCTTCAATTGTCAGCCACTTCGTGGCCGCTTTGCGGATTCCAGCGGTATTTGTGGCAAAGTCAGGACAACACAGGCAGACAACGCTGGTAGCAAATAAGTCAACTTCGCCAAGTGAACCAAAATAGCAATACTCCAAACTCTAACCCTGCCACTATCAAAAGCAACCTGTTTATTGAATATTCATTTTAACCTTGGGAGAGCAACATCAACGCAGTTTAAGAGGTAACCGGCAATGCTGGTTTATAGACAACTGTAAATGTTAATATTGTGTAAGTACAAACATTAGACTTTCAAACAGAAATATTTAAAAAAGGGTATTTTTCTTCAAAAGAATACAAATGGACCGCAGGTATTAGGGGTGTAATTTCACCAAACTGCCAGGTGTAGCGGAACTGACATCAGATGACCCCAGACCTCTGATGCCATAACAGGAAGTGATGTCATTTGAAACAGCCCGCCAGGTGGCATCTCAGGAAGGGATGGCACACGACCATTCATCCCTTGACAAAACAGGAAGTGGCATCACATTGCATTGTTCCTCAGTACACTAAGGAAAATATGATTATGATATCACTGTAATACGATATACATTTCATACAAGAATGTATCACCATATCCAGCGTTAATATCAGTGTGCATGTGCCCATAATACCTAATTACTGTGTATGTAAACGTACGTCCAACACAACAACCTGGATTACTGTACATCACTCGGGCTAAACTGTAAACAGAGTATCTCGAAGAGGCCAAATCCCCAAAGCGCAGACATCCAATGCCTGCCACGTGACTGGCCACAGACTGCAAACAGAATTGAGCAACTGACCAAAACAAGTCCAACCAAAAGACAATCCGAGGCTTTAACACTTCATCCTTTCGCACTTGAATAATACGCACAGGGATTTTCTTGTCAATAGTGCACTTTGAACATTTGCACAGCAACCCACTCCAGCCAGTCACCCAGAGCCTGAATATCCATCAACCATTTTCACCATGGGCACCCCACCATCCACTGTGAGTCACTAAAGGCTCTACGTCAACACCTTTAAATTTCTGGCACCAAATCCTGCCCTTCATCACCTTACACCTCCAATACCTTGCTCCAACACCTTCATGTGTACACAGTGCCACCCTCCAGCAACTTAAGTCTCCAGCATTCTCCATCACCATCAACCTAAAGCAAACTAGCAAGTTAAGTCTCCAACACCCTCCTTCAACACTCCAACAGTGTGAGTCTCAATTACCCTGCTCAAACATCTTATATATGCATTCAGTGCATTTCAACTCTCTTACAACACATTATTTATTTATTTAATTATTTATCTTTCCATTTGTAGAGCACACACATACCCAGAGGCATTGAGGTGCTGTTACAGGAACCAGTTATACAAAAAAAGGTAGCAGGCGCCCTTCTCTCGAAAGAACATGACATGATAACCTGTTCTGTGGTTTTTACCCAATGTGAGAGTCCGCAGCCTTTGCTTTTAGCTCACTGTACTTTTCACAAAGGAGGAATATCCATTTGCATATCAGTCTTTGTCCCTCCCACAAGGGCAGTCCAGCTCCGAAAAGCCAGGCAAACCTCCTTTGAACAAGAGTACCAACAGCAACCCCATGCACATGTTTCAGCCTTGCTGGGCCTCATCAGTGAGGTGGAGCTGTGCCTCTCTGAGTACAGTGAGCAAGGGGTCCACGTCTGGGATCCCCCAGGTAACTTAGGATGACCAATCCCAAGTTCCATACAAAAATACAAAAAAGGTACCAGGTGCTCCTCTCTCGAAACAACATGGCATGCTAATCTGTTGTGTGGTTTTAACCCACTGTGAGAGTCAGCAGCCATTGCTTTTAGCTCACTGTACTTTTCACAAAGGAGGAATATTAATTTGCATATCAGTCTTTGTCTCGCCCACAAGGGCAGTCAAGCACCGAAATGCCAGGCTAACCTCATTTGAACAAGAGTACCAACAGCGACCCCATACTTGTGTTTCAGCCTTTTAGGGCCTCGTCAGTGAGGTGGAACTGTGCTATCTGAGTACAGTGAGCAAGGGATCCACGTCTGGGTTCCCCCAGGTAACTTATGGTGACCAACCCCAAGCTCCTTAAAAAAATACAAAAAAGTAGCAGGCGCCCCTCTCTCGAAAGAACATGGCACCAACAGCAAACCCATACTTGTGTTTCAGCATTTTTGGGCCTCGTCAGTGAGGTGGAACTGTGCCTATCTGAGTACAATGAGCAAGGGATCCACGTCTGTGTTCCCCCAGGTAACTTATGGTGACCAAACCCAAGATCCTTACAAAAATACAAAAAAGGTAGCAGGAGCCCCTCTCTCTCGAGAGAACATGGTATGATAACCGGTTGTGTGGTTTTTACCCACTGTGAGAGTCCACAGCCATTGCTTTTAGCTCACTGTAGTTTTCACAAAGGAGGAATATCCATTTGCATATCAGTCTTCGTACCGCCCACAAGGGCAGCCCAGCACCGAAATGCCAGGTAAACCTCCTTTGAACAAGAGTAACAACAGCAACCCCATACACATGTTTCAGCCTTGTTGGGCCTCATCATTGAGGTGGAGCTGTGCCTCTCTGAGTACAGTAAGCAAGGGGTCCACATCTGGGTTCCCCCAGGTAACCTAGGGCGAACAACCCCAAGTTCCTTACAAAAATACAAAAAAGGCAGCAGGAGCCCCTCTCTCGAAAGAACATGGCATGATGACCTGTTCTGTGGTTTTTACCCACTGTGAGAGTCCACAGCCATTGCTTTGAACTCACTGTACTTTTCACAAAGGAGGAATATCCATTTGCATATCAGTCTTTGTACCTCCCACAAGGGCAGTCCAGCACCGAAATGCAGGCAAACCTAATTTGAATAAGAGTACCAACAGCGACCCCATACTTGTGTTTCCGCCTTTTTGGGCCTTGTCAGTGAGGTGGAACTATGCCTATCTGAGTACAGTGAGCAAGGTGTCCACGTCTGGGTTCCCCCAGGTAACTTATGGTGACCAACCCCAAGCTCCTTACAAAAATACAAAAAAGGTAGCAGGCGCTCCTCTCTCGAAAGAACATGGTATGATAACCTGTTGTGTGGTTTTTACCCACTGTGAGAGTCCACAGACATTGCTTATAGCTCACTGTAGTTTTCACAAAGGAGGAATATCCATTTGCATATCAGTCTTTGTACCGCCCACAAGGGCAGCCCAGCACCGAAATGCCAGGCAAACCTCCTTTGAACAAGAGTACCAACAGCAACCCCATATGCATGTTTCAGCCTTGTTGGGCCTCATCAGTGAGGTGGAGTTGTGCCTCTCTGAGTACAGTAAGCAAGGGGTCCACGTCTGGGTTCCCCCAGGTAACCTAGGGTGAACAACCCCAAGTTACTTACAAAAAAGGTAGCAGGCGCCCCTCTCTCGAAGGAACATGGCATGCTAACCTGTTGTGTGGTTTTAGCCCACTGTGAGAGTCAGCAGCCATTGCTTTTAGCTCACTGTACTTTTCACAAAGGAGGAATATTCATTTGCATATCAGTCTTTGTCTGGCCCACAAGGGCAGTCCAGCACCGAAATGCCAGGCGAACCTCCTTTGAACAAGAGTACCAACAGCAACCCACTATATGTGTTTCAGCCTTTTTGGGCCTCATCAGTGAGGTGGAACTGTGCCTATCTGAGTACAGTGAGCAAGGGATCCACGTCTGGGTTCCCCCAGGTAACTTATGGTGACCAACCCCAAGCCTCTTACAAAAATACAAAAAAAGGTAGCAGGCGCCCCTCTCTCGAAAGAACATGGTATGATAACCTGTTGTGTGGTTTTTACCCACTGTGAGAGTCCACAACCATTGCTTTTAGCTCACTGTACTTTTCACAAAAGAGGAATAACCATTTGCATATCAGTTTTTGTACCGCCCACAAGGGCAGTCCAGCACCGAAATTTCAGGCAAACCTCCTTTGAACAAGAGTAACAACAGCTACCCCATACACATGTTTCAGCCTTGTCGGGCCTCATCATTGAGGTGGAGCTGTGCCTCTCTGAGTACAGTAAGCAAGTGGTCCACGTCTGGGTTCCCCCAGGTAACCTAGGGTGAACAATCCCAAGTTCCTTACAAAAATACAAAAAAGGTAGCAGGCGCCCCTCCCTCGAAAGAACTTGGCATGATAACCTGTTCTGTGGTTTTTACCCACTGTGAGAGTCCACAGCCATTGCTTTGAACTCACTGTACTTTTCACAAAGGAGGAATATCCATTTGCATATCAGTCTTTGTACCTCCCACAAGGGCAGTCCAGCACCGAAATGCAGGCAAACCTAATTTGAATAAGAGTACCAACAGCGACCCCATACTTGTGTTTCCGCCTTTTTGGGCCTTGTCAGTGAGGTGGAACTATGCCTATCTGAGTACAGTGAGCAAGGTGTCCACGTCTGGGTTCCCCCAGGTAACTTATGGTGACCAACCCCAAGCTCCTTACAAAAATACAAAAAAGGTAGCAGGCGCCCCTCTCTCGAAAGAACATGGTATGATAACCTGTTGTGTGGTTTTTACCCACTGTGAGAGTCCACAGACATTGCTTATAGCTCACTGTAGTTTTCACAAAGGAGGAATATCCATTTGCATATCAGTCTTTGTACCGCCCACAAGGGCAGCCCAGCACCGAAATGCCAGGCAAACCTCCTTTGAACAAGAGTACCAACAGCAACGCCATATGCATGTTTCAGCCTTGTTGGGCCTCATCAGTGAGGTGGAGTTGTGCCTCTCTGAGTACAGTAAGCAAGGGGTCCACGTCTGGGTTCCCCCAGGTGACCTAGGGTGAACAACCCCAAGTTACTTACAAAAATACAAAAAAGGTAGCAGGCGCCCCTCTCTCGAAGGAACATGGCATGATAACCTGTTGTGTGGTTTTAGCCCACTGTGAGAGTCAGCAGCCATTGCTTTTAGCTCACTGTACTTTTCACAAAGGAGGAATATCCATTTGCATATCAGTCTTTGGTCCGCCCACAAGGGCAGTCCAGCACCGAAATGCCAGGCAAATCTCCTTTGAACAAGAGTACCAACAACAACCCCATTCATGTGTTTCAGCCTTGTTGGCCATATTTGAGGCCAACAAGGCAACATATATGTGGCCAGTTGGTGCTTGATAGTTTGGGCAGCCAGAATCACAGTTACATTCACAGTAACACACAAGACAGACTTTGAGGATTAGTGGTGTATTACATGCAGATATTGAAGGACGGAGGATCAGGGGAAGCTGGCACACTTAAGTAAACAGCCAGGTTTTGAGAGCTCTGTGGAAGGCCCAATACGATTCTTCAGTGCTCAGTGCATGTGGTAGGGCTTTCCATTGCTTGGCTGCAATGGATGGAAAGCTGGAGCCTCCCGCTTTGGAGCGTTTAAATGTGGGCTGGACTGACCGATGGGAATACAGTATCCTGGTGGGTCAGGACAAGACCTTTCTGGGACAAGTAGGGTGGGCGTATCTGGAGATGCATCTGTATGTGACTGAAAGGGTCTTGAACATAATCCTTTCTTGGATGGGGAGCCAATATACAGCTCTACGGGTGGCAGAGATGTGTTCAGTTTTGGGAGTGTTCTCTGCCGCTCGCAGGGAATTGTTGAATCGCCTGTAGTTTCTAACGTTATGTACTGAGGTATCAGTGAAGAGTACATTGCAGTAGTCCAGCCTGGTGCCGACCGCTGCATGTACAATCGCGGGGTAACTATCTGTGGATAGGAACGTTCTTGCAGCATTTATCAGTTTGGTAGTGTATGCTGCTAAGGATGAGAAAGCATTCACTTGGCGAGTCAGGGATAGAGTAGTATTGAGGTATACCCCCAGAGTTTTCACTGCAGGGGAGACTGTAAACCGAGTACCATCAATGTTGAGCGCTGAGTACCTAGGCTCAAGTTTTTTAGCACAGTTGAGGGTCCTACAAGAAGGAGCATGGTCTTCTCATCATCTAAACATAGGCCATGCTTTGCCATCCAAACTTGGATAGTTGTGTAGGATATTTATTTATTTATTTGTATAGCACGCAAAACCCAGAGGTATCTAGGCGCTTAAACTTAAGAGATTGGTTGCAGTGCTTCGGGTTACAGAAAGGAAGCACATGAGGTTATTACAGCATTGAGGAACGTACAGAGGTAATACATCACACGCAAAGTGCAAAGGAGAAGTACGGGGTAAGCACATTCCTGGAGCCTAACCCCATGTTACAAGGCGCAGCAGCACACAAATGCAATAGTCAATTCAGAGGGCAAATGCATGGCCCCTAACCCCATGTGGCAGGGCGGCAGCAGCACGCAAATGCAATAGTCAATTCAGAGGGAAAATACATGGAGCCTAACCCCATGTGGCAGGGTGGCAGCATTACACAAATGCAATAGGTAATTCAGAGGGCAAATACATGGAGCCTAACCCCATGTTATGTTGAGGGTGTCAGCATCATTGGAATAATTTCCGGAGAGGCAGAAGTATTTGCGTATCGTTAGTGTAGGCTATGCAGAGGGAGTCCAGGAGGTTGAAGAGGGCCTTAGTATGTTGTATAGCATGGGAGGGACGCAAGATCCTTGCGGCACACCACATTTGATTGCCACTGGGGAGCACTTGTGTTGTCAGCAAAGGCTCTCATTGCTCTACCATCTAAGAAGGAAATGATCCAGGTCTTGGCTTCAGGTGATAAAGATGCGGAGGTGGTCAGATGGTGGCAGAGGATTTTGTGGTTGACTAGGTCGAAGGCTGCGGGTAGATCTAGAAAAAGAAACAGTGCAGGTCTCCCTTCATCCCTGATCTCATCAGTCTGGTTTTGTTGATCTACGAGTGCTGACTCCGTGCCATGGCCTGGGTGGAATCCAGACTGCTGGATTCCTAGCATCTGGTTCACTTCCAGGTGGTGATGTTGAATTTGGACATATGCTGCTCTGTCCTGAATTTTTTGTAGAAAGGGTACTGTGGTAATCAGCCGCCAGTTGTTGGGCAGGGTCAGGAGTAGGTTTTTTTCAATAAGGGGAGATCCTAGGCTTCCTTGGGGCTGGAAGGCACTGTGCCTGCCTCAAAGGAGGCATTATTGAATGCTGTGATGAAGGAAGTTAATGTTTCCGCACAGTCTTTAACAAGTGATGCCGGGCAGACGTCTCCTTTACACCTTGAAGGTTTAAGGCTCTTTAAGATGTGATGGGTTTCTGATTCAGTAACTTTTCTTTTTTGAAGCAGAAGAGAGGGATGCTGAGGCTATTGGGTGTGGGACAGGTGGTGTCAGCAGTGGCCATTTGGGAGGATATCTAGGTCAGTCGTTTGCTGAGACATTTTGTGTGTAGAGAGTCGATTTCTAGGATCATAGCATTCTGCATGTTCGCACACCATGTCTTATCTTTAGTAAGAGCAGAGGGTAAGGTGATAGGGGCTTCCAATTCCTTGAGGATGGTGAAGAGTTCTCTAGTGTCGAATTTGGCATTGGCTATCTGGTATTGAAGGCTGTAGCTTTGGGGGGGGTGACGGTTTGTTTGTACAGTTTGGCAGCCCTTGTGAATGCTAGCCTTAGAGCTTCTGAGGTTTTTTTTCCAGCTAGTTTCTGCAAGTCGCTCACTGGCGCGGAGTTCAAGGAGGTCTGGGTCAAACCAAGAGTAAATATGTCCTGCTGGTTTAGCTTTTCTAGACAGTAAAGGGGCGATGGTGTCCAGTTCGGTCATTAGTGTTGTGACATAGAGGTATGCTAGGGTGTCTGGCTTGAGTGAGTGGAGGTGCTCTTGTTTGAGAGAAGCAAGGTCGGGCAGGATCTGCTTCACAGATATGATGTTGCAGTTTTCAATAGCGGTGTCGGAAACCCTGATGCAAAGGTGGTCTTTGGCTATGATGGCGACTTCACCGCCTTTAGCCTTCAGTCTTTCTGTGCGTCTCAAACACGCTCTCCCAAGATCTGTAAGTCACTAGTACAATATCTTAAGTCTCCAGTACCAGCCTCTATAACATTGAGCCTAAAGCACACAACTCAAACCCAGAGCTGTGCCAGTGGTTATGAATGATTTTAAACTTTTCAGCCATAACCTTTCTGTTTGGCTTATTTGGTAAGTAACCCAAAGTTTTTTGTTATATGGGAGATAGAGGGGATGGATGTGTTGCAGGTCACAATAATTTCAGTTTTTTAAAATGTTTAAATGTAAACAGCAGTAGCAGCTCCATGACATCACCCCTAGAAAAGGCCCATTATTATTATTTCCATTGGTCCTTTATATGTTGCTTAATGCCAGCCTCCTCCAGCTTGAAAGCACTGGAGCATGAACAGAACCCATGTTGCACTGCACCCTCTTGATCCCTAAGCAAGTGCTTTGCGCCTTAGCCATTCTTCCAAATATATTTATATTTTGCTTGAGGAAGCAACAGATATTGTACTTCAAAGGCAGAGGACAACTTCATGTACATTAATTATCCCACCTTGCATCTATCTACAGTGTGCCTGTGATGCAGGTCTGGCAGATCTGGGTCAGGTTACACAGTTCCCAGGCAGGATTGGTGGCAGAAGCCACTGAGGCACACTCCTCTCCTTACGGGCCCAGTGGCTCACTGGACGTACAAAGCCGACAATGAGAAACACTGATGAGAATTGTGTTCATGCTGTGCTGTCACTGAGTACTGCAGGCTGCTCTTGCCCATTCCCAGCTACCTAAACCTAGCCCCCATTCCCTTCCTGTTGCTACAGTACTGGGTACGAGCTGCACAGGCAGCCCTGCCACCAAAACCAACCATTCAGGTATTCTTCACTAATGGACTGCTAACCAGTTAGTGATGGTGGCTTCATTGTTTTTCCTGCATCCCTGTTATTTCTCCAGATAGCGAGATCTACATTCTAGGTGAAATAAGCTGTCTTGGCACTGCCTCCTTGTCCAGTGGCCCAGGGGTTGCAAGGACAGGTCTAGGGGTAGCAGAGGGGGCCCTGGCAACCCCCAAATGACATCCCTGGCAGGTATCAATTTGCAATCCTAAAGATGGAGCAAAGGATGGTGGTGTTACATAGACCCACGTTAGAATCTCAAGCTGGGTATGATGACATGCCCTTATGCCATAACTCTGAGTACCCTTCTCGTGGCTAATTCTGCACTCGAAAACACATGAAATAATATGAATTTTGTGCAACCGAGAAGCAAAGTGTAATATTGAAGTAACCATTGAACCTAACTGTGGGCCGTAGATTGAGCACTCAAATGGGGTGTTAATGGCCCTGAAGGGCATTTAATGATGAGGGCTAAAGGATGTTACCACCTGGTAATGGCCCTAGGATCAGTAGCATTATTGCTAATGGAACATTCCCCCCAGTGAGGGCAGAATGTTATGTTTAAAACTAGAAGAGGCAAAGGAAAAACATTGGAATGAGACAAAGGATGTATACCAGCTATTATTGCCCTTGGCCAGAGCATTGACTGCCATGTAACTGCCAACATTCCAATGTTCCAATCATTTATATACCTCTTTTGATACCTATGTATCCTATATATAGATATATGTTCACTATCCAGCTTGATTAAACTGGTTGAGATAGCATCATCTGTTAGATGTGCAGATCCATATTTAGTTAGCAGCTGAGTTCTGTGGGTAGATCTCCGAACACCCCATCCCCACATGTGGGGGTTCTGGTCTGCTAGAGATAGGGTTAGTCCGGCTGCTGCCCGATGTGCCTCACCGAGGGAGGACGAGGCAGCATCCTTCTAGTCTGTTACTCCCTGAGAATGTGATAGTTCCCTGGCTATGCCAAGCAGGCCATTAACCGAAGGAAGCAACTTGAACTACAAGTATCAGAATACCTCACTGTCAACATTATTGACGACTGTGGACAGGCGAAGATAATCGCTTTCCAAACTATGAACTCTGTAAGACTAGGTCCGTGCCTCACATTCAGGAAAACCCCTATATTGTGTGCAGTAAACCCAAACCATGCCCTGACAAAAAGTTACTACCTCATTCAGAAAACACAGACTTTTTGAGGTCCAGAGATAGTGCTAATGGTCCATGCAGAAAAGCGCAGAACATGAACAAGCGGCTGAGAATTGGCAAGGGTTTTCCAAAATGGCACCATTTGCCACAGACACCAGAGAAAATTTGCAGATCTTCGGGTGACCTATTGGAGTTAATAAAGTAATTAGCCTATAACAAGATAACGCTGATAATAGGTTAACAATACTAATAAAGAGTTCCATGAAGGACAAACAGTCCCAGAGGAGAAAGCACACAGGACTGGGAGATAACCTATCAGTGACCAGTTTGGAAACAGAACTACAGCTTCATTGATGTAAGAGGGTCTGAGTCATCTCACTTGGTGTCTGGGACCTGGAGGAAGCAGACATATCCGTGGAGGCTTCCTTGATACAAGAGGAGGATGTGGAAGAGAGAGACCCAGAAAAGCCTAATGCCTGTAAGAAGAGTGCACCAGAATGGAGTCCTGAGATGCAAGCCGCCAGGATGAAGGTTTGCACAAAGCTGTATGCTTTTGAAAGATAGGATTCTGGAAAAGGAATGTGTGCATTCCCTTGCTCTTTTGCATCAAAGGGAAGGTCTGGAAAAAAAGAGACACAGGAGGACTATGAGCTGGTGCAATATGGCTATTTTCTGGGAAAGACTTCAGAAGTGAAGGCTGGAAGCTGCCTGCAATGGGGTGACCTGGAAGTGAACGCTAACCCGGAGTGGAGACCAACACCAACATATCTTGAAGGAACTGAAGGTTCAAGGGTCTAGGACCTCCACCAGCAACCACAGGGAAAACGGGAGACAGACTAGCTTGAGGCATGAGGACATAGAAACATCCACAGCCTGATAAGGACCATGATGAGGGAGAATGAATACGCATCACAGTGAGCTGAACCACCGTCAGGCCCAGGTAGAACGTATCAAATTCAAGGGCCCTCATTCCAAGTTTGGAGGTAAGTTCTGTCCATTACCGGCATGGCGCAAATAGCGTGTCTGTGCTGCCACCAGCCCGCTAATAAAGGACTATTACGACTTTGCGGGCACAAGCTTTGCGCCATGCCGGTAAGGGACGTAGCGCCATGCCGCAAAAGGCCCCCCCTAAAAGCCCTTACCAGCATGAAGCTAAGCGCAGATTAGACCTCCGACATAGTCCAATGCGACAATAGCGGTGACCGCAAATAGCGGTGACCGTAATTAGTGAACACCGCTATTTACAGTCACTGTTAAATAGCGGAACCGGAAATAGCGTCATCACATAGGAACGGGAAGGAGCACGGCGGCCATCTTTAAAAATACAATCCATTGCTATCCTCAGCACACAGGACCCCTGGGACACAGCTGATTGACCTAAAAGTACCTCCTATTACCCAAAAATGCCCAAAGCACTGAAGAAGGGATCTGCCCGCCTCCGAAAGGAGAGATTTAGCCAGGATGAACTGCAGATGCTCGTCGACACCTTGCATGAGCATGCAGGCACAGTGTTCAGCAGCAACCTGAGGAGAGAGGCAGTGCTGCGCAAAAAGGAGATCTGGGCACTTGTTGCCCAGAAGGTCAGTGCAGTGGGCAACACACCCTGCATGGTTAAGGATTGCCGTAAGCGGTGGGATAATCTGCGCCTAAGGGTGCGCAACATTCTATCTGTAAACCGCACCCAGGCCATGGAAACCAAAGGAGGACCAAGTTCCCCCATTAAGCTCACCGCGTGGGAGAAAACATGTGCAAGCATGATTGGCCCGGAATCAATAGAAGGCATGGGAGAGATGGAGTGTGGCGCCACAACATCTGCTGATGGAGGTGAGTGTCCAAAGTAAAAACTGACAAGCCATATCTGATGAAAGTCAATGCCAATGTCTGTCTAAAGAGTGACACCATGGTCGGCCACACACACACTCCCTGTAAAGTATGTTGATGCCTGGTGCAAGGCAATATCGTACATGACACATACCACACAAAGCAGGATATTCCATGACGCACACAGCGTGCATGACCAAAATAGTGTGCATGTCAGACAGCACTGTTCCTGGCCAACATGAGTGACACCGACATATGCCTGCATTTACCACCCATGTATGAAATGAGGTGCCCTTCCAAACACAAATGGCTAATACCCGCAAATGTGTGGATGAGCAATTGTACCAATGTATGTATGATGCCTATCAAAACATCACTCATGCCGTCCCTCTCTCCCACCCCCACAGGGCACCACCTCTGCACAGGCCACACCCAGTAAGAGGTCCCAGGAAGACAGCAGCCATCCGTCTACCTCCAGGGGACAAGCCAGGAGGCGCTGTGTCCCAGCACCAAAGCCGCCAATGGTACAAACAGCACCAATACCACCAAGGCCCGTGGAGGCCACAGCACCAGCTCCCCCCACCCACTGTTCTGCCTAGGATGACCTGTGAGACATCCCATTCTGAGGAATCCAGAGTGGCTGGGGAGGTGGCAGCCACGGCACCCCTCACAGTGGAAGACAGCCAGGATGACATCTGGGGCACCATTGAGGATGATACAATGGATGTTGTCCACAACCCAAGCCAAATTGCATCCCCCCAGGTAGCCACGAGCGATACTGTACACACCAACACCCCAGAGCAGCTTGGCCAAGAGCACACCCATGGACATATAAGTCCAGCATTCAGTGTCGTGGAGAATGAGCAGGCTGGGCATGCTAGGCAGATTCCCAGCACATCCACAGGTGCAGCCACAGGACCACAGCGGGTTGACCTGCTCACTGGACTCATCAGGGAATTTGTGCAGGACAGTCAGGCCAGGGAAGAGTGGCGCACCGAGTTGTCAGCACTGGGCCGGTCATTCACGGATAACACCAACCGCCTCTGTGAGGAGGTCTCGGGCCTCGGGCGGTGCTAGGGCGCATCGCTGATGCTTTGGAAGCAGGTCATCCCGCTCTACAACCCCAGCAGGAGGGCACAGCATCCACCAGCTGTTCGACACAAACCAGCCCGCTCCGCCGGCATGTCCGTGCACTGCGCCGACGGGACATGCCACCCCCTGGCTCTGGAAGTGCTGAGTGAAAGTACTGGCAGCCTCATGTAGGCTTTGTGGACTCTATGGGACTTGTGTGGGGGAGTTGTGGAGGGAGGGGGAGAGTGTGTGGGGGAGTTGTGGAGGGAGGGGGTGGGGGGTGAAGGTGTGTGGGGGAGTTGTGGGGGAGGGGAAGGGGGTGAGGTTGTGTGGGGGAGTTGTGGGGGGAGGGGCTGAGGGTGGTGGAGGATCTTGACACTTACGTTAATATTGTTAGTTTCAATACACTGGTTGTGTGAAAAAGAAGACCAGAGTGGACATTCATCATTGCGCATGTGTCATTTAATCATTCACAGTGCATAGTGTACATGTACCCCCACACCCAGCGCCCTATGTCCAACCATTATGTCACCGTCTGCTGGCATGTATGTCAGAAATATTGTGCGATCACTGACTGGCACACAGCACGTCCCTCCTGTTGTCAGGGCTGGGCAATTGGCAGTGTTTTGGGGGTTCTGGGGGGAGTTAAGAGGGCCCTAGAGAGTCCAACCACCTTGTCCAGGTGTGTTCTCCTTCCATTTTGCAGGACAAAGGCCCAAGGAAGGAGAACCGCCCAGAAACTACATTGCCCAGCAGGCCGTGCGCTTCACGGGCCTGCTGGGAGGAAAAGGACCACACGCGCGCTACTGCGCATGCGCGAGCCGCGCCCAGAAAGCACCGCTCGCAATCCTGACCATCGGCAAGAGAGGACGTGTGAACCTCGAGCTCCTGCAGGCATGCCTATGCGGGGCACCGCCCGCCAGCTCAACCCCCGGCCCCGCGTACATGAAAAGCTAAGTACACGTCTTTTTCCTAGAACAGCTGATTTATCCCGTCGGAGGGAAACGCGCTACGCGCTGTGGAATTAATGTGTTGACATTTTCGGAAGCACGAAATACTAACCCAGAGTTGGAGTTAGCTTGGCGGTGAAGCAACCGCACCTTTAACAATCTTTAACCCTTTAGGGAACGTTCCTTAGGAACGACAATTTCGCACGCACGTGCACTGACTTTGTTTCGCTATTTTCAGCTTGTTGTTTGATCGGATTGGTGAGACATATCACGCCCATCAACACGAAAAGGCCGAAGGACCTAGAACTCCCACAGAACACAGAGCTAAGTGTTTTAGCACCTCCTGTGCATGTTATTGTTTGCGACTCTTGTACAGGGTGAGGTGGGGAACTTGTAATCTGCATATTGGTGGGGAGTTACCACGATATGATGTGATGTTGGGAGGGTTTGCCTTCATGAGGAAATGAGGGAGAAGTTCATGTTTGAGGAGGCAGTTTGAAAACCAAAGCAGCACTAAAGAATACCAAACCTAAGGTGTAAGTTGGTTAGAGGCTCCAATACAAAGGCCTCCAAAGGAGAAATTCTGAGAGAGTGATGGTTGTAAGAGAGTGTGTGTGAGCAGAGCCACTGCCAACAACCATCAGCAAGAAGAGCACTGGAGTCGAGGAGCATGTTTCCCTAAAACCCCTTGCCCATCCATTGTGATTCCCTAAACCTCTTTCCGGTTATCCTGAACTCCCTCTACCCATCCACTCAACGAACCCTAACCCTCTTTCCCCAGAGGGTTGCGGTGGCCTGCGGTTTCCATTTCCCAGGTGCCAAGACCCAATGGGGAGGGAGGAGTTTGTGCTGCCTCTGCGCCTGTCAAGAGGAGTGAGGATCTGACAGAATTGCGAGCCCACGTATTCTTTCGGCGCCTAGGCAGCACAATTATGGCAGACGTTGTAGCCCTTCTCCAGGACCTGAAGGCTGAATTGGCAGCAACCAGGCAGGATTATCAGAATTTAGCAGGTCAAGTCCATACCCTGACTATCCAGACTCAGGCCAAAGCAACGCCCTTGCCCAGACAACCCCCGCCAACGCCAGTACAAGTGCAGGTAGCCACTGAACCATCTTTGCCTCTTGCTGCCCCCGAAAGATACCATGGGGACCCACAGAATTTTAACCAGTTTATCATGCAGTGTCAGTTGCATTTCTTGACCAAGCCAGGAGTTTTCAGGACTGCACAAGCTCGCACAGCATTCGTAATATCCTATCTCACGGGGGATGCAGCTTCTTGGGCTACACCACTGGTTCGCAAGGACGATGCCTTATTGTACAACTGGGATTTTTTCTTGGATGAATTCGGTAAAATATTTAACCGCAGGGCTGCAACATTGATTAAAGATTGAGAATTGTTGACGCTGAGGCAAGGAAGCAGAGACTTGGTTTCGTATGTCACAGCCTTTAACCGATTGGCAGTAGAAACCGATTGGCCCCAGGAAAAGAGAATGGCCCTATTCTATCAGGGTCTAAGGGAGGAGCTGAAAGATTTAGTAGCGCAAGTAGACCCCCAACCAGAAGACTGTTCTACCATGATTGATCTGGCACTACGATTAGATCAGAGACAAAGTGAACGTCGCCAAGACCGTCGCAAATGGGACAATAAGCCTATGGTTCGGCTGGATCAACAGAAAAACACCAAGTTATCTGAAAAGGGAACCGAGCAACCGATGCAGATTGGAACCATACGAGGCCCCTTGACTAAAGAGGAGAAAGAGAGAAGAAGGAGAGAAAAATTATGTCTCTATTGCGGAAAATCGGGCCACTTCGTCCGAGACTGCACCAATAAACCACCCACCAAAGGAACCCTGTTGGGAAACGCGCCAGCTCGTCCATGAGGGGGGTGAGGGCGAGCGGATCTGAAGATACCCCAAAGATGCTAGCAAATGTACATCACACTCCGTCAGCTCACATTATGCTGGCTGGTCATCTGGAAGTACAAGGAAGGCGCATACCAGTGTCACTTATGGTCAACTCCGGGGCCACTGGTAACTTCGTAGACGATCAAGTAGCGAAAAAACTAGGACTTTCGTTGGTGACTAAAGAACAGCCAGAACAAGTGAAGTCAGTGGATGGATCACCGTTGGTTTCAGGCCCGATCACCCAGCATACGCAGCCCATGCAACTAGAGTGTGGGAAGGGACATCAAGAAATTATCGAGTTTGACGTGATTACTGCACCACAATTTGGATTTATTTTGGGCCTAACTTGGCTAAGACTCCACAACCCAGCCGTGGATTAGGCCGCAGGTACGCTACAGTTCTCTTCAATGTATTGCCAAGCTAATTGTAGCGTGGGGAAGTGTTGTTCCCACTTCATAGGAGGCAGTACAGATGTGGTTCTACCTGAAGAGTATGAGGAGTATCGGGATGTCTTCAGTAAGGTGGCCGCCGAGACCTTACCACAACACAGGCCTTTTGACTGTCGCATAGACTTAGAAGCGGGCGCTGTGCTACCTTCTAGCAGAATATACGTACTCACTGAAGCCGAGAATGAACACCTGAAGGAATACATTGAAACCAACTTGGCAAACGGCTTCATACGACATTCTACATCCCCAGTATCCTCCCCTTTATTTTTCATACCAAAAAAAAGGGAGACCTGAGGACGTGTATCGATTATAGAGCGATCAATCGCATTACCATCAAAAACCGTTACCCGTTGCCCTTAATCCCTGTGTTGTTGGACCAAGTACGAGGATCCACCGTATACACGAAGTTAGATCTGCGAGGCGCGTATCATCTGGTATGCGTCAGAGAGGGCGACGAATGGAAAACAGCCTTTTGGACCAAGTTTGGCCTGTACGAATATCAGGTCATGCCCTTCGGGCTGTGTAATGCCCCAGCAGCATTCCAGCACTTTTTAGATGAGGTGTTACGTGGTTACCTAGATGTCTTTGCCATCATATACATCGATGACATCTTAATCTATTCTCGAAATGCTGCAGAACATCAGGGCCATGTGAAGGCTGTTTTACAGAGGTTGCGGGAACATAAGTTGTATGCCAAACTTGAGAAGTGTCAATTTCATCAAACCACAGTTGAGTTCTTAGGATGTATCTTGTCACCTCAAGGCATCACAATGGATCAAAAGAAAGTGCAGGCCATTGCCAACTGGCCCTCTCCGAGTTCAGTGAAGGATGTTCAAACAGTGTTGGGATTTGCCAATTTCTACCGCCGGTTTATTGACGGTTTTGCCAAGAAGGTCCAACCCATTACACAACTACTACAAAAAGGAGTTCCTTTACAGTGGAACGAAAAGGCTGAGGCTAGTTTTCGAACTTTGAAAGAAGCGTTTGTGACAGCACCAGTGCTGCAGCATCCAGACCCTTCTAAGCCTTACATCGTTGAAACCGATGCATCTAGTTATGCGGTGGGTGCTATTCTGTCGCAGCGTGATAACAATGGGCAATTACATCCAGTCGCTTACTACTAACGAACATTGCTGCCGGCTGAACAAAATTATGTTATTGCAGACAAGGAACTGTTGGCTATTAAAGTGGCCTTCGACGAGTGGCGTCATTACCTCATGGGAGCCCATCATCCTATCACCATCTATACCGACCATCGTAATTTACAATTCTTGAAATCCGCCAGGGCGCTTAGTCCGAGACAACTCAGGTGGGCCATGCAGTTCTCAGAATACAACTTTGTCGTCACATATCGACCTGGAGTGGAAAATCGAAAGGCAGATATACTCTCTAGGTATCCGGAGGCAAATTCGGTTCTATCAAAGACCATAGACGAACCCAAACCAATTGTGGACCCGGCACAAATAATTGGAAGTGTGGTGGTAGACGCCATATTTGAAAAAATCCAAAAGGCCATGTCAGCGCAAGATCTGGTGCAATGGGCTAGCAGGGGTCAAGAGCAAACGATCAAGGAGGGGTTGCCATTTTACAAATCAGCGCTATACTTACCGACTATACCGCTTTGACAATAAGCCATCAGGTGGTGCCACGACTCCCCTTTCGTGGGTCATCCTGGAACACTGAAAACCAAGGAGCTAATCATGCGCCATTTCTGGTGGCCTAGTTTACAAAAAGATGTGAAACAATATATATCAAGATGTGAAACTTGCTTAAGGAACAAAACTGAACACAGGAAACCTGCGGGTCCGTTGCAACCCCTTCCAACTCCCCCGGCACCATGACACACGGTATCGTTGGACTTAATTGTCGAATTACCACTAAGTCAGGGGTTTTCTGCTATTCTGGTTGTTGTGGACTATTTAACTAAGATGGCTCATTTCATACCATGCAAGGGCACACCAACAGCCAGCACACTAGCGAACTTGTTTTTACAAAACGTGGTACGGCTTCACGGTATACCGTATGGGATAGTTTCAGATCGAGGACCTCAATTTACTTCGCGATTCTGGCAGGCCTTTTGCAAAACAGCAGGGATCGAAATTCGGTTGTCCACCAGTTACCATCCGGAAACTGATGGTCAAACCGAGAGACTAAATCAGACTTTGGAACAATATTTGCGTTGTCTGACTCAAGGAAAAGAACACGAATGGGCAGAAGTAATTTGGCTGGCTGAACTGGCTTACAACAATGCCATACATGCATCAACCAAGGTCACCCCATTTTATTGTGCCAACGGCTATCACCCACGATTTCAGCCTGTGCCACATGAACCAATGCCCAAAGTTCCTGCAGTCAGTGAGAGACAGAAACATTTGGAGAGCATCTGGCAAGCTGCGCAACGCAATCTAAATCTCGCTAAAGCAACTTACAAACACCATGCTGACAAGAAAAGGAGACCAAGTCCTCAATACCAGGTGGGGGATCGGGTGTGGCTTTCGACACGCAATCTACATTTACAGGGCTCCGGCAAATTTAGCCCCCGTTTCATTGGCCCATTTCCGATTAAAGCTCTGGTCGGCCCTGTGGCAGTAAAGTTAATCTTACCCCCATCCATGAAAATACACCCGGTGTTTCACATCTCATTAATAAAACCAGCCCCAGCTTCCATAAGATCCAACAAACCCCCACCGGTCTTGATAGATGGCATTCCTGAATATGAAGTCCACAATATCCTGGACTCACGCCGTAGACAGGGATCTCTTTGGTATTTGGTGGACTGGAAGGGGTATGGCCCAGAAGACCGCTCGTGGGAGCCCGCATGTAATATTCATGCTCCTCGGCTCCTCCGCCAATTTCATGTGTTACACCCCACTAAACCAGGGCCTGCTGGAGGGAGGGGGAGTACTGTCAGGGCTGGGGCAATTGCAAGTTTTTTGGGGGTTCTGGGGGGAGTTAAGAGGGCCCTAGGGAGTCCAACCACCTTGTCCAGGCGTGTTCTCCTTCCATTTTGCAGGACAAAGGCCCAAGGAAGGAGAACCGCCCAGAAACTACATTGCCCAGCAGGCCGTGCGCTTCACGGGCCTGCTGGGAGGAAAAGGACCACACGCGTGCTACTGCGCATGCGCTAGCCGCGCCCAGAAAGCACCGCTCGCAATCCTGACCATCGGCAAGAGAGGACGTGTGAACCTCGAGCTCTTGCAGGCACGCCTACGCGGGGCACCGCCCGCCAGCTCAACCCCCGGCCCCGCGTACATGAAAAGCTAAGTACACGTCTTTTTCCTAGAACAGCTGATTTATCCCGTCGGAGGGAAACGCGCTACGCGCTGTGGAATTAATGTGTTGACATTTTCGGAAGCACGAAAATACGAGTTAAACTATTTTGCATGCAAAGCATGAATACTAACCCAGAGTTGGAGTTAGCTTGGCGGTGAAGCAACCGCACCTTTAACAATCTTTAACCCTTTAGGGAACGTTCCTTAGGAACGACAATTTCGCACGCACGTGCACTGACTTTGTTTTGCTATTTTCAGCTTGTTGTTTGATCGGATTGGTGAGACATATCATGCCCATCAACACGAAAATGCCGAAGGACCTAGAATCCCACAGAACACAGAGCTAAGTGTTTTAGCACCTCGTGTGCATGTTATTGTTTGCTACTCTTGTACAGGGTGAGGTGGGGAACTTGTAATCTGCATATTGGTGGGGAGTTACCACGATATGATGTGATGTTGGGAGGGTTTGCCTTCATGAGGAAATGAGGGAGAAGTTCATGTTTGAGGAGGCAGTTTGAAAACCAAAGCAGCACTAAAGAATACCAAACCTAAGGTGTAAGTTGGTTAGAGGCTCCAATACAAAGGCCTCCAAAGGAGAAATTCTGAGAGAGTGATGGTTGTAAGAGAGTGTGTGTGAGCAGAGCCACTGCCAACAACCATCAGCAAGAAGAGCACTGGAGTCGAGGAGCATGTTTCCCTAAAACCCCTCGCCCATCCATTGTGATTCCCTAAACCTCTTTCCGGTTATCCTGAGCTCCCTCTACCCATCCACTCAACGAACCCTAACCCTCTTTCCCCAGAGGGTTGCGGTGGCCTGCAGTTTCCATTTCCCAGGTGCCAAGACCCAATGGGGAGGGAGGAGTTTGTGCTGCCTCTGCGCCTGTCAAGAGGAGTGAGGATCTGACACCTGTGCATTGTCACCGTGATGATGTCCTGGCACATCTTCCTCATCCCCTTCGTTATCATCAGGTGGTAGAAGTTCCATGTCAGGGGGCAGGGGCACGTTCCGGTGGATGCACAAATTGTGCAGCATTACACATGCTATGGTGATCTTGGCCACCTGCTCATGCCTGTAGAGGAGTGCCCCACCCGACCGGCTGAGGCAGCGAAATCTTGCCTTCAACAGGCCAAAGGTCTGCTCGATGACCACACGTGTACGAGTATGGGAATGATTGTAGTCCTCCTCGTGCCTGTTCTGTGGGTTTTGGACAGGGGTGAGGAGCCACGGCTTCAAGGGATAGCCACTGTCACCTGTATGAGATAAAAATGAAGGTAAATGTCAGGGGAATCATGAAGGACAGCTGTACTAGTCACACATGCCTACAGTTCATGGTTGCCCATATGCACATGTGCCAGGATGCATTGACGCCATTTACTGTCCCTCCATGTGTCCTGTGCCATGGTCTAATGGTTTGGGTTCATCTTCATGATGATGGTGTGCATTGACGTCTAGTTGCACATGCATGATGTATGCATACAGCTGTGTTAGTGTCAAAATGGTGAGGTTATGTGTCCTGTGAGATTTGGCAGTAGTCTGTGCAATAATGGGAAATCAGCATTGGCATTTCCATGGTGACATGCAGCACTCCTGTGATTGTGCCGGCCCTGTGCCGGACTGTGGATTCCCTAGTAGGTTCAGTGTGATGCACTCCCAGGGATGCTTGTCCTGTGTGGTGATGTGCTGGAGACAGCAACATGGTGCATATGCACTGCATGGTGCAGGATGGCGTTACGGAGGGTGAGGGTCGCTGATGGGTGGTGCACATGTCGTGGGATGTGGGGTGGATTCCTGTTAGTCATTTTGTGATAGGTGTGGACCTTACTTCATTCATATTGGAATTTTGTGTCTTGTACGGTATGTGATGGTTTGGGGCACTATTTGGTGCTGTGCACATCGTGCAGTCTCATCAACATTGGCAGCATGGTGGTGTGTGCATCTATCCCCCCTTTTCAATGCCATGTGCCAGTCCTGCAACTTACCAAGCAGCCAGGCACGTCGTCCAGAATGTCGCTCCATGTAGCGTGGTAGTGTTGAGTTCCGCAGGACCAAAGAGTTGAGTTGATCCAGGATATCGGGCACAACAATGTGTGATGATCTTGCTGGTGTTGCATACCATCTGCACATTGATGGAGTGGTATTGCTTGCGGTTGCGGTACACCGCCTCCATGGCATGCGGGACCACCAACTCCACGTGGGTGCAGTCGAGGGCATCTACACAATTTGGCATGCCAGCTAGTGCATTGAAGGCAACTTTTGCATCAAATATCTCCTGGGGAGTCCGTGGTAGGGATATGTAGTCCCTTGTGTGCTTGAGGAGGGCATCCAGCACTTGGTTCAGGATCCGGGAAAATAAGGGTTGTGATATGGCATGCATGTGCCCCAATGTGTGCTGGTAGGTGCCTGTGGCAAGGAAGTGGAGAACAGACACTACCTTCAGTAGAGGGGGGATGGCGGTGTGTATTTCAATGAGGCTCACTATGTCGTCGTGTATCGGGTCCACTATGGTGGTGATTGTGTCCCAGTTCACACGGTACAGGGTGTGGATCTGCTCAGGGGTTAGGTTGAAGGGAGTGGCTCTGATGCGAGGGATTGGGGGCTGCCGGCGTGGTAATGGTGGCTGCACTGGTGCGGCATGCTGGGCCTGTCTCACCCTCCTTCTCCTCCTGCGTCTCCTCTGTGGTGGCGGCTGTTGTTGTTGTTGATTTTGAGGCATTGCAAGCAAGTCCTCCAGCTCCAGTAATGCTACTACTATTGGTATCATCTTGGTGTGGGAGGGGGTGTGGTGTGTGGGTGTGCTCCTTTTGTACTAGGCCTGACTCCATTGCCTCCACCTGTGCTGCTTGTGTGCACCTGTGGCAGTTGGAAAAACTGCACAGGGCTCTTTACACCTGGTTGGCGATGCCGGTATTTACGCCATGCCGGTAGGCACTTTTTCCACTTTCATGAGGCCGTTATTTGCATGTCCGCCTCACTTGTGATCTTCTCCGGTTTACGGCATGCTCTAATGCCGACATGGTGTGTCGCATGCGCACGCCAGCCCGCTATGAACGGCATCGTACTTTACGATGCCGCTAATAGCGGGCTGGTTGGTCAGAATAGCCTGCAGCGGTAAGCGATGCCGGTAATCCTTTACCGGCATTGTTTTTCCCTTACCTCCAAACTCGGAATGAGGGCCAAGGTCTGGTAAAAGGCCTGTCATAAAGCCCAAAAATAAGGTCTGTAAAAGATCTACTGAAAAACCTGGAAAACAAGGCCTGGGAAGAGAGCTGCTGAGAAACCGGGAATCCCATGTCTGGGGAGATAACAGATCTGAAACCTGCAACCCAAGGTATTAAAGGAGACCTCACCTGAAACCTCAAACCTAAGGTCTGGTAAGAAACCTGCAATGAATCCTGCAAGCCAATGTCTTAGAAGATGCCTGACATGAACCCTGGAAGCCAAGGCCCAGGAGGGTGGTCAGCTGTGAATCCTGAAAACACCAAGGTGTAAGCTACAGAGACCTGCTATGAATCCTGAGCTGGGATAAGGTCCAGACAAAGCACCTTTTGGGAAGCCTGAATGAAACTAAGACCCAGAGAGGGACATGCTGTGAATCTGGTGAAAACAGATCCAGGAAGGATGTGTTGAAAATCCTGAGACAAGGTTCAGAAGAGTCCTGTCATCCCAACAAAGCCATTTAAGGCCCAGGAGAGAGATTCAGAAAATCAGAATAAACCAACGTCTGCAAGAGGTCCTTAAGTGATTGTGACAATGCTGAAGAAAGACGAAAGGTGTGGCAAAGCCTGAGTCCTGGGACAGATTGGTAGAAGCATGGTAAATGCAGAGAGGCCTAAAGGGGAGACCCAACTGTGAGTAAGTGCTACACAACCCTTCCCATGAGAACACTTCTGTTTTGTTCCTTTGGAATAGGGACAGACTTTGAAGAGTAGGATAGGGACATACTTTGAAGCGTGAGATTATGAACTTTTTGCTTTGGACCAAATCCGTGGAACATCATGTTGCTAGCCTCGGGTAGCCAGGAGGTTACGCCATATAGTTTAAGCATTTCTTTGGAGGCTAGTGTGTTCTTGAAGGGGTGAAGACTTATTAGAATATGTTTGGACCGTTTTGTTTTATCAGGAGGGGAATACCGGAAAAACTAAGGAGTCATAATCTACTGTAACCCGTCCTGGTACTGTCTTATTCGGAAGACCATCTTTAGTTGTTGAGTTTCCCCTATTCTCTTCTAGACATGTATCCATATTGTACCAGTGCCTTGAATATTCTGACCCAAATAAAGGCACTGTCTGAACCGTGCTTTGAGTAACGGCATTGCATCAATGCCTTGAGTCACCCACAGATGGTCCATGTGGAAAAGCCTAACCGATATTGTGTCTGGTTGGTCAGGCTCTTTTGTGCCTTCCTGATCCATCTCTGTACTCCATGCCCAGTCGTTTCAGTTTGTCAGAGTCTCATAGAGGGAACTCTATGTTTCCAGCCTGATCACTGAAGCTTTCATCTTGAAAGAAGGGCTGGTGGGAAGAACATTCTCCACATTTTATCCTGAAATTCTGATTCAACAGTGAATGCTGATGGATTTCTTGATCCCTTGTAAAGCAGAAGACTTTACAAGCCAACAGGAAACTATAAATTACATTATTTTAGTTTATTTTAGCCAATGAGCAACTATTATGTACAAGACATTAACGTCATCCTATGGACTCTTCACCACTTCGCAGCAGCCTGTAAATATGTTGGAAGAAATGTTCTGCACAGGCTGTGTGTCCTTTTTTTAGGGCCTCATTTGCTATCATGTTTCTAGTTTACCACGGTAAACTCAAATTTCTCAAATCTATCTGAAATCTTCACCTGGCTGGGTTCTATGGGAAACCACAGAGAATGTATTTTATGTTATGTTATTGGGGCTTGTACCGCACAGCGCTGCCATTTTTAATGGTCTCCAGGTGCTCTAGTGGATCTGAAAAGGAAGGGTTTTGGGAAGGTTAGTGGGGATGAGAGGGAAAGGTGCAAGAGAGCTTTATTGTGCTTTTGGTACCTCCAGTTCAGAAAAACCCGTCACTGTGTGATAGTCTGATTTTGGTGGACTGTCATTTGTATGTTACAAGGGGCTGTTTTCGGTGTCTGTTGAGTGTTGTGGAGAGATGAGAGAGTGTTTGCAGTTTTGTTGTCTTGTGGCAGAGGTTTGTGTCAAGTTAGGTATAATGGGTAGTGGATATGCTGGGTGTTAGGAAGTTAAAGATGTATTAGTAAACAATAAAAAACATTGACTCCCGTCAACATCCCCCAAGTGCAAGACATCGGCCATCCTTGTATTTCATCTGAGTGTGGTGTGCTTGCTATCCTCCTCCTAAGCTAGCTTCACCATCTTCTAAATGCAGTTCCTGGCTACCCTGTAAATTGTCTGCGTGCAAAGCAATGGCTAACCTATAAGACTCATCAGGAGCAGTAGAGGACTATCCTTTGCAATTGATCAATGCGCAATGCACACACGCACCTTCACAGTTCTTCTAGATGCAGTACATAGGCTAACCTGCACAATTGATTGAAGCGCAATGCACAAGCTAACCTTCGCAGTTCTTCTAGATGCAATGCAAAGGATAATCTGCACAATTCATTAAAGCGCAATGCACGGGCTGACCTTCGCAGTTCTTCTAGATGCATTACATAGGCTAACTTCTATAATTAATCTAAGCACAATGCACGGGCTGACCTTCACAGTTCTTCTAGATGTAATGCAAAGGCTAATCTGCACAATTCATCAAAGCGCAATGCACAAGCTGACCTTCGCAGTTCTTCTAGATGCAATGCAAAGGATAATCTGCACAATTCATTAAAGCACAATGCACGGGCTGACCTTCGCAGTTCTTCTAGATGCATTACATAGGCTAACTTCTATAATTAATCTAAGCACAATGCACGGGCTGACCTTCACAGTTCTTCTAGATGCAGTACATAGGCTAACCTGCACAATTGATTGAAGCGCAATGCACAAGCTGACCTTCGCAGTTCTTCTAGATGCAATGCAAAGGATAATCTGCACAATTCATTAAAGCGCAATGCACGGGCTGACCTTCGCAGTTCTTCTAGATGCATTACATAGGCTAACTTCTATAATTAATCTAAGCACAATGCACGGGCTGACCTTCACAGTTCTTCTAGATGCAGTACATAGGCTAACCTGCACAATTGATTGAAGTGCAATGCACAAGCTGACCTTCGCAGTTCTTCTAGATGCAATGCAAAGGCTAATCTGCACAATTCATCAAAGCGCAATGCACAAGCTGACCTTTGCAGTTCTTCTAGATGCAATACATGGGCTAGCCTCCACATTTCATCTAAATGCAATACAATGGCAAAACACAGAGCACAGTGCAAGCAAATATACTTTTAAGAGTAGATAGTAGCAATGTGGCAGTGGCAGGATTTTACTGGAGCACAGTGATGGCTGTGCTCCCCGCCCATACCACCTTACCTGTAGTTGTCGCTGCAGGTAGCTCCGTCGGGCGTCCATGGGTGAACAGGGGCAAACAGGGAAATGGGAGCTGCTCATAAGGGATTTGCCCTTTGCCTTATGGCCCTTCACAGGGTCAGGAGAAGGGAAATATGGTGGGGAAGCATCCCAAATATAAACAAACATAAACAAAGAAACACCAGGGAAAATTAAATGAAATAGAAAAGCATGGGACAAAATTGTAAATAAATAAAGAAACGCGGGTGGAGCAGAGAAAACAAATAAACGTGGGGAGTGCAAAAATAAAAGTGGCAAAGGTATGGGGACTGGGGAGTGTAGGCACATATCCCTGAGATATTCATCCACAGGGCATTCCCCAGTGAGCCCCTCCTGCAGGAACCTGTATGCATAGTTTCTGCATTTTTTATATTTTTTTATTGTGTGCTGTTGCCAATAGATCCACAGTTGGCCACATCCTGAAAATCTGTTTGTGTGTGGATGTGTTTAATTTCCATTCGTGGATTTGTTGGAAACTGTGCTTAGGCTGTCCAGCAGGTAGTTGTGTTCTCCTGGGACATGCAGTGCCTGAATGTAAAAACTTTTCTTTATGCACTTCTGCCATATTGCATCTGCTAGCATTGACAGTGTTTGTGAAGGTGTTCCTCCCTGTTTGTTTATGTATGTCATTGCTGTGATGTTGTCTGAGTTGATTAACACACTCTCGTTTGTAACGATAGCAGTGCCATCTTTATTGCTAAGAGTTCCAGGATGTTTACGTGGTGTGTAGTCTGATTGTGTCCATGTGCCTTGAGCCACGAGTGCTTGACAGTCGGCCTCCCAACCTATCACTGAGGCCTCTGTTGCAATTGTTGCTTGAAGTTTAAAAGGTTCTCTCTTGTCCATCACTGCAGAGCGTTTCCTACCTCTTCTGAAACTACCACTAAATCATCCCATTGGCCCGATACTTGGGGCCATTGTTGTATTTTCCTCATGTTTAGTTGCCGTTGGTAGTGTACAGATGCATGATGCCATCATACCCAGCACTTTCATGGTCTTTCTTATAGGTACCTGGATGCTTATTGTGAAACAAGGGATCAGGTGCAGGAAGGAGTGCACCCTTTATGTGGATGGGTAGGCAATTTCCAGTTCTGAAACTATGATTGTTCCCAGGCAATGTTTCCTCTGGGATGGCATAAAAACTTGACTTGGTATTGTTTATGGTGAGGTCTAGCTTGAAAAGAAGGTTCATTGTTGCTTGAGTGTTCTCCAGGTATACTGTGTTTCCCCTGTTACGAGCAGTCGTCTAGATAAGGGTAGAAGTTGACACACTCTCTGTTTAGGTGAGCTGCTCCCACCACTAACATTTTTGTAAATACATGAGATGCCGATTCTATTCAAAAAGGCAGCACCTTGACAAATTACATGACAGAGGTGACAACTTACACTCAAAGGTAACGCGTTGTTAATTCCAAACTTGGCTTTGCACATTCGTCAAGGCAGAAGAGATATGATGAAGCAATTCTCCACACATCATCCCAGTAACATTATTACAATGTTACTACAAGTATTTAGATTTTCTATACAAAAGGAAAATAAATGAGACAAGCAAAGTACTTTAATTAAGGGCTGTGTGCTAGAATATTGTATTACTTAGAACTAAAGTGACTGATGGCCCACTTGGTTAAGACATTTGTTTAACACCAGGAGTTGTTTGATATGAGCAGTAAGCCCTTCATATTTCAGAGAGATGTTTTTGCACGCGGGAATTTCATATTTCTTATAATTATATTCATATGAAATTTTATAATAGAATATAAAATTATCTTAATGTGACAAGAATGTAGACAGTACTCAGCTTAGTAGATGCAATTAACCCAGGGTCGGTGCAAGCACTAGGCAAACTAGGCAGCTGCCTATGGTGCTGGCCAGCATAGGGCACCAAAGAGCAGGTTTTCACCTCTGTTTTAATGAATTACAAAAGAGATGTAAACGAATCCGAATTAAAGTAGATGCACAACATCTTCCCGCAATTAGGGGATTGCCTGCGGCAAATCAGTGCTCACATTTCTAGGAGTCTCTAACATTGAAGTGGAAGCAGGGCCAATGCCTTTTGACACGTGTTTGAGCAGAAGCGTACATAGTCTGGCTCAAATAAAAACACAGTGGGCCTCATTACGACCCTGGCGGAGTGGGTTTACGCCAGCGGTATTCGCGGCGGACCCGTCCGCCCTACTACGAGTTCCCGTAGCGCCATGGAGCGTTTTCCGCCTGGTTTTTCCGGGCGGAGAAATCCATGGCGCTACGGGACCTTGTTGTTAATTACGCCACCGTATTTTACGGTGGCGTAATTAACGCCTTCCCCACTCCCATTATACCCTATGGGGCAAAAATGGGAATGGGGAAGGGTAAAATGGGGAATGGGGATTTACCGCCCCGCCAAGGTCGGAATGGAGCGGTAAATCCGCCAACCCCCATGGCGCTATCGGCAGCTTTCCGCCGTGCTCCATGGTGCATTTTGCGCCACGATTTCCGCCAGGGTCGTAATGAGGCCCAGTGTCCTAACAGGAAGAAATGTTGATAAAATAAAGTTCTCTGAACCAGGGCACTCACACTAGGAAAGTCAGGATTCATGGTAGAACCCTCCTGGAACTTCTGGCGGCAGAGCCTGGGCCAGGAGAAGGACATGTCACTGATAGGAGCAGGAGAGGGATGTGGTGGGTTTCTCATGCAAGTCCTGCAAAAAGGAGTTCAAAAGCATTATCCGCCTGATCTTAGAATAGATCAAAGTGTGCACATTTACTGCGAAAACATTTTCATTAGCATGAACAACCTGATGGATATAATTTTTAAGCAATGCTGGAAGGGCTGACTCCGAGTACTGATCCCACAATAGAATTGTTGCAGGGATTTGCTGTCAAGTGGAAGTAAAGAATATTTAACATGCAACTTTGAAAAATAAATAGACTTTATTTTTGGCCCACATGCTATTTGAAAGTTGAATTTCTTTGGAACTGGGTGAATTCACAGCATTTCTTGGAAAGTTGACTAAGATGCCCAAATAATGAGCAATTTTCTGTACTCACTTTCAAAGCAAAACTGAACCATACTGGTCAAGCCTTTCTGTCTTTGGCTGTATATTTCTAGCCAGTGCAGGTTCTAAATCCAAGATATGCCTGCAGGATGAGAATATGTGCCTATTAAGGGTAAATGCATAGCACTCTACCTGTCAATGTTTTATTTGGGTTTTCTAATGTTAAAATGCTGGTCAAAATGTAAAGTTGCTGCCAAAGAATTAAATTAATCGAATACTTTGGAAAGCCATACTAGCAATTTGATGATGGAAACAAGGTCCGACCATCCAAATTGATGCCACTCAAAAGCAAGCCTGAGCAACTAATAATTCACTTGGGTGCTATTGAACATGGAGGACCCTGAGGGCCCTTTGTCTGCAGTGCACTTGTGCTCCAAAGGGGCCCATATGCTCCAGCCGAACTGCACTGCCCTGGAGTTTTAGGACTTGCTCCCTGGCTGTCCACTCCTACTTCTGTGCCTGTGGACAGCATGATATTGACTAGTGGGAATACTGGGCAGGTAGGGGAATGGAGACTTTTTGCAATGGGCAATGGTTGTGTGTGTTGTGCAGGTCAGCAACAGCTGCCCCTACCACCCAATCTTCCTCACCTAGCCCCTCTACCCACAACCTGGTAACGAGCTATTGACGAGACAGATTGCAGAAAACAGGCAAGTTTGCACAGTGCACCCCATGTATCTGCCCCACTTCCCTGCCAGCACACAGTCACAGGTAAAAGATGCTGTTTGAGTGCTGGGGTTATACAAAAGAGGAGCTCTCCACATGCATGAGAGCTATCAGGTTGCATATATCGAGAGCTCATGCTCTACCTGTTCTTTGCAATCGAAACTTGCACTGTTACTGCCTATGTTGTGCAAGAAGTCACTGCTCTGAGTGAACCCGCAGTAGACTGGTTTAGATCTTTTGTTATCTCTCGTGCCTCACCCTTGCTCTTCAACATATATATCAAACCATTAAGTCACCAACTTATCGAAAAGGGTGTCATATTCCAGAATTATGCAGATGACAGGTAATTGGTTTGCAAGTCACCGGGTTCACATGAGGACAGCACGTCTTATCAGGGAGAAATGTACAGACATCACAAGATGGATGGATGTCAGCAAACTGTTTGGGTCTCTATCAATCCAAAACAGAAATACTCCTCATCCTAACGTCTAAAACCATCAATAAGGAGCTTCCCAAATGAATGCTCCTAGATGATACCGGCTGCTCAGTGCAAGTGGTTGAACAGGTAAAGCAGCTTGGTATTATTTTTGCCTTTTTGTCTCTCATTGGCCTCACATTTCAGCCATCTAATGAGCACAGGACATTAGTATCTGATGTTATCAAGACAGATATGATCTCTGATATCAGAGGATAACTGTGCCACACTAGCCATGGCTCTAATAGGAGCAACACTGGACTATGACAATTGCAGCTTTGCAGGATTAAGAAAACAGGCCACCAGGAGTTTACAATCCTTACAAAATACTGCAGCTAAAATTGTAACAAAGTGAATGTTCAAACACATATGTCTCCGGTCCTGAGATTGCATTGGCTCCCTGTTGCAGCTCATATTAAATTTAAACTTTTGACGATCATTCATAAGACCTTTCATGGTAAATCTCGTACCTATCAGAAAAATAATTTTGTTTTAGTTTAGCTGTCTGAAGTCTCCATTATTCTTTCTGTGTTCAAATGTATTATGATCGAGCGCTGAGTAACTCAGAAGGTAGTTGCTCTAGCACAAATAGACGAATACTTACATACAAAAAGATGTCGGTTGAGGGAGTTTTCCCTGGCACTGACCAGGCTGTCCCTGTACTAGTTTAGGAGCGAAACCTGCACTCGCATTGCACATTCTGTACCTGAACCAATGTGTGAGGGAAGCTTGCACTGATCCTGTTTGTGCCAACAATTTACCAATTCGAGTGAAGTGTGCGCAGGCCTTGCAATCAGTTGCTCTGCCAATGCTTTACTTGTGCATATTTGTGAGAGAAGTTTACGCTGGCCTTGTGATGCTGGGCGAGTACCTGTTTGCATGGGACTTCCACGGACCCTGCACATTTTGTACCTGTTTGTTAGGGAAGCTTGCAGTGGCCCTGCACATACTATGTTTGTGGGGGAAGCTTGTCTGGCCTTACCCATGCTGGCCAGGTTCCCATTTGTTAGGGAAACATGTTAATGACTTGTTCATGCTGTAATGACAACCACTTGGGAGGGAATCGTGCAGCGGCATGTCCATTCTATACCTGTACTTTTATGTGAGGGACACTTGCATTGGCTGTTTTCTGAGAAACTTCCGCTTGACCACACTGAGCCGTTTGTGAGAGAAGGTTTCTCTTTTTATGTAACTCAAGATTTATCTGTTTGGGCCCTGAGCATTAGGATGTATGCTTGGTGGTTTGGGAAGCTTCTAATTACCCTTCACATGCTGCACCTGTTTGTGGAAAGTGTCCACTGGCCCTGTCCATGCGGTTCCTGGTGGATTTTGAGGAAAGCTTGCAATAGCCTGGTCTATGTTGTACCTGTTTGAGGAAATCCTTTGCTGGACCTGCCTCTGCCTGTATGTGTTCTGTTTGTGAGGGAAGCTTGTGCTGGTCCTATACATATTTGTATGCTCTATTTATGAGGAAATCGGATACTTTTGGAAACTTTACAGCACTGCTGCCTTGTCACTGACGTATGGGTGCCTGTGAGGGAATTTGGACCTACTGCTTCCCATGCAGTACCTGTTTGGTGTGTGATAGTAACTTGCAGCATTGCTGACCATGATGTTTCTGTCCAGTGTGTGATGGAAGCTTTCAATTCTACTCCCTTAGCTGGTGCTTTACTTTGTGTGTCGATAATTTCCTCTGATACTCATATTATACCTTTCCTGTATGTCAGGAAAGTTTCAACTTCTGCTGCATGTATTATTGTTAAGATGGATTTCTGAACTCTGACCTGGTGGGCAGAGATTCAGAAGGCCAGCCAACTTTCTTGAAACAGGGTAACATTCTGGACAAGCCAGACCAATCACAGTAGCATTGGTGGCGGACAAGACTAGGTCTCAGGAGTGGTGAGTGTGATCAAAAGTCCACAATGAGCCCACACAGTAAACAATACCACAAATTACTCTCAGTCAGATGCATATATCAAAAATACATATACATTTATTTAAGGCCTTTTAAATCAAACACAAGATGAAACCACAGCAATATTAACAATACTGACACAACACTATACTTGGGAACATATGCAGTAACTATTGGCCTAAAGGAATATTAAACAAGGAAAGATCCACAACCTGTAACAGAAGAGGGTCGGGCAGTACAAATATGCTTTAGACAATTCTTCAAGAGTCTCAACCCTAACTTCTAAACAGTCCAATTCCTGCAAAGTGTGGAGCCTTGTGCTCAAAAGTACGTTCAGCGTGGCAGCACTAAATCATGCGTAAAAGTACACAAGGAGTCTCTTCAAGAGGCTGTAGTGTTTCAGGAAGGGGGGTAAGGCGATGAAGAATAGCGTTCCACTATTTGAGGAGGGTCTCCGCAGGGGCACAGTGCGATTTCCAGTAATCAGGAATAGGATGGTAGCACAGGCTACCCTAACAAAGGAGAGTGGCCCCTGGAGGACACGTGCGTAAAAGTCTATGGATGCGCCATGGACCACCGGTAAGTGATGCAAAAACTCACCGACGCTCGACACAGTCCTGACCAAACTTCGCCAGGCAAGTCCAATTTGCTTTCAGGTTTGAGTCCAGAAGTTGCATGTGTCTTTCAGGGGCTGCGTTCCGGGACCTCAGTCCGTGGTGGGACAGTGGCAATTTCTCCACTTCTGGTGAAGGGAATGGGCCAGTTCCACTGCAGCTACTCTTATGGCAGAGGGGGGCAGAGAACCAAGGCATCCACGAAGCTTGTCACCAAAGCGGGTTGACACTGAATAGGCTCGGGGTCAGACAGTCCCTCCGAATTCCACACCTAGGAATGCTAGGTGGACGAAACATGGTGGAGAGTGCCTTTCCATCAAGAGCTTATGGTTCCCAAAGTCTCAAGTCAAAACTCGAGAAGGTGGCGGTTCCAAGGCAAAGGTCCCGTACAAGCTGGTCAGTTCACTGGGTGGTTGAGGAACACTTCAGAAGGGGCTCATTTGCAGATTAAGCAGGAAGTTCAGAGAGTAGTTAGTCCCACTACTCCAACGTGTTGAAGAACCCTTGCAGGCCTTCTATGATCGATGAGAATCAGGGGCTCCGACGGTATAACAGTGGGGTCAGGGTGCCAAACCTTCCAGCGGCTCAACAGCAGTTCCAGGGGTCTGCTTCTTCAGTTCAGGATATTTGTCTCTTTTACTAAGTTTGGTGTGAACTCAGAAGGTCGACAATGGAATGGGTGTAGAGTGCTTTCTCTTATCCAAAGTCTCCTTCGCGCCAAAGCGAAGAGAAACCAATGAGAGATCTGGTCACATTCAGCCAAGCCAGATGTGGACCAATCACAGACCACGTTGGTCCCAGTCATCCCAGCACACCAGAAATCTTGGCACCCAGGATGTGTTACGCTCACCTGGTTCCCACAAGGGTGTCGATCGGACCCGGACAGCTGCGGTCTCCACCAACGTGATGCGTAGTGCCGAGATGACTGTCTGGACTGGCCCGCCTAATTTCGTCTGCTTGATCCGTAGAAGTATTCTCCTGCAAGTGGAGAAAGGGATTTAGCCACCCGTGGATTTTAGTGATGGCCCCCTCCCACTGTTCTCGTTCTCCCCTCTTGTCACCTCCGATATCCCCTTTTAGTAACCTCACCTTATGTTTTTAAAAGACGAGCTCTCCATCCTGCATGGCATGCAGTGGCGCATAGATACCAGTTACTTCACTGGTTTGAGGGTGCTGGAGGAGTTCCCGGGGAATAGTGACTCTGGGGTTTATAAAGTTCAAAGAGTTCAATATGTCCGATGTTCACTCTTATTCCATTCCCTTGTTGAATTGCAACTGGTTCAAAAGAATATTGCCTGAAGGCAGCTGATGGCGTTCAGGTAAGAGTCTGTATTACCCAACACTGTCCGGTATAAGTTGCATGAGTTTAACTTGTTGTTTTCTCCCTTTATAGGTGCGGCAAATGAAGATGAGGAGTATTAACGGGTAATGCCTCCGGTGGTGAATCAGGTAAGCCTATGGAGGTAAGAGATTGTATTTCTCGGCTCTCTTGGCTCACCTTGTTGTTTCTTTTGTTTTTTCCCCCAGGTGCTGGAGTTCGGCGAAGAAAATGATGGAGGCAGCGCCGGATCGAAAAAGGCTGTGAGGACTGGTGAGTATGGTGCGGCGCTGCAGCTGGCGTTGCGACACGTGCTGAAATAATGTCCTTTTCAAGTTCGAAGACGTGATGGATCCGGAATCAGGTAAGGATTGAAATAATGTCGTTGTTCTAACCTTTCCTTCTTCTTTCCTCTTTTGCTAGGAGCTCTGGATTCGAGATGGGTGTGGCTGAAGACCAGATACTGACTGCAGGCACGGTGAGCGTTAAGCTGCTGGATGCAGAATAACGTGAAGCGTGTGTTGCTGATCGGGCGTGGTTTAAATAGCCTCCAAAGTAGTTCCAGGTAAGAAGTTCCCCAGAACCACACCCGAGTAAAAAATAGTCTCTGTAACAAAATAGTCCCATCCAAGCCTCACGATGGCTTGGATTCAGTTGCAGCATGGTCTGCATGAGGTAAGTAATGTGTATGAGCCTGGCGCCTGTGGCGCCAGGACTGATTCTTATTATGAGCCTGGTGCCTAAGGCACCAGGACTGAACCCAGACAGCCCCTAGCCGGGGAGCTGGGGTTTTAATAAATATCTGGATGCCTGCTCCCGGGGCTGATGGGCTTTGTCCGGATGCCCAGGGGTAGGCATCATGACAGGATGTATATTGAAACTAGACAGCTCCAGCCCACGTCCTGGGCACACACACACAAGGCTTGCAGAAGCGTGCGAAACCTTCGGTTTGTGCGGTGGTCTGCATGACCAAATAAGGAATTTGCTGGGTCTGCTCAACCTGGGAAAGGCAAAGGGACAATACGGCCAAAGGATAGGACAAAGGACCTCGTGTCATGGCCATTTTAGGCACTGGCCACAGTCCTGGGACAAATACGTTAATGCGGTTTGGACAACAGAAAAGAGTCAAAAATGCTTTAAAAGTAACTGCTGCCACCATCTCTGTCCTGGGCACACTTGTACATTCACCAAAAATCCTTCGAAGGTGCCTAGTTCCTTAAAAATGAAAAAGAGACCCACGACAAAATGTTACCAACAAATGGCAACAAAGTGAAAGACTAAGGGAAACAAACTCTCCCAGTACTGACAGTCTGAAGGGCATGTCAGTTTCCCCATAACAAGATGAGCAAAAGCCCAGCGGAGTACAGCAGATATCTTTGACTTCGAATTCTGGTTCTCCATCAACAAGTATGGGCTTTGGTGGTGTCCCAATCCGTGTGCCGGGTTGCATTGGTTTCAGGAGGGACACATGGAATACCGGGTGGATGTTTAGATTAGGTGGTAAATCCAGTTTCACGGCTGCTGGGTTGATAATTGCCTTAATGATATAGGGTCCTAAGAATCTGGGATGAAAGGTCCGGGTTCCCTTGATGGGTACGAATTTAGCGGCTAACCAAACTTTGTCTCCTACTTGATAATCAAGAGCCTTTTTCCGGTGTTGGTCGGCGAATCTCTTTTGTTTTTCTTTGGCATGAATAAGGTGTTCCTTTGCCCTTTTGAAACCCTGAGTAATGGTTGTGTGTAGAGTCTTTACCGCTGGCATTTCCAAGCTGGCTGGAAGGTCTAGTTCAGAGGTACGTGGATGTCTGCCATGAAGGGTATAGAAGGGCGTTTGTCCCGTGCTTGAATGCAAAGAATTGTTACATGCATATTCGGCTATCCATAGTAGGTCTTTCCAATTCCTTTTTTCGTGGTGCAGCATGCACCGTAAATATTGCTCGAGTGTCTGATTGGTTCTCTCGGTTTGGCCGTCCGTTTGGGGATGGTGACTGGTAGATAGCCAAACGTCGATCTGCGCCATTGCACAGCATTTTTTCCAGAAGTTTGAAACAAACTGCTGCCTCGATCGGAGACCGGAACCGAAGGGAAGCCATGTAGCTTAACCACACCCTACAGGAACACTTTTGCTAAAGTGGCTGCGTCTGGGAGGCTTTTGAGAGGAATAAAATGGGCCATCTTCGAGAATAAGTCCACAACTACAAGGATGGTGTTGAACCCTTGTCTTGGAGGTAGATCAGTGATGAAGTCAAGGGAAAGAGTGTGCCATGGAAATGGAGGAATGGCCAATGGTTGTAGGAGACCAGATGGTTTTTGTTTCTGTGATTTATTTTGTGCGCAGACACTGCAGGACTGAATATACTGAATGATGTGCTTACGCCAGGTAGGCCACCAACAGTACTCTTTCACCTTAGCTATGGTTTTGGCGATCCCAGGATGCCCTTCGATCAGTGAATCATGATAGTTTGAAACAATATGCTGTTGTAATTCCTTCTTGGGTACATATAGGCGATCCCTAAAAAAGGGTAGGTGGTCCTTGATGGTATATTGTTCTCCTTGAGTTTGCCATGCGAGGTAGGCATCAGGATTCATTGTCCGTTGGATTTCTTTTCGTAGTTCTGTTTGTGTTAAGGCTGTCATGATACCCAAGAGTTTGTCTTCAGGTATAATAGGTACTGGGTCTGGAGTTGTATATACTATTTCATCTATGCCCATACGAGATAAGGCATCCGCCTTTCCGTTTCTGACTCCTGGTCGAAATGTGATTACATAATCATATTTGGCGAAGAAAAGGGCCCACCGTAATTGGCGCGAGGACTGGGCCTTGGCTGTTTTGAGATATTGCAGGTTGCGGCGGTGGTCTGTGATGACTGTAATGGTGTGACTGGCCCCAAGAAGGTAGTGCCTCCAGGCTTTAAAGGCGGATTTGATAGCCAGGAGTTCCTTGTCGGCGATGGCATAATTAATCTCTGGAGGTGAGAACTTTTTTGACCAGAAGGCCACAGGATGTAGCTGGCCGGTTTCCGGGTCTCTCTGTGAAAGGACAGCCCCCATTGCGAGACTGGACGCATCAGTTTCAACGACATAAGGGAGGTCTGGACGAGGATGTCGCAGGATTGGAGCGGAGGTAAACCTTTGTTTAAGTTCCTAAAAGGCTTCTTCTGCTTCTTTGGTCCAAGCAAACTTTTTATTGTTTTTTCGTAATAGTACTGTGATTGGGTGCACAACCTGAGAGAAGTCTGGGATGAACTGGCGGTAGAAGTTTGCAAAGCCCAGCATGCTTAGTACCCCTTTCAGAGACGTCGGTGAAGGCCATTTCAGAATGGCATCTACCTTGTGCACATCCATTCTGATGCCTCCTGGAGTAAGGATAAAACCAAGAAATTCTACTTTGGTGACGTGAAAAAAGCATTTTTCAAGCTTTGCAAACAAGCGATGTTGACGGAGCTTGGTGAGGACTGAACGAACGTGCCGGACATGATCTTGTTCCGAGGCTGAGTATACTAAGATATCGTCTATGTACACTAAGGCGCACACATCAATTAACTCCATTAAGACGTCATTCATGAAATATTGTAATGCTGCAGGAGGGTTGCATAACCCGAAGGGCATGACTTGATATTCAAACAAGCCGTAGTTAGTACGGAAGGCGGTTTTCCATTCATCTCCTTTTCTGACTCGGACCAGGTGGTATGCTCCTCGAAAGTCCAATTCGGTATAAATCTGGGCATCTTTAACTTGGTCTAGCATCTCAGGGATAAGTGGCAAGGGGTAGCGGTTTTTCACGGTGATCTGGTTCAATGCGTGGTAGTCAATACAGATTCTCAAGTCTCCTTCCTTTTTCGGTACGAAGAACAAAGGACTGGCAGCGGGGGACTTCGAAGGACAGATAAATCAGTTTGCAAGGTACTGGTCTTAATAGGATTTCAAATGAAGGTTTTCTGGTTCTGTGAGAGCGTAGATCCTGCCGGTCGATCAGACAGTCATAGGCCTGTGCGGCGGCAATGTATTGGCTTGGTCCTTTCAGAAAACATCCTGGAAATCATGAAATTCACTTGGCAAGGTATTAGTTGCTCCCAGGGTTGATACTGTCGCTCCGGGAGTCATGGGGATACAGACGTCGGGTTTCTCCTCTTGGTTATAGCAGGGAGGGGAGCAGTCACCAGGGAAGGTTAATTTTCATGCCCAGCAGTCTATCAAAGGGTTGTGAGCAACCAATCATGGCATCCCTAGTATTAGCCCGAACTGAGGTGCCTTGATGAGATCGAATGAAATAGACTCTGAATGTCCGTCCTGACACAGCAAGGTTACCCTGGCTGTGCACTGGGTTACTGGTCCGGAAGCGATTTCTGTCCCATACACGGTGGTTACCTTGTCCATAGTTGGCTTAGAACACAAAGGAAGCCCCATCTCTGCTGTCAGTTCTTGATCAATATAATTTCCAACTGCTCCGCTATCGATGTATGCTTCAACGGCATGCATATTGACGACTGTTGGTGGTTTTTAAGATCACTGGTATTGCAAAGTGCGAGGTCAGCAACTCTTTCTTGTCACTCGACAAACTGACCTCTACGTTTGTCGAGCTTGGTAGTTTCCCGATTCCTTAGCTTCATCCTTCTCTGTGGCCCTGACTGTTCTTCTTGGGGGTTTTACTGGACAGTCCTTCAGGAAATGTCCTGGTTTCCCACAATACAAACAAAGCTGTTGTTGTCTTCTTTTGACCCATTCTTGTTTTGTTAATGGAGGCCGTATCCCTCCAATCTGCATGGGTTCTACAGCATTTTCAGGTACACAGGGTGTGTTTTCCCTTGGTCGAACATACACGGTCAGAGAGTCCGTCTTAGACCGGACTGCCTTTCGGTCCTGCAACCGGTGGTCTAGCTGCACGACCAGATTTATGAATTCTGCACAGTCTCTGGGTGGATCATCCATCTGGGCTAACACGTCCTTTAATTCGCCTCGTAAGCCTCGATGAAACAACGTGGTTCTTTTGTTTTCTGGCCACCTAGCTTCGGCAACCAGTCTGTTGAAGGTAGCAATGTACGTTAACAATTCCTGATTCCCCTGTCGGAGGGACAAGAGTTCATTGTCTACTGCTTGTTCCTGGGTATGGCGAGCAAAAAGATTTTCCATTTCTCTCTGGAACCCCCCCAAAGTCATGTAATAGAGGATCGTCATGGGTTACCAACGGCACCGACCAATCTGCTGCACTACCACTCAGGTATGATAAGACAAAAGCTACTAGAGCTTGGTCGTTTGGAAATGCTTCAGGCCTACAAAGAAAATGAAGGCGGTACGGATTAATGAATGCCGCATACTTCCGTGGGTCGCCTGAGAACTTTTCTGGTGGTGCCAGGGGCACTGTTCCAGGTTACATGATCTGTACCAGAGTGGGTGGTATGGCGAGGTTTTGCATCGTTGGATTGCTTCCAGGTAGAGGCGTCTGTCCTGCCTGTGATTGCAAGTATTGCCTGCTAATCTCTTCAGTGTGTTCTTTGGTCACTATTAGGTCTCTCCGGAGGGCATTAGTCTCTTGTCGGGCAGAATGAACCTCAGCATGAAGCTCTCCTAGTAATTGGGCCAATTGGTCAATTTCTGATGTCTCCATGGCGCCCAGGTGGATTTGTTACGGTAGGCTTCTTGTTCTGTTACGCTCACCTGGTATCCACAGGGACACTGGGTTACTCGCTGGTATGCTTCTCAGCTTTGCCCTGATGTGGTCTGCGGTGAAGGTTCTGCCTGAAATACAGGAGGACTGTGTTCAAGACTGACCGACTGGGGTAAGTATCCTCCCTCCACCCCTGTATGCTTTCAGTCCCTCTGCCGCCCTCTCCTCACCTTGTGGTAGAATTAGGCGTGCTCTCCATCCTGCCTTCTTTGCAGGGGCGCGTTGTCTTTCATGGGCTAGTGGGGTCCAGTTACTTCACTGTCGCCAGCCCGTTTGATATTGTTCAGGTAGGTCTTATTGCTTTTCTTTAGTTTTGTTGCTATCCTGCAAGCCTTTCTTTGTTTAAAATGTCTCTTTTTTCTCCCTTAGGTATGCAGAGCTTCAGCGCGGCGAACTGGCTTGGTTAAGCCCTGCTGGTAAATGATGGCGCATTAAGAGTGCTATGATGCGGTAAGTAAGCGCTATGCGCAGCGCTGCAAAGTCTTGCCTTTGCTAACCTGTGTTTTCCTTCCTTGTAGGTCGTGGTGTTCTTCAGCATGAGTGGAATGTCCAGAGTGGTGCCAGCCGAGAGGCGACCAGCCAGGTAAGCCTTTTGAGCAGTTCGTAATTTGTAAATGCCTCTACAGCTTTCTTTAACGTTGCCTCGAACTTCCTCTTTCAGGTCGTTCTGTCCGGGAGGCGTGCAGATTCGAGGAAGCCGTTCTCAGTAGCTGTGAGTGTTTAAAGACGAAGACTGCAGGTAAGATTCTGCTGCTAATGATGTTCCTTTTGTCTCCTTGCAGGTTCTGCTTCTCCGAGGTTCGAGGGAATAGCTGGACACGGCAAGCGTCATGTTGCAAGCTGCAAAGTAACGCAAAGCATGTTCTGCACTCAGTGTGTGGTTCATATAGCCCAGGTAAAGTAGTACCAGGGAAAGTAGTTCCCGGCCTGCCACACCCAAAACAATAGACCGGATAGCTTGGTTCTTAGGAACCAAGCTATCTGGATGCCTCCATGTTGGCTGACAATACAATAAAGTAGTTCCCAAGCACATTGTTGTTCATTGTGTATGAGCCTGACGCAATAGGCGCGAGGACTGGCCCCATGAGGGCTTTTGAAGAGGATGCCAGGCTCTAGAGGCCCGAGTCCTGATTCCACCTGGCCAATGGGTTTGCCAGATAGGGTTTTGGCCGAGGGTCGTGACACTTTAAGGGCTTATGATCAGGTTGCACAGTGAAGTGGTTCCCATAGAGGTAGGGCCTCAGCTTCCTTAGGGCCCACACAACAGAGAACTATTCCTTCTCTGCTGTGGACCATCTGAGCTCTCTGTACTTAAGCTGGTGACAGATGAATCCAATAGGGTATTCCTTGCCTTTCTCATCTACCTGTGATAGTACAGCACCTATCCCAGTGTCAGAAGCATCTGTCTACACAATAAAGATTATTTTGTAGTCAGGGGCCCTGAGGACAGGTGCCTGGCAAAAGGAGTCTTTTAATCCACTGGATGCCTTCCCACACTCCTCAGACCAAGAGATCTTCTTGGGTTTCTTTGGAGTTGTGAGAGCAGTCAGGGGGACAGATATGGTACCATAGTCTGTCATAAGGTTTCTGTAATACACAGTGAGACCTAAAAAGGCTCTCATCTGAGTTTGAGTAATGGGGGTAGGCTGGTCTTGTACTGCTTGTACTTTACTGGGTAGAGGCTGAATAATCCCTCCACCTACTTCATGACCAAGGTAGACCATTGAACCTTGACCAATCTGGCACTTGCTGGCCTTTATGGTCAAGTGGGCCTTCTGAAGAGCCTGCAACACAATCCTAAGATGTTTCACATGATCCTCCCGGGTGTCACTGAAAACTGCGATATCATCCAGATATGCAAGACAGAATTCATCCAACCCTTTAAGGACATGATTCACAAGCCTCTGAAAAGTGGCAGGTGCATTCTTTATTCTAAATGGCATTACCATGAATTGGTAAAGACCTTCTGGAGTTGAGAATGCTGTCTTCTACTTGGCATGTTCTGCTAGGGCTATTTGCCAATACCCTGCAGTGAGGTCAAATGTGCTGAGGTACTTGGAGACACCCAAGGTATCCACCAGCTCATCGGCTCTAGTCAAGGGGTGTGCATATGTCTCTTTGACAGCATTGAGAACCCTGTGGTCCACACAGAACCTCAGCTCAGAGGAATTTGCCTTTTGGTACCAGAACCACAGGACTGGACCAAGGACTACTGGAGGGCTCAATTACCCCAAGATCCTACTTTTGCTAGGTACACTATCTCCTGTTTGTACCAAGGTGTCAAACCAAGAGCTAGGGAAAACAAGGGGGACTACTGCCTCAGCAAAGTTGTCACCTAATCTTGTTGAACAGAAGTCAGATGAGTTCCTACTTTGACACCCGCAATGGCGCTGTCTGAAGGACTGCCTTGGAACAGGTCAGGAAGAGGTTCAGATTCCTCTTCGTCTACATCTGATGCCAAGAGCAGTGCAGCAATTTCAACCCTAGGGATGAAAGCCTTCAGCCTATTCACATGGAATACTTTTGGAGCCTGTACAGCCCTTCTAAGGTCCCCTAAATAGTTTACCGCACCCAATGGCTCAACTATTGAGCAAGGGCCTGACCATTTATCCCATAAAGGCCTAGGCCCTATGGGATTTATGATCAGGACTTGCTGGTCTGGTGTAAAGCTGGCAAGGAAAGCTTTCTGGTCATATCAGTGTTTCACCAGAGCTTGCCCAGCCTTCAACCTATCACTGGCCAGAGCAATCAGGAGGACCATTCTCTTCCTTAGCCCTAGCACATAGTCTACCACATTGGTAGAAATAGGGGGAGTAGGCACCCCCACCTCTCCTTGACTATAGCCAAGGGTCCCCTAACAGGGTGACCAAAAAGAAGCTCAAAGGGGCTGAAGCCAACCCCCTCTTGAGGTACCTCTCTGTAGGCAAAAAGTAAACATGGAAGAAGGAGATCCCATTTTCTCGTTTGGGGCTCTTCCAGAGCCCCCAGCCATGCTTTGAGGGTTCTACTGAACCACTCAACTAAGCCATTGGTTTGTGGGTAGTATGCTGAGGAAAATGTATAAGTGACCCCACACTCCTTCCACATGGCTTGCATGTACTTGGACATAAAGTTGCTGCCCCTATCAGACACAACGTCTTTAGGGAAGCCAGCCCTAGTGAATATGCCAATCAAAGCTTTAGCAACTGACTTGGAAGTTACTGTCTTTAATGGGATGGTCTCAGTATATCTGGTGGCATGGTCAACCAGCACCAAGATAAACCCATTGCCTGAGGATGTCTGAGGGTCAAAGGGACCAACAATGTGAATCCCTACCCTCTCAAATGGTACCCCCACAACTGGGAGTGGTACCAATGGAGCCTGGATTGTTGTGACACTCTTCCCAGATAACTGGCATGTGGCACAACTCCTGCAGTGGATTTCTACATGGACCCCCATCTTGGGCCAGTACAAGTGCATGGCTAACCTTTGCTTGGTTCTCTTGATGCCAAGGTGACCAGCAAGGGGGACTTCTTGCACCAGCTGCAAAAGGAAGGGTTTTACATGAAGGAGAACCACCAACCTCCTATGGTCTTCTTCTGTAGACTCTGTGGGCTCACTGTACAGGAGTCCACCTCCCAATAGATCCTATGCTTCCCAGGTGGTTCACCCTTAAACTGGGAGCAGGCCTGTCTCCTAAGGCTTTCCAAAGATGGGCACTCGTGTTGGCACTTACTAAACTCAGCCCAATCAGGACCACTTTCAACCGACAAATTTTGAAGCTCAGGATGGTCATGTGGATTGAGAATTTCAGGCAACACCTCTTCCTTGTCAGGTTCAGGTGTCTGGTCAACTACCTCCACCTCAGTGGTAGGTGAGTTAGGGGGAATGCTTTCTTTCCCTCTTTGTCTTTCTTGACTTCTTTAGCCTTGGGTTTCCCCTTTAGCTTAGGCTTTGCTTTGGTCTTGGCTAAGGCAGCCCTAGTCTGTGACCTTGTGCATGGTCTCTCTGCTGTGTCACCCACAAGACCTAAGTGTCTGATATCATTGCCCAGCTGGACCTTACCTGGGACTTGCCTCTGTATGCTCACTGGAATCCTGACAATTGTACTATTGATAGTAAGATTTACAGGCATTACTGGGACCTTGAGAGGGGGACCATCAGCTAACTCGTGGGCATCAGGGGAGCTCTGGAAAGCTCCTTTGTGGTTACCAAAGTGGAATCTATCACAGTTCTGCTGGCCCCACTATCCATAAGGGCAGATAACATGACTTGATATTCAAACAAGCCGTAGTTAGTACGGAAGGCGGTTTTCCATTCATCTCCTTTTCTGACTCGGACCAGGTGGTATGCTCCTCGAAGGTCCAATTCGGTATAAATCTGGGCATCTTTAACTTGGTCTAGCATCTCAGGGATAAGTGGCAAGGGGTAGCGGGTTTTCACAGTGATCTGGTTCAATGCGTGGTAGTCAATACAGATTCTCAAGTCTCCTTCCTTTTTCGGTACAAAGAACAAAGGACTGGCTGCGGGGGACTTCGACGGACAGATAAATCAGTTTGCAAGGTACTGGTCTTAATAGGATTTCAAATGAAGGTTTTCTGGTTCTGTGAGAGCGTAGATCCTGCTGCAAGGGATTTGTGCTCCAGGAACAAGGTCGATCAGACAGTCATAGGCCTGTGCGGCGGCAATGTATTGCCTTGGTCCTTTCAGAAAACATCCTGGAAATCATGAAATTCACTTGGCAAGGTATTAGTTGCTCCCAGGGTTGATACTGTCGCTCCGGGAGTCATGGGGATACAGACGTCGGGTTTCTTCTCTTGGTTATAGCAGGGAAGGGAGCAGTCACCAGGGAAGATTAATTTTCATGCCCGCCAGTCTATCAAAGGGTTGTGAGCAACCAATCATGGCATCCCTAGTATTACCCTGAACTGAGGTGCCTTGATGAGATCGAATGAAATAGACTCCGATTGTCCGTCCTGACACAGCAAGGTTACCCTGGCTGTGCACTGGGTTACTGGTCCGGAAGCGATTTCTGTCCCATCCACGGTGATTACCTTGTCCATAGTTGGCTTAGAACACAAAGGAAGCCCCATCTCTGCTGCCAGTTCTTGATCAATATAATTTCCAACTGCTCCGCTATCGATGTATGCTTCAACGGCATGCATTTTGACGACTGTTGGTGGTTAATTAAGATCACTGGTATTGCAAAGTGCGAGGTCAGCAACTCTTTCTTGTCACTCGACAAACTGACCTCTACGTTTGTCGAGCTTGGTAGTTTCCCGATTCCTTAGCTTCATCCTTCTCTGTGGCCCTGACTGTTCTTCTTGGGGGTTTTACTGGACAGTCCTTCAGGAAATGTCCTGGTTTCCCACAATACAAACAAAGCTGTTGTTGTCTTCTTTTGTCCCACTCTTGTTTTGTTAATGGAGGCCGTATCCCTCCAATCTGCATGGGTTCTACAGCATTTTCAGGTACACAGGGTGTGTTTTCCCTTGGTCGAACATACACGGTCAGAGAGTCCGTCTTAGACCGGACTGCCTTTCGGTCCTGCAACCGGTGGTCTAGCTGCACGACCAGATTTATGAATTCTGCACAGTCTCTGGGTGGATCATCCATCTGGGCTAACACGTCCTTTAATTCGCCTCTTAAGCCTCGATGGAACAACGTGGTTCTTTTGTTTTCTGGCCACCTAGCTTCGGCAACCAGTCTGTTGAAGGTAGCAATGTACGTTAACAATTCCTGATTCCCCTGTCGGAGGGACAAGAGTTCATTGTCTACTGCTTGTTCCTGGGTATGGCGAGCAAAAAGATTTTCCATTTCTCTCTGGAACCCCCCCAAAGTCATGTAATAGAGGATCGTCATGGGTTACCAACGGCACCGACCAATCTGCTGCACTACCACTCAGGTATGATAAGACCAAAGCTACCCGAGCTTGGTCGTTTGGAAATGCTCCAGGCCTACAAAGAAAATGAAGGCGGTACTGATTAATGAATGCCGCATACTTCCGTGGGTCGCCTGAGAACCTTTCTCGTGGTGCCAGGGGCACTGTTCCAGGTAACATGATTTGTACCAGAGTGGGTGGTATGGCGGGGTTTTGCATCGTTGGATTGCTTCCAGGTAGAGGCGTCTGTCCTGCCTGTGATTGCAAGTATTGCCTGCTAATCTCTTCAGTGTGTTCTTTGGTCACTATTAGGTCTCTCCGGAGGGCATTAGTCTCTTGTCGGGCAGAATGAACCTCAGCATGAAGCTCTCCTAGTAATTGGGCCAATTGGTCCATTTCTGATGTCTCCATGGCGCCCAGGTGGATTTGTTATGGTAGGCTTCTTGTTCTGTTACGCTCACCTGGTATCCACAGGGACACTGGGTTACTCGCTGGTATGCTTCTCAGCTTTGCCCTGATGTGGTCTGCGGGGAAGGTTCTGCCTGAAATACAGGAGGACTGTGTTCAAGACTGACCGACTGGGGTAAGTATCCTCCCTCCACCCCTGTATGCTTTCAGTCCCTCTGCCGCCCTCTCCTCACCTTGTGGTAGAATTAGGTGTGCACTCCATCCTGCCTTCTTTGCAGGGGCGCGTTGTCTTTCATGGGCTAGTGCGGTCCAGTTACTTCACTGACGCCAGCCCGTTTGATATTGTTCAGGTACGTCTTATTGCTGTTCTTTAGTTTTGTTGCTATCCTGCAAGCCTTTCTTTGTTTAAAATGTCTCTTTTTTTCTCCCTTAGGTATGCAGAGCTTCAGCGCGGCGAACTGGCTTGGTTGAGCCCTGCTGGTAAATGATGGCGCATTAAGAGTGCTATGATGCGGTAAGTAAGCGCTATGCGCAGCGCTGCAAAGTCTTGCCTTTGCTAACCTGTGTTTTCCTTCCTTGTAGGTCGCGGTGTTCTTCAGCATGAGTGGAATGTCCAGAGTGGTGCCAGCCGAGAGGCGACCAGCCAGGTAAGCCTTTTGAGCAGTTCGTAATTTGTAAATGCCTCTACAGCTTTTTTTAATGTTGCCTCTATCTTCCTCTTTCAGGTTGTTCTGTCCGGGAGGTGTGCAGATTCGAGGAAGCTGTTCTCAGTAGCTGTGAGTGTTTAAAGACGAAGACTGCAGGTAAGATTCTGCTGCTAATGATGTTCCTTTTGTCTCCTTGCAGGTTCTGCTTCTCCAAGGTTCGAGGGAATAGCTGGACACGGCAAGCGTCACGTTGCAAGCTGCAAAGTAACGCAAAGCATGTTCTGCACTCAGTTTGTGGTTTATATAGCCCAGGTAAAGTAGTACCAGGGAAAGTAGTTCCAGGCCTGCCACACCCAAAACACTAGACCGCATAGCTTGGTTCTTAGGAACCAAGCTATCTGGATGCCTCCATGTTGGCTGACAATACAATAAAGTAGTTCCCAAGCACATTGTTGTTCATGGTGTATGAGCCCGGCGCAATAGGCGCGAGGACTGGCCCCATGAGGGCTTTTGAAGAGGATGCCAGGCTCTAGAGGCCCGAGTCCTGATTCCACCTGGCCAATGGGTTTCCCAGATAAGGTTTTGGCCGAGGGTCGTGACACTTTAAGGGCTTATGATCAGGTTACACAGTGAAGTGGTTCCCATAGAGGTAGGGCCTCAGCTTCCTTAGGGCCCACACAACAGAGAACTATTCCTTCTCTGCTGTGGACCATCTGAGCTCTCTGTACTTAAGCTGGTGACATATGAATACAATAGGGTATTCCTTGCCTTTCTCATCTACCTGTGATAGTACAACACCTATCCCAGTGTCAGAAGCATCTGTCTACACAATAAAGATTATTTTGTAGTCAGGGGCCCTGAGGACAGGTGCCTGGCAAAAGGAGTCTTTTAATCCACTGGAGGCCTTCCCACACTCCTCAGACCAAGAGATCTTCTTGTGTTTCTTTGGAGTTGTGAGAGCAGTCAGGGGGACAGATATGGTACCATAGTCTGTCATAAGGTTTCTGTAATACACAGTGAGACCTAAAAAGGCTCTCATCTGAGTTTGAGTAATGGGGGTAGGCCGGTCTTGTACTGCTTGTACTTTACTGGGTAGAGGCTGAATAATCCCTCCACCTACTTCATGACCAAGGTAGACCATTGAACCTTGACCAATCTGGCACTTGCTGGCCTTTATGGTCAAGTGGGCCTTCTGAAGAGCCTGCAACACAATCCTAAGATGTTTCACATGATCCTCCCGGGTGTCACTGAAAACTGCGATATCATCCAGATATGCAAGACAGAATTCATCCAACCCTTTAAGGACATGATTCACAAGCCTCTAAAAAGTGGCAGGTGCATTCTTTATTCTAAATGGCATTACCATGAATTGGTAAAGGCCTTCTGGAGTTGAGAATGCTGTCTTCTACTTGGCATGTTCTGCTAGGGCTATTTGCCAATACCCTGCAGTGAGGTCAAATGTGCTGAGGTACTTGGAGACACCCAAGGTATCCATCAGCTCATCGGCTCTAGTCAAGGGGTGTGCATCTGTCTCTGTGACAGCATTGATAACCCTGTGGTCCACACAGAACCTCAGCTCAGAGGAATTTGCCCTTTGGTACCAGAACCACAGGACTGGACCAAGGACTACTGGAGGGCTCAATTACCCCAAGATCCTACTTTTGGTAGGTACACTATCTCCTGTTTGTACCAAGGTGTCAAACCAGGAGCTAGGGAAAACAAGGGGGACTACTGCCTCAGCAAAGTTGTCACCTAATCTTGTTGAACAGAAGTCAGATGAGTTCCTACTTTGACACCCTAAATGGAGCTGTCTGAAGGACTGCCTTGGAACAGGTCAGGAAGAGGTTCAGATTCCTCTTCTTCTACATCTGATGCCAAGAGCAGTGCAGCAATTTCAACCGTAGGGATGAAAGCCTTCAGCCTATTCACATGGAATACTTTTGGAGCCTGTACAGCCCTTCTAAGGTCCCCTAAATAGTTTACCGCACCCAATGGCTCCACTATTGAGCAAGGGCCTGACCATTTATCCCATAAAGGCCTAGGCCCTATAGGATTTATGATCAGGACTTGCTGGTCTGGTGTAAAGCTGGCAAGGCAAGCTTTCTGGTCATATCAGTGTTTCACCAGAGCTTGCCCAGCCTTCAACCTATCACTGGCCAGAGCAATCAGGAGGACCATTCTCTTCCTTAGCCCTAGCACATAGTCTACCACATTGGTAGTAATAGGGGGAGTAGGCACCCCCACCCCTCCTTGACTATAGCCAAGGGTCCCCTAACAGGGTGACCAAAAATAAGCTCAAAGGTGCTGAAGCCAACCCCCTCTTGAGGTACCTCTCTGTAGGCAAAAAGTAAACATGGAAGAAGGAGATCCCATTTTCTCGTTTGGGGCTCTTGCAGAGCCCCCAGCCATGCTTTGAGGGTTCTACTGAACCACTCAACTAAGCCATTGGTTTGTGGGTAGTATGCTGAGGAAAATGTATAAGTGACCCCACACTCCTTCCACATGGCTTGCATGTACTTGGACATAAAGCTGCTGCCCCTATCAGACACAACTTCTTTAGGGAAGCCAGCCCTAGTGAATATGCCAATCAAAGCTTTAGCAACTGACTTGGAAGTTATTGGCCCTCATTACGACCCTGGCGGAAATCGAAAAACGATGGCGGAAATGCAATACCGCCATCGAATACCGCTCGTTGCGACTATGACCCGTCACCGTAAAGTACGAAACCATTAGCGACACCGTAGTGAACGCCAACGCTAACTGCACCAAGTACGCGCACGCGCGCCATGCAAAACCGTAATTACCACCATGGCGCAACGGTACGCGAATGCTGACCCTAGCGGACATTTACATAACGCCATCAAGCATGGCGGAAAGTACCAATCCGCCATGGCGAGAAATACGGCATCGTGAACCAACCGTAAATGGCCCAACTGAGTGCCTGTACACCACTCCCTGGCCACATTGCACAACACCTCGTAGGTGCAATGAAGTAAAATGCAACCAGTGAAATGCACAAGTCACCCACGCATGCCAACGAACAAATGAATGTAGGGGCAGCAAGTGCCTTGTGAGTGGCCATCCATATTTGGCATGTCACCATTGCCGTACTGATGCAGCACAGGCATGCGAAGGTTCAAGTACAGCAAAATGAACTGAAAGATGAGACAAAACAACAACAGGCCCCCATCGCCTGACACCAGTGTAAGGCAACATTCAAAGCAGTATCCTTAGGGAGACTGCACCAGCCCTGTACACATGCCAGTAAACAAACCAACCATCAGCATAAGCATGTACCACACAAGTTGGCAGAGTGACTGAGCAGCCAGGCTCATCTCAAGAGGGGCCAATGGGAGCTGCAGGGCACAGATGGCACGAATACAGAAGCTATTCCAATGGACATGACCTCAGTCTCCCTCCAAGAAACGCACGCAAACACAGGCACCTGTGACCAGCCATTTTCTGATAATCACATCATTCCACCAATCCACCTGGCTGACCGGCATCTGTTACACAAAAGCTAAACCCCCGCCCCTAAGCATGACATCATTAAAACAGTCATGATGGCAGCCCCTATCCCTGACCTTAGTGGGCTTCGTAGGCAAACGCGGCCAGTACAGTACCACGCAACTATACTCAGAAGCCGGAACCCAATGCAGATCTACTCACAATACATCGCTCCACAAATAGGAATATGCTACATTACTTCCAAAGAATAACGCTACACGGTCAACATCAGACTAAAATTTTAATGCACATCAAATTCACCAAGCCCATATAGCCATTAGGTCATGAACCCCAAAATATCTACATTACTGTGTGCTGCATCCGCAATAAATGACCAGCTACTCCTTGTGTGACGCCCTGTTCCCTCATGGTACACAGGGGCTACATTCACGTCCAAAAAGGCAACATGGAAGCGCATAGAACCGCAGGCCCGTCCCATTAGGTAGGCACTAGTCCAGCTGAAAGGTAGATATGTTGCTCCTAGCCACTAGTACTGCGTAAGGGCATGTGGCCCATTGGCGATCGTCCCATAAGATCGTAATGGTGCTCCACTGATGAACTCGAAGCAGCAGGTGTCGGGAGTAAAAGCCATCTGCAGGAGTGGCATACAGATGGCAGCGGCAAAAGGGGAGGAGATACCTGTCACCCAAATGAAATGAAAAACAATAGCATGGCCATCAGTACTTCATTTGAATCACTCACTTCAATGATCACACCAAGTCTACAGCCATATGCATGCTAGCCCACTCAAAAGGATTATTTCCACCCATGAATCACTTGCCAATCATAACAATATCAATCGAGGTGAAAACACTATTACAAACGAGTGTTTGTGTGCATGCGTCTGTTAAAGCAGAATCCATGAGATGGGATTAGTAACGTGCATAGACACAAGTGTTGGAAGGCGCGTCGAGACAGGGAGGGTCCAACAAGGGCAGATAGACGATGGTCCCACTATGGCAGCTCTGCATCACATAGCGCAGGGGAAGGGGATAGATACCAATAAGCCATGTACATGGCAAACTCTCTATTAAATCATCTGTCCATGCATCCATACATCATTCCCTCATCCCGGTATTAAAACGCCTGATTATTTACTCACATAACATTTGAAATCTCCATTGAGTCTGTGCGTAATGCAGCCTGCAAAATCCACTGTGCTCCAGCCCGGAATTCTAGTGATGTGAAGTAACATGTATTTGGGAACGTCCTGCCTTATCGTCCACTACGCTACTGCGCATCCCATACTATTCATATCAATCATTGCATTCTCGCCATGGCCCCTGTCCCAAGGACATTAAACAATAGAACGTTATATTTGCAGTCAGACCTGTGGGCGTCTCCTCGCCGCTAGCTGAAAACCGAAAGCGCTGTCCTTCGAATTCCTCATTTGCAACATCACGTCGAAAAGGCATCCGTGGGCGCTCGAAATCACAAAATCATCCATGTAGTGCGGCAGTGTGTGAAAATGGCAACTGGCTTCACTCACAAATGGGACGCCCCGCCCGTCGGTGAACCTCGGTACAGTGCTCGCCCAAAGGGGATTGCAGCTGGCACAGGTGGAATGAATCACCACAGGTGGAGGCTATACAGCCTGAGAACACATAAATTGCACACCCAACCCCCTCCCACAACCACACCCACTCCAAAATGCTACCGGCAGGCCTAGCGATGTTGGGCCTGGGGGACCTGATAGCACTGCAAGTACTCCAACTCCAGGAAGAAGACGAACACCAACTACTACAACAACCGGCCGCACAGAGGAGACGCAGGAGGAGGAGGAGGGCAAGGCAGGGCCAGCAAGGCCCACCAGCACAGCCACTACCACCACGCAGGCAGCCCGCAATCCCACGCCTCCGAGCTCATCCATTCAACCTCACTGCTGAGCAGATCCACACCCTCTACCGTTTGGACCGGGACACCATAATCTCCATTGTGGACATGACACACGCTGACCTTGTCAGCATGATAGATAGCCCAACCGCCATCCCACCCCTACTGAAGGTGGTGTCTGTACTCCACTTCCTGGCCACAGGCACCTACCAGCACACAGTCGGACAGTTGCATGGCATTTCACAGCCACTGTTCTCACGGACACTATTGCAAGTGCTTGATGCCCTCCTGAAGCACGCAGACGACTACATCTCTTTACCACGCTCGGAGCAGGAGATTACAAACACAAAAGTTGGATTCCATGCACTGGCCGGCATACCGGGTTGCATTGGTGCCATCGACTGCACCCATGTGGAATTGGTTGTCCCACATGCCATGGAGGCCCAGTACCGCAACCGGAAGCAATATCATTCTCTTAATGTACAGATGGTGTGTGACTCCAACAGGATCTTCACACATTGTTGTGCCCGATTTCCTGGATCAACCCATGATTCTATGGTCTTGAGGAACTCTACGATACCACGCTACATGGAGCGACACGCAGGGAACAGATCCTGGCTACTCGGTGAGTCTCATTCCATGCATGATAATGTGGGGTATGTGATGCGGCAATGACCTGGCAGGAAGGGGGGGGGATGCGTACGTAGCAATGTCATTCCACAAACATCCTTTCTTGTCCACATACAGGTGATGCCGGGTATCCACTGAAGAGATGGCTCCTTACACCACTCCGGAACCCACAGGACCAGCATGAGGAGGACTACAACCATGCCCACTCACGTACCCGTGTAGTCATAGAACAGGCATTCGGCCTACTGAAGGCTCGTTTCCGCTGCCTCAGCAGGTCTGGCGGGGCACTCCTGTACCGCCATGAGAAGGTTGCAAAGATAGTCATGGCATGTGTCATGCTACACAACATGTGCATACGTAGAAATGTGCCCATGCCCCCTGATGCAGAACTGCACGCACCTGAAGATGGTCATGATGAGGCTGGGGATGTGGCAGCACCTCAGGGAGTCCGCGAGGCACAGGAGGCCCGTGAAATTCGTCAGAGTATCATAGATTCATGCTTCTAGCACTCACGCCTGGTGGCTGATACATGGACACGGGACTTGTGGCACTGTGTGTGTCTGGAACATGCACAATGTGGACTGTACGCCTATGAAGGCCTCGTACACAAATATCAATGTCCACACCTCTCATTGGATGATTATGAAATGTTTATAGCATATGTGAAATTATATTACACACCCCATCGACCCGCCACCCAAGAAAGCCCAACACCCCCCCTCCACCCTCCTACCTCCCCCCCGAACACCAGTGTCCAAAGATGCTCATTGGCCCTCATTACGACCCTGGCGGAATTCGGAAAACGATGGCGGAAATGCAATACCGCCATCGAATAGCGCTCGGTGCGACTATGACCCGTCACCGCAAAGTACGACGCCATTAGTGACACCGTAGTGAACGCCAACGCTAACTGCACCAAGCACGAGCGCGCGCGCCATGCCAAACCGTAAACACCACCATGGCGCAACGGTACACCAATTCCGACCCCAGCGGACATGTACCTAACGCCATCAAGCATGGCGGAATGCACCATTCCGCCATGGTGAGAAGTACGGCATCGCGAATCAACCGTAAACGGCCCCACTGACTGCCCGTACACCGCTCCCTGCCCACAAAGTACAACTCCCCGTAGGTGCAACGAAGCCACAATGCAACCAGTGAAATGCACAAGTCACCCATGCATGCCAACGAACAAATGAACCTCAAGAGGGGCCAATGGGAGCTGCAGGGCACAGATGGCACGAATACAGAAGCCATCCCAATGGACATGACCACAGTCCCCCACCAAGAAACGCACGCAAACACAGGCACCTGTGACCAGCAATATTCAGAAAATCACAACATTCCACCAGTCCACCTGGCTGACCGGCATCTGTCACACAAAACCCAATCCCCCGCCCCTGAGCATGACAACATTCAAACTGTCATATTGGCAGCCCCCATCCCTGACCTCACGGGCTTCGTAGGCAAACGCGCCCAGTACAGGACCACGCAACAAAACTCCGAAGCTGGAACCCAATGCAGATCCCCTCACAATACATCGCTCCCCAAATAGGAATATGCCACATCACTTGCAAAGAAGAACGCTACACGGCCCATATCAGAATAGAATTTTAATGCACATCAATATCACCAAGCCCATACAGCCATCAGGCCATGAACTCCAAAACACATTTCACCATTGTGGGCTGCATCCGCAAGAAATGACCAGCCACTACTCGTGTGACGCCCTGTTCCCTCATGGTACACAGAGCCACATACACGTACGAAAAGGCAACATGGAAGCGCACAGAACCGCAGGGCCGTCCCAATGGGGAGGCACTAGTCCAGCTGAAAGGCCGAAATGTTGCTCCGAGCCACCAGTACTGCGTAAGGGCATGTGGCCCATTGGCGATCGTCCCATAAGATCGTAATGCTGCTCCACTGATTAACACGAAGCAGCAGGTGTCGGGAGTAAAATCCATCTGCAGGAGTGGCATACAGATGGCAGTGGCAAAAGGGGAGGAGATACCTGTCAACCAAAAGAAAAGAAACAGAATAGAATGGCCATCAGAACTACATTCGAACAACTCACTTCAATGATCACACTAGATCCACAGCCATATGCATGCAAGCCCACTCCAAAGGATCATCACCACCCCAAAACCACTTGCGAATCATAACTATCTATATCGAGGTGAAAACACCATCACAAACGAGTGTACCTGTGCACGCGCCTGTGAAAACAGAATCCTTCAGATGGGATTGGTAACGTGCATGGACACAAGTGTCTGAAGGCGCGTCGAGACAGGGAGGGCTCAACAAGGCCAGATAGACGATGGTCCCACTATGGCAGCCCTGCATCACATAGCGCAGGGGGGGCGGACAGATCCCAAGAAGCCCTGTACATGGCAAACACTGTATCAAATCACCTGCCCATGCATCCATTCATCATTCCCTCATCCCGTAATGAAAACGCCTGAATATTTACTCACATAACATTAGAAATATCCATTGAGTCTGTGCGTTATGCAGCCTGCAAAATCCACAGTGCCCCAGCACGTAATTCCAGTCTAGTGAAGTAACATGTATTTGGGAACGTCCTGCCTTATCGTCCACTACGCAATTGCGCATCCCATACTATTCATATCAATCATAGCATTCTCGCCATGGCCCCTGTCCCAAGGACATTGAACAATAGAACGTTATATTTGCAGTCAGACCTGTGGGCATCTCCTCGCCGCTAGCTGAAGACCGAAAGCGCCGCCCTTCGAATTCCTCATTTGCAACATCACGTCGAAGAGGCATCTGTGGCTGTTTGAAAACACTAATTAATCCATCGAGTGCGGCTGTGTGTGAAAATGGCAACTGCCTTCACCCACGAATGGGACGCCCCGCCCGTCGTTGCAACTCGGTACAGTGATGAATGAGGGCCCACCGTTACTCGAGTACTACGTTCCACTGACCCTTCACAACTCTGTTCGCGACTGCACAGATAGTATGTGAAACAATGGGACCACAACAGAATGAACATATCAACCAATGTTACACGGCCATCGGGTACAAATACAAGATTGCAATAGCAAGATGCCATTCCACGAATTGCAGCGTTGTGCGCGGGACGTGCTCGGCCAAAGGGGAGAGCAGTTTGCACAGGTGGAATGAATCACCACAGGTGGAGGCCATTCAGCCTGGAAACACATAAATTGCACAGCCAGTCTCCCCCCACAACCACACCGAAATGCTACCGGCAGGACTCGCGATGTTGGCCCTGGGGGACCTGATAGCACTGCAAGTACTCCAACTCCAAGAAGAAGACGAACACCAACTACAACCGGCCGCACGGAGGAGACGCAGGAGGAGGAGGAGGCCAAGGCAGGGCCAGCAAGGGCCGCCAGCACAGCCACTACCACCACGCAGGCAGCCCGCAATCCCACACCTCCGAGCACATCCGTTCAACCTCACTGATGAGCAGATCCACACCCTCTACCGTCTGGACCGGGACACCATAGCCGCCATTGTGGACATGACACAGGCTGACCTTGTCAGCATGATAGATAGCCCAACCGCCATCCCACCCCTACTGAAGGTGGTGTCTGTACTACACTTCCTGGCCACAGGCACCTACCAGCACACAGTCGGACAGTTGCATGGCATTTCTCAGCCACTGTTCTCACGGACACTATTGCAAGTGCTCGATGCCCTCCTGCAGCACGCAGACGACTACATCTCTCTACCACGCTCGGAGCAGGAAATTACCAACACAAAAGTGGGATTCCATGCACTTGGCGGCATACCGGGTTGCATTGGTGCCATCGACTGCACCCATGTGGAATTGGTCGTCCCACATGCCATGGAGGCCCAGTACCGCAACCGAAAACAATTTCATTCCCTGAATGTACAAATGGTGTGTGATTCCAACAGGATCATTACACATTGTTGTGCCAGATTCCCTGGATCAACCCATGATTCTATGGTCTTGAGGAACTCAACAATACCACGCTACATGGAGCGACACGCAGGGAACAGATCCTGGCTACTCGGTGAGTCTCATTACATGCATGATGATGTGGGGTATGTGATTCGGCAATGACCTGGCAGGAAGGGGGCGGGGGGGTGTGTGCGTACGTAGCAATGGCATTCCACATCATACGTTTCTCGTCCACATACAGGTGATGCTGGATATCCACTGAAGAGATGGCTCCTCACACCAGTCCGGAACCCACGGGACCAGCATGAGGAGGACTACAACCATGCCCACTCACGTACCCGTGTAGTCATTGAACAGGCCTTCGGCCTACTGAAGGGTCGTTTCCGCTGCCTCAGCAGGTCTGGCGGGGCACTCCTGTACCGCCATGAGAAGGTTGCAAAGATGGTGATGGCATGTGTCATGCTACATAACATGTGCGTACGTAGAAATGTGCCCATGCCCCCTGACGCAGAACTGCAAGCACCTGAAGATGGTCATGATGAGGGTGGGGATGTGGCAGCACCTCAAGGAGTCTGCGAGGCACCGGAGGCCCGTGACATTCGTCAGCATCTCATTGATGTATGCTTCTAGCACTCACGCCTGGTGGCTGATACATGGACACGGGACTCGTGGCACTGTGTGTGTCTGGGACATGCACAATATGGACTGTACGCCTATGATGGCCTAGTACACAAAGATCAATGTCCACACATCTCATTGGTTGATCGTGCACTTTTTATGGCATATGTGATATCATGTTTTACACCCTATCGACCCGCCACCCAAGTGAGCCCAACACACCCCCTCCACTCTCCCACCTCCCCCCCGAACACCAGTGTCCAAAGATGCTCATCGTCCGTGGGCAGTCGCTATTGCAAGCCCCCTCTGCGGGTATCAGGGGCACCCCTGCCTGTGGAGCGCAGGTTCCTCCCAGATCTACGTTGGGGGCTGCCCTGGACGGAACTTGCAACGGATGATGTCTCTGCCTGCTCACGTCCATGCATGTCCCTAAGGGTTTGCGAGAGCTCAGTGAGCACACGGCGCACTGCGGCAAGTTCACCACATACGTCTTTGGACGTCGCATGCAGTTCCCCCCTCAGGCTCTCGGTGCTTCTCTCCATTTGGACTCTCAGGCTCTCGGTGCTACTCTCCATTTGTGCCCTTAGTGTCTCTGTGCCTCTCTCCATTTCTGCCCTGAGTGTCTCAGTTGATGTTTCTATGTCTGCCTTAGTGCCCCCACATTCATCGGCATGGTCCTTGAGGAGCGTGGCCAGTTGCTGCTGTTGCACGATTAACTGGTCGAGGGACTGTTGCCTCTGCTGGGCCATGGCCATTTGCGGGGGTGTCACAGAGGGGCTGTTGTCCTCATGTTGCCCTGCCACAGGGCTTGTGGGGGATGGCCAGTCGTCGTCTTGTGGGTGCCCCTGCGTGGTATCCTCATGTAGTACGGGATGGAACAGACAGGGGGATTGGGACAGGTCATGGATGGATCTGACTTCGACATCCCCGTCTTCTGTGTCGGAGCATGCTGCCATCAATGGGGTGTCACCTATGGTGCTGCTGCCACCGGAGGCAGTGCCTTCTGTGGCATCCGTTGGGGGGACCTGTGGTGGTGGTGTTGTGGGCATGCTGGCTGCTGGGGTGCCTGTTGATGTTCCCTCCTGTGTGCTGCCACCTGATTTGTGCTGCTGCCGTGTCTTGATGCGTGCAGCTGAGGTGGAGGGTCTTTGGCCGTTGGTCTTGGCCCTCTTTGCAGGTGTGCTGGTAGGGGTGTCCTGCAGCTCGTCGTTTGGATCGGACCCTGTGGTGGAGTAAAGGAGGGCGAGGGTTATTGGTGGGTCTGTGGGAATTGGAATGGCATTGTATCACATGCATTGGGGTGGTACCTGAGGGTGATTTGGGTCGGGGCCTTGGAGGTGCTTCCATTTGTGTGTGGAGTGAGGGTGCAGTTGTTTGGCAGCCTGCAGTTAGGGTGTGCCTGCTGCACGTGTAGTGCGTGTTTTAGGGGTTTTTAATTATTTATGTATTTATTGTGGGTTTTAACGTGCGCTATCAGGCCAATGTGTGTGGACGTTCTCCTGGACATGTGTTTCTGTTGCACTATGGGGACACATGGTGCTTCACATGGATGGACTTTGTGGTTTTGGCATTGTTTCATTAGGCCCACCTACCTGATTCTTCGGATGTCTGCACTCCTTTCTCCATCCCTCCGACTCCCTCTATGCTCTCCATTCCGATGGTGGAGGCACAGATTTCTTCCCAGGGGGTCAGCTTGATTGGTGATTCCGACCCTCCCCCGGTGGCTGTGGCAATGTTGCGGTTGGCAGAGAGTATGCTGCGGATGCGTATCCGCAGGTCGTCCCATCGCTTACGGCATTGCTGTGGGGTGCGGGGTGCGGTCCCCACCGCACTTACCCGCTGTGCCACCAGAGCCCATATGGCCTTCTTGTTTGCGAGTGCCGTCCTGGTCATTTGCGTGGAGAAGACGACGGCAGCATTCTCCTGGAGGGTCTCTGTTAGCACGGTGAGTTCCTCACGGGAGAAGTGGACCTGCCGCTTGCGGTCGCACGCTTTCTTCGCTACTTTTCCCATTTTTCTTGGTTTCGCTAGGGTGGATGACGGGTTGGGTTGTGTCTCAGGGTGGTGATTTTAGTGGTTGTGTGGTTTTAGTGGTTTTATAGGTGTACGGCGGGTTGTTTCCCGTTCCGGGCCCGTGTTTTAACTTCCGTTTCCGTATATTTCCAGTCACCGTACTTTACGGTAGGCGCACACTGCAGTGTCCGCTGTGATGGGTGGCGGTATTGCACCTAGGGCGCCGTACGGCGGCGGTGTGGGCCGTTTTGGGGTCATTTCCGCCATCGCGGACTTTGCACTTCCGCCATGCCGTGGTGCTCGTGCCCGATGGGTCGGAATGGGCCGCACTTTGCTCCTTCTTGCAATGGCGGAAACGCTATTTACGCTGTGGCAGTCCGGTCAGTCACTTTCCGCCAGGGTCGTAATGAGGGCCATTGTCAGTGGGCAGACGCTATTGCAAGCCCCCTCTCCGGGAATCAGGGGCACCCCTGCCTGTGGAGCGCAGGTTCCTCCCAGATCTACGTTGGGGGCTGCCCTGGACGGAACTTGCTACGGATGATGTCTCTGCCTGCTCACGTCCATGCATGTCCCTAAGGGTTTGTGAGAGCTCAGTGAGCACACGGCGCACAGCGGCAAGTTCAGCACATACGTCTTTGGACGTCGCATGCAGTTCCCCCCTCAGGCTCTCGGTGCTTCTCTCCATTTGTACCCTCAGGCTCTCGGTGCTTCTCTCCATTTGTGCCCTTAGTGTCTCTGTACTTCTCTCCATTTCTGACCTAAGTGTCTCAGTTGATGTTTCTATGTCTGCCTTAGTGCCCCCACATTCATCGGCATGGTCCTTGAGGAGCGTGGCCAGTTGCTGCTGTTGCACGATTAACTGGTCGAGGGACTGTTGCCTCTGCTGGGCCATGGCCATTTGCGGGGGTGTCACAGAGGGGCTGTTGTCCTCATGTTGCCCTGCCACAGGGCTTGTGGGGGATGGCCAGTCGTCGTCTTGTGGGTGCCCCTGCGTGGTATCCTCATGTAGTACGGGATGGAACAGACAGGGGGATTGGGACAGGTCATGGATGGATCTGACTTCGACATCCCCGTCTTCTGTGTCGGAGCATGCTGCCATCAATGGGGTGTCACCTATGGTGCTGCTGCCACCGGAGGCAGTGCCTTCTGTGGCATCCGTTGGGGGGACCTGTGGTGGTGGTGTTGTGGGCATGCTGGCTGCTGGGGTGCCTGTTGATGTTCCCTCCTGTGTGCTGCCACCTGATTTGTGCTGCTGCCGTGTCTTGATGCGTGCAGCTGAGGTGGAGGGTCTTTGGCCGTTGGTCTTGGCCCTCTTTGCAGGTGTGCTGGTAGGGGTGTCCTGCAGCTCGTCGTTTGGATCGGACCCTGTGGTGGAGTAAAGGAGGGCGAGGGTTATTGGTGGGTCTGTGGGAATTGGAATGGCATTGTATCACATGCATTGGGGTGGTACCTGAGGGTGATTTGGGTCGGGGCCTTGGAGGTGCTTCCATTTGTGTGTGGAGTGAGGGTGCAGTTGTTTGGCAGCCTGCAGTTAGGGTGTGCCTGCTGCACGTGTAGTGCGTGTTTTAGGGGTTTTTAATTATTTATGTATTTATTGTGGGTTTTAACGTGCGCTATCAGGCCAATGTGTGTGGACGTTCTCCTGGACATGTGTTTCTGTTGCACTATGGGGACACATGGTGCTTCACATGGATGGACTTTGTGGTTTTGGCATTGTTTCATTAGGCCCACCTACCTGATTCTTCGGATGTCTGCACTCCTTTCTCCATCCCTCCGACTCCCTCTATGCTCTCCATTCCGATGGTGGAGGCACAGATTTCTTCCCAGGGGGTCAGCTTGATTGGTGATTCCGACCCTCCCCCGGTGGCTGTGGCAATGTTGCGGTTGGCAGAGAGTATGCTGCGGACGCGTATCCGCAGGTCGTCCCATCGCTTACGGCATTGCTGTGGGGTGCGGGGTGCGGTCCCCACCGCACTTACCCGCTGTGCCACCAGAGCCCATATGGCCTTCTTGTTTGCGAGTGCCGTCCTGGTCATTTGCGTGGAGAAGACGACGGCAGCATTCTCCTGGAGGGTCTCTGTTAGCACGGTGAGTTCCTCACGGGAGAAGTGGACCTGCCGCTTGCGGTCGCACGCTTTCTTCGCTACTTTTCCCATTTTTCTTGGTTTCGCTAGGGTGGATGACGGGTTGGGTTGTGTCTCAGGGTGGTGATTTTAGTGGTTGTGTGGTTTTAGTGGTTTTATAGGTGTACGGCGGGTTGTTTCCCGTTCCGGGCCCGTGTTTTAACTTCCGTTTCCGTATATTTGCGGTCACCGTACTTTACGGTAGGCGCACACTGCGGTGTCCGCTGTGATGGGTGGCGGTATTGCACCTAGGGCGCCGTACGGCGGCGGTGTGGGCCGTTTTGGGGTCATTTCCGCCATCGCGGACTTTGCACTTCCGCCATGCCGTGGTGCTCGTGCCCGATGGGTCGGAATGGGCCGCACTTTGCTCCTTCTTGCAATGGCGGAAACGCTATTTACGCTGTGGCGGTCCGGTCAGTCACTTTCCGCCAGGGTCGTAATGAGGGCCATTGTCAGTGGGCAGACGCTATTGCAAGCCCCCTCTCCGGGAATCAGGGGCACCCCTGCCTGTGGAGCGCAGGTTCCTCCCAGATCTACGTTGGGGGCTGCCCTGGACGGAACTTGCTACGGATGATGTCTCTGCCTGCTCACGTCCATGCATGTCCCTAAGGGTTTGTGAGAGCTCAGTGAGCACACGGCGCACAGCGGCAAGTTCAGCACATACGTCTTTGGACGTCGCATGCAGTTCCCCCCTCAGGCTCTCGGTGCTTCTCTCCATTTGTACCCTCAGGCTCTCGGAGCTTCTCTCCATTTGTGCCCTTAGTGTCTCTGTACTTCTCTCCATTTCTGACCTAAGTGTCTCAGTTGATGTTTCTATGGCTGCCTTAGTACCCCCACATTCATCAGCATGGTCCTTGAGGAGCGTGGCCAGTTGCTGCTGTTGCACGATCACCTGGTCGAGGGACTGTTGCCTCTGCTGTGCCATGGCCATTTGCGGTGGTGTCACAGAGGGGCTGATCAACTCATGTTGCCTTGCCACAGGGCTTGTGGGGGATGGCCAGTCGTCGTCTTGTGGGTGCCCCTGCGTGGTATCCTCATGGTGTAGGGGATGAAACAAACAGGGGGATTGAGACAGGTCATGGATGGGTCCTACATCGACAGCACCGTTGTCTGTGTCGGAGCATGCTGGCATTAATGCAGTGTCACCTATGGTGCTGCTGCCATCAGAAGCAGTGCCTTCTGTGGCATGCATTGGGGGGACCTGTGGTGCTGCTGGTGTGGGCATGCTGGCTGCTGGGGTGCCTGTTGGCGTCCCCTCCTGTGTGCTGCCACTTGATTTGGGCTGCTGCCGTGTCTTGATCCGTGCAGCTGAGGTGGAGGGTCTTTGGCCGTTGGTCTTGGCCCTCTTTGCAGGTGTGCTGGTAGGGGTGTCCTGCAGCTCGTCGTTTGACTCGGACCCTGTGGTGGAGTAAAGGAGGGCGAGCGTTATTTATGGGTCTGTGGAAATTGGAATGGCAATGTATCACATGCATTGGGGTGGTACCTGAGGGTGATTTGGGTCAGGGCCTTGGAGGTGGTTTCATTTTTGTGTGGATTGAGGATGCAGTTGTCTTGCAGCCTGCAGTTGGGTGTGCATGCTGCACTTGTAGAGGGTGTTTTTAGGATTTTTAATTATTTATGTATTTAATGTGACTTTTAAAGTGCGCTATCAGGCCAATGTATGTGGCCGTTCTCCTGGACATGTGTTTCTGTTGCACTATGTGGCCACATGGTACTTCACATGATTGGACATTGTGGATTTGGCATTGTTTTATTTGGCCCACCTACCTGATTCTTCGGATGTCTGCACTCCTTTCTCCATCCCTCCGACTCCCTCTATACTCTCCATTCCAATGGTGGAGGCACAGATTTCTTCCCAGGGGGTCAACTTGATGGGTGATTCCGATCCTCCCCCGGTAGCTGTGGCAATGTTACGGTTGGCTGATAGTATGCTCCGTACGCGTATCCGCAAGTCGTCCCATCGCTTTCTGCATTGCTGTGGGTTGCGGGGTGCGGTCCCCACCGCACTTACACGCTGTGCCACCAGGGCCCATGTGGCCTTCTTGTTCGCAAGTGCCGTCCTGGTCATTTGCGTCGAGAAGACGACGGCAGCATTCTCCTGGAGGGTCTCTGTGAGCATGGTGAGTTCCTCATGGGAGAAGTGGACCTGCCGCTTGCGGTCGCACGCTTTTTTTGCTACTTTTCCCATTTTGTTTGTTTTAACTGGGGTGGCTGTCGGGTTGGGATGTGTCTCAGGGTCGGATTTTTAATGGTTGTGTTGGGATTCTGATTTTATAGGTGTGCGGCGTGCTGTTTCCCGTTCCGGCCCCATGTTTTTACTTCCGTTTCCGTATATTTACGGTCACCGTATTTTGCGATTGGCGCTCATTACGGTGACCGCTATGATGGGTGGCGGAATTGCACCTAGGGCGCCGTACGACGGCGGAGAGGGGCGTTTTGGGGACATTTCCGCCATCGCGGACTTTGCACTTCCGCCATGGCGTAATGCTCGTGCCCGATGGGTCGGAATTAGCCGCACTTTACTCCATCGTGCAATGGCGGAAACGCTATTTACGCTATGGCGGTCGGGTCAGTTACTTTCCGCCAGGGTCGTAATGAGGGCCATTGTCTTTAATGGGATGGTCTCAGTATATCTGGTGGCATGGTCAACAAGCACCAAGATAAACCTATTGCCTGACGATGTCTGAGGGTCAAAGGGACCAACAATGTCAATCCCTACCCTCTCAAATGGTACCCCCACAACTGGGAGTGGTACCAATGGAGCCTGGATTGTTGTGACACTCTTCCCAGATAACTGGCATGAGGCACAACTCCTGCAGTGGATTTCTACATGGACCCCCATCTTGGGCAGGTACAAGTGCATGGCTAACCTTTGCTTGGTTCTCTTGATGCCAATGTGACCATCAAGGGGGACTTCATGCACCAGCTGCAAAAGGAAGGGTTTACATGAAGGAGAACCACCAACCTCCTATGGTCTTCTTCTGTAGACTCTGTGGGCTCACTGTACAGGAGTCCACCTCCCAATAGATCCTATGCTTCCCAGGTGGTTCACCCTTAAGCTGGGAGCAGGCTTGTCTCCTAAGGCTTTCCAAAGATGGGCACTCGTGTTGGCCCTTACTAAACTCAGCCCAATCAGGACCACTTTCAACCGACAAACTTTGAAGCTCAGGATGGTCATGTGGATTGAGAATTTCAGGCAACACCTCTTCCTTGTAAGGTTCAGGTGTCTGGTCAACTACCTCCACCTCAGTGGTAGGTGAGTTAGGGGGAATGCTTTCTTTCCCTCTTTGTCTTTCTTGACTTCTTTAGCCTTGGGTTTCCCCTTTAGCTTAGGCTTTGCTTTGGTCTTGGCTAAGGCAGCCTTAGTTTGTGACCTTGTGCATGGTCTCTCTGCTGTGTCACACACAAGACCTAAGTGTCTGATATCATTCCCCAGCTGGACCCTACCTGGGACTTGCCTCTGCATGCTCACTGGAATCCTGACAATTGTACTATTGATAGTAAGATTTACAGGCATTAATGGGACCTTGAGAGGGGGACCATCAGCTAACTTGGTGGGCATCAGGGGAGCTCTGGCAAGCTCCTCTGTGGTTACCAAAGTGGAATCTATCACAGTTCTGCTGGCCCCACTATCCATAAGGGCAGATAACATCTACTCCATTGATTATCAAACTGTCTTTAAAGTAGTGCTTGGTGTTATCTGGAATGCTAGCATAAGCCTCTGAGACATTATGCTCCCAGGAACCCAGAGAAACTAGGACTACCTCCGTTTCTATCCCACTGGAAAAAGAGTCTGAGGAGAAGGATGCCCCTGTGGTCTCTTGCTCCTCATAGGAGGAGAAGGCTGGACTCACAGAGTGGAGCCCCAAGGTTTTGACCTTATATCTGGGGGCCCCCTTCACATGGTCACTTGTCCACAAGCCACACAAGAGCCACTGGGTATTGGGACATATGGCTTACTGTAACCAGAGTTCTGTCTGGGAGTATGACTCCCACTACCCTGAACATTCTCTTGGGACTTGTTTTTCTTTTTGTGGCTCTTTTGGGGGGAAGTTTTATCAGATCCCCCACCTACCCTATCTTTGTCCCTTTTACCCTCCTCCTGCTTACCAGGAGTAGTCTTGTCCTTATGGGACACTCTGTGTGACACCCACAATTCGGATGCACTGTCTAGCTTTTTAGGATCTATCTCCTTAGAATCAGCCAAGTGCTGCTTAAGCTCAGGGGAACAAGAAGCACAAATATGTTGAAGCATCACGAAACATATCATACCCTCAAAGGTGGTGACCTTATAGCCCTCAACCCAGCCAGTCAGGTTTCTCAAGGAACCAGTTACATAGGACACCCAAATGTTGCCTTCTTTATTTTTATACTCTCTAAATATCTTCAAGTATTGAGCAGGAGTCTTCCCAAACTTTATGAGAGTTTGCTTCAATCTTACAAAGTCTTTTCTGTCAGCCTTTGATATTTCCATAATGGCACTGCAGCCAGAATGGGCTAGTTGTTAGGCAGAATTATATGCAGTACCCTTTGGGAACACCACACACAATTAATACTACAAGTGACAGTACAAATTCACCTTTGGTACAAGCCCGCACTACACAGTAAAGTGGTAGCGATGGCTGAGCAGCCAGACTTATCTCAAGAATAAAGTAAGCAGTATCAATAGTTACACAAAGGACAGCAATTACTATGGTTCACACAAACACTGACACAAGGTTTCTGAGTAAAAGAATATACATTTATTTACACATCAGTTATAAAACATTTCACTATTATCAAGCAGTTGAAAAATCACAATCTTAATACACTACACCACAAGCAATAGATTCTGGACAAGTTAAGCTCAAAATGAAGTGTGAGGAAAATGGCACTCCAGTAATTTATAATGGAGGGAAAGACAAAGTTAGACAAAAGTTGAGCAGCACCAACAAGTAAGTAAGCAGGGAAATCTAGAAAAAGTAACTACAGTGAGGAAATCAAATCAAGAGGCCTGATCCAAAGTCAATGGACCAAAGTCTTTGCAGAGGATCACACAGTTCAGAGTAGTTCGCGGTTAAGTCTTTGCCAAGAGTTCAGAACGAAGTTGGTCGGACGAAAAAGTTACTTTAAAGAATAGAGAAGGACAAGCCCTCGGATTGGCAAAAGATTTCAAGCACTTTTACTGCGGTCCGATGGAACGAACGGCCGGATTTGAACAGTACCTTAAATAGAGAAGAATGCTGTAGCTCAGGCGGACGTTCCTGGCAGGTCCTGCAGGTTCACGGTTCCTGAAGCGACTGTCGGACTGACACGAAGTAGGAAGAATGGAGGTTCCTGCACTGCCCAGGGAAGAAACCAGCAGTAAAGCAAAGCAATGAATAAAAGGTGCGCTCCTTAAAGCCCAAGCAGGGTCTGGTCCTCCTGGCTATCTGGTTCACTGAAGCTATGCACTGCAAATTCGACCAGAGGAGGTAGGCCTGGCTTGCAGTTTGGCAAACTGGTTGTTCCCACTAGCTCAAGGGGAGAAGATTCCTTGCAGATCTTCGCTGTCGTTGAAGTTTGGAGATTCGGACCCGCAACAGGGCTTCACCGGGAGGTTCAGTCATGGTAGAGGTCCTCTTCTGTCAGCTTCTCTTCAGTTCTCTCGATCCAGTGGTGACTCTGACTTCTCAGTCCCAGAGACCTGCTTTTTATGCAGTTTTCCCCCATTTACACAGCCTGGCTGTCAATCACACAGCAGGGTGGCTGTCCCGACAGGACAGTCACCACAGCCAATCACACAGAGTGCGACAAGGGTCTCCAAGGAGACACTGTGCAGCGAGTCTCAACCCCCTCCCACACATCCTGTCCCCCTCAAATATTCAGGCGCCTAAGGAGGGCTTCTGTGCAGAAGCCCGCCAAAGGACAGCGAACAAAGGAACCAAACTTGGTTTGGCGTGCAGAGTAAAACACGAGAAAGACTTTTTCAAAAAGAATGGTGAATAAACCCAGCCAGAACCAAATAAAAGTAATTGTGGTCCAGCGGGTTTAAGTTCGAGGCTACTAAGATAGCCTAAAACAATACCAAGGCTATTTAATATAACCGCGGTAGGAAAAATAGGGTAGATACCACTGCCACCAGCCAAATCTTAATGAAAATGGAGCGAAATAATGTTCCATGAGAAATAGACAAAAATGTATAACTATTAACCCTTTCCAGAACTCTATGTAAGATAGTTTGTACTGGGTCTTTGGATTTAAAAAGACTAATAAAGTCAATGGCACCTTTACACGTTCTGGGAGACAGTAGTCAGTCCCAGAAAATTGAGTTTAAAGTGGGAAGTCTGAAAAAGACATCCCTGTGTCACTGCACTGAAGGTGCTGTGTGACACAGTAAAACGATGATGCCTATGGAGTAGGTGAGGCTCCACAGTCTATGAACACAAAAATGTTAAACACACACAGCAAAACACATATAAGACTGGGAAAAAGGCTCACACTCTTATCAGGTGAAAATAAAAATCCTAGAAATCCAGCAAAGCTGCTGAGGGACTCAGTAGGTAAGGGAAATTAGCCATTCTGGAGAATTCTCCCTAACACTAGTTGACTGAGCAACCATGTAATCTTGTCAGCATCCAGAACCTCTTGAACTTCACATGCATACTCAAATGCAGTTAACCAGTCCATGATTTAATTCTTTTCATCATACATACTGAGCAGATCTTTAGGAAACCCTGGATGAGAGGAGGACCCAGACCCATTTCCAGATCCCTTGGAGAAGTCAATTGTAGCCTGAATCCTGGCCAGCTCCAACTGGTGGTCCTTGTCCTTTTGTTTTTCTGCTTGCTCAACTCTCAGCTTTGCCATGTTGAAATCAAGCTCCTTCTGCATAAGCAGCAGCTCTTGTTTCTTGAATTCAAGCATGGTTTCAGCATCAGAGCCAACAGACAAAACTTGGGACTCTTCATCATCCCTTTCTTCATGGACCCCATGGATGAGGGCAGCAACAGCTCTGCTAGAGCCGGCAGAGAGAGCAGCCCCACCACCTTATGCACTCTCATCTGAGGTAATGGCATCGAACTGAGCCCCTTGCCAATCCATGATCCTTTGGATCATTTCACCTTTGGTACCTTGAGCGGATAAGTCTCTATCGGTAAATAACATTCTCAGTGTCTCTGATTTGGAAGCATTCAAAGTTATGTTAGTTATTGCTTCCATGCTCTTAGATAGGTTGTTAGCTTTTACAGTTACATATCTACTAAGGTCACTATGTGTCCTGGGTAAATGTAATCTGGGTAACTTTACCAGTGCGCAATACTGGGTACCTTCAATCCTATCTCACTGCTGCCACCAATTTGTTAAGATGGATTTCTGAACTCTGACCTGGTGGGTAGAGGTGCAGAAGGCCAGTCTAGTTTCTTGGAACAGGGTAACCTTCCCTGACAAGCCAGACCAATCAAGGTAGCATTGGCGGCGGTCAAGACTATGTCTCAGGAGGTGTGAAGGTGATCGAAAGTCCACAATGAGCACCACAAATTACTCTCAGTCAGGTGTATATATCAAAAATACATATACATTAAAGTCCTTTTAAATCAAACACAAGATGAAACCACAGCAATATTAACAATACTAACACAACACTATACTACGGAACATATATACAGTAACTATTGGCCTAAAGGAATATTAAACAAGGAAAGATCCACAACCTGTAACAGAAGAGGGCCAGATAGTGCAAATATGCTTTAGGCAATTCTTCAAGAGTCACAACCCTAACTACTAGGCAGTCCGATTCCTACGAAGTGTGGAGCCTTGTGCTCAAAAGTACATTCAGCGTGGCTTCTCTCGATTGTGCGTTAAAGTACACAAGGGGTCTCTTGAAGGGGCAGTAGTGTCGCAGGAAGGAGGGAAAGGCGATGAAGAATAGCGTTCCACTATTTGAGGAGGGTCTTCACAGGGGCACAGGGCTATTTCCAGGAATCGGGAATAGGATGGTAGCAAAGGCTACCCTAACAAAGGAGAGTGGCCCTTGGGGGACACTTGTGCGTAAAAGTCTATGGATGCGCCAGGGGCCACCGGTAAGTGATGCAAGTAACGACCGATCCTCGACACAGTCCAGACCAAACTTCACCAGTCAAGTCCAGTTCTCTTGCAGGTTTGAGCTCAGCAGTTGCGCATCTCTCCGGCTTCCAGGGGCTGCATTCCGGGACCTCGGTCCATGGCGGGACAGTGGTGATTTCTCTGCTTCTGGTGAAGGGTTCAGGCCAGTTCCACCTCAGCTAGTCTTAGGGTACAGGGGGGCACAGCATCAAGTCACCAATGAAGCTCGTCATCACAGCGGGTCAACACGGGTACCGCATAGGCTCGGGTTCAGACGGACTCTCCAAATTCCAGACCTAGGAATGCTAGCTGTACGAAACTCGGCAGGAGCCTGCCTTCTACCAAGAGCTTACAGTTCCCAAAGTCTCAAGTCGAAACTCGAGAAGGCAGTGGCTTCAAGGCAAAGGTCCCACGCAAGCTGTTGAGTTCACTGGGAAGTCCAGGAATACTTCCGAAGGGGCTCGTTTGCAGGTTACATAGGAGGGCCGAAAGAAGTTAGTCCCACTACTCCAACATGTCGAAGCGCCCTTGCAGGACTTCTAAGATCAATGAGAAACATGGGCTCCGACAGGACAACAGCGGGGCCAGGGTTCCAAACCTTCCAGATGGTCACCAGTGGTTCCACGGATCTGCTTCTTCAGTTCAGGATACTTGGCGCCTTTACTAAGTTTGGTGTGAACTCAGAAGATCGACCTGGAATGGGTGTAGAGTGCCTTCTCTCATTCAAAGTCTCCTTTGCGCCAAAACGAAGAGAAACCAATTGGAGATCTGCTCACTTTTAGCCATCCCAGACGTGGACCAATCACGGACCACGGTGGTCCCAGTCATACCAGCGCACCAAACATCCTGGCAACCAGGATGTGTATTGGAACTAGTCTGCTCCAGCCCACATCCTGGGTGCACACACACAAGACATACAGAAGCCTGCGAAAGCTTCTGTTTGCGCCAGGGTCTGCATGACCAAATAAGGAATTTCCTGGGTTTGCTCGACCTGGGGAAGGCAAAGGGACAAAATGGCCAAAGGACAGAACAAAGGACCTTGTGGCATGGCCATTTTAGGCACCAGCCACTGTCCTGGGCCAAACGTGGTAAAAGCGGTTTGGAGCATGGAAAAGTTTCAAAAATGTTTTAAAAGTAACTGCTGCCACCAGCTCTTTCTACATTCACCAAAAATCCCTCGGGGTGTCTAGGGCCTTAAAAATGAGAAAGAGACCCAACACACTGTAATCGAAGGTACATTGTGTACTGATAAAATGTTACCAACAAATGGCAACAAAGTGAAAGACTAAGGGGAACAAAGTCTCCCAGTAATTACAGTCCGAAGGGCATGTCAGTTTCCCCATAACAAGATGAGTAAAAGCCCTTCTGAGTACAGCAGAAGACTGGGCTCTACTGGAAAAAGTCAGCCTAGGAGGGTCAGACAAAAGCAAAAAGTTGGGGGTTCATAACTGGAGGGAAAATTACCCATAAATGGAAATCTTTCCTAACAATTTTCTTGTCGTTTCTGTGTGTGAATAAAATGTTCACAGTGTGTGCCAGTACTGTACCTGTTAGTGAGCTAAGGAAGCTGTGTGACACACACTCATGAAACACAATTAATACGTTTGCGCAACAAACTGAGTAGTACCATGTTGACTTTTTTGGGGCAGTTTGTGAGAAATGGCACCTTTTAAAGATGATTGAGACAGTAAAACTGGTTAAAACTCCCAGCTGCAAAGCACACTAAAGCCCTTATTAAGAAAACCTGGTGGAAGCTGAGCTTTCACCACATCTTCACTCCATCACATGGCAGCCTGTCCCATTTTCATATCTAGCCCAAAAGCCTGGCCAAAGAATTTTCAACACGTGGGTTTCCTGAAAGAGCAGATGGTGTTTTCCACCTGTTTGGTCATGGTAGGGGATGGCTCCCGCCTGTTCTTCTCCATCAAATGCAGTTGAGCAAAGGGTATTTTCTACCATCCCTGATACCCGTAAAGAGGATGTGCGGGAGGTTACCAACACACAGAGCTACTAGAGGCAACAGCAAAGCTACTGACAGCCACTAACACACTCACACACTCACACTTTCAGTTACTAGAGCAGTGGTTCTGTCACTCTCTTTAGTGGAGGCTTCATGGATGCAGGTGGAGGCAGGACAGAGATATGGCAATCCCTTCCAGTGGTAGTTCCATCTCCAAACCGTGGGTGCTCACAGAGAGCCAGTAGGGTTGGTGGAAGGAAGCAATAGCCTCCCTGCAACAAACTTAATATAGACAACACATGCATGCAGGTAAAGTGGCTCACAATAGCCCAGAAAACTGCCTCACTGAGGCACGCACATTTGTGTGTGTGTGTGTAGAGTGGAAGTGTGGGAAGGTGATGTCTGGGGGTTAGTATTTTCAATTCTACTGATATCATAGATCGTTCATGCTTCTGCCCATTTGTATTGCGTCCCTTCCTAATCCGAACATAGTTTCTCATCCAGACAATAAACTGTATATTCTGTGTGCAAGCGTGCAATTTAATTTTGCCCAATTATGAAACGGTCTAAAACATGACTCGGAAACTCCAGCTTGCTCGGCCAGATATTCATGAGAAGTGGCGAGGTCACATCTTGGACGAGGGGATTGTGCAGTCAGGACACATGAAGTTGTTAGTGGGCGGCAAAATAACCTTTTGACTAGGGTTCCAAAAACCCTTGTACTGGCCCTGAATTAACCCATTACAGTTCAGACATATATTTACAGGCATTAATTGCTGCTTTAATTGCAAGAATTTAGATAACACAGGGAATTTGCCATCTGTCAAGATACAGGTCTACAAAGTGGCATACTTACAACCCTTTCTATACCAACAGAGTGTTCTGTCTTGAACCACCTTCTAGAGTCCAAATTAAAAAGATGCAAGCAATCACCATTAGATTTAGGTCTCTCCTTCTAGTCCAAGTAGGAAGAATGTGGGATTTTAAATTAGCTGTAATAATACAAGCTTAACAGCAAAACAAAACCAGATACTACCTTGTCTCCTGCCCATTTTGCGGCCAAAACAACCTGTTTCTGTGGCGATCTGTTTATGCTAACTCCAGGGAATTGTGTGCAGGGCAGGGCTGTCAGAAGATGTGGTGAGGCCCGGGGCAAAACATTTGGTGAGGCCCCCTTACAATTTTTTGCACTCGGCCAGCGGTGGCATATCCGCACACAGGAGACTCGAGAAATCTACCGTTGAGTTTGTGTGCAGGATCCCAAATATGGTTTATTACTACTTTCTCTACTGAAGAAAGGTTCATGCCAGACTAACTTTTTTTATCATATGAATAAATATATATAAGATGGCATGAGCTCTCCAATGCGCCACCTCCAATTCTCTGAGGGTCAATCACTTTTCCAAGCAAAGAGTTGAGGGCAGATCTCTTTCTTCGACTGGGGCCTCCCTCTGGAAACAGCCTCCCTGCCTCGCTGAAACTTGAGGAGAACCATCTCTGGTTCTGGAAGCACCTCAAGACCTGTTTATTTGCTTCTGCCTTCTCTCTTCCTCTCCCTTGCTGATCACCTGCCTGATCCATGCACTGGTCACCTGGTCAAGCTCTGAATTCGGGCCCAGGTCCCTGCCTGTCCTGTTGCAATCCCGCACTCTTGGCTCCCCTGCACTTGTGGTCTGTATCTGTAACCCTACAGTCCCCGCTCTTGCTCTTGTTGTCCACCCGTTGGCTGCACTTATGAGTACTCACACTTGCCACCAGTTGGCTGCACTCTTCTTTCTCCTTTGTTCCTGCACTTCTGCATCCTACCCCACCCTCGGCACTTCTCCCATCCCCCATTCCCTGCTCTTGCGCGATCTGAATGACACAAGGCCTAGTAAGATCTGTATTTTGTCCTACTCTTTTGTTTCTCCCTCCTTGCCTTGTTGCGCCTAGAAACACTTGCGTACAGGCACGTTATAAATGCCATATCATATCATTAAGGAGCACCCTGCCCCTGTTTGCGCATTAAAACACACATCATACACAGTGACAAATGATGTACAGTGGAGGCTGGTACATTTCTGAACTTAAGAGGCTTAAATGTTTGTTGAAATTAGGCAGGATCAACAGAGCACAGTGAGGGAGCCCAAACCAAACAAGGGTTGCTTGGAGGGCAGGGGGGGTTCTCACTCCCAAGAAAATGTTTGAAACATTGGGTTAAAAGTATGCATTTTACAGCACTTTCTTTGCGAAATTGGGTAGAAATCCACACAGTTTGCAATTGGTTTTATATGGAAGCACATGGAAATTCCCAATAGTTGCAAATCACAAATTGTGCATAGGAACATTTTCCAATACATTTCATGCCGCCTTTCCACGCGAGATATGCTAGTATAAACATATATTCATGCTGGTTGTTCTAATTATGTTGATGCAGGCTGCATCAATATATGCCATTATTACCATGTACGGACTGACAGCCAGTAAAAATGCCATGCCACAGAAAATATATCCAGGCTGACTGTGTACCATAAGTGTTATTACTGGCTAGATTGGCCTACATTCAAAGTGGGCAAATTTAGCCAAGTAGTATGTTTTCTTTAACCTTGATGCATAGTCCTGTGCATCAAGGGTAAAGCAAAAAGAGCACTGGCAATGCTAACAGTTTGGGCATTCATGTAGGCATGGGAAAGGCACTCCTGTATTGGTATTAGCTGGCCATTGATAGTGCCAGTGCAAAATGGTTTGAGTACCTGAGCAGCTAATAGCAGTGCCTCGTAAATGCATAATACTTATACACAAGCCAAAACTGTTGGCTTTGCCAATGCTTATTTTAAAAAGAACTTCAGCGAAAGACATGCAGGGTGTTTTTAAATTGAGTGGCCAAAGGCAGACCTGATTAAGACATTTTTTTATTACACCAGTTATGTGTTTAGAACTCCAATGAAGTCATGAACTCTTAGAAGACTCCTTTGAGGAAACACTTGCAGGCACGTTGAGGGCAAAGTTTGATGGCTAGCCATGTTTAAAGCTAGCCCAAAGAGTTCCAGTGAGGAGTTGTTTTGGGTGGGGAGGGCAGGGACTGGGTGAGAATTGCCATAGGGATTAGCATGGCCATGAGAAGTCATTTCACTGTTAGCACCTGCATTCATATCCATACATTTTTAGGTAATTGAAATTGTGATGTGGGGCTAGCACTTGCATGTTAGGGGAGTGATTAGAAGGGAAGTGGTGACATGAGATATCTCATTCTCACAGCAGTGCTTAAGTGTGATGTTTCAGAAATGAAGGCAAGAGGTAGCTGCTTGTAACATTGAAGCTTCACCAGAATAGTCTCTTTTGAAAAGTGGAAAGATTTTAGGTGCCCTCACACAAGGAAGTTTGCCCCTTCCTCACAGCTACTGACGTTAGCACCTCTCCCAACATTTGAAATATTAGTCCCCTTTCCCCCTTGACATTTTAGCCTAGGTGCACCTCGATGCCATGAACCCACCCCTTAATGAAGTGGCCCCCACGGCGGCTACATTTAGGGGTGGTGATGTACACACACTCACAAAAAACACTTTCACCCATGCATTCAACCACCAGTTACACAACTCCATAGATGCATGTATACATAAAACCAAACACAGCATTGACACAAACATCAACATGCACGCATGCATTCATATATACATACACATATACATACTAATTTAATTTAAATACACATATACACTTTGAATTTAAAATAAAAAACACTTACCTTACCTCCATGCACCCTTAAAAAGCATCCACACAGCCAACACGTAGACATGCTGCCTGACAAGAGAGAACTCCTCTCCCATCAGTCCGCGTGGTCACACTGAGCAACGTGCACACAGCCTGACAAGCGAGGAGTCCTCTCTAATCAACATGAACACACTGACTGACAGGAGAACTCCTCTCCTGTCAGTCAGCGTGGTCATGCTGAGCAACGTGAACACACTGACTGACAAGAGAGAACTCCTCTCCAATCAGTCAGCATGATCACGCTGACATGAACACACTGACTGACAGGAGAGGAGTCCTCTCCCATCAGTCAGTGTGGTCACACTGACAACATGAACACACTGACCTACAAGAGAGAACTCCTCTCCCATCAGTCAGGGTGGTCACACTGACAACATGAACACACTGACTGACAAGAGAGAACTCTTCTCCTGTCAGTCAGCGTGGTCATGTTGAGCAACGTGAACACACTGACTGACAAGAGAGAACTCCTCTTCCATCTGTCAGCGTGGTCACGCTGAGCAACGCGAACACACTGACTGACAGGAAAGGAGTCCCCTCCTGTCAGTCAGCGTGGTCATGCTGAGCAACGTGAACACACTGACTGACAAGAGAGAACTCGTCTCCCATCAGTCAGCGTGGTCACACTGGGCCTCATTACGAGTCATGCCGGTAAGGGAAAAATGATGCCGGTATGTAAATACCGGCATCATTTAACGTTCCGTAGCATTCTGACCCGCAAACCCGGTATGAACGGCACCGTTATTTACGGTGCCGCTAATAGCGGCATAGGCGCGTACATGCGCCTCTTCAGGTAGTAAATACTGGCATGCCAGTAATAGGGGGCAATCACAACCCATGCAAACATGCAAATACCGGCATCGCGAACACAGTAACAACGGGCTGCATGATGCTGGAAAAACAGACATCGCGGACCACCCGCAAACAGCAACCAAGATACAAGGCAGCTGCCACAGGTGCACACAATCCCCACAGGTGGAGTCAAAGGAGGCTGCGCCAGTATGAACTGAGCACACCCACACACCACAACCCCCCCCCACAGGTGTAGGCAATGCAGAGTGGGCCAGTACAAAAGGAGCACACCTACACACCACACCCCTTCCTACACCAAAATGCTACCACTAGCATTTGCATTCATGGCGCAGGAGGACTGCTACAACTACAGCAACACAACAACAACAACAACAGCAGCAAGAACAGGCAGCACAGAGGAGACGCACGAGGAGAAGGAGGGTGAGACAGGCCCAGCAATTACCACCAGCGCAGCCACCAGCGCCTCGTAGGCAGCCACCAATCCCTCGCACCAGACCCAGCCCATTCAACCTAACCCCTGAGCAGATCCACAGTCTGTACCGGTTGGACCGTGACACCATCACCACCATAGTGGACATGATACAGAACGACATTGCCAGCCACATACAAATACGCACTGCCATCCCCCCACTACTGAAGGTGGTGTCTGTGCTACACTTCCTGGCCACAGGCACCTATCAACACACAGTGGGCCAGCTGCATGGCATTTCACAACCACTATTGTCACGCATGCTGAACCAAGTGCTGGATGCCCTCCTGAAGCACGCAAGCACCCACATATCCCTACCACGAACTGGCCAGGAGATAGCCGAAACCAAAGTAGGCTTCCATGCACTGGCAGGCATGCCCAATTGTGTCGGTGCCATCGACTGCACCCATGTGGAATTGGTAGTCCCCCATGCCATAGAGGCGGTGTACCGCAATCGCAAGCAATACCACTCCATCAATGTGCAAATGGTATGTGACTCCAGCAAGATCATCACCCATTGCTGCGCCCGATTTCCTGGATCCACACATGATGCCATGGTACTGCGCAACTCCACGCTACCCCGTCACATGGAGCGACATGCTGGACCACGTGCCTGGCTGCTCGGTGAGTTGCACAACAGGCCCATGGCCATGCTGTGGGGTACTCATGTGTGCGGATGCAGAAGGGGGGGATAGTACACCTGGGTGGGAAAGGGGGGGGTAGTTTACCAGGGTGGGAAAGGGGGGGTTACAAGTACACCTGGGTGGCAATAGCCAGTGAGTGGAGAATGAATGCAGAGCTAAACACTCCTCACCTGACACAGCCAAACTGAAAATGACACATCACTGGGCCACATATCACAAATGATGCAAATGGATAACAACAAGTAAGAGGCACAACCAGGGCACCATGGTGATGGCAAGCAATGCATGGCTGAATAGGATGGCAACTGTGCCAATGCGGCCAGTGTGACCATGCATAGCAAAGAGTATACAGCATGAATTGGAGGCTAAACATTGTCGCACTGCCACAGCACATCTGCCTCAGCATGCATGCTTACACCCTGCATCATCTATTCAACCCCATCCAGTGTTCCACACCTCTTTACAGTATATATTCCATATAGGTGACTATTTAGTACACGTACAGGGACATGTGCATGCTCACACCTAATAGCTGCTGCCATGACCGTGCTCCCTGAAGGTGTCAGTTCAGAGTGACACACACCTATTTGTATCTGCTTGATAGGTGATGGAGGATATCCCTTGAGGCCGTGGCTACTTACCCCTGTGCGGAACCCACAGAACAGCCATGAAGAGGAGTACAATCGTGTGCACACTCGTACCCGTGTTGTGATTGAGCAGACCTTTGGCCTGTTGAAGGCGCAGTTCCGCTGTCTAAGCAGGTCTGGTGGGGCACTCCTATATAGGCCTGAGAAGGTGGCAAAGATCACCATGGCCTGAGTCATGCTGCACAACATGTGCGTCCGAAAGAATGTACCACTGCCACCTGACATTGACATGCATGGCCCAGGTGAGGAAGAAGAGGATGGAGACGGAGGCGAAGGAGCCCCCCTGCCAGTACGTGATGCACGGGAGGGCCATGCTGTACGCCAAGCACTAATTGACGAATACTTTTAAGACGCAGGGACCATGAATGACTTTTGTCAGTCAGACACTGGGCCAATGTGAACATGCACAAAGGAAATGTTGTAATTTGGACACTGAACACCGTAACACATTAAATGGATGCACACCAAAAATAACAATGTCCAGCCAGGGATTGTTCTCCAGAAAACTTGTGTATTATATGAAAGTGCAAAACTGTGCCCACTCCCCCCTCCCACAATCCCCCAACAAACTCCCTCACCCACCCCACAGATCCCAAATGTCCCCATGTGCGCAACAAACAGTGTTGCCTTCACCAATGTTACTCCTCACATTTTTTCCATTTTTCAGAAAGTCACTTTTTGGCGACTTTTGGGTCTGGGGGTTCCATGGCCATGCGCCGTGCGCTCCTGCGCATTAAGCGCACAGGGCTTGATTGAACAGAGGTGGAAGGTGTTGACGTGGTGGATGTGTCAATTGTCAATCCCCTTGCAGACCCATGGTGTGGCTGCTGCACTTGCCTGATGTTGGCTAGTAGGGCCTCGGTCAGTGACCCCATCCACTGCCTGAATGCAGACGTGGACGCCTCCACGGCAGCTGGATTTGCAGCAATGGCCGTGGCCATGGCCTTCATGGCCTCATTACCGGCAACGACCTGTTGCCGCATAATCTGCAGCATCTCGTCTTGGCGGGCCTCCACCCTTGACAGACGGACCTCAAAGGGGGTTTCTGTCGCAGGTGTACTGGTGGCTGGTGGGGTGGTGGAAGGCAGGGTGGTGGAAAGCAGGGTGGTGGAAGGCTGGGTGGTGGCAGGCACCTGCGTGGGGCCCTCGTCCTGGGCACTGTCGTCCGCGAAAATGCCGATGTCCGAATCTCCTAGGTCGGAGTCATGGAGACATGGGTCATCCAGGCTCTCTGTCTCCGCAGGGGGGGAGGGGGTGCCAATGGGTGTTGGGCTGGGCAATCCCAAAGATTCTTCGGCCTCTTCGACCACCTCTGTGGACACGACGTCCGTGGTGGCCGGTGGTACAGCTGGCACTATCGCAGCAGGTGCACCCTGCAGAGATGATGCCTTGTGTGGCACACTGGGAGTGGTCGCAGGCAATTTTTTGGAGGAGGGGGTTGCGGTGGCCCTGGTCCCCTTGCATGCACTGGATGTGCTTGCCCCCCTGTCCTGGGTTCCACCTTCCTCATCGGTGCCTGGGGGATAGAAGAGATGCAGGTCATCAGTGAGATTGCCAAATGGCAGCTGTGATTTGTTGCAGTGTAATATCTTGATACATTCAGGCATGATTTCATTTCTGTTTTGTGGCATTTGGTAAACTGAGGGGACATGTAGGCAATGATTGCATGGCTGGTGGCAATGGATTGTCTAGGTGGGGGGGGGCATGGGCATGGATGGGTCATGTTGCACCTCTGTTGGGTTTACATATTTCACGCAGCATGCGTGTGGTGCAGGGGGTGGCAATCAGTATTCTGTTGGTGAGTTGATGTTGCCTTGGGTGAAGGAATTGCCTTGCCTAATCGGACTCCCACCTCACTTGTGTCACATCATGTTTTGTTATTGGTGGATGTGATGGTTCACTCACCTTCCTCTGTTGTAGTAGCTGCCCCGAACTCCTGCTCTCCGATCCCCTCTATGGATTCTGGGTCGATGAATCCACTTGCAATCTCCTCCCATGTGGTGAGCTTAACAGGGGAGTGTGTGCCACCGCCTTTCGCCATTGTGGCCCTCCGGTTCTCCGCAAGGATCTTCCGGACACGGAGGCGGAGGTCGTCCCAGCGCTTTCTGCAATCCCGGACACTCCTTGGGGTGCTCCCCACTGCTGTTACCCTCTGCGCAACCTCCTGCCACACCTGTTTTTTACGCGTTTGGCCGCATGCTTCAGGTCCGTGCTTCGGATTATGTCAGCATGCTGTTGTAGGGTGTCCGCTAGCATTGTCAATTCAGCATCTGAAAAGCGCTGCTTCCTCTTCCTTTGTGAGCTTTTTCCGGTGGCATCTGACATCCTGGTTGTGTTTTGGCACTCAACAACACGGGTGTAGTGGTAGTAATGGAGGATGGCAATGGATTGTGTTTTTAAAGATGGCCGCCGGCCCATTTCCCGTTCCTGCGCGATGACGTAATTTCCGGGTCCGTTTTTTGCGAACACGGTAATAACATGCCAGTATTACCGTGCCGGAATTTACGGGTTAGTGTGAGGCGGTAGCACAATGGGCGGGCCACGCGATGCCGGTATAGGGGGCTTGGAGGCCCTTTACCGGCATGGCGGTATTGCCACTACTGGCATGGGGGAACGCACGTGCTCGCGCACTCGTAATGACCCGCTATTAGAGGGTTCATCCGTGCACGGACCCGCTCATTCCGGCATGCCGGTAATGAACCCGGTTTTACCGGGCAACTCGTAATGAGGCCCGCTGTGGCCCTCATTACGACCGTGGCGGTAAGTGAAAAGCAATGCCGGTAAATGATTACCGGCATCGTTTTCCGCTAGGTCCGATCATGACCCGTGACCGTTAACTACGATGCCATTAGCGGCATTGTAGTTAACGCTGCCGCTAACTGCACCAAGGACGCGTGCACACGACCTGCCACACCGCAAATACCGGCATGGCGCAAAGCTACACGAATGACGACCCAAGCGGACATGCACCTAACACCATCACCCAGCCCGTTAAGTACCTTACCGCCATGGTGCTAATTACGCCATTGCGAATCAACCGTAAAGGGCCTTGTGCAGTGAATCCAGCTGCCACAGGTGCACAGAATCAGCACAGGTGGACGCAATACAGACTCAGGAAGTACAAAAAGAGCACACCCAACCCCTTCCCACACCCAGTCACACTCCACAATGATTCCAATAGGACTAGCAATGTTGGGGCTGGAGGACCTGATAGCAATGCAAGTGCTACAACTTCAACTACAACAACAACAACAACAACAGGCTGCACAGAGGAGACGCAGGGGGAGAAGGAGGGCAAGGCAGGGCCAGCAAGCCCCACCAGCACAGCCAGTGGCACCACGCAGGCAGCCCACAATCCCACGCATCAGAGCCAGTCCATTCAACCTCACCGCTGAGCAGATCCACACCCTGTACCGTTTGGACCGGGACACCATCACCGCCATCGTAGACATGATACACAACGACATCGTCAGCATGATAGAAACACCAACCGCCATCCCACCCCTACTGAAGGTAGTGTCTGTACTCCACTTCCTGGCCACAGGCACCTACCAGCACACAGTGGGACACTTGCATGGCATTTCACAACCATTATTCTCACGTACACTGATCCAAGTGCTTGATGCCTTCCTCAAGCACACAGACGACTACATCTCAATACCACAGTCTGCCCAGGAGATTGCAAACACCAAGGTGGGTTTCCATGCACTAGCCGGCATACCTGGTTGCCTTGGTGCCATTGACTGCACCCATGTGGAATTGGTGGTGCCACATGCCATGGAGGTACCGTACCACAACCGTAAACTATTTCACTCAATCAACGTGCAAATGGTCTGTGACTCCAACAGGATCATCACACATTGCTGTGCCCGATTCCCCGGAGCAACCCATGATTCAATGGTCCTTCGGAACTCCACAATACCACGCTACATGGAGCGACATGCAGGGCCAAAATCCTGGCTACTCGGTGAGTCACATGTCATGACCATGGTAATGTGAAGTGGGTAGGTGAACGACGTACCAATGCATACTCCACCAGGCTGAAAGGGGGGGGAATGATGCATACTCCACCTGGCTGAAAGGGGGGGGATGATGCACACTCCACCTGGCTGAAAGGGGGTGGGGAATGATGCATACTCCACCTGGCTGAAAGGGGGGGATGATGCACACTCCACCTTGCTGAAAGGGGGGAAGGGGGTGATGCATACTCCACCTGGCTGAAAGGGGGGGAATGATGCATACTCCACCTGGCTGAAAGGGGGGGATGATGCATACTCCACCTGGCTGTGAGTAGCAGAGACAACGGAGCCAGATCATACCCTAAAGCAGCACAAACTTCAGCTGACACCACTAAACCTAATGCCCGATGTATGCAGCCCCACCACGTGAATGAAGGTGTGCCCCAACCATGACACAACCATCTGCAAGTGCATTGTACCAATTCACAACACATTGACCTCAACGAAATGCACCTACATGCACGTCACCAGACACCATCAACTGAAAGGCTTGTCCCCCATAACTGCGCACGAATGAGGCACATGACGGACAGAAACATCAACACACCATCACACAGACAGCAAGGCCCACAAAATGTCCCTATCAACATCAGTATTGCTCACTGGGGTCATGATGAGGCTGACAGCAATGTTGCAATGATGTGAGAGTTGACATCACAGGACACGTGCCAGGCCACCAAAACAAACGGCATGAACGAACACAGTGGATGGGCACTCACAAGGCACTTGACCCCCCTGCATACATTGGTTGATGGCATGCACAACATTCCATAAGAGCCAGGAGCATATACTGGTCGCATAGTGTGAATCAATTAGTGCATTTAAAAGAGGTCCGAAGTAACAGTTGGATGCAAGCCATGGTGGCACGTCATGTTTTGAAATAGACGTCATGACTGACACATACATTCTCGCCCACATACAGGTGATGCATGCTATCCCCTGAAGAGGTGGCTCCTTACACCAGTCCGGAACCCACAGAACCAGCACGAGGAGGACTTCAACCGTGCACATACACGTACCCGTGTGGTGATTGAGCAGGCATTTGGCCTATTGAAGGCACGGTTTCGCTGCCTCAGCAGGTCTGGTGGGGCACTCCTGTACCGCCATGAGAAGGTGGCAAAGATCGTCATGGCATGTGTCATGCTACACAATATGTGCTTCAGACGCAATGTGCCCCTGCCCCCTGATGCAGAACTGCAACCACCTGACGATGAGGATGATGAGGGTGCGCCTCCTCATGGAGGCGGCGATGCACAGGAGGGGCATGAAATGCGTAGTACTCTGATCAACCAATTATTCTAGCACACGCGGATGGGAGGTGTCACCTGGAGATGACGATTGTGGCACTGTGTGCGTCTGTTATATGGACACCGGGGACTGTTTACCAATAAATCACACATACGCAATGAGCAATGTCCACACATGTGATTTGTGCAAATATGAAAAGTGTATTGTGAAAGTGATTTTGTTGAACACACCCACTCCCCCCTCCCCCCTGAACTCCCCAACACACCCACTTCCCCCTCCCCTCTCCCCCCTCCCCTCTGAACTCCCCAATACACCCCCTCCCCCCTGAACTCCCCAACACACCCACTCCCCCCTCCACCCTCCCCCTGAACTCCCCAACACACCCACTCCCCCCTCACCCCTGAACTCCCCAACACACCCACTCCCCCCTCCACCCTCCCCCCAGAACTCCCCAACACACCCACTCCCCCCTCCACCCTCCCCCCTGAACTCCCCAACACACCCACTCCCCCCTCCACCCTCCCCCCTGAACTCCCCAACACACCCACTCCCCCCTCCAACCTCCCCCCTGGAATCCCTACAAAGGTGTAAGTCTGTGCAGCAGTGTCTGATGTAGGATTTCTCCACTGTCCGGCCACTATTGGCAGCCCCCTCCCCTGGCCCCCGGGGCACGCCTGCCTGTGCTGCGCAGGTTCCTCCCCGATCGGCGGATGGGGCTGCTCGGTGTCTAACTGGCACCCGAGGAGGTTTCTGCCTGCTCATTTGGACGCATGTCCCGAATTGTCTGCACTAGTTCAGAGATGACGTGCCGCACAACGGCGAGTTCTGCGCAGATGGCCTTTGTGGAGGACTCTATAGCAGCCTTCACTGTCTCCGAACATTTCTCCATTGCTGCCCTTCCCCCCCACATTCTGCAACATGCTCATTAAGGAGCGAGGATAGTTGCTGCTGCCGGGTGACAATCTCCTCCAGCGTTTGTTGGTTTCTCTGGCCCATGGCTAATGGCAGTGGTATTCCCATTGGGCTGCTCACCTCCTGCAGCGAGGATGGAGAGCCTGGCCAATCCTCATCCTCTAACTGCCCCTGTGTGGCATCCACATGTGGGCTGCTTAGGGACTGGTAGGGGGAATGAGGGTGGGCAGTGGGGCTTCCGACATCAATCTCCTCAATGATCCCTGCTTCGCTATCGGAGGAGGCTGCAATGGCAGCAGTTTCCCCAATAGTGCTGCTTGCAGCAGAGCCTGTCCCTTCTGTGGGCACGATTTGGGTAATGTCCGCTGCTGCTGCTGCTTCTGTGCTGCCTGCTGGGGTGGCTGTCAGTGCCCTGTCCTGTTTTCTTGGCACGGATTTTGGCTGCTGTGGGGTTTTCCTCAGTACGGCAGAGGTGGAGGGTTGTGGTGTTGGCACAGTTGTCCTGGCCCTCTTGGTGGGTGTGGAGGCAGTGGTGTCCTCATCCTCAAGGTCGGAATTTGAGCCTGTGGTGGAGCAAAGGAGGGAAAGTGTTATTGATGGGTCTGCGGACATTGGGCGGGCATTGTGACGACTGACATCTTATCAGTTAGTACATGCGGCACATTTGAGGCAGGGGCATACAGGTTGTCTCCCTTTTGTGTGGAAGTAGCATGGAGGTATGTGGGTGCCTGCAGTTAGGGTGTGCATACTGCATGTGTACAGGGTGGAGATCGGATGTGTCTGTGGGCAGTCTCCTGCTGATGTGTTGCATTTACACTATGGGGCAACATTGTACTTCACATGAATGGACTTTGGTGAATTTTGCATGGCTTGATTTGAGCCACCTACCTGCATCGCCTGATGTCGGGGCTCCTCTCTCCATTCCTCCTACTCCTTCTATGCTCTCCATTCCGATTGTGGAGGCACAGATTTCCTCCGATGGCTGCAATTTAATAGGGGACTCCGATCCTCCCCCGGTTGCCGTGCCCAGGTTCCGGTTTGCCGATAAGATGCTCCTGACTCTGAGCCGGAGATCGTCCCACCGCTTGCGGCACTGTCTCACATTGCGGGGTACTGTTCCCATGGCACTAACCCGCTGAGCTACCAGTGCCCATATGGCCTTCTTCTTGGCTATGGCCGGTCTGGTCATTTGGTTGGAGAATACCACTGCGGCATTCTCCTGGAGGGTCTCCGCAAGCATTGTAAGCTCCTCTCTGGTGAAGCGGTCTTGCCGCTGGCGGTCACAGGCTTTTTTAACCACTTTAGGCATTTTCTTGCAGGAAGAAGATTGCTGATGGTATTTGCCGGGTCTCAGGCTCGGATGTCCAGTGGTTGCGGAGGATGCCAATGGATTGTGTTTTTAAAGATGGCCGCCATGCTCTTTCCCGTTCCGCCGCAGTGACGCTACTTCCGGTGCCGCTTATTTACGGTCACCGCTAATTGCGGTGACCGCTAACTACAGTCACCGCTATGAACGGTGGTCGGGGTGGCGGTAGTGCACCTTGCGCGGCATACGATGCCGGTAGGTGCCGTTTTGGGGGCATTAACGCCATGGCGCAGTTTACATTACCGGCATGGCGTAATGCTCGTGCACGAGGGGTCGTAATGTCCTGCTTTTTACGGCTTTGACCCAGCACGTAAACGTTAGTTACGCCATGCCGGTAATGTCGTATACTTACCGCCAGGGTCGTAATGAGGGCCACTGACTGACAAGAGAGAACTCCTCTCCTGTCATTCAGCGTGGTCATGCTGAGCAACATGAACACACTGACTGACGAGAGAGAACTCCTCTCCTGTCAGTCAGCGTGGTCATGCTGAGCAACGTGAACACACTGACTGACGAGAGAGAACTCCTCTCCCATCAGTCAGCATGATCACGCTGACATGAACACACTGACTGACAGGAGAGGAGTCCTCTCCCATCAGGCAGTGTGGTCACACTGACAACATGAACACACTAACCTACAAGAGAGAACTCCTCTCCTGTCAGTCAGTGTGGTCGCGCTGAGCAACGTGAACACACTGACTGACAGGAGAGGAGTCCTCTCTTGTCATTCAGCACGTCCACGTTTTCAGCTGAATGACGGGAGGCAGCAGAGCTCACTTCTGAGCCCTGCTGTCTCCCATTATTTTGCTGTTTGTTGCGGAGCCAAACAGCTTCACAAGAAACAGCAAAATCATTGCAGGGGCAGCACAGTCCCCCGTGTGAATAAAGAACACGGGAGACTGTGCTGCCTTCCACTTAGGAGAGGGGGCCGCGAGGCCCCCAGCAAGCGCGAGGCCCGGGGCAGTTTGCCCCCCCTGCACCTCCCTCGTGACGGCCCTGGTGCAGGGTGACAGGAGTCTACATTTCCAGAATTACTGGATCTGTGCTATGACATCACAGAAGCTCCACTGAACAGCCTGCCATGGCTGCACTGACTCCTTCCTCACCTCAAGGGGCATTGTAGTGGCAATCGGATGGGGTAAATAGGGAGTCCCCAAGTTTAAGTGACAGAAGCAAGGACCAATGAGAGAAGTGAAACTGACTTGAATTTTAATACTTGTGATTGACAGAAAGGGTCCAGAGCTGTTGATCAGAACCAGTAGTGAGCAGATGCTTTCTAGTAAGGGGGGACTGAAAAGGCCTTTCTTTTGCACAAGTCCTGGGGCTTCTCCACCCCTCCAGTGCCCCTACCACTCAAAGAGTAGGGATTCCACAACATGCAATACAGGGATGACCTGAATTGCATGGCTTGCTGCTTCTCCGGTATGGTATGGGCCTGATCGGAAGGCCCGAATCTAATGGTGAGGTCTTTCCCTGTCTGGGCCTGTCTGGGTCCTGGAGGGCCCAGAATGTGACTGTCCCGATATATATAATCGTTGCCGACCTGAGGATCCTCAAGAATTCCTCCATGCTGGTAAGCTTGTCTTCTCTCCGTGTTTCAGTCGAGCCCGCCTGACTTGGCCCTGCAGTGCCTATAACACGCCAAGCAGTCGCATCCCCTCATGCGATCCCTCTTGCCCCTCTGCACTATTTATCTTGTGGTCCTCCCCCACCTGCAGCACCCCCCTTCACTCCCGGTGATCCCCCTGCACCGCCTGCATATGGGCGGATCCACTGACGCATCGACTTGCTTGATGTACTTTTACCTGTGACTGTGTCTCACATGGAAGCCTTTGACTTCACCTTGCCCTTACTATTCAGCGTCTTGCCCCTTCCTCTGAGCCGCTCTGCCCGCGACTTTCATGTTCTATTGGTACCCTAATTCTTCCTTCCTCACCAAATTGTATCATGAACACCTTTTTTGACATTTGTTTCAGCCGTCCTGCATACTACTCTTTCTGCACCTACTAGTGTGTGCTATGCTCACTGTATCAGAATTCAGACTCAGCCTACTTGCATTTGTTTACTTCCTGTGCATACTCTCCTAGCATCCACAACTCTCTCATTATTTACCTTCCATGATGCCCTACACCCCCTTGGCCTGCTGTGTATTGCTGTTGGATGTATAGGCCCTACCCATTATATTCCCTGTATTACTGCTGGATAACAGTATGTAGTTACAATTTAACTCAGTTTCAACTGCTTGCCTTACATTTTGGTGTTTGTAGGAAAGTCGATTCTAGATGTGCCTTTAAACCTGCGCATTGTTTGTGTTCTGCTGCATTTTAGTGCTCTGTTTGACAGTCAAACCTAGATGTGCCTTTAAACCTGCACATTTTTTATTTCCTGTTGCATTTTAGTGCTCTGCTTGACAGTCAATCCTAGATTTGCCTTTAATCCTGCACATTGTTTGTATTCTGCTGCATTTTAGCATTCACCCAATCTGGGTACTTAAAATTCTGCTAATTCTGTGCACAATTGCTTAAAGCACCTCCTCCATCTGTGTCCGCTTGGCTGCTAGGCCACCTGGTGATTTATTTGTGGACTGTGCAGCTTCCCTCACCCTTTCTATCTCTCTCCACCTTGTTACCTACATGGCACTTTCTATTAACTGCTCTCAATCACCTATCTTATCTCTCTCACAAAGTCTGGAAGAGAAAAGCTTAAAAAAGCTCTCCTGGCCTATAATCCAGGCCTACCTATTGCTGACACCTACATCAATGCTACTTCCAGGCAGACGATTACTGAGATCCTCTTTTCTGTTGCCTCCCCCCTCTCCCAGATTTATGGACTCCCCACCTGGTCTCCACTCTCTCCCCTTTCTCCTCTTCATCCATTAGTAGTGGCACTAGGTGAGAAGCACTCTTGGCATACTTCTCATCCTCTAGGTGCATCAATAATGTCTTTCACAATGGCACTGTTATGGCAAAAGGTTCTCAACCTACTCTTCTCCTTCTTGACTGGTGCCTGTCCTCTTTCATTCACTCCCTCCTTTCGTCTGTTACTCCTCCTTCTTTCTCTCCTCTAACCTCTCCAACACCTCTGACAGGAGTGCCACTCCCCTGTAGCTAACCCTCAGAAAACTTTCAAAGGTGGTGATCAGCTTCACTAAGCTACTCTAAATGCTTGCTCTGCTGTCAAACACTCCTCGGACATCTGTCCCCTTTCTTTAAGACTTTGACCTCAATGTCCTCACCCTTCCCAAGAAACGGGTCAGTGCCAGTTCTGTCACTGCTCTTGACACTCTACTTCCTGAGGGCTACTAACTCTTCTCCAAACACAGGTACAACTGACCCAGAGGTGGAGTGGCCCTGATTTTCCCTGAGTGGATCCCTGCCTCTATAATATCTACTCAACCCTACTCTACTTTTGAATGCCTCATCTGTAGCGTTGGGGGTCTCTCCCACTCTCTCACACACCCTCGCTACCATCTACAGGCCCCCAGGCCCTATCCCTCTCTTCCTCTCTGAATGGGACGAGCTCATCTCCTCCCTCTTGTCCTGCTCTTCTAAACCCCTCCTCCTCAGTGACTTCAATATCCACCCCAACTCTTCTCAATCAGCAACCTCACTGTTCTGTGACCTCTGTGACTCCTTTTCTCTGATTATTCTTCCTTCTGGTCTGACCCACTCAGCCAGACACACTCTGGATGCCTTCATCTATGGAGACGTCCCTATGTCTAACCAGTTCACCACCCCCCTCTGCTAGTCTGACCACTCTCTCCTCCTACTTGGGGTCCCTCAGCCCTCTTTCTGAGCCACCACCTGCACTACCAGCCTACTTCGCTGTCATTCGACCAATGAAGCAAGTGTCAGTAGCTGCTTTTGCCTCCACCTTCACTCCCACTCCCATCCTTGCATCTGACTCTCCCTCTGACTCTGTCCTTGCTAACCTTCACCTCTCCATCTCAGACACCCTCGATATCCTTGACCCTGTCATGAAGATCCGCCTGAAGCCTGCCTCAAAGCGCAAAGGCTGGTGTGATTCCAATCTAGGATCCCTGAAACGTAATTGCAGAGTTGCTGAATGGAAATGGCAGACATCAGGTTCATCCTCTGACAAACTGGCATGTTGCCTGCTTCAAAGGCAATATAATTTTTCTATCCACTCCATGAAGAGGGTCCACATCCAAGCCCACATCTCTGGAGCCACTAACAACACGGCTGAACTGCAAGGAACTTGTCAATCCAATTGCAATCTCCACCTCTCTCCTGCCTTCACAGGCACTCTGCACCGTTTTGGCCTCCCATTTCATATCTAACTCTCAGGAAATCCTGTCCTCACTCTCCTCCAACCCCACCTGCTCCCCTGCCTCCCTTGGATCCCCTTCTTCCATCCTCCGCACTATCCTCATCCCTCCGGCCCATAGCACCGGATGAGGTCTTTAAGGTTGTCCGCTCTATGAAGGTCATAATCCATACAGGTGCTCCCTTGCTCTTCTAGAACCATTAAGGACAACATCTCCCCTCTTGCCCCAGCTCTAGCCAATTTCTGTAACCACTTCTTCACCACCAGCTCTTTCCCTCTATCCCTCAAGCACCCCCTTGTACACCCTCTCCTAAAAAAGCCATCTGTTGAGCCCTCCTACCCGGTTAAATATCACCCTATCTCCACCCCCCCTTCCTGGGTAAACTCTTGGAGAAGTTGATCCTCCCCCAATTGATCCTTCATACTGAACTTGTTGGTTGCCTCCATGACCATCAGTCTGGATTCCGGGCATCCAGAGGCACAGAAACTGCTCTCCTGAACACCCATGAAGACATGCTTGTGAACCTTGACTCAAACTCTCCTGTTGTTCTCATTCTCCTGGATCTCTCCTCTGCCTTTGACACGGTCAACCATTCTATCCTCATAAAACGTGTCTGTGATACCCTTGGCATCATGAACCAGACACTGGATTGGCTGACCTCTTTCCTCACCAACTGCCCTTCCCAGTTGAAGCTTGGCCAATGACCTCTGTCTTAATAGCAGAGGTACTTCTTATCGGGACACCTGCGCCCTGTTTCCCTCCTATTCTCTGGCCGCTGTGCTTGGGTCCTCTACCCTCACCAACCTGCAAGGCCCAAAATCTTGGGGTCATCTTCCACGCCTCTCTATCCTTTACCCCTCACATCTTGGAGCTTGCCAAAAAGGCCAACTTCCTGCTTCACCTCCCTAGAGGCATTCTCCCCTTTCTCACTTTTCCCCAGAAGCTCAATGTTTCCAGAGGTCTGGTCCTCTCCAGGCTGGACTACTGCAACAGCCTCTTCCTCAACCTCCTCCTTTCCTCCCTATGCCCCCTTCAGCTAATCCAGAATAGGGCTGCATGACTTATCCTTGGCGTCAAGCCCAGAGAACGCATCTCTCCAGCCCTAAGATCTCTCCACTGACTCCATGTGGCCTAGGGATCAAATTCAAGACCCTCTGCATCTTCCACAATGCTTTCTGGGGCCTGGGACCATGCTATCTACAAGTCTATATCTACTTGTCAAACGCTTTGGCAAGCAGAGAGTGGGGGACATGTCACTCACTTCGGCTGGTGCCTCTCTTTGGAACAGCCTCCCTGCCCCTCTCAGACTTGAGGCAGACATACTTAAGCTCTGGAAACTCCTCAAAACTCGACATTTCTCCACCTCTTTCCCTCTGTCCCTTCCCTGCTAATCACTCCACTGCCGTTGAGACTGGTGGCCTGGTCCCTCATGAATCTTACTGGTTACCAGGTTCATGCCCACTCAACACTCGCACCCCTCCTGCACTGCCCTTGTGGGCCACCTACCTGGCGGTTCATCCCACTCTTGGGTTTCTACACCCCTAGCACTTAACCAGTGGCCTCCTCTGATACCCCTCAGCACTTCCTTCTCGGGATCTCACCAGCACTTGCCCATTCCTTTGCTACCCCCTCCCCTCGCTACCTCCAGCACTTCTCTTCGGCTCCACTTGCACGTCCGAATGTCACAAGCCTTAGTAGGACCATGATTATATCTTTTAATGTTTTGCTTATTATCTCTTCCTTGTTGCCTCCCCAATTTGAATTGTGGCGCCTGGAAACACCATTTTTGTTCTTACGGCGCCTAATAAATGCTCAATAAATACAAATACCAAATGTCCCAGATTCGTCATTGTACGGAGTAACCAGTCCAAAAGCAGGGACCACGTGCCTAAGTGATCAAAACGTTATAATCTCTGCCCAGTGAAGATAAGTGGGTGGTTCAATGTTGGGGGCTTGTTAAGAAAATAACCAGAGATAAGATGCTGAGATGTAATACTGGCTGAGGGCGGGGGAGGGTTGGGGCACCCTACTTGTGTTTGAGGGCCCTTGTTTAAAAAATATACTGATTGGCGTCGCATCTTTCCAGGACCAACCTGGACATGTAATTGATTTTTCATGTATGCGCTGTTGCTTAACACCTTTATTGACACACAGAGCCCCATCACGAGTTGCGCGGTATCTCAGTGTTATATCCACCGAGCGGTATTTGGTTTAACGCTGCGATCTGGGGCGCAAACCACGCCACATCAAGAGTTGGCGTGAACGCAAATAGCGTCGGCGGAAACAGTGGATGTGAACCCAAAAACCCAGCGCACAAAGCGTTATCGTCGGCCTATTGTGCGCTATTAGAGTGCGTTAATAGCGCAGCAGGAAATGCGTCACCCTCAGAACGGGAAATAAAGTGGCAGCCATTTTGGAAATCACAATCTGCCAAAAATCGCAGCCCCTCGAAGCCATCCACCACTGAACACACTGCAAAATGTCCCAGCAGCATACCAGGGGCAAGTCTGCCTTGGACAGGGTCAGTAAACCCAAGTTATCTGAGCTAGAATTAACGATACTGGTGGAGGAGGTAATGGGCCATCAGGATGAGCTGTATGGCCCACAGCAGCGAAAGACCAGCACACAACGCTGCATGCAGATCTGGAGAGCGGTTAGCCAGAAGGTGACAGCGGTGGGCCGTGTGCCCGGGACGGGGAGGACTGCTGCAAGCGGTTCAACAACTTGCGGGTCCATGTTCATGGGCTCCTGGCCCAGCACAGGAGTGAGACCATGGGCACTGGAGAAGATCCACCACAACCACCACTGGAGCACGCACCGTGGGATGAGCAAATTAGCACCCTAATTGACATGGGTACAATTGAGGGAGTTGGAGGAGCGGAGGCAGGCACTCTTACCCAGGAGGTTGCAGGTGAATAATCCCCCCCCCACCTTGGAAAATGCATTGTGTCTGGCCCACCACTGCCTACCCAGTGTGAATGTCTGTGGGTGCATTGCGTGTGATGCACCGCAGCCACCCATCAGTGGGCCCTTGTATCACTGTACCCTAGCGCCCCCAAGTTTCCAGAGTAGCCTGAAGTACCTCCAGTGTATCAATACAAGCACCAAGGCACACAGATCCATGGCCTGGCAACAGCAACGTGATGTGTGAATGTATGTCAAAGCCCCTCTCACTTACAACGCCATGGGAGCTGTGCATTCACATCAGACATCTGAAGATGCCACACCAACATGTCCGAGTTGTGTCCCTCCCCTGTAGCACAAACATCCCAACATAGTGAAGAACAAACAAGTAATGGCCAAGCATGATACAAAATGTGCCCTCACCCCCTGTAAAGCATGAAATGCATGATACAAATGTAAGTTGCACTGTCCACATACCAGATCTTATGTACTGGCTTCGAGTGCTGATGCTTCTTCTAAGGTGAAGTGCAGGACTCTGAAGATGGACTCACTGGCTCGCAGGAATATTCCCCTGTGTGTGAAAAGGGAGTATTACCTACTGACGGAATAATGGTCAAGCCTCCCACTCCCTTCGAACCCTCCACGATACCCTTCCTCGATTCCCCGTGAAGTCTCACCTTAGGGTCTGGAAGGATGGGTTCTCCATCCTGCTTCTGATGCAGGGGCACGTTGAAACCCAGTTACTTCACTGGATTGAGGTTTGATGGGAGTTCAAATAAGCTTGACTATTCAGGTAAGGCGCTGTAAGAGTTCTGTAGCAAGTTCAAAAGTTCAAGCTTAATAATAATGTTCATTGTCTTATTGCAGCAAGCGCTAACGCTTATGTCTTTTTCCCCTTAGGGGCCAGGGTTCGGAATGCCGGAAATATGGCGCCGAACCGAAGTGAAACGTGCAGTTCCAGTAAATGACAGGTAAGTTCTGGATGAGCGTTCGGGTAATGTCTTTGCATTCGCTCATTCAATGTCTTTGTCTTTTTTCCCCATAGGGGCCGGGGTCCGGAATGCCAGGAAGCGGCAGGACCCGAAAAGAAATGGGAATGACCCAACAGGTAAGTCTTAGAAGGAAACTGAGCTTTTCCTATTCCCTTCCTTCTCTCACCTTGTGTTCTTGTCTTTTTCTCTCTAGGCTCTTGGAAGTGGCTGCGGATCCGGATGATCGCTGCTGAAGATGGAGGTGCCCAGGAAAGGTGAGTGAAATGCAGCGCTGCAGCGATCGGAGCAAAATGCTTTTAAAATGATGTCTTCCCTTTCAGGATCGTCGGTGTGAAGTCTCCGTGATGCAGCTTTAGCAGGTAAGGTCTTCTTTCTCTCCAATTCTCTCTTAGCAGGTGACCCAGGATGCTGACAGGCGTGGCTGAAGTCCAGATGCAGGAGCTGACACGGTGAGCGTCCAGCTGCGAGGAGCAGAACAACGCGAAGCGTGAGTTGCTGATCGGGCGTGGTTTAAATAGCTTTGGAAGAAGTTCCAGGTATGTATCCTTCCACCGATCAGGTATGTATCCTTCCCCGACCACACCCAGGAGAAAGTAGGTCCACAGGTAAAGTAGTTCCATTCAGGCCTCAAGAGGGCCTGGATGTAGCAGCATGGTCTGCATCAGGTAAGTGCACCTTAAAACACTTGAACACATGTCTAGCTTTATGAGCCTGGCGCCTAAGGCGCCAGGACAGGGGTCCAACATGAGCCTGCCGCCTAAGGCGCCAGGACTGTGTCCAAAGGGCCCCAGCTTGGGCCCGCTGGCACTTCCCTGGGGGAAATGATGCCTGCCTCTGGGGTTGCTGGGTCGGACCTGGCTCCTTGGAGGTAGGCATCATGACAGTACCTCCCCTCAAGGCCCCTCCCAAGGTTGTTCCCTCCGGGGGTTTTGGCTTGTTCGGAAATCTCCGGTGGAACCTTTGTATTAATCGTGGTGCGTGAACATGGTTACTAGGCTCCCACGATCTCTCCTGAGGTCCATATCCCTTCCAGTCAACAAGATAGAAGAGTTTGGACTTTAACACCTTGGAGTTTAAAATGTCTTTAACTTCGAATTCTAATTCCACTTCAATTTGAACTGGGTCTGGAGGCTTGGACAGTCGGGTCCCTGGTTGTACTGGCTTCAAAAGTGATGCATGAAAAACTGGATGAATACGCATGTTAGACGGTAAATCCAGTTTAAAGGCCACGGGATTGATTATAGTCTTGATGGGATAAGGTCCTATGAATCTGGGATTGAAGGTTTGCGGGCCCTTGAGGGGTAAATGTTTAGTTGCTAGCCATACCTGATCTCCTACTTGGTAAGGAGGAGTTTTACTTCGGTGCAAATCAGCGTTTTCTTTATACTTTTTCTTGGCTTGCTGTAAATGAGTTGCAGCTTCTTTGAAGGCTTGGGTTATTGTGGAATGCAGATGATTTACTGCGGGCATTTCCAGGGTCAGAGGTGGATCTAGATCAGAGGTCCGAGGATGGTGACCATACAAAGTATAAAAAGGAGTTTGTCCGGTTCCAGAATGCACTGAATTGTTGTATGCATATTCTGCGATCCAAAGAATGTCTTTCCAATTTAACTCGGATTGGTGTAACATGCACCGAAGATATTGCTCGAGAGTCTGATTGGTTCTCTCGGTTTGTCCGTCGGTCTGGGGGTGGTGGCTGGTGGATAGCCACACATCTATTTGTGCTAGTTGGCAACACTTCTTCCAAAAATGGGAGATAAATTGACTTCCACGATCCGAGACTAATATGGAAGGGAAACCATGTATGCGAACTATATTCACCAGAAATTCCTTGGCCAAGGTGGAAGCTGAAGGCAAACCTTTTAAAGGGATAAAGTGGGCCATTTTGGAGAATAGATCCACAATTACAAGGATAGTGTTGTAACCAGCACAAGGAGGCAGGTCAGTTATAAAGTCCATTGGCAAGGTGTGCCATGGTGCCGGTGGAATATCCAAGGGTTGAAGTAGGCCGGCTGGCCTTTTCTTTTGACCCTTGTTTTGGGCACAAATTCCGCAAGACAATACAAAAGACTTTATGTCTTTTCTCCAAGAAGGCCACCAGAAGTGGTGTTTGATTTTTTTCCTCCGTTTTAGCGATACCAGGGTGTCCTTCCATTAATGATTCATGATGATGGGCAATAACAAGAAACAACCGCTCCTGGAAGTAGGGTAAGTCATCCTTAACGGTGTAATGAGGACCCTTTTGACTCCATTCCAGTAAGGCTGAAGAGTCTAGAAGTTGTTTTACTTGCGTTTGGATGTCCTCAATAGTTTGCAATGAAGTTAGGCCTAAGATTCTTTGTTCTGGTATGATTGGCACAGGTTCTAAACTCGAATTGGGTTCTTCCATGCCAATCCGGGATAAGGCGTCCGCTTTACCATTCTTGCAGCCAGGGCGATAGGTAATTACAAAATCAAATTCCGCAAAGAATAGAGCCCATCGGAGTTGTCGTGAAGATTGAGCCTTGGCAGTCTTTAAATACTGTAAATTTCTGTGGTCCGTAATTACGGTGATGGTGTGTCTTGCCCCGAGAAGGTAGTGACGCCAAGCCTTGAAAGCAGATTTAACAGCCAGTAATTCTTTGCCAGTAATTGCATAGTTGATTTCAGGAGGAGAAAATTTCCTGGACCAAAAGGCCACAGGGTGTAGTTGGTTAGTTTCTAGGTCTCTTTGCGACAGGACAGCTCCCATGGCCGAACTGGATGCGTCGGTTTCCACAATGTAAGGGAGATCTGGGTGCGGGTGCTTCAATATAGGTGCAGAGGTGAATTTGGTTTTCAGGTCCTGAAAGGCTTGTTCGGCCTCAAGAGTCCATTCAAAGCGTTTGTTTTTCTTTACGAGTGCTGTGATGGGTTGGACTGTTCGGGAAAATTCCGGGATGAATCTTCGATAGAAATTGGCGAAGCCGAGCATGCTCTGAACTCCCTTCACCGAGCTAGGAGATGGCCATTTGAGGATGGCGTCCACCTTTCACGAGTCCATTTGGACTCCTTGAGGTGTCAGGATAAATCCGAGAAACTCCACTTCTGTGGTATGAAAAACGCATTTTTCGAGCTTTGCAAATAGTCTGTGCTGGCGCAATTTCTCAAGAACTGCCCTAACATGTTTTCTGTGATCGGATTCTGAAGAGGAGTACACCAGGATGTCGTCATTATAAACAATGACACAGACGTCGATAAGTTCCCGAAGAACATCATTCATAAAGTACTGAAAGACGGCAGGTGCATTGCACAAACCGAAGGGCATCACCTGATATTCGAAGAGCCAAAATTTGGTGCGGAATGCAGTCTTCCATTCGTCGCCTTCTTTTATACGCACCAGGTGATAAGCTCCTCGGAGATCTAACTTGGTGTACACACAAGCGTCTTTCACCTGGTCGATAAGCTCAGGGATCAGGGGCAGAGGATAACGATTCTTAATCGTTATTTGATTTAGGGCGTGATAGTCTATACATGTTCTAAGGTCGCCCTCTTTTTTCGGCACGAAGAACAGAGCTGAGGAGACAGGAGACTTGGACGGGCGAATAAAACCATTGGCTAGGTACTGATCTAAATACTGACGCAAATGTAGGTTCTCAGGTTCCGTAAGAGCATAAATCCTACTACAAGGTAGTTGAGCATTGGGTACCAGATCGATTTGGCAATCATAAGACCGATGGGGAGGTAACGTGTTAGCCTGTTCCTTCTGAAAAACGTCTTGGAATTCTTGGTATTCTGACGGTAGCTGTACAGGGGTGGAAGTTGCTGAGGCTAGACCCATAACTGGATTTCTTGGGTAACAAGTTGGTTCACAATCAGGAAAACTTATCTTCTTTGCTCGCCAGTCAATTCTGGGATTATGTGTTTCTAACCAAGGAATTCCAAGAATTACTTGAAATTGTGGGGCCTTGATCACATCAAACACGATTGCTTCCCGATGTCCATCCTGACCCACCAGTGTCATTTCAACAGTGGAATGCGTTACATGCCCTGAGGCTATTTCGGTTCCATCTACTGTAGTAATGACATCTTGGGTTACTTTCGGGCGGAGAGGGAGCTTAATCCTGGAAGCCAATTCACGGTCTATGTAATTTCCAATAGCTCCACTGTCGATGTATGCTTTTATAGCATGCAACAGCTGAGGCTGTTTTGGGTCCACGAGCACCATTGGCATGACAAAATGCGAGGTCAAAGAGTTTGTTTTCAAGCTCGGCAAGCGGACCCCTAAGCTTGTCGGGCTAGGTCGTTTCCCGAATCAGGTGTCAATAAATCATTATCAGTGGCTCCAACCACCTTCTTAGGTGGTTCAACCGGACAATTTCGAAGAAAGTGACCGGAAGTCCCGCAATACAGGCAAAGTTGCATTTGCTGCCTTCTCTCTCGTTCCTTCTGTGTTAATGGTCCTTAAACACTGCCGATTTGCATAGGTTCGGATATGTCGGTACTCTTGGAGTTAGCGTGGGTTTTGATCGGTACTCGGGTTTCGTACTTGAACCGATTTGCTTTTCTATTTTGAAGTCTGTGATCAAGTTGAACCACCAAGTCTATGTAGTCTGCGCAGACCTGGGGTGGATCTACTATCTGAGCTAGAACATCCTTAAGCTCTCCGCGCAGGCCTCGATGAAACAATGTGATCCTTTTGTTTTCTGGCCATCCAGTTTCCACAACCAGTCTATTAAAGGTGGCAACGTAGGACAGAAGATCCTGATTACCTTGTCGTAAAGATAGCAGTTCGTTATCAAGGGCCTGTCCTTGAGAGTCTCGAGCAAACAATCTTTCCATGCTGGCCTGGAAACCCTGAAAATTCTGGAGAATGGGATCATCCTGATTTACCAATGGAATAGACCAATCGGCAGCACTGCCACTGAGGTAAGATAGTATAAAGGCTACCTTGGTCTGGTCGTTAGGGAAGGCCCCGGGTCTGCATAGAAAGTGTAAACGACATTGGTTCATAAAGACGGCATATTTCTTGGGATCCCCCGCAAAACGTTCAGGCGGGGCCAAAGGCATGTGTGCAGGTAGATTGATTTGTACCGGTTTATTCAAACCCATTGATGTGGAAGTACCTCCGGAATTAGGTAAAGGAGTGTGCCCTGCCTGGGCCTGCAATAACCTTTTGGCCAGGTCATCTGTTCTTTCCTTGTATAGGATCAGTTCTCTTTTGAGAACGTTAGTCTCCTGGCGGGCTGAGTGCACTTCTGCCCGTAATTCCCCCAAAAGCTGGGCCAGCTGATCTGTCTCGGAAGTCTCCATAGCGCCCGGGTGGGAAATTGTAGCTCGGCTTCGCGTTCTGTCACGCTCACCTGATTCCCACGGAGGCGCAGGTCTGGCTTCGAGTGCTGATGCTTCTTCTAAGGTGAAGCGCAGGACTCTGAAGATGGACTCACTGGCTCGCAGAAATATTCCCCTGTGCGTGAAAAGGGAGTATTACCTACTGACGGAATAATGCTCAAGCCTCCCACTCCCTTCGAACCCTCCACGATACCCTTCCTCGATTCCCCGTGAAGTCTCACCATAGGGTCTGGAAGGATGGGTTCTCCATCCTGCTTCTGATGCAGGGGCGCGTTGAAACCCAGTTACTTCACTGGATTGAGGTTTGATGGGAGTTCAAATAAGTTTGACTATTCAGGTAAGGCGCTGTAAGAGTTCTGTAGCAAGTTCAAAAGTTCAAGCTTAATAATAATGTTCATTGTCTTTTTGCAGCAAGCGCTAACGCTTATGTCTTTTTCCCCTTAGGGGCCGGGGTTCGGAATGCCGGAGATATGGCGCCGACCCGAATTGAAACGTGCAGTTCCAGTAAATGACAGGTAAGTTCTGGATGAGCGTTCGGGTAATGTCTTTGCATTCGCTCATTCAATGTCTTTGTCTTTTTTCCCCCTAGGGGCCGGGGTCCGGAATGCCAGGAAGCGGCAGGACCCGAAATGAAATGGGAATGACCCAACAGGTAAGTCTTAGAAGGAAACTGAGCTTTTCCTATTCCCTTCCTTCTCTCACCTTGTGTTCTTGTCTTTTTCTCTCTAGGCTCTTGGAAGTGGCTGCGGATCCGGATGATCGCTGCTGAAGATGGAGGTGCCCAGGAAAGGTGAGTGAAATGCAGCGCTGCAGCGATCGGAGCGAAATGCTTTTAAAATGATGTCTTCCCTTTCAGGATCGTCGGTGTGAAGTCTCCGTGATGCAGCTTTAGCAGGTAAGGTCTTCTTTCTCTCCAATTCTCTCTTAGCAGTTGACCCAGGATGCTGACAGGCGTGGCTGAAGTCCAGATGCAGGAGCTGACACGGTGAGCGTCCAGCTGCGAGGAGCAGAACAACGCGAAGCGTGAGTTGCTGATCGGGCGTGGTTTAAATAGCTTTGGAAGAAGTTCCAGGTATGTATCCTTCCACCGATCAGGTATGTATCCTTCCCCGACCACACCCAGGGGAAAGTAGGTCCACAGGTAAAGTAGTTCCATTCAGGCCTCAAGAGGGCCTGGATGTAGCAGCATGGTCTGCATCAGGTAAGTGCACCTTAAAACACTTGAACACATGTCTAGCTTTATGAGCCTGGTGCCTAAGGCGCCAGGACAGGGGCCCCAGCTTGGGCCCGCTGGCACTTCCCTGAGGGAAATGATGCCTGCCTCTGGGGTTGCTGGGTCGGACCTGGCTCCTTGGAGGTAGGCATCATGACACCCATAGTCACGGGAGCTGCAGTAATTGGATGGCTGGATGTCATTGAGGCACATCAGAAGAGAATTGATGCCATGGCTGGTGAGCACAGCCGCCACATAAAGGCGACAAGCCATGCTATTCGGGGGCAGCCAAGATCATGGCGCGGGACAATGCCCACACCCGGAGAGTCGAGGGGTGTACTGCGGCCCTCAGTGGATTTGGTCAGAGAGTCCGTGAACTCTGAGAGGTCCAATCTGCTCATGCAGAGCAGATGAGATAGGCCAATAATCTCCACCAGTAACTGCAGTTGGCGGCATCAATACCATCAACCTCGACAACACCCATAGAGGGATCCCTGCAGGGCTCGCCCAGGCAACGTTCCTTGCGCCATCCCCAACGGCGCTCACCAGAAGGTCCCGGACGTGGGCAGCATCAACGTCCTTAATAGATGGACAGAGCACAGTTGGGCTGAGACCTGGGCACATGAACCCACATGCACTGTGTTGGGGTGTTGGAGGGGGAGGAGGGAATGTGTGTTGGGGCGTTGGTGGGGGTAGGGGGAAAGTGTGTTGGGGTGCTGGAGGGGGGACGGGGTATGTGTGTTGGGGTGTTGGTGAGGGGGGAGGGAATTTGTGTTGGGGTGTTGGTGAGAGGAGGGGGGTTTGTTCCCATTCATACTGCATAGAAAGGCTGGACATTCATGATTGTGTTCAAGTGCCGTTTATTTGACAAGTGATGTTTGTGACGTTTACCCATCGACCAGTTCAGAAATAATTGTCAATCAACGGCTGTCTGGCCAATCTCCCCTCCCTCACCCCATCCCTGTGTGCATTGGCCTCAGCTACGGGTGCATGCTCATCGTCACTCCCACCGCCAGCTGTTTCTCCATCAACATCCGGGGTAGTGGCACATGCTTGCGGCAGCAGATGTTGTGCAGCAAGGCACAGGTGAGTACAACTATCCCCACTTTCTCAGGCGCATACATCAGTGCCCCTCCTGTACGGTCTAGGCACCTAAAATGTGCCTTAATCAAACCAAATGCCATTTCAACAGAAAAGCGTGTACGCCTATGAGCAATGTTATATACCAGCTCAGCTGGATTTTGAGGGTTACGGACAGGGGTCATGAGCCAGGTGTACTGCGGGTATCCGGAATCACCTGCAGGGGAATAAATGTGTACATTAGGCCTAGGTTGGTTCAGTGGATGTGCACGGTATACATATCATTCCATAAGCACTATGGTCATGTAAGTGTGCAACAGCTACATGCTATCTCATTGCAAGATCTGTATACATCCATCATCTTTAGGGCCATGCATGGGCTGACCTATACATGCAGCCTGTGTAAATGAATATGGTCTTATGTGGCAGGTTACTTTTGTATGCACATGGTGTCAATGTACATGCAGCAGTGAATCAAACACTATGTTTATGGATATGTGTGTGACACTCATGCTGACCAAGTATGATCATGTTTCCATTTGTCCTTTGATTCTGGTGTCTTCATGTGCACCGTGTGTGCTCTGCAATGTGCCCCATTTCCTTTATGGTGACCTGACTGCATGCACCACCCCCTGTGTCTCTTTGCCCCAGTGGTGCATGCCTTACTTCAGGATGGGGATCCCGTCATATCTGCCTGCTCATGTACTATATTGAAGAGTGATGCGTTGTGGCTGTCTCCATGTCTGTTGCGTTTGGTACATGGAACATTTGCCTACATTTGGACAGGCATTTGAATGGCCATTCAGGGGTCACTATCTCAGGGATGTTCAAGGTCGTGCCTTCACCTGCTCACCTGCTCATCTACAGTGGTGTTGTGGGTGTGTTTTCAATTGGACTCACTAGGCATTCCTGTGTGGTAGCCAGGGTCAGATTGCTCTTTCGTGTCAGGGTGAGTAGCAGCACTACAAGACAGGCAAGACGCATTGTGCTTGTTGGGTTTCTGTGTGTGAATGTGCATTGACAGGCATGTGGAATTCACCCTCTGTGTGTTCTGCTGTGGGGAACATGTGCAGGGGTGCTTGTTTGACACACATGCATGGCAAATGGTGCTATGCTAGTGCTGACTGTGTATCCTGGTGACATGCAAGGATACCTGTGAGTCTGACACCCCTTTCATCTGGTGAATGTTGGCATGCATTTCATGCAGGATTTCTACTCACACAACATCCAGGTGCATTGGCCTCTGTGCCTCTCCCTGTATGCTGGCAGGGTACTGTTGCGCAGCACCATGGAGTCGTGGGTAGATCCTGTATAGCGAGTGCAGCAGTGGCTGAAGGTCAGGTCGGGGCTACAGGTCATCGGCACGTTGATAGAATCGAAACTCTTCCAGTTTCTGTATGCTGCCTCATGGTACCAGGGTGCTACAAATGCAACATATGTGCAGCCTAAGGCAGAAATGACGTTCAGGACTTGGGCAATGGAATGGAATTGTGCCTTGACTTGGTTGACCTGTGCCTGTGTGGCTGGCAATGCAATGTGCTCATTGACACTGTGCAGTGCATCTAGCACCTGTCCCAGCACGGCACTGAAGGTGGTCTGGGCCATACCATGCATCATGGCAACTGTGTGTGGGAAGCTGCCAGTCCCGAGGTACTGTAGGATGGACACAAGCTTCACAAGTGGGGTTATAGCGGTGCTGATGGCTATCCCGCTGCTTATGTCACCCTGAATTGTGTCCAGCAACTGGGTGATGGTTGGCCTGTCCAGCCTGTAATCAGATACCAACGGCCCATCAGTCAGGTGGTCAGGCCTCTGTAGCTCCTGTTGCAGCACCACATCAAGGTTCCCGGCTCCTAATGTAAACATGGTGTTGGGAAGGGTGTATGGAGCATGGGTGGGTCTTTTGTAGGCCTCCTGTGTGTATTGTTTCCACCTGGGGCCTTATTGCTGTCTCATGAGATCTTTTACCTCCAGCATTTTTGGGGGTATTTTTAGACCGCCAACACTGTACTTGTGATGGGTCTCTAATAGCTTGTTAGGGCGTGGTCTGTAATAGCGCCGTCAGGATTTTCAGTCGTGATCCGGCAGAGCAGTATTGGTGGCGCTAATACCGTTTCCGCCGGATTTAAGGGCTACCGCCCAACTCTTGATGACCCTCACAGAGTTTTCAGTCATCTTATACCTGGGTCGTACTCTTATTTCCTCTTTTTTGTATGTTTCAAGTACTTGGGGTCCCTACCAGGCCCCATACTGTACATGATAGCTGGAAGCACTTCCCTATGTATGCATGTCCTTATAATAGGCCTCGTGTTAGCAGGAGTATTCCCAGTAGAAGTTGCAGCAGGTGGCTTATGCTGTACCACACTCCTGGTCACCAGCAGGCTAGCACTCTACAGAGAGGGCGTCCGTGATTCGTCAATGGCACGTGAAAAAGGTGTGGCACATGCAATCTTGAATCCAATTACATGTTGACGCTAAATGGCTCTTGATTGATGCGCTAGTGTCAATGTTTGTGGCACTCCACTCCTCTGTTTCCTATTTTCTGATTCCCAATTTCATTATTCATTGATTACTTGTCTTTACATGTGGGACTGTGAGACCGTTTACTGGTTGCCACAGTGATGCGCCACAAAACAGACTGAAAGAAAAATGTAAACACTTTTTTTGTACCTAGTTATCTCTATGGCTGACTGGCTCATTGTATAATTACCCGCAGCGTGACAACATTTAATTAACTATGCGGATGTATCTCCTTGCCTCCCTGCTCTCCTCCCCCTTTTCTATTTTAAAGCAGCTGGCCTTGTAGTTGGTAATTAAGAGGAGAGCCAAGTGACGCAGGCGAATGGCACTTGATCCGCTGCCAAGCACATTAATCCTGACAATCACATGAATTGGGATTTCAGTGATGTACAAAGTACGCCCAGTTGTGCAAAGACGATTCGCTACTGGTGTAAAACCAGTTATATGGCCCTGCCGGCCAAAATGTGGACGAGGGAGTTATGGCCACCCTCAGACCGGGGGTGAGCCCCACTGGTTTGTCCTACGTGCTGAGCTTTCAGTGTTACCATTCAAGGAATATCATGTGAACCCCACCCTATGCTTAAGGTGACAGCATAAAGAGTGCCGAGGATGTGGCTGTGGATCCTGGAGTTGTAATCACATTAACCAGTGAGGGTAGCCAGAAGGAAGCCAACAGATAGAGGCGATCTTAAAAAAAGACTCTGGGCCTATTCATTACCGTCAAACTTGCTTACTGTTACCACCACTCGGTCCTGTGTGTTTACCATGGGATTTCAAGTGGGGGAGGGGCGGTGCCAAACCCCATTTTTGGACTGCATAGGCCGCCTTGGGGAGCTCAGTCTCCCACAGTAATTTTGTCGATACTTGTCCTTAAAGTAGCACATTTCCTTACAGCAGGATGCTGGAGGAAAATCTTTCACTTTAAGGGAAAACTTGTAGTCCGGCAGCACGGGAAGAACAGTGGTAATTCTGTTACCACCAAATAATTGGCAGTAATGGAATTACCACTATTTTTTTTTTTCTGACAATCTTTCTTGTTTTTCATCTGCCCAAACTCTCATCTGTCTCTTCATTCAGGTAGTTTCTTCACTGGCTCCCTTTTAGACAAAGATTAAATTTTAAGCTACTTCGTGTGGACTTTTAATGCTTTCATGGTCTTGCTCCTTCTTTTTCCAAGATGATCCAACTTTTATAACCTGCATGGGTCCTTCGTTCTGCTGAGCAATGTCTTCTTTCAATTCCTAGTTCCCGTTGTAAGACAAGAGGTGACAGCCTTCCTTATAATCGACTCATGATTTTACCTGGGCCTAGATGCATGTATGTCTCCATTGTTATTTAAGGGCATTACAAATAACTCAAATAAAATCAAATACAATTAATTAATGCTCAAATGATAAAAGTGGTCTACTTCAACCAATTTACAATTTAAATACTTACCTCATAAAGACAACCTTGCTATTTAATACCACAAAATTAAACCACTTTTTATTACTAGCACGTTTTGTATTTATTCAATATTAAACAAACATTTTCCCTAAAAAAACAAAACAAAAAAAAAAGCCTTATGGACCTTGCAAGCGGTCATTATCGCTTGGGATAAAGAGTCAGCCACAATTTGTGGCCTGAGGTGATCATTATCCCACCATAATGACCCTCTCCTTGGTCTATAAGGCCATATTGCATCATTCCACTTTACCTCTTTTTCTAATGTATTTTTTAAAATTTTATTTTGAACAGCATGTCAGAAAAAGCAACATATCCTTAAAAGCTGAAGATGTGTGTTTTGATATACATTGTTGGTACTACTGATGAACTATGAGACTATCGCTAGAGATTTGAGAAATATTTGCGGCACGATCCTCCCAACTATCGAGTGTGCCAATAGACGAGAAGATTTCCACACTGCATCCATCTCTCCATAGAATTACGATTTGCCCGGTTTCTATCAGGATTCTCTGCCGATGTGATGCATTGTCTTGATGGCCAACCAATAGAATGTAGATGTTGAACCTTGCACTCATGCTAGCCAGACCTCACAACATCCCTGATGAAAAGTGAATCCTTTGCTGAGGTGAGTGGTGGTCCAAGATGCACTTTATGTGTGGGCTGCAATAGAGGGTGGAGATCTTTTCATGGCATCTTGCAGACAGATAATAGCAGCGAGATCTAACAGTCAAGAAGTGTTCTACGAGGGTTCTGACCAGCGAACTTGTAGCAGTTTCGGCATTAAAAAGCAAAACACAGGGCCAGATTTACAAAAGCATGTTACAATGACACAATCCTACTGAAAAACGCTTTGTAAATAAGGCCCAGAGTCTTCAAAGGTGTTGTAAAAGGTCCACAATGACATACAAAAGGCTCAATTTTAGTATTTTACATTTCTTTCTATGATTCAAATGGATTGGGGTTGGAAGCCGGTGGCTGAAATGTTCTAGGGACCGAAAGTTATTTTTCCGAAAATTACTTTTGGTCTTCTCTCCCCTGAACATGTCAGCTTTTGCCCCTGCCCCCTCCCCTACTTACCTTACGGCAGCACACTTCGCTGTGTTCCACCGACTCGGTGCGTTCCTGCGACGCTTGTTCCCTTTCACTTCCGTGATCGGGAACTGGCGCTGCAGGGTCCTTTCCTTTTTTTAAATGTCTTTAAATGTTTTTTTTTTACTTTTACCGGACCGGCTGAGGGGGAAACGCACGCAGCCCCTGCAGCCCTTGCTACTGAATGGGGGATTTAGTCAACCTTTTTGGCCGTTCGGAATTTTCGAACGGCCAAAATTCGGCCAAGTATCCCATTCAGGATCTTAAACACAGTCTTTTTGGACGTTTCCGATCGAAATTAGCCAAATATAATATATAATTGCCAATTTCTGATGTCTGATGGAGCTGGTACCAGTCTCCTCAAGGCGCGCACATTATTTAAATGAACCCTGCCCCTCTGTGATTGCATACCATTACTCAAGCATTCTTAGGATATCAGCAATACAACTCTGTGCAATTAGTAGCTCCCTCTCCCTGTATTATTGATGCATATATGCCTCAAATCCCACAATTCTGTGCCTCTGTGTTTCATTTTCTTTCACACAAAATGTTGAAATCAATGCCACCCTATCCTGAGGGTTGTAACATTGGAGGGTTTGTAAATTGATTGACAAAAAAGGATTAATGATTTCTACCATAGAAGATCACATGGTCATGTTTGGTAAGTCAGGCAATGAATCCGATTGCTGCCATTTAAAATCCAGTCTTTAGACAACAAGAATCGGCATTAATGCCTAATTATTGATGTGATGAATTTACTAAAATGCACAGAGGAAGTGATTGTCTTTATCATGATATCTGTGGTGGCTGGCAGAGAGCTCACCCCTTATTCATGATACAAAATGTCACATTCCCAAGATCAATAATGGGTACCTGAAATAACCTCTTATGGTTAATGTTAAGATGGGTTACTAGAATCTAGCCTGGTGGCAGATTTTAGCAGGCCGCTCTATTTATAGGGAACAGGGAAACTCTGAGAGGTTAGCCAAACCATATCAAGGTAAGTGTGGAGAGTGTTCAAGGCTTAGTCGCAGGAGAAAGAGAGTGGGGTCAGTGGTCCACGATGAGTCCACACAGTAGCCACACAATAATTCAATTTAGACAGTTAAGTACAACAATACTTAATTATAGACCCAAAAATCACTCTGGAAAAATGAAACAAGCAGGTGGTAATATCACACAACTCTCAATTATCAAACATGTATACAGTCACCTTTAGGTCTGTAGGAATGCATACAGTAACTCAGACAGCTAGAAAGAAGGTATTGCAAGGGAGGCATGGCATCACAAGTATGACACTGACAAAAGAGGTACACGTTTCAAACCCTTTTTTTAAATGTTGAGGTTTGTAAAAAAAACTCCTGCTTTGTCCTATAGCTATGATGGGAGTAGTCTCTACCATCACATAAGGAACACACAGTGCTAGTCAGTCTTTGTCAAATCAAAATGTCCTATACTAACAAAACCTAATGCCTGCCCTAGCTCTTATACAAAAGGCCTGTAATGGGGAATATGTATGCAAGAAAATCAGTGTAATGACATAAAGGATCATGATGGCTGAGTCAGCTCTCCTCCTCCACATTTAACAGCACGTAATAAGGGGGCCCCGGTGAAACTGGATGACACACTGGATCAGGTGATCAAAAACAAGGCAGTTCAGAATGTGGGTCAAGGCCCGCTAGGCCTTCCATGTTAAAGGGCCTCATCACGAGTTTGGCGGTAACCCTTAAATCCGGCGGTCGCGCTATTACCGCCGGATTTAGGGGTCCGCCAAATCAGGGCTTCGGCAGATTTCTCCCCAGCTCTGAGCTGGGGGGAAATCTGCTGAAAATTCGCGCTATTACCGCCGGCGGGAAATCTGCCGGTGGTAAGAGCGCGAAAATTCCCCATTGAGCCCAATGGGTAATGGGGCATTCACGAATGGGCTCAGTGGGGAATGGGGAATTCCATTAGCGCCAAACCCGTGATCCGGTGCTAATAGCGCCGGGGGTTTTGGCGGTAGGGCTAATACCGCCGGCGGTAATACCACCGGCATTACCGGCCAACTCGTGATGAGGCCCAAAGTCACTTATTCCAGTTCGCAAAAGGTTCTTTCACAGTTCAACAAAAAGTTCACGTGGGTCTCCCTCTGTCAGGCTCGGACCCCTCAAAGCTTTAACAGTTCACGTAGGTCTCCCTCAGACGGGCTCGGACCTCTCAATCACAGCACTTGCAGAGGTTCCATTCCCCAAACCTTATTCACATTCGTTTTGGGTTCCCTTACCCTAACTTATTTCATGTTCCAGGTCTCTCTCAGTCAGACTCGGACCGTTCACTGATGTCGAAGATTTCGAATGTGCAAGGCTTTTCCATATACTTCTGCAGGACCACTTTGACTTGCACTTCAGCTCACACTCTTGTGTTATTTGCCCCTGTGTCTCTCTATCTCGGTAGTTCAGCACCATAAGCACAAATGTTCATAGAAATCCTTATGTTAAAGTAATCACTTTTTAGCTTCCCCCTTCACCCCGGGGTCAATCTTGACCATTGCGCATACCGGATTTCCTTCACTTTGCTGCTTTGTAACATGCTATGTCATATTTTGCAGGGACTTTCGACTGGGCTATTTCCTGTCGCCGGACCACTCTGCTACTCTGTATCACTGGTTTCACAGTTATCAGTAATTTAAAGTTCACCACAGGTCCACCTTCTTTTGCGTCTCATCAGCACGGGCGCAGCCTTCAATTGTGAGATATACTGTTGCAACTTCATTCTTTCCCTAACACACACCAGCCTTTCATATTGTTTGCTAATTTACAGGCTGTGTGCCTTCCTCTTGTGTCTTTGAAGCTTTAATTCACGAGTCAAGGTTAATACCACAGGCTTGGCCTCGCCTCCCCAACTCTGTTGTTCACATCATAGGGTCCATGGTGTCCTTGAAACACAATGCAGTCATCTTGTCTGGGATTTGGACTTCTCCACATATCTTTCACAGCTCTTTTGAGGCAACAACCTCCTGCAGGGATCTTCTGGGAATTCCCTACTTGTTTCTCTCACCCCTCGATTGGTCGTTCTGCTCCAGTGGATTCATCTTTGCCCCCAGAAACCTGCTCCTTCTTGTGTTCCACCTTGCTCAGAGTGTGTCTCTATGTTCCGCCTTTTATCCGTGTGGGGAGAACTAATGGGTACCAGGTGTATGTGATTAAAGTCAAGTGCCTGACTTTGCCTGACCCGATTGTGCCCAAAAGTCACAAAGCTTCTTCTTAGTAAAGGGGACAGATCTAGGTCGAGTTCCAGTGACAAATATTGCACAAGGGTGCCAACAGGTGTCTTTCCAGTCGTGGTTGAAGAAGACCTTCCAGGGCAGGATCCCCTGATGTGGGGAAGCTGAAACTTGGCAGGAATGCAACTTGTGGCATGAGCTGGCGATAAATGAAAATGGAAACACAGAACAGCAATGATTCTACCGGGTTAGCCCACTGAACAGCTAGCGTGTCCACTGGGTGGTCCAGGGACACCTCCGAAGGCTCAGGATGGCTGGATCCGTGAGAATGCATTGAGCCTGGTTGGTTCAATCTCCTCAAGAGGCCTTCGCAGATCAGGTATTCCAGCAGGACTTCACCAGGCAAACCGCAGGAAGAGATGCCAGGCCTCTTCGGGAGTCATCCATGGATCTTCAGTTGGCTGCTCTTCTACACAGCATACTTGGCTCCAACGCTGATCTGCCGAAGTGGCTGCAGGGTGTCCTCTTCTTATTCTAAATTCTGGATGAAAGCAAGTCCAGGTCCACCAATGGTAAGGATCTGCACCATTCAAACAGCCAGCATTGGTCCATTCAAAGACCACTGTTGATTTCACTGATGTCCAACACACAGACTCTCTGGCACCATGAATGTGGAGTGGAACCAGACAGTCTCACCCACTTCCTGGGTCCACACACACCAGGCCAGCAGTCACCTGCAAAATCAGCAGCTTTCCTAGGCAAATACCTTTCCATATGAGAAGGCAGGAAGAAGGCCAAAAAACAATATGGATAAAAGGACAAGCGAAAAACATTGTGGCATGAACATTTTACAGTACTAGCCACCTTCAGTTGGCAAACACGGTAAACGCGAATGTGCACACTAAAAATAATGCAAACATTGCAACAATGTGTCTTCTGCCACCAGCTTGTCTTGAGGTAAATGAAAAAAAATACCAGAAATCCCAAGTGTAAAAGACTAGGGTCATACAAAAGTATCACCACTGTACTGTTAAAAAGTTACCAACAAGGTAAAAAGACAAAAGTCAAACATAGTATCCCAGTATGGATAGGCTGAAACAATGATCAGCTTCCCCATGACAAAATGAGGAAAAGGCTGGGGACGGGAAGCTGAAGGATTCACTTCCCTGTAAAAAGTCAGGACAGGCTCAGAAACAAAAGCAAAACGTTTGGGGGTTTATAGAGTATGGAGGGAAAGTTGCTTGAAGAGAAATCTTTCCTAACACTTAATCCCCTCTATTTTATGTTCAAAACGTTCCTCTTATTTGATCTTATGCTATGTTAGTCTCAGAGCACCCTGGCTTGTGCAAAGGCTGGCATATTGTATCCCTGCTAAGTTTTCTATGTCCAAAGCTCCACAGAAAAGGACCTTCTTTTGGAATGCCACAGATGTTGCTGAACTCTGCCTTTGTTGTGGCCACTACAAGCCATAGATTTTATTTAGCAAAACCAGGGCCAACAGGTTGCCTAAAGTGCTTGTTTGATATCCATCCGAGTTGGCCTTTCATCTATGATGAGAGGCCTCTCCTGGCTCTCCTCCTATCTCTCCAATCAATCTGTAACTGTCTCCTGGGGCGGTCGCACCTCCTCCAACTTCCCCTTGAACTATGGCGTACCCCAGGGCTCTGTACTTGGACCTTTTCTTTTCTCTCTTTATACCTCCCTTCTCACCCCATTATCTCTTCTTTCGGCATTTCCCACCATTTCTACGCTGATGACACCCAACTCTTTCTCTCCTTCTCTTCTTTCACTCCTGACCTCCATCGCACTTTATCTTTCTGCCTAACGGCCATAAAAAACTGGATGGCATCCCATTTTATTTCCCTCAACACTGACAAGTGTGAAGTCCTTTACTTCCCTCCAAACACACCCCTACGTTCATCCACTTCCGCCTTCAAATCTACCCATCTCCACCCATGCCCACAATCTTGGTCTCTACATTGACTCCTCCCTCTCCTTCTACAACCACATCTCTCTCACCTCTCGTGCCTGTCGGCACCACCTCTTCCATATCCGCGAGATATGCTCCTTACTCACCTTCCACGCTTCTAAACTCTTAATCTCATCCCTTATTTTCTCCCATCTCTTCTACTGCTCCTCTCTCCTCTTTGGACTCACTGTCTCTCATCTGACTCCCCTAAAATCCATCTACCACTCCTCTATCCATACTCTGTCTTCTTGGCCTTCGAGATTCTATTTCTACCTCACTCGCTCAACTTGTCTGACTTTCCTTCCTCTCACAACTAAAATTTAAATTCCTCTGTCTTGTTTTCAAATCTCTCCATGATCTCGCCCCCTATCTTTTGTCCCTCCTCTCATTTTACCCTCCCTCCCGCTCTCTCCGCTCAGCTGATCTCTACCTTCTCACTGTACCCCCAGACCCATGTGCCTCCTTACGCTTCCGTTCTTTTCAACTCTAGGCCCTCCTTCATTGGAACTCCCTACCTCTTTCTATCCGCTCCACCCCTACTCATCCTTCCGGCCCTCTCTGAAAGCCCTTCTTTTCCACTCCCCCCTGACTCTCCTTCCCTAACTCTCTCCCCCAAACTCCCCTGCCCCCTTTCCCATCCCCTCCCTCCTTCCCCCTTCCTCCCACTGATCTCAATTCAGACATTGAAACCTTCCTTACCTACCTCCTCTCCTTTCCCCTCCCCCTCCCCTCTTCCCCTCCTTTTAAGTAAATTGTTCTACATACTGTATCACTGGTTTGTTTAAGGATTGTAAATATGCTTCTTTCATTATTGTACCTTGTTGTTATACTGTAAAGCGCTTTTGATTAAAGCGCTATATAAACTTAATAAACATAAACATAAACATGAGGAGATGCAAGGTCTGGTCTGGGACCTGAGAAGGTTTCATGAATCCCATTAGAAAGAGGAGAGCTGCAAATAAACGTTTGACGTTGTGTTAGTCAGTTTTCAAATTGCACCCAATCCAAGTTTTAATAACAATAATTGACTAAAAGGAGGTGAAGATAATACAGTCCCATTTGGTGTATCACAACTCTGCTAGGCCAAGGTGGGGAACTTTCAAAAGAGAGGACCTGCAGAGAAAAGATCCTCTTTTAGGGTTCAGTATTTTCTTTGTAATCAGACATTTGTATTAACAGAATACAAGTGCATGAAACACAGTGCAATGCATAAGTACATCACAAAAGAAATAAGATGCTTTTGTAAAAACTTAGACATATCAAGGAACACGAGACCCAAATAGAAGAAAGAGAGAAAAAAACAGAGAGGGATGAAACCCACGCATGGTACAGGAACATGACCACATTTCAATCACAGCAGTCCAGGTTTGAACATATAGTTCACAATCATTATAGCTCTCGAACTGCAAGGCTGGGTAGATTCAAGTGCCCTAAAGCAGACCCAAGGCTCTGAGCAGGCTTGGACAGGTAAAGTGTTTGTTCTGATGGAGTCAAGGAAGCAGTGACATTTTTTTAAAAAGCCAGCACGTGTCGATTGAAGTTTGTAAGAGATTTTCTCAAAGCTGAGTAACGCCAACATTCTTGAGAACCTATCGTCACATGTCGAGATTCCAGGATGTAGGGAGTCTGGAAGAGTGCCAGTGTATATGTAGGAATGTCCTGACCCCTCCAGCCCAGCCCAGACTCAGTGCTAGATATGCGTTCTGGGGTTCAATAGCATCTCGATAGAATTTGAAATCTCTTGTTTGCAACCTGAGCACCATTGCAGGATTTCTTCAATCTTTTCCATATCCTCATCCAGGAGTCTTCTGAGATTGTGAAACCGAGATCTTTGTGCCACCTTATGCTGAGGTGCGAAGGTCGCTATGGAAGCATTTCAACCCCTCCAATTTCGAGTATTCGGATTGCCTAGTCACCCCATCCTCTTCCGTGATCTCTGCTAATTGTTCGTCTCCGATTCCAGTTTTAAGTTTCCAAGCCAAAATCCTCCCAACCTTATTCTAGATCCATAGTATGTCTCGAAACTTTCATTAATGCTTTATTTTTATTTTTTTTTTAATTTTGATTTGGCATTTAGTTTATAAAACCTTGTTTACCAACCTTCTACATTTAATCCAACACAATTTAAAACATGCTATATGTTAATCAGATCCTTCCGTTTCTTGTATACCTTTCAGGCAATTTATGAGCGCTATATTTCTTGTAGCTTAATTTTCCTAAAGATCGCCTCCTGGAACTTTACCAAAGCTTATATCATTCTAGTGCTTTTTCTCCCATGAAGGGCCTCCCACCACCTTTCTGCATCCAACCCAAGTTTTTCGTTAATGTGGTTATTTGGATGTTTTGTTCTTAATTCTTTCAGTTTAGGGCAGAACAGAGGCAGATTTTTCAAAGACTATGGCCCTCATTACGACCCTGGCGGAAAGTGACTGACCGGACCGCCACAGCGTAAATAGCGTTTCCGCCATTGCACGAAGGAGCAAAGTGCGGCCCATTCCGACCCATCGGGCACGAGCACCACGGCATGGCGGAAGTGCAAAGTCCGCGATGGCGTAAATGACCCCAAAACGGCCCACACCGCCGCCGTACGGCGCCCTAGGTGCAATACCGCCACCCATCACAGCGGACACCGCAGTGTGCGCCTACCGGAAAGTACGGTGACCGGAAATATACGGAAACGGAAGTTAAAACATGGGCCCGGAACGGGAAACATCCCGCCGTACACCTATAAAACCACTAAAACCACACAACCACTAAAATCACTACCCTGAAACACACCCCAACCCGTCATCCACCCTAGCGAAACCAAGAAAAATGGGAAAAGTAGCGAAGAAAGCGTGCGACCGCAAGCGGCAGGTCCACTTCTCCCGTGAGGAACTCACCGTGCTAACAGAGACCCTCCAGGAGAATGTTGCCGTCGTCTTCTGCACGCAAATGACCAGGACGGCACTTGCAAACAAGAAGGCCATATGGGCTCTGGTGGCACAGCGGGTAAGTGCGGTGGGGACCGCACCCCGCACCCCACAGCAATGCCGCAAGCGATGGGACGACCTGCGGATACGCGTCCGCAGCATACTCTCTGCCAACCGCAACATTGCCACAGCCACCGGGGGAGGTCCTGAATCACCCATCAAGTTGACCCCCTGGGAAGAAATCTGTGCCTCCACCATCGGAATGGAGAGCATAGAGGGAGTCGGAGGGATGGAGAAAGGAGTGCAGACATCCGAAGATTCAGGTAGGTGGGCCAAATAAAACAATGCCAAATCCACAAAGTCCATCCATGTGAAGTACCATGCGTCCACATAGTGCAACAGAAACACATGTCCAGGAGAACGTCCACACACATCGGCCTGATAGCGCACGTTAAAACCCACAATAAATACATAAATAATTAAAAACCCCTAAAACACGCACTACACGTGCAGCAGGCACACCCTAACTGCAGGCTGCCAAACAACTGCACCCTCACTCCACACACAAATGAAAGCACCTCCAAGGCCCCGACCCAAATCACCCTCAGGTACCACCCCAATGCATGTGATACAATGCCATTCCAATTCCCACAGACCCATCAATAACCCTCGCCCTCCTTTACTCCACCACAGGGTCCGATCCAAACGATGAGCTTCAGGACACCCCTACCAGCACACCTGCAAAGAGGGCCAAGACCAACGGCCAAAGACCCTCCACCTCAGCTGCACGCATCAAGACACGGCAGCAGCACAAATCAGGTGGCAGCACAGAGGAGGGAACATCAACAGGCACCCCAGCAGCCAGCATGCCCACAACACCACCACCACAGGTCCCCCCAACGGATGCCACAGAAGGCACTGCCTCTGGTGGCAGCAGCACCATAGGTGACACCCCATTGATGGCAGCATGCTCCGACACAGAAGACGGGGATGTCGAAGTCAGATCCATCCATGACCTGTCCCAATCCCCCTGTCTGTCCCATCCCGTACAACATGAGGATACCACGCAGGGGAATCCACAAGACGACGACTGGCCATCCCCCACAAGCCCTGTGGCAAGGCAACATGAGGACAACAGCCCCTCTGTGACACCCCCGCAAATGGCCATGGCCCAACAGAGGCAACAGTCCCTCGACCAGTTAATCGTGCAACAGCAGCAACTGGCCACGCTCCTCAAGGACCATGCCGATGAATGTGGGGGCACTAAGGCAGACATAGAAACATCAACTGAGACACTTAGGGCAGAAATGGAGAGAGGTACAGAGACACTAAGGGCACAAATGGAGAGTAGCACCGAGAGCCTGGGAGTCCAAATGGAGAGATGCACCGAGAGCCTGAGGGGGGAACTGCATGCGACGTCCAAGGACGTATGTGCCGAACTTGCCGCAGTGCGCCGTGTGCTCACTGAGCTCTCGCAAACCCTTAGGGACATGCATGGACGTGAGCAGGCAGAGACATCATCCGTTGCAAGTTCCATCCAGGGCAGCCCCCAACATAGATCTGGGAGGAACCTGCGCTCCACAGGCAGGGGTGCCCCTGATACCCGCAGAGGGGTCTTGCAATAGCGACTGCCCACTGACAATGAGCATCTTTGGACACTGGTGTTCGGGGGGGAGGTAGGAGGGTGGAGGGGGTGTGTTGGGCTCACTTGGGTGGCGGGTCGATAGGGTGTACAACATGATATCACATATGCCATAAACAGTGCACGATCAACCAATGAGATGTGTGGACATTGATCTTTGTGTACTAGGCCATCATAGGCGTACAGTCCATATTGTGCATGTCCCAGACACACACAGTGCCACGAGTCCCGTGTCCATGTATCAGCCACCAGGCGTGAGTGCTAGAAGCATACATCAATGAGATGCTGACGAATGTCACGGCCCTCCGGTGCCTCGCAGACTCCATGAGGTGCTGCCACATCCCCACCCTCATCATGACCATCATCAGGTGCTTGCAGTTCTGCGTCAGGGGGCATGGGCACATTTCTACGTACGCACATGTTGTGGAGCATGACACATGCCATCACCATCTTTGCAACCTTCTCATGGTGGTACAGGAGTGCCCCGCCAGACCTGCTGAGGCAGCGGAAACGACCCTTCAGTAGGCCGAATGCCTGTTCAATGACTACACGGGTACGTGAGTGGGCATGGTTGTAGTCCTCCTCATGCTGGTCCCGTGGGTTCCGGACTGGTGTGAGGAGCCATCTCTTCAGTGGATATCCAGCATCACCTGTATGTGGACGAGAAACGTATGATGTGGAATGCCATTGCTACGTACGCACACCCCCCCCCTTCCTGCCAGGTCATTGCCGAATCACATACCCCACATTATCATGCATGTAATGAGACTCACCGAGTAGCCAGGATCTGTTCCCTGCGTGTCGCTCCATGTAGCGTGGTATTGTAGAGTTCCTCAAGACCATAGAATCATGGGTTGATCCAGGGAATCGGGCACAACAATGTGTAATGATCCTGTTGGAGTCACACACCATTTGTACATTCAGAGAATGAAATTGTTTTCGGTTGCGGTACTGGGCCTCCATGGCATGTGGGACGACCAATTCCACATGGGTGCAGTCGATGGCACCAATGCAACCCGGTATGCCGGCAAGTGCATGGAATCCCACTTTTGTGTTGGTAATTTCCTGCTCCGAGCGTGGTAGAGAGATGTAGTCGTCTGCGTGCTGCAGGAGGGCATCGAGCACTTGCAATAGTGTCCGTGAGAACAGTGGCTGAGAAATGCCATGCAACTGTCCGACTGTGTGCTGGTAGGTGCCTGTGGCCAGGAAGTGGAGTACAGACACCACCTTCAGTAGGGGTGAGATGGCGGTTGGGCTATCTATCATGCTGACAAGGTCAGCCTGTGTCATGTCCACAATGGCGGCTATGGTGTCCCGGTCCAGACGGTAGAGGGTGTGGATCTGCTCATCAGTGAGGTTGAACGGATGTGCTCGGAGGCGTGGGATTGCGGGCTGCCTGCGTGGTGGTAGTGGCTGTGCTGGCGGCCCTTGCTGGCCCTGCCTTGGCCTCCTCCTCCTCCTGCGTCTCCTCCGTGCGGCCGGTTGTAGTTGGTGTTCGTCTTCTTCTTGGAGTTGGAGTACTTGCAGTGCTATCAGGTCCCCCAGGGCCAACATCGCGAGTCCTGCCGGTAGCATTTCGGTGTGGTTGTGGGAGGAGACTGGCTGTGCAATTTATGTGTTTTCAGGCTGTATGGCCTCCACCTGTGGTGATTAATTCCACCTGTGCAAACTGCTCTCCCCTTTGGCCGAGCACGTCCCGCGCACAACGCTGCAATTCGGGGAATGGCATCTTGCTATTGCAATCATGTATTTGTACCCGATGGCCGTGTAAGATTGGTTGATATGTTCATTCTGCTGTGGTCCCATTGTTTCACATACTATCTGTGCAGTCGCGAACAGACTTGTGAAGGGTCAGTGGAACGTAGTACTCGAGTAACGGTGGGCCCTCATGCATCACTGTACCGAGTTGCAACGACGGGCGGGGCGTCCCATTTGTGGGTGAAGGCAGTTGCCATTTTCACACACAGCCGCACTCGATGGAATAATTAGTGATTTCAAACGGCCACAGATGCCTCTTCGACGTGATGTTGCAAATGAGGAATTCGAAGGGCGGCGCTTTCGGTTTTCAGCTAGCGGCGAGGAAATGCCCACAGGTCTGACTGCAAATATAACGTACTATTGTTCAATGTCCTTGAGACAGGGGCCATGGCGAGGATGCAATGATTGATATGAATAGTTTGGGATGCGCAATAGCGACGTGGGCGATGAGGCCGGACGTTCCCAAATACATGTTACTTCACTACACTGGAATTACGGGCTGGGGCACTGTGGATTTTGCAGGCTGCATAACGCACAGACTCAATGGATATTTCTAATGTTATGTGAGTAAATATTCAGGCGTTTTAATCCCGGGATGAGGGAATGATGAATGGATGCATGGGCAGGTGATTTGATACAGAGTTTGCCATGTACAGGGCTTCTTGGGATCTATCCGCCTCCCCTACGCTATGTGATGCAGGGCTGCCATAGTGGGACCATCGTCTATCTGGCCTTGTTGAGCCCTCCCTGTCTCGACGCGCCCTCAGACACTTGTGTCCATGCACGTTAACATTCCCATCTGATGGATTCTGTTTTGACAGACGCATGCACAGGTACACTCGTTTGTGATGGTGTTTACACCTCGATATAGATAGTTATGAGTCGCAAGTGGTTTTGGGGTGGTGATGATCCTTTGGAGTGGGCTAGCATGCATATGGCTGTGGATTTAGTGTGATCATTGAAGTGAGTTGTTCGAATGTAGTTCTGATGGCCATTCTGTTCTTTTTCTTTTCTTTTGGTTGACAGGTATCTCCTCCCCTTTTGCCACTGCCATCTGTATGCCACTCCTGCAGATGGGTTTTACTCCCGACACCTGCTGCTTCGTGTTAATCAGTGGAGCAGCATTACGATCTTATGGGACGATCGCCAATGGCCCACATGCCCTTACGCAGTACTGGTGGCTCGGAGCAACATTTCGGCCTTTCAGCTGGACTAGTGCCTCCCCATTGGGACGGCCCTGCGGTTCTGTGCGCTTCCATGTTGCCTTTTCGTACGTGAATGTGGCTCTGTGTACCATGAGGGAACAGGGCGTCACACAAGTAGTGGCTGGTCATTTCTTGCGGATGCAGCCCACAATGGTGAAAAGTGTTTTGGAGTTCATGGCCTGATGGCTGTATGGGCTTGGTGATTTTGATGTGCATTAAATTTCTATTCTGATTTGGCCCGTGTAGCGTTCTTCTTTGCAAGTGATGTGGCATATGCCTATTTGGGGGGCGATGTATTGTGAGGAGATCTGCATTGGGTTCCAGCTTCGGAGTTTAGTTGCGTGGTACTGTACTGGGCGCGTTTGCCTACGAAGCCCGTGAGGTCAGGGATGGGGGCTGCCAATAAGACAGTTTGAATGTTGTCATGCTCAGGGGCGGGGGATTGGGTTTTGTGTAACAGATGCCGGTCAGCCAGGTGGACTGGTGGAATGATGTGATTCTCGGAATATTGCTGGTCACAGGTGCCTGTGTTTGCGTGCGTTTCTTGGTGGGGGACTGTGGTCATGTCCATTGGGATGGCTTCTGTATTCGTGCCATCTGTGCCCTGCAGCTCCCATTGGCCCCTGTTGTGTTTCTTTTGTTCGTTGGCATGCATGGGTGACTTGTACATTTCAATGGTTGCATTGTGACTTCATTGCACCTACGGGGAGTTGTACTTTGTGGCCAGGGAGCGGTGTACAGGCACTCAGTGGGGCCGTTTACGGTTGATTCGCGATGCCGTACTTCTCACCATGGCGGAATGGTACATTCCGCCATGCTTGATGGCGTTAGGTACATGTCCGCTAGGGTCGGAATTGGCGTACCCTTGCGCCATGGTGGTGTTTGCGGTTTGGCATGGCGCGCGCGCGCGTGCTTGGTGCAGTTAGCGTTGGCGTTCACTACGGTGTCGCTAATGGCTTCGTACTTTGCGGTGATGGGTCATAGTCGCACCGAGCGCTATTCGATGGCGGTATTGCATTTCCGCCATCGTTTTCCGAATTCCGCAAGGGTCGTAATGAGGGCCTATGACTGTAGACCACATAAACGGCACTTGTCATTCCCTGATTTATCTCCATATGTTTGTAGAGTATTTTTTGAATGGAGAACATTCAGTCAAAATCTTAGGAATTGATCCCTCTGATTCTTGTTAGGAAATCTTCTCAGATATTGAGGGGTGATATTTGGAAGTGCAAAGACACTTAAGGAAAGCATATGTAGAGTGGAATTTGAACTTCGTTGTTCCGTTTCGTGCCAATCGTCTGCCTACAGGATCTTTTTAACGTACACAGGGTTTTTACAGAGGGTGTCAATCGAACTGCCTAGATTCCGTAGGATAGCTTCACAGTAATTCCAATCACAAGGTCAGCACCCAGTCATTCATACCTAATTCTTCTGCCTTAATCACATTAAACTGAAGGAGACAGTTAGTCAGGTTCACCATCCTGAAGAGCAGCAGAGCATTCCATGCTACTCTCACATATAGTGATAGTAGGCCTACCTCGTGTCAGATGATTGCCAGTGATATTGATTTTGGAAGATGCAGAACTCTTTTCCAGAACGACCCTTCGAGGTAGTCCCATATCTCCCATCGGAGACAGCCTCTGCCCCATAGGTAAGGACTGGTATCACTTTTTGGTTGTAATAGTTTATGACTGGTAGGAGGGAAAATATGCCGAATATGCGTTCAATCATGATCCCTTCCGTTGTTAAAGGTTTTACCTTTATCTTTAGGCAGTATATCCATGATGTTTCACCTCTATTTACGTTTATTGTTGTCACGAGATATTTTATCTCTTTAGTCGGACGCAAACACATTCCATTTAGTAACCAGCTTAACTCTTTTTCGTTTCACCCATTTGGTTTCCAAATACCAATCTTTCTGATTTGGACGTGTTTATCTTAAGGGAGTTTTGGACTGCGGAAGAGGACCAAGCAAAAGTTGGCACATGCCTCCGGGCTGCACAACATTTGAGAGGCCGTCAGGACCCGAGGCGCACGTCTGGCTTACATTTTTTAATTAGCATTAGAATTTCGCCTCTATCCATCTCGATTTCCCATTTCCTTCTTGGGAATTCCGGCGTTTGTCTGTTCACAGAATCCGTTGCTTCCAACAAGCTTACGAAATGGCTCACCCAAATATCTTCTGTGATAGGGTTTAGTTGGTATGGGCATGGGGAAGCCCCTGTTCTCATTCAAAAGCAGCCCCAGAGTCTTATTGTTATTGTTGCTGAGCGCCAGTAGCATCATTTCTGCGCCTTTTTGGAGGATCAAGGTTTTTGGAGATTTGATCCATTTCCTATATTTGTGCCTCCTTTTCCTTAGTAGTTCCTCTTTGTTTATATTTGGTAGGCTATGTAACCCTCGTAGATACTTTCTGAGGAGTTTTTTCTGAGCTACCACTTCCTTGTCGTAGAAGTGTGTTGGTTTGTGCACTGGTCTCAGGTCTTTATGTCGGCTTTCTCTAAAAGCTGTCAGAACGTTTTCGTTTGCGACTCCTTTCCCCGTCCTGAACTTGCCATGCTAATAGAGAACCTGTTAGCTGGGGGCTACCTTTGGGTAATAGACAAAGTCAGTTTCTCCCTCCTACTACTTCGAGCATTTCTTTTCAGGTGGCTGTGTTTTATTTTACCATTCTGGTGCATGTCAAGATTATTGGGTCATGATCACTGTAGACCGTAGGGGAAACTGTCAGAGTAATTATGTTTGGAAGCAGGTTTCCAGAGACAAAAACCTAATCTTAAGTGGCTTCTTCTTTTCAGTTATGCCATGTGGCGGCTCCTGGGATGTCCTCCTTCGTGTTTTCATTCAGCATGTGTAGACCTCTGCTCCATCTCTTCCAGTCACTGTCAGCCCCTGCGTCTCTTGGGACCCATCTCGGCATCTCTATGCCAGGAGAACATCGATCCCAAGGACAGGCAGTCTATGTTCAGGTCCCCACACATTATCAGATGAAGGTCCATTTGGGTGGTGTACAGTTTATCAATCCATTCTGTCACTAGATCTGTAAAGTTGGCTCCCTATTCTACATGCAGGTTCCAGTATAAGTTAAACAGGATCAAAAGGCCCCTATTCCTGTCACTGCACTCCTCTAAGTGCATGATCAGAATCTGTATATGAGGGTTTGGATTAATTGAAGTACACTTATATTAAGGCTGTTTCTTATGAAGTGTATTTAAATTTTAAATGAGGTTCATGTAATAAGAAAAACCGATTCGATTTAGATTCGTTTTAGATAGGTGTTTTTTACTATATTTGTAACTGTTAATTGTAGCATGTTTATTTTATATCTTGTACGATGAACTCTTTAATGTGGAAATTGTATATACTAACCCCTTGTGGTTGAATGTATATTAACTAAAAAATAAATAAATAAGTATATGAGGATTTGGATTGATTGAAGTACACTTATATTTAGGCTGTTTCTTATTAGTATTAAAAGCACGGGCGACTCTCTACTGAACCTGCCCCTTTTGGCTTGATTTAGGTGCAATGTGAAGCCGTCCAGAAGCAGAGCCTCAGAAAGCCAAGATTCCTGGTTGCAAATTATGTCCAGTTTTGCTACGACCGGGTCAATACTCTGAAAAAGAGGGGCGTGGCCTTGAGTATTCCAGGACCCGATTTCCAGGATTCTTGGTCCATTCATTTTCTGGCTCTACTGATTGCCACTTGGCATCAGAGCCCTGGCTAAACAGCTTCAGGACAGTTCCTCATGGCAGGGGCGGTTTACCTTTTACACTTGAATTACCACCCTCTTAACTTGTCTTCAACAGTTGCCCTGTGTATGATGATCTTTAGCTGGTTCTTGTTGCTCAGTCCCCCGCTTTGAGTTTGTGGGAGTTATGGGCCTGGCTGCAGTTTCAGGTTGGATTCCTTAAAGTTTTCAACGCAGGATCCAGCCCTTTTTGGTTCTGATTTTGAGTGGACATCTGCCATCTTCGCGATCGACTTCTTTCCTGTGCTCTCGTTTCTCCTTAGATCAAATCCCAGAGTGCGAAGCTCATCATTTGCCTCCAAAAGCAATGAGGTCAGGGACGCTGAGCCCATATGCAGGACTACTCGATCGTTTTATCTTTTATCAATAAAGTCTAAGATCTTAATGTCATCAGTACTGATCACTCTTAATTTGGGTATGTGATGTAACATGCTCATGATGTTTGAGCGGTTTAGGATCAGGCCATCGTCTGCTTTTAGTATTCTTTGAAGAGTGACTATAAATCTTGGATTGAACTTATTTTCGAGACAGTGACCCCCTCCTGTTGTCACTCTGAGAGCGTTCACCTTCCCACTAGGCTTCCTTTCCTGCGGATCCTTCCTTTCTTGCACTGGGAGGCGATCTGTTTTTGACTTTTGAAGTGGTTTGTTTATAATTATGTCTGATTTAGAGGGGCAGGTTTCCTGTTCATTCTCTCTTCTTATTTTGGCTCTTCTGTCTGCCAGAGTGAGAAACAGGGGAAAAGAACCAATTTCTTGGGTCTGGATGCAAATCGGTCAAGAGGCTATTTCTTCGTTTAATTCCAAAGCCGGAGTAGTCTCCTCCACTAATTGGCTGAAATTCTTGTCTTCGTATGCAGACAGTTCCAGCAAGGAGTCCTCAACCTCCTTTGTTTCCAGGAGATCTTCAGAGGATCTTGGGCTTTAAATGTTTTGTGCCACTGAGCTCCAACATCGGTACTTTGTGAAGTACCTGTCTTTACCCTTGCATTTCCAGTTCTTGTCGGGGAGACTGGGGACACATTCTTGAGGTTTCTCAAAGAACTTCACGACCCACAGGGTTTCATTAACTTTGGTTTCCTCATGTTTTTTTTGTTTTCTTCGCTTGCTCCCCTTTCTTTAATAAGGTTGTCTCTTCTCCATTATTTATTGGTTGCTCAAAAATGGAGAAAAGGATTCTCCTGGCAGGATGTGTTTTGAGTGGGTCGGGCAGATCTACTGTAAGAACCCCTCGGCCACTGAGATTTTTGCGGGTTCACCCCAGGGCTGTCCCACCATGGTACCTGCTCCTGTAGTAACGAGTGTACCCTGTGGAGCTGTGGGAGCCGATTCTTGTGCACGATCCTGTGTCTTTTCCCTTGGGTCTGCTAGCCGAGGCACCCCTAAGGTCTTTCCAACCAAGGAGTAAGAGCTGGTTGGAAACTAGTGTGCACTAGGACCCCAACTGGCCCATAAAGCTGGGGGTTGCCCAATAGCACTTTAAGATGAGTTGCAGCACCCGTGAGATGGATGGGGATGCAGATGAATACTCTAGCATCGAATCAATAATGACAACTCAATAGTTTGGCAAAGGGAGTCCGTTTAATGACGAGCACAAAAAACGGGGAGTTCATGAACATCAGCAATCGCTCGATCTTCCTTCTCGCTTCAACAACTCCAACAAACTTCATAAAAAACACATCTTTTATACTAAAAACTCATCATCACTGACGTGTAATGTTTAAAATGTTGCATGCAATTCTATTGGTTATAGGAAGGTAACTTTAATATAGGTACTATATCTGTATATGGTAACGGAGTGAGGGGATAGGATAAACAGTGTCAGGTGGGGCATCTCAGCCCTTCCTTCAAAATGGCTAATGTAGACGTCACTAAAAGTATGACGTCTCATTGGCTCTACTAACTATAGGACCCTAGATTACTTGGTCCACTATGATTTGGTTGGCAACAACCCCACTCATACTTTTCCACCAGCCTAGCAGCGTGCAGAATAGCCGGCCAGGTGCAGGGAGTTCATCGGCTCACCCAGCCTCCCTCCAATTATTGCAACAATCAATCATCACTTCAGTGGTCATGTGTCAATTATGTTTTTGTATTTTGGCCGCAAGACTGCTTCTCGGTCTGGAAAAGATAAGGTGTCTGGGCATGGCACCAAACCATGCAGAGGTGTAAAAGCTTCATCCCTTCTGCTCGCTCGGTCACATGATTCCGACATTGTGAAATCATCTTATTCTCCATGTAATTCGTGTATTTGATTTCATTTTGTCAGCCATCTGCCTTCTGTGGCTTATCTTGACCTTTCAGAATATGATACTCTGTTCTTCACTTTATTAATTGTATCTACTATTGGGCTATTTCAGCTGGTATGACCTTGGCTTCTTGGCATGACTTGCCTTTGTCTGAGTTTTCATTCTGTCCTTAATTCTCGATTTTCCTTTTGCAAAGCTCTCCTCTTGAGACCTTAAGTAACCTTTGGTCGGTTATGCTCTTGTGCATAGTGGAAGTATACTTATACAAAGTGCCCCTTTTGAGGTAGATATGTATATAAGTGGCGCATGCCACATTCTATTTTACTACTAAGCATAAGCAAGCCTCACAATTCTTTGCTTCTTGCGGTTCCATGCATATGTACACGTGTAAACTAACTGAATATATTCATCGTGCTCATGGCATAAGCTCCTAACATTTGACATTGTTATTTCACCTTTAGGTTCAATATGTCCCTTATCCATGGTGTTTTGTCTCTTTTCATCATTCGCAGGTCGTCATATCTTCTATATGTGAGTCAGTCCGGGTTCGTGTGACATCACCATTCGTCTTCCTTCAGTATCTTTTTAGCTTCTTTAGGGACTGTGCTCTGACATTCTTCATTTTGTTTCATTTGTCGATATGGCTTTCTCAATGGGTACCTTACTGTCCAGGTTTTCTTAGGTGTTGGTACTTCAATAGGTGCTGTCAGTCTGATAGATACTGGACAGAGCCCCACTGCGGCTCTCTGCTAGTTTATTTGCTCATCATACGCCACATATTTCGGCGTGAACGTTCCTAGTACTTCAAAATGAATGGTTGGAGTGCGGGTCGTGCTTGGGACTTCCTCTACACTGCCCCCTATGGGCCATTTATCAACCCCTTTCACTTCTTCCTTTCTGGGACCATTGTTCTTTCATCTTCTGGGTCCACACATGAAGGTCTGAAGAAATGTCTCTTTGGAGTCTATATTTGTATCACTCCCTTCAGGCTTCCTGCTGTTCTCACGTGTTCATCTTAATTCCATGTCATTAGTTGACATTGGCCCTCATTACGACCCTTGCGGAATTCGGAAAACGATGGCGGAAATGCAATACCGCCATCGAATAGCGCTCGGTGCGACTATGACCCGTCACCGCAAAGTACGAAGCCATTAGCGACACCGTAGTGAACGCCAACGCTAACTGCACCAAGCACGCGCGCGCGCGCCATGCCAAACCGCAAACACCACCATGGCGCAAGGGTACGCCAATTCCGACCCTAGCGGACATGTACCTAACGCCATCAAGCATGGCGGAATGTACCATTCCGCCATGGTGAGAAGTACGGCATCGCGAATCAACCGTAAACGGCCCCACTGAGTGCCTGTACACCTCTCCCTGGCCACAAAGTACAACTCCCCGTAGGTGCAATGAAGTCACAATGCAACCATTGAAATGTACAAGTCACCCATGCATGCCAACGAACAAAAGAAACACAACAGGGGCCAATGGGAGCTGCATGGCACAGATGGCACGAATACAGAAGCCATCCCAATGGACATGACCACAGTCCCCCACCAAGAAACGCACGCAAACACAGGCACCTGTGACCAGCAATATTCCGAGAATCACATCATTCCACCAGTCCACCTGGCTGACCGGCATCTGTTACACAAAACCCAATCCCCCGCCCCTGAGCATGACAACATTCAAACTGTCATATTGGCAGCCCCCATCCCTGACCTCACGGGCTTCGTAGGCAAACGCGCACAGTACAGTACCACGCAACTAAACTCCGAAGCTGGAACCCAATGCAGATCTCCTCACAATACATCGCCCCCCAAATAGGCATATGCCACATCACTTGCAAAGAAGAACGCTACACGGGCCAAATCAGAATAGAAATTTAATGCACATCAAAATCACCAAGCCCATACAGCCATCAGGCCATGAACTCCAAAACACTTTTCACCATTGTGGGCTGCATCCGCAAGAAATGACCAGCCACTACTTGTGTGACGCCCTGTTCCCTCATGGTACACAGAGCCACATTCACGTACGAAAAGGCAACATGGAAGCGCACAGAACCGCAGGGCCGTCCCAATGGGGAGGCACTAGTCCAGCTGAAAGGCCGAAATGTTGCTCCGAGCCACCAGTACTGCGTAAGGGCATGTGGGCCATTGGCGATCGTCCCATAAGATCGTAATGCTGCTCCACTGATTAACACGAAGCAGCAGGTGTCGGGAGTAAAACCCATCTGCAGGAGTGGCATACAGATGGCAGTGGCAAAAGGGGAGGAGATACCTGTCAACCAAAAGAAAAGAAAAAGAACAGAATGGCCATCAGAACTACATTCGAACAACTCACTTCAATGATCACACTAAATCCACAGCCATATGCATGCTAGCCCACTCCAAAGGATCATCACCACCCCAAAACCACTTGCGACTCATAACCATCTATATCGAGGTGCAAACACCATCACAAACGAGTGTACCTGTGCATGCGTCTGTCAAAACAGAATCCATCAGATGGGAATGTTAACGTGCATGGACACAAGTGTCTGAGGGCGCGTCGAGACAGGGAGGGCTCAACAAGGCCAGATAGACGATGGTCCCACTATGGCAGCCCTGCATCACATAGCGTAGGGGAGGCGGATAGATCCCAAGAAGCCCTGTACATGGCAAACTCTGTATCAAATCACCTGCCCATGCATCCATTCATCATTCCCTCATCCCGGGATTAAAACGCCTGAATATTTACTCACATAACATTAGAAATATCCATTGAGTCTGTGCGTTATGCAGCCTGCAAAATCCACAGTGCCCCAGCCCGTAATTCCAGTGTAGTGAAGTAACATGTATTTGGGAACGTCCGGCCTCATCGCCCACGTCGCTATTGCGCATCCCAAACTATTCATATCAATCATTGCATCCTCGCCATGGCCCCTGTCTCAAGGACATTGAACAATAGTACGTTATATTTGCAGTCAGACCTGTGGGCATTTCCTCGCCGCCAGCTGAAAACCGAAAGCGCCGCCCTTCGAATTCCTCATTTGCAACATCACGTCGAAGAGGCATCTGTGGCCGTTTGAAATCACTAATTATTCCATCGAGTGCGGCTGTGTGTGAAAATGGCAACTGCCTTCACCCACAAATGGGACGCCCCGCCCGTCGTTGCAACTCGGTACAGTGATGCATGAGGGCCCACCGTTACTCGAGTACTACGTTCCACTGACCCTTCACAAGTCTGTTCGCGACTGCACAGATAGTATGTGAAACAATGGGACCACAGCAGAATGAACATATCAACCAATCTTACACGGCCATCGGGTACAAATACATGATTGCAATAGCAAGATGCCATTCCCCGAATTGCAGCGTTGTGCGCGGGACGTGCTCGGCCAAAGGGGAGAGCAGTTTGCACAGGTGGAATTAATCACCACAGGTGGAGGCCATACAGCCTGAAAACACATAAATTGCACAGCCAGTCTCCTCCCACAACCACACCGAAATGCTACCGGCAGGACTCGCGATGTTGGCCCTGGGGGACCTGATAGCACTGCAAGTACTCCAACTCCAAGAAGAAGACGAACACCAACTACAACCGGCCGCACGGAGGAGACGCAGGAGGAGGAGGAGGCCAAGGCAGGGCCAGCAAGGGCCGCCAGCACAGCCACTACCACCACGCAGGCAGCCCGCAATCCCACGCCTCCGAGCACATCCGTTCAACCTCACTGATGAGCAGATCCACACCCTCTACCGTCTGGACCGGGACACCATAGCCGCCATTGTGGACATGACACAGGCTGACCTTGTCAGCATGATAGATAGCCCAACCGCCATCCCACCCCTACTGAAGGTGGTGTCTGTACTCCACTTCCTGGCCACAGGCACCTACCAGCACACAGTCGGACAGTTGCATGGCATTTCTCAGCCACTGTTCTCACGGACACTATTGCAAGTGCTCGATGCCCTCCTGCAGCACGCAGACGACTACATCTCTCTACCACGCTCGGAGCAGGAAATTACCAACACAAAAGTGGGATTCCATGCACTTGCCGGCATAACGGGTTGCATTGGTGCCATCGACTGCACCCATGTGGAATTGGTCGTCCCACATGCCATGGAGGCCCAGTACCGCAACCGAAAACAATTTCATTCTCTGAATGTACAAATGGTGTGTGACTCCAACAGGATCATTACACATTGTTGTGCCCGATTCCCTGGATCAACCCATGATTCTATGGTCTTGAGGAACTCTACAATACCACGCTACATGGAGCGACACTAAGGGAACAGATCCTGGCTACTCGGTGAGTCTCATTACATGCATGATAATGTGGGGTATGTGATTCGGCAATGACCTGGCAGGAAGGGGGGGGGTGTGCGTACGTAGCAATGGCATTCCACATCATACGTTTCTCGTCCACATACAGGTGATGCTGGATATCCACTGAAGAGATGGCTCCTCACACCAGTCCGGAACCCACGGGACCAGCATGAGGAGGACTACAACCATGCCCACTCACGTACCCGTGTAGTCATTGAACAGGCATTCGGCCTACTGAAGGGTCGTTTCCGCTGCCTCAGCAGGTCTGGCGGGGCACTCCTGTACCGCCATGAGAAGGTTGCAAAGATGGTGATGGCATGTGTCATGCTCCACAACATGTGCGTACGTAGAAATGTGCCCATGCCCCCTGACGCAGAACTGCAAGCACCTGATGATGGTCATGATGAGGGTGGGGATGTGGCAGCACCTCATGGAGTCTGCGAGGCACCGGAGGGCCGTGACATTCGTCAGCATCTCATTGATGTATGCTTCTAGCACTCACGCCTGGTGGCTGATACATGGACACGGGACTCGTGGCACTGTGTGTGTCTGGGACATGCACAATATGGACTGTACGCCTATGATGGCCTAGTACACAAAGATCAATGTCCACACATCTCATTGGTTGATCGTGCACTGTTTATGGCATATGTGATATCATGTTGTACACCCTATCGACCCGCCACCCAAGTGAGCCCAACACACCCCCTCCACCCTCCTACCTCCCCCCCGAACACCAGTGTCCAAAGATGCTCATTGTCAGTGGGCAGTCGCTATTGCAAGCCCCCTCTGCGGGTATCAGGGGCACCCCTGCCTGTGGAGCGCAGGTTCCTCCCAGATCTACGTTGGGGGCTGCCCTGGATGGAACTTGCAACGGATGATGTCTCTGCCTGCTCACGTCCATGCATGTCCCTAAGGGTTTGCGAGAGCTCAGTGAGCACACGGCGCACTGCGGCAAGTTCGGCACATACGTCCTTGGACGTCGCATGCAGTTCCCCCCTCAGGCTCTCGGTGCATCTCTCCATTTGGACTCCCAGGCTCTCGGTGCTACTCTCCATTTGTGCCCTTAGTGTCTCTGTACCTCTCTCCATTTCTGCCCTAAGTGTCTCAGTTGATGTTTCTATGTCTGCCTTAGTGCCCCCACATTCATCGGCATGGTCCTTGAGGAGCGTGGCCAGTTGCTGCTGTTGCACGATTAACTGGTCGAGGGACTGTTGCCTCTGCTGGGCCATGGCCATTTGCGGGGGTGTCACAGAGGGGCTGTTGTCCTCATGTTGCCTTGCCACAGGGCTTGTGGGGGATGGCCAGTCGTCGTCTTGTGGGTGCCCCTGCGTGGTATCCTCATGTTGTACGGGATGGGACAGACAGGGGGATTGGGACAGGTCATGGATGGATCTGACTTCGACATCCCCGTCTTCTGTGTCGGAGCATGCTGCCATCAATGGGGTGTCACCTATGGTGCTGCTGCCACCAGAGGCAGTGCCTTCTGTGGCATCCGTTGGGGGGACCTGTGGTGGTGGTGTTGTGGGCATGCTGGCTGCTGGGGTGCCTGTTGATGTTCCCTCCTCTGTGCTGCCACCTGATTTGTGCTGCTGCCGTGTCTTGATGCGTGCAGCTGAGGTGGAGGGTCTTTGGCCGTTGGTCTTGGCCCTCTTTGCAGGTGTGCTGGTAGGGGTGTCCTGAAGCTCGTCGTTTGGATCGGACCCTGTGGTGGAGTAAAGGAGGGCGAGGGTTATTGATGGGTCTGTGGGAATTGGAATGGCATTGTATCACATGCATTGGGGTGGTACCTGAGGGTGATTTGGGTCGGGGCCTTGGAGGTGCTTTCATTTGTGTGTGGAGTGAGGGTGCAGTTGTTTGGCAGCCTGCAGTTAGGGTGTGCCTGCTGCACGTGTAGTGCGTGTTTTAGGGGTTTTTAATTATTTATGTATTTATTGTGGGTTTTAACGTGCGCTATCAGGCCGATGTGTGTGGACGTTCTCCTGGACATGTGTTTCTGTTGCACTATGTGGACGCATGGTACTTCACATGGATGGACTTTGTGGATTTGGCATTGTTTTATTTGGCCCACCTACCTGAATCTTCGGATGTCTGCACTCCTTTCTCCATCCCTCCGACTCCCTCTATGCTCTCCATTCCGATGGTGGAGGCACAGATTTCTTCCCAGGGGGTCAACTTGATGGGTGATTCAGGACCTCCCCCGGTGGCTGTGGCAATGTTGCGGTTGGCAGAGAGTATGCTGCGGACGCGTATCCGCAGGTCGTCCCATCGCTTGCGGCATTGCTGTGGGGTGCGGGGTGCGGTCCCCACCGCACTTACCTGCTGTGCCACCAGAGCCCATATGGCCTTCTTGTTTGCAAGTGCCGTCCTGGTCATTTGCGTGCAGAAGACGACGGCAGCATTCTCCTGGAGGGTCTCTGTTAGCACGGTGAGTTCCTCACGGGAGAAGTGGACCTGCCGCTTGCGGTCGCACGCTTTCTTCGCTACTTTTCCCATTTTTCTTGGTTTCGCTAGGGTGGATGACGGGTTGGGGTGTGTTTCAGGGTAGTGATTTTAGTGGTTGTGTGGTTTTAGTGGTTTTATAGGTGTACGGCGGGATGTTTCCCGTTCCGGGCCCATGTTTTAACTTCCGTTTCCGTATATTTCCGGTCACCGTACTTTCCGGTAGGCGCACACTGCGGTGTCCGCTGTGATGGGTGGCGGTATTGCACCTAGGGCGCCGTACGGCGGCGGTGTGGGCCGTTTTGGGGTCATTTCCGCCATCGCGGACTTTGCACTTCCGCCATGCCGTGGTGCTCGTGCCCGATGGGTCGGAATGGGCCGCACTTTGCTCCTTCGTGCAATGGCGGAAACGCTATTTACGCTGTGGCGGTCCGGTCAGTCACTTTCCGCCAGGGTCGTAATGAGGGCCATTGTCCATTTGGGCTACAATAGATCCATCTTCTCACATAGTTTCGGTGTTTCCTTGGATACCGAAACTTTGTTCCTTCTGGTGCATGAATGCTAGTTTTCGCAAAGTCTCTTTTTTTCTTCATCAGTCAGGTCGTGGGTTTCCATCCTGGTTCGACATCAATCATGATCTTCATCCCTATGGCCTTTTTTGCAGTTTTCTGGCACTGAGAGATTATTATCTTGATAACACAGAATCCGAGATGGATCATCACTAGCAGGGCTCCTAGGAATTTTAATATATCTGCCATCCATTGTGCAACCCATGAGAATAGTGATACAAACCAACTGTCATTGTCCACTTCGTCAGTTTCATCAATCATTTGATTCTGTAGTTTTGTCAGCATACCTATGGCCTCTGTTAAAGTTTCATTTTCTTCGTCTTAAGATGGTATAAAAATGTGCAACATGATTCTCCAATTTTTGCACAAACCCCTCCATCTATAGCTGTGATTATGTCAAGGACATATCTGTTCTGTAGAGTCATTAGTGGAATTGCCCTCAGTTCTTCCCTGATTGCATTAAATCCTTTTATGGTCGTGTTGATGGTCTGCAGTAACTCCCACCTGGTAATCTGCAACCATTTAGTATTTGCTCCAACTTGAACTTGTGGCATAAAAATTGTCGTGAACACTGATGAGGTTAGGATGAACGGTCTATGTTCATATGGGATTGCATGAAAAGCTTCTTCTGATTTAGCCGAAAAGTAATTGTCTCTCTTTATTCTATTCATCAGTTCCACAGATCTCCTCTTCCTCAGGTGAGCATCTGCTTTTGGGAAGCTGTCAATATTCAGATCACTTTTTGGAATCACCAATGCTGGAACATGGACATTCATTATGGTGTATATATCTCCCCAGTTTCTCGGCAGTCTGATATATGCTTTGGATCCACATGCCCAATAATGATCCATGATCACTGCGGTACCATGTACCATTCCCGGGGTGTCACAAACTAGTCCACAGTTTTGATTCTCCCCGATTTTCCTTGTGCTATTATTCCTGAAGCAGAATTTAGGATTCTCCAATGGCACTATCTGTAAGGGTCCTCCTCTGTCTTCGACCCATGTCAGCAGTTTTGCAAGTCTCGGCCACAATGGCTTGCATATCTTCTGCGCATTTTCAATTGCTTCTTTGCAGGATCCAATCACCATCAATGCTCTCAAATCACTACTAATTTTTCCCGTTCGTCTGGTGAAAGCACTGTTCTCCAAATTTGAATTTGGCCTCTGTGCTTCCACTGCCTGGCTTCCTCTGGAGTTTTACCTTGGATGTTTAGTTTTTGATTTGCCTCTCTTCTGATCTCTGCTCCTTTAACTCCAGGCTTCTCGTATCTGATCACAATATGTTTTGTTATTCCATTGTTTCTTGTCTTTATGTCCTGAACACAATCGTCTTCATTTGGATCAGTTGCTTCAGTTGCCCATTTCAGTGAGGCATTATTTCCCATGAAATGGCCTCTGGTCTTGCACATTGATACGTGTGATAGATAGTGTGCAGTCTGCACATCTATTTCAACAGCTACACAGATCTTTGATTTCCTGATGCTGTAAGGTAGGAGTGCACAGACAAAGCATTCCTCCTCTGAATTTCGTCTTCCAACTTCTTTCATTTGTTGGTACCATATGTTATTTCCCAAGTGTGCTGTGCTGTCCAGGAAGTCATTTAGTTCGGTGTCATCTCCTTGTATGCTTCTCTTTATTCTCAAGGTTTTCATGTAGTTTGTTATCATCACATCCTTAATAGCATCCACGTAACTTCTTCTCACTGGAGGATTCTCAGGTACCTCAATCCATGGTGCAGGCCTCTGTATATATACCAGTGGAGTAGGCGAAAGTCTGGCAATTCTTTCCTTCTCCTCTTGCATTTTTTTTCTTTTGGATATTAATGTCCTTATCCATTCTGCCATTGGTCCAGTATATGGTTGTAGGGTAGAACTTGTAGTTGTCCCCTTGGATCATGTGTGATTATTGATGCTGTCTCTGTTGGTTTATTCTCCAACTCCTTCTGTCTCTTTAAAAGTTCAGCTTTCTCCATTTGTCTTTTCACTTCACTTGTAGTAGAACTTCTCATAGTAGGCAGTCTATCCTTCTCCCATGCGTTGGATTGTGGTTCTGCAGTTATTGACACTAGACCTGGTGTATGTGCTCTCATCATTTGTATGTGTGTGGTTGTCAGTAACCTTTTTTCATTCTTACTCTGCCGACCCTGTCTCCGGCTTTTCAACTCGCTTGTCACTGCATGTGTGTCATGGCTAATCACATCCATTTCAAGTTCACTCACTCCTTTGTCAGACCTTCTAGGAAAGGAACTGGAATCACTATAAAGGGTCTGCGTGCTTTTGTGGGTGTCATGCGTACATCATTAGGTGGGTGCACTGGAATCGGAACACTTTTTTCACCTATGAAAAATGCAGTTCGAATCGTCAGTGACAATAAAACAACGATGAATACAATGCATAAATACATTATGCCTCTGTAGGTTAGGCGGCAACACTTAGTTCTGGAACAATAAGTATGTCTCTCCTCCTTCTGATCCTTCTGATGATGATTAGAAAGTTCAACCTGCATCTCAATACCATACAGGAGCATGCTCACCTGTGTAGAATTCCTTGGGTCTCTGATGAAAGTGAGGACGTCAACACCGGCGGGCTTCCCCACAAGTTCAGGAAAATCCTCAATTAGGCGAAAGAAAACATTGCTCGCCAATCTGCTATCTTCTGGTGACAGGGACATTTGTCTAGTCCTTGCTGAATTCTGGAACTGCTCGGTACTCACTGTGAGCAGCTTCTGTAATTTCGATGAGCGTGAAGAGCAATTTGAATTATGATTCCATTCAGGATTACACTCAAACGTTCTGTGTTGCTGGATCTCGAAGAAATGTCAAGATCTGGGCAGTCTTCATTTAAGCAAAAGAATAGCACGCTGACAAGCCTATTCGCTTCTATTTCTGCTTGGGACATTTGCTTTTTCCTCTCTGTATTCCGGAAGCAGGAGGAACTGCTCAGCAATCACGGTGAGCAGCCTCCTTATTGTCTTTTCGTTTTCAGGGTCTTGAAGAAATTCAGTGATGCTAATGAGCCTTTCCACTAGTGACGGGTATGACCTCAAGACTAAGTCAAAATAGTTCAAATGGTCTTTAGTGATGTCGTTGCTGTGGGATACCATAAGTGAGTTCAAACAATGCTCCTGTTTGGAACGAGTCTGGATACTGTATTTTTTTCCAATTTGTGTGTCCTCGATCAAAATTTGGCATATCCTTTTCTTATCAAGGCTTCAGTGTGCCTCATTCCAAAGTTCAAAGTTAATAACCTGTGTTGTGGCTCATGCATGCGATTCTCTTCGTCACCCTGCAACTAGGATGCACAGAGTGTCCGTTTTTATGTCCTTATCCCCTTTTTTGAATAGAGGAAATGTCCAAAATTAAGCCACAACCTTGCACAAAAGTTTTTTGTCTTTGCTTTGCTGGTCATGCATCCTTCTTCCTCGTCATGGATCTCGCCTGCACGTGCTGCGGTTCTTCCCCATCGTCTATAGTCTCTACGCATTGTATTGCTGGCAGGGGGCCTTCTCCGATGTATGGCTTGATGTCACCCAGGAAGATCCAAGTTCTTCTTCCTTGTAGCTTGACTGCAGAGGGAGTGACGTCTTCCACTGTGAAGGGTCTGTTGAACCTTGGCTCGTCCCACTTCTTTCTCATATGATTCTTCACCAGGACCATGTCTCCAGAAAAGATTGGTGGTACACATAAACTCTGAATTGGGTTTGCAGTAGTATCTCATTCTGTGTTCTGTGCTCCCCTGCACCCTTTTTGTTGTCGCTGTAGCTGTCCTGAAATTATAGTAAGACAAGATGTCATGCAATTCAAGTAATTTTGCATTTCTGATCCTAAATTTCTCCTGTTGGCTGAGCATCACATCTAGCTCTATCTCGGGGTGTCAATGGAGTGCGCATCCTTCTGCCTGTTGCTATTTCGTGCAGCGTAAGATGATGGTCAGAAGTAGGCTGGTTTCTGAGTGCATACAGTGCCAATGGAAGGCAGTGTAGCCATCCCTTCCTTAGAGTAAGCTTCAACTTGGCTATCCTTTCCTTTAACAAGCCGTTGAGCTTCTCACATATTCCATTACCTTGCGGGTGATACGCCGACGAGAACTTGTGCTTTATACCAAGCAACAGGCTGATCTGCTCAAATATTGCTTCAACAAAGTGAGGACCATTATCTGACCTCATGACCTCACATACTTCCTACCTGAGAAATACCTCTATTACCAGAGATTTGGCCGCACAGGTAGAGTCTGGGTGTGTACATGGACCTGCTTCTATCCATCTAGAGAATGGACATACCACAACAATTAGATACCTGTACCCGTTACATACTTGAATCATATCGACATAATCGACATGCAAGTGCTGAAAAGGTCCATTGGGCCTTGGGATGGCTCCCCTAATTACTACTAGTGTACGCCCAGCCGTGAACTGTTGGCAGATTATACAGTTCACCATAAAAAATGCAACGTGTTCCACTAAGTTCGGTACAAACCAGTCTTCAGCGATTGTTGCTGTTAGATTCTCTTTTGACATGTGCGCTGGATAATGCAATTGTTCCAATGATAATTTTAACAGGGCTATAGGCATCACTGGTTTACCAGTGCTGTCTTGTCGCCACAAGCTTTTCCTCCTGTGGTGCTTCCCCTTGGAGTTCCATTAACTGGGTTTGCCCCATGTAACTATAACCCTCAGATTCATTTCGTGCAACAATAATTTTTTCATGTACATCAGTTATTTCCACATTCATTATGGTTTCGCCCTTGGATGAAATACGCTTGGCCTCCGTGTCTACTGCTTGATTTCCTCGTGCGATAAAATCTGTCCCCTTCGTGGGGGTGGTGCATTTCACGACCGCTATGCCCACTGGGAGCTGTAGTGCTTTAATGAGCCTATCCAATAAGGCTGTGTGCTGCACTGGCGTGCCGTCCGCTCGGAGGTAGCCCCTCCTTTTCCAGCATGCTAGGCCTGCGTGCACTGTCGACGTCACATAGGCGGAGTAGCTGTACACCATTACTTCCTGGTCTGCATGATTCTCGATGGCGAGTATCAACGCCAATAATTCTGCAGCCTGTGTTGAGTAATGAGATGGTAATCGTGTACTCAAAATTCTCCATTTACTGTGTGCTTCATCACAGCAGTGCCTGTATATCTTTGCCTATCGTTTTGATCGATTCTTGAGGAACCGCCAACAAAGACAATTTCTCCTTCTGCCAATGCATTTTCTTTTCACTCTGGGAATTTCATCATAGAATTCTTCATAGTTCGTGCAGTGATGTATTGGCTCTCTGTCAGTGACTGGCTCTGCTATAAACATAGCTGGGTTCACCATCTTACAGCAAATTATCTTAATCGATGGATTAGATATGATCACTTCATAAGCAGAAGCTCTCTGAGATGTCAGTGTGCCTTTTGGTTTCTCTAGAATGGCAAATAGTGCATGCTCGACGTACAACGTCATTGAGCATCCCATCACAATGCTTGTAGCCTTCTCTATGGCGAACTCTGCGGCAGCTAAACTTTGTTCGCAAGGGAAGTGACCTCTCATCAGTGGGTCCAAATTCTTACTGTAGTACGCCAGGGGCTTGTTCCCTAACGTGGTTCTCTGTGTGAGTACTGCCGTCATAACACTGCCTTTCTTGTGTGAAAACAGGTAGAATTCCTCTGCATAATTGTGAATCCCTAAAACTGGTGCCGTGCAAATGGCTTTCTTGAGTTCAATAAACCCTCTTCCATGGTCTCAGACCATTCAATTTTTTCTTTCGTCACCTGTGCCTTCTTTAGGGCCTGTAACAAGGGCTTGCTGTATGAGCTGTAGTCAAAGACCCATGCCCTGATATAATTGCAAAGTCCTAGAAAACTCTGTATCTGTTTTATCGTGTGTGGCTTGGCTGTGTTCAATATGGCCTCAGCCCTTACAGGGGTAACCCTTTTCCCCTCATGCGAGATCAGCTGGTCTATGTACAGCACTTCTTGCTGACAATATTGCAACTTTTCTTTGTCAACTTTATATCCTTTCTCAGCCAATATAGTCAATAGCTGAACAGAATTGTGTCTGCACCTCTCCTCTGTCGTGCTGCAAATTAAGATGTCATCCACATATTGCAAGACAACACTTTCTAATGAAACATTGCTTAAGTCCATCTGCAGGACTCTGTTAAAAATCGAAGGAGGTTCACAGTACCCCTAGGGTAACCTCGTGCTTTTCAGATGCATCTGTCTGAAAGTAAATGAGGTTAAATCTTGTGAGTCTTTGTGCAATGGGATTGAGAAAAATGCATTTTTTCAAGTCAATCACTGTGAAATATTGTGCCTCAACAGGTATATTACATAGGATTGTGGACGGGTTAGGGACTAGAGGGAACTCAGCCTCTACAATATCATTTATCGAGCATAAATCTTGAATTAGTCCCCACGATCCTTCCTTTGATTTTTTTAATTGGATAAACCGCAGTGTTGCATGACAACTCTGACGTCAATAAGATGCCATGTTCCATCATATCAGAAATTGTCTTGAAAATACCTTCATCTGCTTCCATAGACATGGGATATTGTCGTGCTTTTGGCAGAATTGCTCCTGGTTTCAATGTAATCCTCACTTCTCTGACTCCTTTCAATAAGCCTACGTCATAGGGGCCTGTGGTTCACACTGAGACAGACACCCGGGCCATGTCATCATCAAAATATTCAGGACGGTTCTGTGCCAGCATCATTCTCTGGGGCACCTCTCTTTTGACCATTCTCACCCAAAAAATTAGATTTACCTCAACTTTTGTTTCCTCAACATCTGTTTGTTTGTCAAACAGATCGTCATCAGTGACGTCAGTCAATCTGTACCCTTCCTCAATGGCGATTACTGTGCACCATCGTCTGCCTTCATCATCTCAACCATCGATCAACGCCATATTTCCTCGCACTATGGCTGTGTGTATTGCCAAGGGAAATCCTTGTCCCTTCTCCTCATGCAAAGGTATTCTTGTTCTAAATAGAAACTCATTGGGGGTTCTCATGGTTTTGCCTGCAAGGCCTGGTAGCCCTGCTATTAACACACAGGGCCTCATTACGACCCAGGCGGTAAGGGGTTTACGGCGCCGTAAACAGCGCCGACCCTTACCGCCTGAGTACGAGGTCCCTTAGCGCCATGGCGGATTTAACACCTGCTTTTAGCAGGTGTTAAAATCCATGGCGCTAAGGGACCATGGAGTTAATTACGCCACCGTAATTTACGGTGGCGTGATTAACGCCTTCCCCACTCCCATTATGCCCTATGGGGCAAGAATGGGGAAGGGTAAATGGGGATTGGGGACTTACCGCCCCGCCAAGGTCGGAATGGGGCGGTAAGTCCGCCAACCACCATGGCATAAACGTAGTTTACGCCATGGTGGTAAAGTCACGGCCCAGGCGGTAACTTACCGCCTGGGTCGTAATGAGGCCCACATACTCCATACGTGAATATTTTTGGCTCCAATGGGACAGCCCTCATAGCTGTTTGTCCCACGTATGCTCTAATCATCTTGCATACATTCAAATAATGCATTCCTGGAGTTGAACATACTATGCCCTTTTCTCTGTGAACGAGATTGTCATGTTTAACTTCGTCATTAGGTCCCGTCCCAATATATTTACTGGGGTTTGTCTCGAATATAGCATTGGCACATTCATGTCACATTCTTCTATAGAGACTAGAAGCTCATTAGTAAAAGGAACACGACTTGTTGCTCCTGTGAAGCCCTGAGTATTTATGGCATTTCTGGACAGGGAAAACTTGCCTTCACGTATACACGAGCATGTTGCACCTGTGTCTACTAGGAAGGAATAGTCTTTATCCCCTATAATGACATCTACCCTTGGTTCCTCGTGAGGGTTAGGTGTCACTGATAGGATAGAACACATCAGGTTTCCCAGTGAGCTGTCCTAATCCATACATAACGTTGTCCCATGCTGAGTGAATGGACTCCCTCCATCACCAGTGCTATTTCTCATCCCAGAATTCAGTACCTGTCCTGCACTTGTTGTCTGTGACAGTTGCATAGGCGACTGTTGAGACTGTGGAAAATGTGTCATATTCTGAGGTTGCAAGCTTTGTTGTGCTCCTGGCGCTTGCTGCTGCACCATGTGATTTTGTGCAACTCCATTTCCACCCTGCGGTAAAAACACAGGTAGATTCACCATACCTGCACTTGTTCCTTGGCCGTTTTGCATCAAGCCTTGACTTCTGCATATGCGTGCTATGCTATATGCCCTGCCATTCCACATATCCAACATATTGGCGGTGGCCTGATTATTTGCCCATTGGACATATCCTGATTGCCATTTTGCATGTTTTGGAAACCTCCCTGATTACCTTGGAAACCTCCCTGATTACTCTGCCATCCTCTTACTTGAAAGCTTCTCCCTCTGAGGTGAAACCCATTACTGCCCTAATTAACCTGCTGTTGGTTATTGACCTGCTGTATGTTCGATCCATCTGTGCTAGTTATCATTGCTCCTTCAATGGCATATTTTGACAATTTCTTCTGCCCTAATTTTGCCTCTTTGGCTTTTCGTGTAGTCTCTTTCTTGCAATTCTTCTCCTGAAGCAATCTGCAATAGTGAGCTATGGTCAACTGTATTTCAGACCACGGTTTGGCCTCGTTTCCTACCAACTTGTTGAGCTGCTTCTGCACCTGATCTGGGAGCCCTTGGCATAATATATGGTAAAACACGGGTATAGATTTCCCCCAAGATTCCCGCGTTTCCAATACCCAAGCGTCTTGGAAATTCTGAATGTAAAGCAAAGGATCCTCTGACTCCTTCATTTTTCGTGTCATTATGGCTCCCATGTCAGATTTATCCGGGTATAGCAATCGTAATGCTTTCCATACCGCGGCTCTGCAATTGTTAAAAGGAGCTCCATCGTGCACAGTGTCAACTGTAGTCACGCCAGGGTAACCTGCACATGTCCACTCATCATCAACTCGATCACCGAGGATGGCGATTAAAAGACCCTTAGTATCTCCAATAGCCAACGTGTTCCCACCGGTCATTTTTTCCAGTTCATGTATCCATTTTCCGGCTCCAGATATTAACACTGGAAGCTTATTTTTCAGATTTTTGCGATCCATGTGTGGCCATGGATTATAATGTGGCCTCGTCTCTCCTTTTTTGAGCAACAGGAATTGTATTACATGGCACTCCTTTTCTTCTCTCATCATTTTTCTATCCACTGCAGGGGTGATAGTCCTGCATCACCGTCTACCTGGCAATGTCCTTAGTCGGCTCACATAGGGTGGTGGAGACACTCCCCTCTGACCGTAAAATACTCCTTCGTGTCGGTGTGACTGTGTGGCTGACTCTGATGCCTTAGGTGCAGACTTGCTAGAATCTGACCATCTTATCCCTTTTGCTACAGAGAAGCGTTTGTTTCTCATTTTCTCACTTCTTCCTTTTCCTCATATTCCTCTCTTTCTGCGTCTGATATTGTCTGTGCCCAACTCGTGCAACTTCTCTCATCCTCTTCATTCCTGTTTAGCGTCAGCCTATCTAAGGACAGTTCTCTGTTTCTGCTACTTCGAGAGGCATCCTCAGTATCGTACAGCTGAGTGCTCTCAAGCCTCTCGTCTTCTCCTCTCTGTTGGGGCACTTGTTCTAGCCCCATTTCATCATATATTCTATAGATTGTCTCTCTGATGCTTTTGGTGTTGAAGTCATCTTTGATATTTGCCCTAGACGTGCCTGGTACTGAATCGTACTCAGGAAAGAATTCTTCTATATCTTCCCAATCAACTACTGGATCGGGTTTTTTAACCTCTCTCTCCAGATATTCAAGATTGCATGCTCTCTGTCTTCGCTTTCCTTCTATGTCATCGAATTCTCTGTGCTTCTTCGCCACCTCTCTGACCCTATCTTCTTCCCGTTTCTTTGCATCTCTACATTCATTTGCCCTTTGCATTTCCTCATCCCTTCATCTTTTTATTCTCTTCTCCCTTATCTTTTGTTCTTCTTCTTCTATTCTCCATTGTTCCTGCCTGCTCTGATCATTAGCTGTTCTCTGCTTATGATTGTGTTTCCTTTCTTGCTACTCACGGTACAACTGCTCTCATCTCTGACTATCTTTTTTCCTGATCATTTCGTCTCTCAATCCTTTTTCCTTTTCCTTCTCTTTTCTTAAGTCATCTGGCTCTCCCTTTTTCTCTTATGTCCTCAATGCCTTTACCATCGAGTTTCAATAGAATCTGACCTCCCATCCATTCGTTCTGTGTGAATGCCATCTCATCAGTTCTATAATTGTCTCCTTTCCATTTCTTGCACTCTCTCTCGGTATTTAGAGATGTACTTGCTTGTGCCTGGTCTCCTTTCTCGTTCTCGCGCCTCTCCTTGTCCCTCGGGATGTTGGAGGTGATATTTCTTTCTCTATCTTTGTATGGGTTTTTGTCACTACTTTGCGTAGGTGACTCATATGACGGGTTCCTATATCCCGTGGTTGCTTTAAGTTCCCTCTGTGGGTTTAATCCTTTGTTTTTACTGGCTTTGCTTTTTGTTTCAGATGGGGCGGGTGGCGCGGAGGGCATCTCACCCCCCTCTGCGCATACGTTAAGTATCCAATATAACAGTGGCTCCTCCTCCTTATCCTCTTGGTACATCTTCCAAAGTTCTAAACTCGCTAGGTGGTGTAGAGGAGGTCACAGACATGGCCTGCACCACTGCCCCCCATTTCAAGGTACCAGGAATATACTCGCCAAAATACGTGACGTATGAGGAGCAATTGAACCAACAGAGAGCTATACTGTGCCTATGCCCAATGCCCATTAGAAGAGCAATACCGGCTGAAATGCCTATAGCCGGACAGCCATGGGCTGCACGGTACCCTCTCAGACAACCGTACCAGCAGCTGACACGAAATGAAGACTACCTACAGACTGTCTCTGAAGAGACCCACAGAGCCTTAATGGAAGGTGAATGACATAAGAGCCCAGACGTCACGTACAGATGAACATAAACGACGAACGAAAGATGACACACAAGGGCGAAATGCAAAGAATAAAGATGTAATGGACGTGTAAGAAGAAACGATATTGATACATAAAGAGACGTAAGGAAACATAGCTGCGAAACGAGATGGAAGTCTTCAACCAGCTAACGCTTGTAAATAGGCTTGAAACGCAAGAAGCTAAGTAAACGGAACTGCTTGCAATGCTTAGTAGAAGAATAGAGCGGCATGGCCAACTATATATCTACCTCAATAAAAGCACACTATGCAAGTGCGACTCCATTTTGTAAAAGCAGAATTAAGCCCAGGCTGCAGAGGGCTAGCAAGGCCAAGATTCATATTCCAGCCAAAGCCAAAGGGAAGAGCGGAATCTAAACTCAGTAAGAAGCAGCTCAACATCTGGGAATTCGAGGTCAACCTAAGGAAGGGAGGAGAGCTGCAGCCTCAGAGAATCGAAACTTCAGAGCATACCAGCCTGTCAGTGAAGGTCGAGATAAAGAGGCCCCAGGCAGGTGGCGATGCTAAAGAAGAATCAAATACGCGAATAACAGGAAAATGAAGCAGATTCACGGTGAACAGACACTTGACCAGCCAAGGGCAAAGAGGTACCAACGTCTGATGTCACCCAGAACCCAGGATGCCATAACATTTCCTGATAAGAAGCTACAGTTTCGAGGCCATCCTTAGCCAACTAATTGACACATAGCCCTAAAGGTACTGATTTATGGAAGGGAGGAAGGGTGAATCTTGGGGCACTCCGCATCTGGGTGTCCATTCTGCATGCTGCTAATTAAAGTGAACATTTATGCCTAGGGGTGTAACCCACCCAATCACAATGTACCAAATAAGCTAGGGTCCTATAGCTTGTAGAACCAATAAGACGTCGTAGTTGTGGTGACGTCTATCACGAGTGATGTAGTGGGATAGGCGTAGATGCCCACCCAATAAGAGTTATCCAATCCGCATGCTCTGTTATCATATACAGATATAGCACCTATACTTAAGTTACCTTTTCGACCAATAGAATTGCATGACAAACTTATGAGTTTTACACGTCAAATGATGACGAATTTTTCCCATAAAAGTTTCTGTCTGAATGAAGAATTTGGAAGTTGAAGCGAGACAGGCAATCGCGACTCTGTTGATTACCATTTGTTTCCCCGTTTTTTGTACTTGTCATTAAACGAACTTCCCTTTGCCAAACAATTGAGTTGACCTTATTGAATTGTGTCAGAGTAAGAGAATCCTGCACCCCAACCTCCTGGTGCAGCTATCTTATCTTACAAGTACTAGAGGGTGAGCTCTGACCTATGGGCCCGTCAGAGGATGCTCCGCCCTCCTGTACACTTGGTAGCATGAGGATGGTTCGACCATCAACTATTGATTAATTAATACTAAGACACCCCTAGACTGACGGCACGAAGTAACTCTAGGCCTTCGGCAATATCACGAGTCATTCGCCATTTGGCTGAGTAGACTGAGAAGCTTCCCGTGGACAATGATAGTGTAAGTCCATAAACTCTGCAGCAGGTCTGAAGGAACCTGCCTTTCAAAGCATAACCCTTCTCATTCCCATGGGCAGCGGATCGGACGAAAAGACCGCAAGAGGTGGGAAAAAGGAGGGGCGGTGATCCCGAAGTTCCAGAGAGGAAAGGATGCGAGCGGTGAGTGAAACAATAAACTCATTACTTTGGCAAATGTCTTGTAGGCATTAGAACAAGCAAGGGAAAGGTAACGGAGGGTGGCGGAGAAATATAAAAATAGTCAGACGTAGAGAAGACTGTATATATATATATAAGGGGTTAATGACTCGAGTATAAGAGAAAAAAGTGGTTACCGGGATAGACACCTGAGAGAAAAAGTAGGTTACCGGGAAGAAACCCGAGAGGAAAAAGTAAGTTACCGGGAGGGCACCCGAGAGAAAAAGTAAGAGGATTCACCTTGTTCCTGTGCTTTAATACAGCAGTCAGAAGAAACGTGAACTCAGAGTCCACATAATGGGGGACGATTAGACTACGGTGACGATTAAAGACGGCACTAATGGGGTTCGTTTAAACCCTATGTCGGGGTATTGATTAGAAGGCAGGTATGTGTGTGTCCAGCTGGTGTCTGTCTAGTCTGTCAAATGTCTGTCATGCGTGTCCTGTTATATGTCAAATGCAAAGAACTGTATCATTAATTGTTTGAAATGAAGTTTGGGCTTTATGCGATTCCGTAACTAAGAGGAAATCGCTAATGGATTGATGTTCTTGAGTAAATTGCTGATATAGAATTTTGGGGGGAAGGATTGGATTGGAGCTTGTGTATTTGGTGCTCGCTCATACTGTTGGACTTGTGAAAATAGCATCAAATATTGTTGGTAACGAAATTCAAGTATGGAAGAGATAACCCCACTTGCCCATTTGTGCAAGCAGTTGCCCAAACATGCACCCAAGCTTAAAAAATACAGCACGGAGTGGGTTAAGGGTACCGCCCACAAAATGTTTATGCCGTGGCCACAGAATGGGTCCTTATCTAAAGCCGTCTTATAGCATATGACGACTTATCTACATGCCACATACACAGGCAAGAAACTACAGAAGCGTCTTGCTGTTCTAGAACTGTGGAAAATATTCAAACAGTGAAAGGAGGAAGAGCCTCCTGCAGACTGGATACTAAATGTATGCACGGAGGGGGGTGAGACGCCTACCACGCCACCAACCAGAAATCGAGGGGAGTAAGTCAGAGGGACTCTACCCGCTAAGAGAACTTAAGGCAGCCACTGGGAATAGCAACCCCGCATATGAGTCACCTACGTACAGTAGTGACGAAATCAAGGAGAAGGAGCAGGAAATTCATTTTACCTCCGAAGTCCCAAGGGACAAGGAGAGACGCGATGAGGAGAGGAAAGACGAGGCACAGAGTTGTGCACCTCTCCTTAAGGAGAGAGAGGGAAAGAAATGGAAAGGAAGCGAAGGCAGAACTGATGAGATAGCATTCGCAAAAGACGAATGGATGGCAGGGCAGATATTGCTAAAAATAGATGGAAAAGGAAGTGATGATGAAAGGCAAAGAGAGAGGTCTGATGAGACACCGAGGAGAGAGAGAGAAAAGGAAAAGGAATTAAGGGATGAAAGGACAAGAAGGAAGGATAGGCTGAAGCGAGAACAACTATATCGCGAAGAGCAAGAAAAACAGCTTGATCGCAGCCAGAAGGCAATCTACGACCAGTACAAACAAAATAAGCAAAGGTTGGAAGAAGAGCAAAGGGTGCGAGAGAAGAGAATGAAGAGAAGAGAAGATGAGGAAATTAGAAGGGCAAAGGAACGTAGAAACGAAAGGATGAGGGAAGTAGACAAGGCTAGAGAAGAATCGAGGAAGCGCAATGGAATAGATGAGGAAGCAGAACGTAAGCGCAGACAGAGGGCACGAGATCTTGAATATTTGGAGCGGGAAGTTAAAAAACCCAATCCTGTTGTAGAATGGGAAGACATCGAAGAATTCTTTCCTGCGTATGACTCAGTACCAGGCAAGAGTGGGGCAAATATTGAAGATGACTTCGACACCAGAAGCATCAGGGAAACGATTGATGAAATGGGGATGGAACAAATTCCCCAAGGGGGAAGGGAAGACGAGCGCTTGGAAAGCACTCAACTATATGACACCGAGGATGTCATCCGAAGTAGTGGGAGCAGGGGACTGTCACTGGACAGACTAGAGATTAGTCAAAATGAAGATGCAAGGAGTTGCGTGAACTGGGAACAATCAGCATCCGACTCTGGTGGGGAGACGGAGGACGAGACACACGAAGAAGGGAGACGGCGCGAGAAGCGGCTCCCAAGGGACCAAGGGGTACGATGGTCAGACGCTAGCGAGTCCGCACCTAGGGCATCAGAGTCCACCGTGCAGCCTGGCCGACGTGAGGGAACACCCCACGGTCAGAGGGGGGTGCCAGCACCTGCCTTTGTAGACAGACTGAGGACATTGCCAGGTAGACGGCGATGCAGGAATGTTTCCCCAGCGATAGACAGGAGAGTTATGGGGAAGGAGAAGGAAGACTGCGCATTTCCATTCTTGCTGCTAGAAAAGGGGGGCGCAAGACCACAATATATTCCATGGCCACACATGGATCGAGAGAACATGAAAAGAAAGCTTCCAATGCTGACATCAGGAGCTGGGAAGTGGATACACGAGTTAGAAAAAATGACAGGGGTGTCATGTTAGCTATAGGGGACATTTAGGGTCTCCTGATCGCCATACTTGGTGAGAGAGCAGACGGTGTGTGGAAGCGGGCTGGGTACCCTGGGGTAACCATAATTAACACTACCTATGACGATGCTAAGGAAGAATCAAATACACGAACAACGGGAAAATGAAGCAGATACACGGTGAACAGAACTTGACCAGCCAAGGGCAAAGAGGTACCAACGTCTGATGTCACCCAGAACCCAGGATGCCATAACTTTTCCTGATAAGAAGCTACAGTTTCGAGGCCATCCTTAGCCAACTAATTGACACATAACCCTAAAGGTACTGATTGATGGGAGGGAGGTAGGGTGAATCTTGGGGCACTCCGCATCTGGGTGTCCATTCTGCATGCTGCTAATTAAAGTGGACATTTATGCCTAGGGGTGTAACCCACCCAATCACAATGGACCAAATAATTTTTGGTCCTGTAGCTTGTAGAACCAATAAGACGTTGTAGTTGTGGTGATGTCTATCACGAGTGATGTAGTGGAATGGGCGTACACGCCCACCCGATAAGAGTTATCCAATCCGCATGCTCCGTTACCATATACAGATATAGCACCTATACTTAAGTTACCTTTCCGACCAATAGAATTGCATGACAAACTTATGAGTTTTACAAGTCAAATGATGATTAATTTTTCCCATAAATGTTGCTGTCTGAATGAAGAATTTGGAAGTTGAAGCGAGACAGGCGAACTCGACTCTGTTGATAACCATTTGTTTCCCCATTTTTTGTACTTGTCATTAAACAGACTTCCCTTTGCCAAACTATTGAGTTGTCCTTATTGAATTGTGTCAGAGTAAAAGAATCCTGCACCCCAACCTCCCTCTTGGTGCAGCTATCTTGTCTTACAGGTACTAGAGGGTGAGCTCTGACCTATGGGCCCGTCAGAGGACGCTCTGCCATCCTGTACAGCGGTGGTCCAACTTTTTGCCAGTGTACGTGGCGTGCAAATATGTCGTCATATGTTGCAGGACCGTTTTAGATAGCGATCCTCCTTGGAGCCATGGCATAAACATTTTGTGGGAGGTTCCTTTAACCCATTCTGCACTGTACTTTTTCGGCTTAGGTGCATGTTTTGCCAATTGCTTGCACAAGTGTATTAATGGTGTAACATCTTCCATGCTTAAATATGTTCACCTTCTCTTTACTTAACACTTTGTTATGCTTTTACTCTTCTTAACCAACACCGAAAATATGAGTGAGCACCAATCGTTGCAAGCTCCAATCCCGTTTATTCACAAAAAATGATTTTCTCTTTTTCACACAACAACCATCCATGATGTTACTGTTCGGTTAAGCCTATTAAGGTCCAGCTAACGTCCACCGCACACACACTGCCTCCCTACCATCATGTATGCCCTATACTTGTAACCATATCTTTTGTGTGAGCTACATAGCAACCTACTGCATCCTGAAGATCTGCTACCCTCAGAATGCGCCTCAATTGACTCTTGCCTATGTATTACACCTGTAATGCTCTCTTATACCTGCAACTGCATCTAGCACACCTGTGTTCAACATTCATTGGCTCAAACCTGCGCTGCGCACAAAACTGCACCTAATATATCTGTGACTAGTACTAACCACCTCTGCACCTTACTAGTGACCCAGGCCTCTGTGTCCCGTTTGCTAAAATCGAATCTAGATGCTCCTCCGCCTGTACACCTTACTAAGTGACCTATGCTCTTGTGCCTGATTGCTAAAATTGAATTTAGGTGACCCATTGCACCCTACTTGAGTGATCAACGTCCTGGGTCCTAACTGTTAATACTGTTTCTTGATGACCCTTTGCCTTGCACCTTTACTAAGCGACCTATGCCTTTGAGCCGCGACTGCTAATAATTGAATTTAGGTGACTCATTGCCTATGACTGCGTTTTATGCTCTGTGCCTTGATTGCTAAAATTAAATCTAGATGATCCTCTGCCTATGAACCTTTGCTAGTGTGACCCACGCTTTTGTGTCCCAATTGTTGAAATCAAATCTAGATGATCCTCTGCCTTGCACCTTACCAAGCGATCTATGCTCTCGTGCCTGATTGCTAAAAATCTGAACCTAAGCGACCCATTGCCTTTGCACTATGTTAGTGACCTTGCTCTTGTACTTTGATTGCCCAAATCGACTTTAGGTGCCCCACTAGACTAGACTCACACTACCAGACATTAACTACAGTGCACCAGTCTATTCTGCCAACTTTACAATGTATCTCCATGCACTTTACACAGTGTTACTGAGATTAATACTGCACATCTTGAACAGCCAACACCCAATCATGCTATCCAACTCATCAGGACTTGAACCTGCACACAACCCACACATACTAACTGAAATGAACTCCACACCCTGTCCTGTTCGCATGAGAAACCTTAGACTACGCGCCAGACTTACAAGACTCTATGACCCCCGACCCAAACCAACCCACAGCAAGGCAACCAGGAATCCATATCTACACCCTCTTCAATTGAACAGTAGACTCCACCGGGAGCCCATCCGTGACCAGAAAAGTACTTACGAATCTGCGCCATTACTTCTAAACCCAGCAGATCTAGGAACCAAGGGTGCACTAATAAACGCCCGCTCTATGGTAGCTCATGCATCAGACATCGCTGACCTGTTACACAATGAAGACCTGGACTTCTTAGCGGTTACTGAATCTTGGCTTCACCCCACGGCAGGCCCTGCAATTATGCTAGCAGTCCCAGATGACTACACGCTACTAAGACTTGATCGCACCACTTCTAGAGGTGGAGGTCTTGCCATCATAGCCAAAACCAAATTTACTATCATAATTGAATCACCCACTAATGTTAGTTCCTGTGAATCTCTAACAGCTAAGTTAATACTTTCTAGTACTCAATCCATCTCCATCCACCTTATCTACCGACCACCGGGCCCCCTAGGATCATTCGAAGAAGACCTCACAGACATCCTATCAAATAATCTTAAAAACTCTTCACAACGTATCCTACTAGGAGACTTTAACCTTGGCTTTAGCGACCCTGCAGACGCCAATGCCAGTACAATCAATAACACCCTAGAGGAACTGGGCTTCACCCAGAAGATTACCGAGCCCACCCATATCAAAGGGAGAACTCTGGACTGGCTAGCCGTGCACAACTGCCCAGTCTTGGTCTCTGCCATACTCCCGCAGCCTTAGACAGACCACTATCTGATCTCGTTCACCCTAAAGGCAACCCCAGCACCAACCAACAACATAGCTCCAGCTATCCAATCCCGTAATAAAAAGAACATCACCCCTGACAATCTGATCCCGCTCATCATACCAACCCTGAACGCCATCCCAGATCACACTGATCCCCTTACGATGGTTGACATCTACAATAAAATTATGCTCTCATCCCTTGACGCTATAGCCCCTTTGAAGCTAAAAAAGAGTAAGCCTCGGAAACACATTAACTCCTGGTTTTCACCTCACCTCAAAGCCCTCAGACAGGAAAAACGACGCTGCGAAAAACTTGGCGAGCTTCCCCCTCAGAAAAAAACAAAAAATACCTGAGTAATCTAGCCTCCCAATATAAAAAAGAAATCATACTGGCTAAGCAATCGTCATTTAGCACGCGAATTGCACAAGCTAAATCTAACACTAGAGAGCTTTTCACAATTCTTAAAGAGATAGAATCCCCGATCCAAGCACCAGATTCGTGTATCAAAGATAAACACTGGTGCACGGGCATTCAAAATGCCCTAGCGAATAAAATCTCATCCCTCAAGACTAAGATAAGCACCAAAAAAGAATCTCTGCTCTCCTCCACCAAGCAGAGCACCATCCCCCACAAAAAGGTTCACCTGAGTCCACCCTCCCCCCCAGCGTACAACCCCTCCTTCAACTTCCACAAAGTATCCACCAAAGAGGTTGAAAATACCATCCTCACCCTCAAACCTTCAAACTGCCACAGAGATTTATGCCCCGCGCAACTGATCAAGGATGCTGCCCGTGATCTTGCTCCATTTATTACCAAACTAATAAATGCGTCTTTCACATCAGGCACCGTACCCAACAACTTAAAACAGTCTTGGGTCCTCCCTTTGCTTAAAAAAACGAACTTAGACCCTTCCACCCCAACTAACTACCGCCCTATCACCACAGTACCATTCCTTCTCAAAATCATTGACAAAATAGCCTACCAACAGATCCAACAACACCTTGAGCACTTCCAACTCTTAGGAGTCCGACAATCGGGCTTCAGGCCACAACACGGAACAGAAACCGCACTCATAGATCTCAAGACACAGATAGACGAGCTGAGAGACCAGGGGAAGACAGCACTATTGCTTCTCCTTGATCTCTCCGCGGCCTTTGATCTGGTCGACCATGAGATCTTGTGTAACCACCTACAAATAGCCTCCCACTTCTCTCAAGAAGCAACCAACTGGATCCATTCCTTCCTTAATAACCGTACGATGAGAGTCTTCTCACTATCTTCTGCGGCCGACCCCACCCCTATCACGTGTGGCGTGCCGCAAGGATCCTGCGTCTCCCCTACACTTTATAACATCTTCACGAAGCCCCTTTTCGATGATCTAGACAATCTGGGTATCACCTACACTAATTATGCCAATGATACCCAGATCCTCATCCCGTTGTCGGGGGATTATGACAAGGATTTGGCATTCGTTAATAAAGTGTACCTCATCATCCAGGCATGGATGGCCTCACACGGTCTATGCCTGAATGATGACAAGACGGAACTTCTCATTCTAGGCTCGACACACTACCTCAACAAACTGGGCCACAAATATTCATCATTCATAATTGACGATAACAAAATCATGGTAGCTAAGGAGGTTAAAACCCTCGGATTCTATCTAGATTCCACCCTTACCCTTAACAAACAAGTGAACGCAATGGCATCCGCCACTTCCTACACTTGCAAACTCATCAGGGCAGCCAAACCCTTTCTCTCCCCCACCAACTGCACCACCTTGGCCAGGGCGCTGATCCTGTCCAAGCTGGACTATTGCAATGCCTTATACGTAGGGTGCAACAAATAAATCTCTAACAAAATCCAAATCTCCCAAAATAATGCCCTTAGAGCGGCCCTCAGTATCCCAAAGAAAGCCCATATTTCAGATTCCAGAAGATCTGTCAATTGGCTATCCACCAAGGACAAGATATTCCTTAAATCGGTGTCTCTGATTCACAAATGCCTCCACCAAGCAGCCCCCCAATACCTCATCGCCAGATTTACCAGACCTACCCTCTCCCGCCTCTCAAGAACGGCCAACTCCAACCTTCTACTTGTGCCCAGGTTCAAACGTACTACATCTGGGGGCAATAGCTTTCCAGTAAAAGCAGCACAATTCTGGAACTCCCTCCCTCCGACTTGCAGGGAGGACCTACCCTACCACCAGTTCAGAGCCAGGACCGTCCACTGGCTCAAATCTCTCGACTCATAACGACTCTTGAGACCCGGACTCGCCAGTACCATGTGGCTCCTCATTGAATGTAAATATGTTTATAGTACTGCCCGAATATATATGCTCTAGCTTACTCATTGAATGTAAATATGTATATTACTGCCTCTAATGTACATGCTCTACCCATCCTATTTGGCGTGATACGTCCGGCAATGTAACCCCAGCTGGACCTCACCTTACTGTATGTAACGAAGCTTTGCAACCCTCTTGCTGCCTCTGCGCCCAGTTACCCTTGGGTTTGGTGCGCATTACAAATAAATAAATACAAATACAATACAAATACAATTCACATTACACAATATCTTAGTTAAACAATCGCGTAATTTTCGTGCTAATTCGTCGCAATTTTTTTTCTTATTCTATGACGTCAGAAAAAGGAAAAAAGGAAAAAACACAAGACAGATGTGACAGACTAGACAGACTCCAGTCGGCTACACAAATCTCCTGCCCCTATTTTTATTCCGACATGGAATGTAAGCCCATTCCTTTCAAAACCATCTTTAACAGTTTTGGTCTCCTAATGCGTCCTATTTTATTCAGGACTTTGAATGCAGGCTTCTTCTAACCGCTATATTAAAGTGTAGGTTTTTGGGTGTATCCTCTCTCTGCTCAGGTATCCTCCTTGTATCCTCTCTGCTCGGGTATCCTCCCGGTATCCTCTATGCTCGGGTATCCTCCCGGTATCCTGTATGTATTGCTCGGTCACCCTCGAGTCAATATTTCCTTCCCCTTACATTCTACTTTACCTCTGACTTTATTTTTGTCCCTCCTCCCTCCGTTACCTTCCCTTACTTGTTCTAAGGCATGCAATGTTTTGCCAAAGCAGTTAGTCTTTTTCACTCACCCTTCGCATGTTTTCCTCTTTGGATCCTCGGGATCACCGTCTTCGTCACCGCCTTGCCTGCCTTTCGCTCGATTGGCCGCTCATAGAAGTGGGAAGGAGTTTGTGGGTGAAAACACAGGTTCCTTCATACCTCAACCTGCAGGTTTTACAATTCAATCTATCCACTATCTACGGGGAGCTTCTCGGTCTACTTAGCCAGATGGCAAAGGACTCGTGATATTGCAGAGGACCTAGAGTTACTTTATGTCGACGGTCAATGGGTGTCTTATCTAATCGATAATCGATAAACCAACCTCTCTCTGCTACCAAGTGTGCCCTAGGACCTAGAGTTACTTTATGTCGATGGTCAATGGCTGTCCTATCTAATCGATAATCGATAAACCATCCTCTGCTACCAAGTGTGCACTAGGACCCCAACCAACCCATAAAGCTGGGGGTTGCCCAATAGCACTTTAAGATGAGTAGCAGCACCCGTGAGATGGATGGGATGCAGATTAATACTCTAGCATCAAATCAATAATGACAACTCAATAGTTTGGCAAAGGGAGTCTGTTTAATGACAAACACAAAAAACGGGGAGTTCATGAACATCAGCAATCGCTCCATCTTCCTTCTCGCTTCAACAACTCCAACGAACTTAATAAAAAACACATCTTTTTTACTAAAAACTCATCATCACTGACGTGTAACGCTTAAAATGTTGCATGCAATTCTATTGGTTATAGGAAGGTAACTTTAAAGGAATGGTTCGGTCAAAATTTTTTATTGCCCCTACGGGTCGGCCATGTGTTTTTAAGCCTAAGTCGCTCGATTTTAGAAAAATTTCCTATGGACCTTACCCGAGTTTTCGTCCATTAAACGCACGCGAAAACAGGCACCAGGGAGCTGCCATTTTGTGATAATCCTATCATTTCCCCCATCGCCCTGGCTGACCTGCTTTTGCGGCACGAAATCATATCCCCCCCCGAGCCTGACATTATCAAAATATTCATATTCCCCGCCTCTCTCCGTGACATTACTGTGCTGCGTAGGCAAAAGCGCCCAGTCGTCTACTACGCGACTTCACACAGAACCCGAAAACCAACACAGATCAACTCACAACACAGCGCGCCACAATTCGGAATATGAAACTGTACTTTAAAATCAAACAGCAACACGGTACATTTGGTAAAGTACATTTATTTGACATTAAATGTTTATAGAATATTCTGCAATTGCCATATGAACATCCGAAAGTCATTTATTTTCTTTTATCTCTAACCGCAAATCCGTAAAATGAGTCACGCGCTGTTCCTTTATGGTACACAGGGTGTTGGTTTTCGTTCAAAGAAGCACTTTTGTCGCACGTTGAACCACAAGGCTGTTCCATCAAGTTGGCACCAGGCCAGCGTAAAGGTTGATATGTTGCTTCTAGCCGCTAGTACTGCGTAAGGGCATATGGGCCCTTGGCGATCGTCCCATAAGATCATCAGAATGGTGCAGTTGTTTACAATAAGCTGCAGCTGGCGGCTGAAGAAACCATCTGCCGGTGTCTGAAACTGGTGACAGGGGCAAAAGGGAAGGATATACCTATTTTGAAAACATAAAATGTATAATTAGTCTCGCCAGCTGATCTTTATTAATATTATTCATTTTATTTATTACGGCCGAGCTGAAACTATTTGCTTTCAAGGATAGTGCAATGGAGTATGTTCGGCTCTAAAATCAATGCGAAAACTAACGAAATAAATCGAGGTTAGTACACAATGAGAAACAACTTTTTGTCTGCATGCGTGTGGAATGTGGACCTGCATGCCCATGTGCCCGCTACAAGGACGATCCCACAAACCTTTTCAAAGCTCTTCATTCATTCATTTGTTCATGCATCCATTCATTAATTCTTCATTCCGGTATAAAAGCGTCTAAAGAGTTACTTACATTATATTTGCAATTTCCATTGTGTCTCTGCGTAATGCAGTCCGTAAATCCCACTGTGCTCTTGACAACGATTTTTCGTATACTGAACTAACATGAAACTCGGTCTAGTTTAAGAATTTTCTGTCTTATCGTCTCTTACGTTATTGCACCCCCAACTCCCCCTTCAAATGAAGTTCTTTCTGCATGGTCCCTGTCTCTCAAGGTAAAAAAACAATAGAACCTTATACTGCCAGTGCGCGTTGTGGGCCTCTTCAGGGCGCGAGCTGAAAATCAAAGCCGCTGACCTTCACTAGAAATGAGCATACATTCTTTCTTAACATTCCGTCGTAAAGCCATTTGTGAGAACTTGAAGTTTCGAATCCATCTATGTAGTGCGCCTCAATGTGCAAATGCGAACTGGCTTCTCTCCCATCTGCAACGGCTCGCTTGGCGCGTTCTAAGGCCCCAATTATGTCCTTGTTGTCTACGAGCTTTGAAGCCCCAAAGAACCATAACTATTGAGACTTTTAATTTTTTGGGGAAGGTCAGGGAAAGTATAAAGTACCCGAGGAGTTGAGTTGTGAGTGAGATTTATTGTTTGTTTGTTTTATTATTTGCAATAGGCAAGCCTCCACTCGGTTAACAGTGCCCAGCATTTATAAGAGATTGCGAAAATTAGTTACATCAACACAAATATATACATACACATATAGACAAGGTCAGCAATATGAGGTGAATAGAGAGAGAATTCAAAGATGACACCCAGGTAGTTCGGCACCCAGGATGGTGAAGGTAGGGGTTAGGGTTAGCGTACTTTGTATGCACACTGTACAATAAAATTTATTTACAAAAAGACAAAAAGCGAAGCGGAAGGAGAAGTGAAGGAAAAGTGTTCTCCGGTGTTTGAGAAAGGCTGCAGGCTGCTACCTCTTTAAGCAGCTTTCCCAGTGTGCAACGTGCGTTTTCACCCTTCAAAGCCTCCTTGCACGGCGGAAGCGAAGCGAAGCGGAAGGAGAAGTGAAGGAAAAGTGTTCTCCGGTGTTCCACGGTGAGCCGCGGGCTGTGGTATTGCAATCACCCTGCGGTACGAGCACCGCCAGAGTCTGTCTAGTGAGGAGACATGGTCTGCAAATAGACCCCAAAATGTTGCCTTTGCTCTCTAGACCGACAGACTCAAATACTGAAAATTCACCCATCTCCCCAACCCCAGCCTAAACAAAAAAGTTCTTCAGGCAGGGTGTTGAGGAGCAAATATGTTCGATTACAGAATCAGAATAGACCCCGGGAAAGTTTAAGTGCGGGGTCTATAAAAGATGGTACCACCTTAAACGCCAATATGACTACACAGAGTAAAGTTTTCACTACACTTGCTCAAATGGCACCCTTTCCAAGCGACACGGTGCCCTGTCTTATAGGGGGCGCAACCATCGACTTCGAGGACGTAGAGGATGATGCAGTAAATAGAGATTCTGAGCCGAGCATTGACAATAGTAGCGGGGGCGACTCACCCGTCTCATCTACACCTTTATCCCCTCGGGTCATTCCAGTTCCCCAATTTCAATCTTCAACCCCGCTTTTAATGCGGGTGATCGAACCTTTACCTGAGGAGGAGGAGGCCGAAGTCCACGCTGCAGAGACTTCTTCGCTCCGATGTCCGACAAGCCCTCCCTTGATAGCGGCGGCAGTACTCCCGGAGGCTCGCTCTCCTTCGCGACCGCTCCTCTGTGATCCGCGGGCCTCCGCCGTGGCGAGTGGGGTGGAGCCGCGCGGTGTCGAAGGACGCCGCGAGGCCGACCTCAGCTCTCGGTTCATGGAGGCGCCCGTGGGAGCCGAGCCGGACGGCGCAGGAACCGACAAGGATCGGGAAGCGGCCGGGTCTGGTGCTTCCTTAGTCCAAGCCGTGGGAGATGGTTCGGGAAGGGATGCGGATGGAGAGGCTCTTTCCCGTACAACACCGGCTCTGTCTCGTTCAACTCAAGACAGAGAAGCGCTAAATAGGGGTTCTGAATTTCTGGAGGCGCCCTCTGCTGCCTCGGCTGTCTCTCTGCGGCCTCCTCACACACAAAGTAACCTTTGTAATTCAGGGGGAAATGATTTTGCGGACTCGGATTTAGAACGCGAACTAATACATAGTCCATCAAACTTATCAGCAAATGATATTATCAGTCAAAAAAGAGACATTGCAATGGCATTACTGAAAAAAAGAGCCTTGACAAAAAAGATCCTAAAGGAGCAAGGGGATCTTATGTCTCAAGAACGTCAACATCAAAAAAAAGGCTATAGACCATCAGCCTAAAAGGGAGAATCAGGAAAGCTACTTTCGCAAAATTCCCTAACGACTCACTCCCTTAAAGACTTTTTCCTTAAACAAACAAAAAGAAAAGCCGAATCCGAGGTGGAACTTTCAGACGCTGAAATATTGGACGCAGTTTTAGAAGCGCCCTCGGTAAATATAGCCATGCATCAAAGAAAACCTACACCATCTATACCTCAAACCATCTCGGAAAAGACCTCCTGTGCACAAGTTACGGCTTTGGGCTTACTGAATGCTACTGATCCAAAGGAGATGACCAAAGGCCCAAACCTGCTGCCTAGAGGCTCAGCTGTGGCTCAAACTAGCCTGCTTGATGCTTAAGTCCCTTTCCACCATCCTGAAAGGCCTGAACTAGGAAATGCCTTATTAATACCATCAGTTAACATGATTTGTGGTCGGGAACATCGAACTTTATCCCAACAGGTCCAACTTCAACCAGGATTAGCCCAGGGGGGTCAAACAAGGAATAACACTGACTCCCCTTCTAGGAGACCTCCAACTCAAAATAAACATTTATTTAATGTCTCAACTCCGGTTAGAAATGGAAGAATTAGTGATACCTTTGGAAATCTGCCCAAAGAGACTCCAACAAAAAAACCGGACCTTCTCACGATTATGTCAGCAATAACAGTGGGTCTGGCACCATTTGTAAAGTTATATGAGTCAATAAACGATTCAATGAAAGACTCATTAACACTTTCAGCTTCAATAAATACAAGAGTAACCTTTTTAGAGGGCTTTATAACAGCGCTAACTCAACAAAATATCGAGAAGGAAAAACATCAAGATGAAAAATTCATACAACTAATAAACTTAATCGAAAGCAAATTTAACACAAATGGTTCAGGAGAATCTAATCAAAGTTCCCAAACGAAGCATGTTTCAACCTTGGGAACAAAAAATTTGAAAACCAATGGCGCAAATGGCGCTCTTATCAAGACAACCTACCATCCTGACCCGAAACGGCAAAAGGAACAAACAAATAAGGATCAGTCCAAAATTCCCACAATTTTCAACTTTACAAAGTCAACGCAATTAATTGCTCCCAAAGCTGCGATAGCATTCAAAACCTCGACGAGACCCGGAGGCCCAGCCTGCCAAAACTCAACGAAGGATGAAGCGATAATTGAATTAGATAATTCTGTCACATCTCCAACTGACCCTTCGAGTAATTTGTTACTTATGGATCTAACAGTTCATATGGACCATGAAGGAGTCGATGATTCTCCAGCTGATATCGACGTAAATAAAGAGCGGACAGAAACCGTAGAAAAAAGCACTGTTGCTCCGGGGGAACAAAAACAATCCCAATTAGTTACGACTATACTGGGTACTCAGACCACCAAAATCAATATCTGCAAAGAAGTGGTTAGTGCCCCCTTGGACTCAGCAAAGACAACTCATCAGAAAGAAAATCAAAATCCAGATAAAATGGACAGCCCGGTAAATAGGCAAAAGATCATAAATGAACATAAAACGACAAAATCACAGACAGGATTAATTATGGCTACGAGACCTACGCAAACACGAACTTTCAAGATGGAGCAACTGACGCCTGGAAAAAACTTTCTAATCCTAAACAGAAAGACGATTCTAAATATCCTAGCCAAAATACCAAAGTTGAAAGCATTAGATACTGCAGATTTGGTGTTGATCGAACCTTATCACAGACACAAGAAGGCTAAAGCATACCTGCATGTTAGAAAGGCTGCGAGTACAGATCTAAACCAAGACGTGATTATCGCCTTAAAGGAGGTGGGCTTTGCCCTTGTGGAAATTACAACATCAGTGAATGTGAAAAAGAGTTCTCATCAAAATCTGACGGGAAAAGAACCTGGATGACAAACGCATACAGTACTCCAAACTGCCAAGAAAAGAGAGGAAAAGTACAAGGAGGTTGGAGATATCGGGAGAGAGAGATTACATTCAAACTACAATGCAATAAATGAAAATGTAAAGTATAAGAAGTTAAGACATACAGAGAGCATAAGAATGAACGACAGATGGGGAAAAAACCGCAGCCGTGCTGCGTCGTCTGACCAAACCTCTGACTGGTCCCACAACAAAAAACGCGAACCTACAGGCCCATGGAGATGGCTGAAAAAGGTGTTAAATCCTAATTCACAAAAATAACAACGAAATTGTTTAGGGACGCCGACTCGCCGAAAAACTGCTGAACACCTTCAAGATATTCAATCTAAGGAAACATCCATGTGCTCATGGAATACGAGAGGCCACGAACACCTGACCAAACCCGATGCTTTTGACCTGTCACAGTTTGATATCATCTGCCTCCAGGAAACCTGGCTGATGGAACAACCCACAATCGATGGATACGAAACCTGTGTCACCCTTGCTAGTAAGGGCATGTTTGGTAGACCATCATCTGGTCTTCTAACCGCGGTCAAATTAGGATCTGGTATCTCGGTTATAAAAAAAGTGACAGAAACTTATGGTATTTTGGCCATACTAACGGAATGGCGTCATCTAGAAAGGCCATCTCGAGAGAAAACTAAATCCAATTTAGCTATTATAAATGTCTATTGGAACCCGCAAAGAACAAAGAGCACAAATTTTTGTAGTGCCATCGCGGATACCATAGACAAATTCACTACTGAACTGTTTACTGACCACATTTTCATCTGCGGAGATTTGAACGCCAGGTGTGAACAACCCCCCTTAAGTAGTCATTCTTCGACATCTCGAGAACGAGGGGTGCTATGGTCTGATTTTATGGATTCGAGAAACTTCCATAATGTGGCAACCCTCCGAGGCCAGTTCCCAACGATTCCAACTTGGGAACGGCTTGACACCTTCGCAACGCTGGATTATATTTTCATCTCACATTCCTTAATATCTTTTGTGGAATCCTATGAGGTCTTCAGAACTCAAGCCAGTGACCATAATCTTTTGTCAATGGCTTTTGAGTCAGTTAGTATTCCAAAGGAAATCTATCCATTTGACGTGGAGGTATCGCGCAAGTCCTCAGGAATAAAACTAACAGCAGCAAACATTAAGGAGATTTCGCAGAAATTTGACAACGAAGAAAAAACCACTGCATATGCGCAAAACAGGCCAAACTATATCCCATTTCTTGTGAATTATAGAAAAGCGCAAAGAAACCTTCCTTCCTCAAACGAAAATAGGGCACACAAATATGATCAGCAAGTGGTTTTGAGAAGAAGAGAAGTCCGTAAATTGAGGCGTCTGGCTAGAGTTTCTGGCAATATTGAGTATGAAGCAATTGCTATAGCGGCCGCTAAAACATACAAAACATGGCTAAAGCAGCATAAAGGAGTCATGTATCAGAATGACGCTGAACAAATGCTAAAAACGCTGACGTCAAAAAACTCTAGAGATTTTTGGGCGCTGATTAAAAACAAAAGCCGAGAGACAACAAATCAGATCGCAAATGTAATATCGGAGTCGAGCTGGACAACTTTTTTTGTAGCCCAGTTCGCAGCCATACCTGAAACTACTGGAAGCTATACACCTCCTATAAAGTCAACATGGGTTCACCTTGCAGATCAACAAGAAATTCTTGCTACCATACTGAAGCTGAAGACATCCAGGGCACCGGGGCCAGATGGTCTAACCAATATGGATCTAAAATAACATCCTCAGGAATGGGCAGACTTGATAACAAAAATATTCAATCAATGCCAGACTAAGAAACAAATTCCCAAAACATGGACGGAAGCATTGATAGTACCCATCTTTAAAAAGGGAAATAGAGAAAAACCAGCGAACTACCGTCCTATAGCCCTCTTGGACATTATGGGCAAGATATTCGCAACCCTTTTACTTCCATAGATGGGCAAGAACCGCGCCCTTTTATGATGAACTGCAAACGGACTTTGTAAAAAGCGCAAGTACGAGAGTGAACTCCTGAAGGTTCAATTTCTGAGGATGATTTGTCACTGGAGGATCCAGTCCTGTACATGTCTTCACTGCCTTGCCAACTCCTGGTGGAACAGGTGGTCCTTTGTTGAGGGTTGCCTTCAGTTTGTTTTAAAAATGGCTGGTGAGTCCTCGACTTCTTTTGGTCTATATTATTTTGCTGGAATGATGTTTGCCAAATCGGAGTCTTGTTTGGTTTCCAGACAGTGGTGTTTTGTCCTCTTTAGGCTCATTTCCTTGCACAGATGCAGTGCCACATATGCAATGTCTTTTGTTAGCCGGGAAACCTGGATGGAATTTTCCCTTGAGCCAAGGTGGTTTTCCCTCACCTCAGGACAGACTTCAGGGGGCCCATTAATGGGAATCGTACAAAAAAGTCGACCTGGGAATTGCAACGGCTGAAAATGCTGACTTTTCTTTTTAACCCCCCCTTACACCAGATATATATGTGGGGGGGTTAGAGTATAATATTAATATGGGGAGCTTTGGGGGGGTCTCCCCCACATATATATGAGGTGTAAAGGGTTAAAAAAATAAGTCAGCATTTTCGGCCGTCGCAATAATCACATAGATCCCCATTAATGGCGTCTAGCATTCTAGTAATGCTCTCAAGGTCAATTTGGGTAGCTTGATCACTAGTAATCCTTTCAAGGTCAATTTGATTGTGACGATCCAGATGCTGCAAATTTGTATTTGCCTGCTACATCTGATCTCTTGCCAGCATTTGGTCTGGTCACTTGGAGACCACTGAGGGTTCCAAAACTACCCCAAGGGCCACAGGGACATCTTGAGGGTCGGCAGTGTGGAAACCTGGGGGCTGAAGTGGATCTCAAGCCTTTTCACATACCCGTCCCCTAAAAAAAGTCCTCATAGGGACAGTGGGGAAACTTGCTAGGATCCATGGGAAATAGTTTCTCTTTCTGGAACAGAGAGTTGGAGGAGCCTGTTTGGTTGGGCTCCCAAAAATTCCTCTTCCCAGCAGGTTTTTGTCGGATGGTTCGCCCCAATTTTTACAGGTGGCCCTGGCCTCTTCAAGGTAGGTCCCTTGCATGGAAATAGTCCCAGAAATCTCTGGATTTTTCTCTTGTCTTTGTGTATTCATTACGTCCATTGCTGGGGCTGCGTTGATCTCAGACGGCCGGACTGGGTCGGGATGGTCTCTTTCCACTTGAAATGCCACTTGAGTTTTCCGATGTCCGAAACTGGTTGACACCTATTTTTCTTTAACAGGTGGACCACTTTTCTTCCTTTTGGTTATTGTAGAGCATTTTCTGTACAGTGTCTATTTATTATGCATTTTTTTGGGGCTTCTGTGGTTCACTCACCCCCCTCATTAGGTGCTGTGTTATAAATGACTCCCCTTATGTCACAGTTAGATGACAGAGTCTGAACTTTTTCGGTTTTAGTGTTATCACACTGATGTTAGATTGTCTGTCCTGCGTCATGCCAGTTGTTCATTGAATTACGGCATTTGTTACGCTTGTGTTTCTGAAGGACATGCTTTTAAAGGATTTTTGGCCCTTGGAGGGTCTGGGATCTGGAATTGGATGTTCACGGTCAGATGGCAGGAGGGCGGGTTCTCCAGCTTCATTCATCACGTTTAAACGTACTTGCCGTCTTGCTCTTTGGTGACATTCCGCTTCCAGCTCAGTATCTGTAGGGATGGTGCTCGCCTCCAGGCTCCCCGGTTCTCCCACGGCGAACACTCGGCAAACACTCCGTGACCTCTGCGTCCAGAGTGGAGGTTTTGAAGGTTTGGCAAGGTAGTAGAAAGTGTAGACATACTTTCACTCTCTTTCCTTGCCCAGCAGCAGCAGCAAAAACGGGATCCCAGTAGAATGCCAAATACTCTACAAACGCTCTAACTAATGCATTATGCAACTTGAAACATTAAAAGCGAATATCACCAATAGGGGACCAATGTGTAGTTTGATCTTATCTAGTAGTCTTAGTAGCTATGCCTGTTGTCCCCTGAAAGCCCCCTACATCTGTCAGGTCTCGCTTGAGACTGGGGAGTACCTCAACCCTTTTATTTAGGCAATTTAAGCCCCTTACATTTCATGTTTTTAGCTTAATATTGCTGGATGATAGGTAGGGGCATTTGTAAACCAGTAACAATGCAATACCACAGTACAAATCAAGTAATTGACTACTCCTATATGACTAATAGATCTTTAAAAAAAGTAATAGTGATGTTCCAAAAATAATCATCCCCAAGCAACAACTAATAGAAAAAAGAAGAGAAATTGTTTGGGTGTGTAGGGACTAGTAGAGATCTATCATGATTAGGTATGACTTCCTCACACACTCTACTCTCGTCACACAGACCCGTAGAGCCCCGGGGTTAGTACCACATGCCAAAGCCAACTGCCATGTACCTATAGCACACAAATTGCATGCAGGACATTTAAAAAGATAGCAATCAAAGTATTAAGTCCAGTGCTAGGTTGTTTGCTGAGTCTGGTTTCTTCATCAACCCCCCATGATGACCATCTCAGATAGTTTTGGGGGATCCTGACAAGAGCTTTATGATATGCGTAGTTCGGTGGCATGCTAAAGTGTGGGCAAGTAGCATCCCAGGGGAAGGCGTCCGGGGCTGCGAAAGGTCCCAGAGGAAGTGTGGGCCAGCCTGGGCACACCCCAGATACAGCTCTCTGACTGTGCAGCAGTCAGTGGTACGGGGGCTTGCCGTTGCCTGGAGGGAGCAAGCCCATAACAGGAGCTGCTCAGGCCCCCAGTGATCCTCCATGTATGTCACCAGGTAAAGTGGTCATACCAGTCACCAGGACAGGAGGAGCAGAGGTCTAGTGCCACCACCCACCTCCATTATAGAAGCACTGCACACTCGACCCAGCCACCCATGCAAAACAGATCAGACGGTGTCCACAGAGAGGTGGGGCTTAGCTCATCTGGAGATTGCATCGAATCTCAGATGTTTCAATTGGACGTGAATATGGGAGGGACCAGGATATTATGCCCAGGGTACCAAAGGTCTAGAGAAAGGTGGCCATTACGGGCACTGTCGTCCACACCTTCAGGGTCCAGTATTTTAGGTCAACACCGCCCAATCTTGCTCAACAGTGGTGCAGATTTCACAACTCATGAAGGTCAATAAGGCATTGGTAGCCATACAATACCTCTTATTTGAGCATGGATGGGTAAGCACCTTGCCTCTTCCTGTTGGCTGTCATGTAACATGTGCAGAAGTTAACATTAATTAATGTTTTATACATCTTGAAGCATTAAACGCGAATATCACCTATAGGGGACTAATGTGTAGTTTGATCTTATCTAGTAGTCTTCGTAGCTCTGCCTTTTCGAGTTAGATAATATTTGATTTTAATTTTGATATATTTATTTTAAAAGTATTCGTTTTTCAACACATTCAAGTAAACAGATCAACATATTACATTAACACCATAGCAATGTTTCCTTACCACCCCCTCCACTCCCACCACTAACACAGATGCAGTGACTTCTCCAGGTAACCTCTGCCAGCCAACAAACCTAGGTGTTTGAATCCCATCAGACTATTCCCCATTTTCCCAATTAGTCCATCATCTCTCATCTGTAGGCCACAAGCCAAAGTCTTCTGTTTGTAATTGACCTCGTTGCTGTTCACTGTCCTGAAAAGTTCAAGGGAGTCTGAGCACACCACTATCCTAGTATGAGGCTCTAATGAATAGTCTTTGTTTTCGACTTCTGAGCCACACGTGAAAAGACCACAAGCGTGTCCATTTCAGCCGTCCATGTACTGCTATTTGATTTAATTATGCATGGTGCAGTTGCTCCTTTTGGCCTCTAGAGACTTGCTGACTCCATCTCATATATCTCATATGAACTTTGTACACTTTTAATTGACCAGCAGTTTGGCTCTCACAGATGTTTTCACCTTCCGTCATCTATAAAGAATTTTCCCCATTCAGAGCTTATCAATGCACTCCCTTTGTGCTCTGCACTTATCCCCCAAAATAGCCTCTTCGATCTGGGCCAACCTTGACTCATCGTCGGGTCTGCTCACGGGACTGTTTTTCCACATCTCCTGATTCTTGCAGTCTCGGCCTGTGTCCGAGGTAGCTTCAACGTGAACCGCCGTCCATTTTCCTAATATGGCCTCCCTTGCCACGTTATATATGCCTCCATAGCAAGCTTCTAGGTTTTTTTCTACCTAGCGTTACTGCACATTTACAGTTATTGGTCAGTAAATTACTTCATCCTCTTTAGATCCATGATTACTTTAGCTTTCAGCATAGGTTCATATATCTTCTTCATGACATCACTTTGTTCTCGGCAGATTTCATTTTAACACCCGTCCACAATATTCAGTGATGGATTCTGGCATCTGGGCAGGCAACATCCTTCCATGTAGCATTCTTGCATGTGGTATCCTCCCAAGCTTTCAGTGTGAGGGTACATTCTGTATGGCTGTCTGCGTGCATAGCGACTCTCATACATTCGATGCGGTATAAGAACAATGCAGTGGGTCCCATCTATGGCTCTTCTCCGACTGTTCCGATATGACGATGGTGAGGGGACGGGAACTGTCAGGATAGCGTCTTAACCAGGTCTGCCTGCAGCCGCTTGATTTATAAGCACTATGGGTGTCCTCTACAGTTATTATCAGTGTGTTAAGGCCCATGTTACCACAGCAAGTGGATGAACACAAATCCACTCTTTATGTGGATATGCCCTGTTATTTCAACATGAGTACAGAGCGAAAACACATTCTGCGGGGCAGGGGCAGATAGGCGAGTATAGGGATAGGGGAAAGCCAGGCTAGAAGGGGAGAGGGTGAATATTTCACCATCGAACATGTGTTCTTATGGTCGATGGCATACACAATCTTCAATGATTTGGGAATGTTCCTTCAGCATTTCTTTCTGATTCGACAAATTACCTTCAGGGTTACCTCTCAGTAGGATGTGTTGTGTTGTGATATACTGTTTGCGGTTGTTACATGGACTACATTATTCCTGCAAAACACAGGCAGATATCGCAGAAAAGTGAATTATGATATGAGGAGGGACACACAGTTTATAGGTGTTGTATCGTTATTTTCCCAACCATTCACTGCCCATCGCCATTCTAAACTCTATGGACATTCCCACCCAGTTCCTACCCCTCCCCACCCAAAACACTTTGTCCTAGGAACTCTTTGAGCTCACTTTAACAAGACATACCATCAAACTTTTCACTCAGAGTGCCTGCCAGCGTTTTTTCAAAGTAGTCTTCTGAGAGTTAATGACTTAATTGGAGCTGTAAACCTGCCACGGGTGTAAAAAAAATTGTCTTAACCAGGTCTGCCTTCAGCCGCTTGTTTATAAGCACTATGCGTGTCCTTCACTGAAGTCCTGTTAAAAACAAGCATTGGCAAAGACAACCATTTTGGCTTGTGTATAAGTATTAGGCATTTGCCAGGCACTGCTATTAGATAGCCAGGTACTCACACCATCTTGCACCTGCTACCATCAATGGCTAGTTAATACCACTTTGAAAGTACCTGGTAAGTGCAGCTCGCATGCCTACACAAAAGCCCAACTGTGGGCATTGATTGATTGATTTTTTATTTCTATCGCGCTCGTACACAAGTGTTTCAGAGCGCGACAAGGCAAGGGAGGGGAACAGGGGAGAACAAAACAGCGATCTTACTAGGCCCAGTGACATTGAGAACGCACAAGGGAGAGGGGGGAGGGGGAAAGTGCATGGAAGGGGGGAGAGGTGGAAAGTGCAAAGCAGAGGAGAAACAGATAAATAACAATAAATAAATAATAAAGGCAACAAACAGTGGTAATGCAGCAAGCAATTTGCAAGTGCTAGGTTTAAGGCAGCAGACAGGGTAGGTCTGATAAGTGCAGGAAGAAAAAGGGGGGGCTGTATGGGTACAGATACAGACCCCAGTGCAAGGGGTGGCCCGGAGGCAGTGCGGGAGGGTGGCAGGATGAGCAGGTACCTGGGCCCAAAAGACAGAGGGTGGCCAGGTGCACGGTGCCGATGCAGTCAAGAACTCCATGTTGATGTCTGTTCCCCCCTCGCCTCTCTGTAAACCTTATGTGTAACACACACGTGTATCAGGGCACTTTACTTTCATAGCATCAGAAATACAAAACAAATATAGAACAGTTTTTTTTTAAAACAATCATAAGGTAAACGAGCAGTGCTTAGCTTACAGATGTTGGCAATCAGAGATATATTGAAAGAATGGAAAGATGAAGATGGCCCATCCATCCATCACTAAAATAGCCACAGCGCAAAGGCAAGGGCTACTCAAGAGACTGTTCGCGAACAGAGGGGGCAGTGCACAGTGAATTAAAGTCTACATCCATAAGGAGTATAGCAGAAATGGGTTCATTAAGTCACGACTGCTAAACCCCCACTAATCTTGGTACCTTTGAGGACATGTGTCTCTGTTTTTTCTAATCACATTAGTAGGCGATAGCACTGCTCAGAGATAATCTTCTTGGCAAAGTAATCTGACCGTGACATGAGACATGAGACATGCCTTTGAATGTGTACACCTAGTAGGGAAAGGCTAGAAGGCTGTGTGCGTTGAAAGGCTAAATACAATACTAGGTCAGTCCTGTTTTCGGATAAGTAGCAGAGTACAGCAACTAACGTTTGCTTTTATTGGTTTCATGGTTTTGTTATATTCGTGTTTTATTACTTGAAATAATGCCAAGGAGTCGCAACATTTGTATTGTGTTTATGTTGGAATTGTTTACATTGCACACGCTACTCTTTGCAATGGTAATGACGGGGTCTGGGGACCACATACATAAATGAATACCTGTAGGAGGCAACAAAGGCATATGTGCATGTAAAAAAGTGCATGTAAAAAAATGAAAGCGCACATTGCTCCACGAAACTTGCCGGTGGGTGTTTATTTGGAAATATTAACAAACCAAAGACCTCTTCTAAAAACGTCACTTCCGTTAGGTTCAAACTTTGTATGCACCACTGCCAAATACTAATGGGGTAATTCATAGAATCCAGCGCACAAGTGGTGCACGCGGCTGGTGCACAGTGTGCGCGTGTGACAGTCTGCGCCAGCCGCGTGCGCTAAAATCCATTTACACCTCCAAGCCCTCCCCGTGCGCCATGCACAGCGCACAAATCCCGTGCATGGCGCACAGGCCATTGGACCAGCATACAGCCCCGCAACCACGAAAACGCCTGTAAAAATCCCCGTGCACCCCTCCGAATACATGTACACCCCGGCGCGGGGAGATTCACACACAATTGGCCCTGTGCGAGCGGGGTATGTGTATTACTGGGGTGCGCGGGGAGTTACACACGCGATTGGCCCTGTGCGAGCAGTGTACATGTATTACTGGGGTTCGCTGGGAGTTTCACACGCGATTGGCCCTGTGCGAGCGTGGTACGTGTATTTCGGGGGTGTGCGGGGAGTGTCACACGCGATTGGCCCTGTGTGAGCGTGGTACGTGTATTTCGGGGGTGCACGGGAAGTTTCACACGCGATTGGCCCTGTGCGAGCGTGGTACGTGTATTTCGGGGGTGCGCGGGAAGTTTTACACGCGATTGGCCCTGTGCGAGTGGGGTACGTGTATTTCAGGGGTGCGCGGGAAGTTTCACACGCGATTGGCCCTGTGCGAGCGGGGTACGTGTATTACTGGGGCTCACGGGGAGTTTAACACATGATTTTGCTGTCAGAGCGGGGTATGTGTATTTCGGGGGTGCGCGTGAAGTTTCACATGCGATTTCGCTGTCAGAGCGGGTACATGTATTTCGGGGGTGTGCGTGAAGTTTCACACGCGATTTCGCTGTCAGAGCAGGGTACGTGTATCCAGTGGGGTGCGCAGGGAGTCCCACACGTGAATTGCAGTGTGGGTCCTCCCAGGTGTCCCCTCTACCCCCTCCACGGCCCCTGCAGGCAGCCCACACCACAGGGGACTACCCTGCACCCCTGGTCATGTCCCTCAGCAGCCCATCCACCATGGGCATGCCCCCAGCCAAGCCACATGTCACCTTGTAATATGATCACCAACTCATGTCCCCCAGCACCCCCACACCCCAGCAGTGAGGGACACCTGCCAGCAAGCCCCCACTCATGTCCCACTCATGTCCCCCAGCACCCGCAAACACCAGCAGTGAGGGGCACCTGCCAGCAGGCCCCCACTCATGTCCCACTCATGTCCCCCTGCACCCCCACTCCCCAGCAGTGAGGGGCACCTGCCAGAAGGCCCCCACTCATGTCCCCCAGCACCCCCACCCCCCAGCAGTGAGGGGCACGTGCCAGCAAGCCCCCACTCATGTCCCATTCATGTCCCCCAGCACCCCCACACCGCAGCAGTGAGGGACACCTGCCAGCAGGCCCCCACTCATGTCCCACTCATGTCCCCCTGCACCCCCACCCCCCAGCAGTGAAGGGCACCTGCCAGCAGGCCCCCACTCATGTCCCCCTGCACCCACACCCCCCAGCAGTGAGGGACACCTGCCAGCAGGCCCCCACTCATGTCCCCCTGCACCCCCACCCCCCAGCAGTGAGGGACACCTGCCAGCAGGCCCCCACTCATGTCCCCCTGCACCCCCACCCCCCAGCAGTGAGGGACACCTGCCAGCAGGCCCCCACTTATGTCCCCCTGCACCCCCACCCCCCAGCAGTGAGGGACACCTGCCAGCAGGCCCCCACTCATGTCCCCCTGCACCCCCACCCCCCAGCAGTGAGGGGCACGTGCCAGCAGGCCCCCACTCATGTCCCCCTGAACCTCCACCCCCCAGCAGTGATGGGCACCTGCCAGCAGGCCCCCACTCATGTCCCCCTGCACCTCCATCCCCCAGCAGTGAGGGGCACCTGCCAGCAGGCTCCCACTCATGTCCCACTCATGTCCCCCTGCACCCCCGCCCCCTAGCAGTGAAGGGCACCTGCCAGCAGGCCCCCACTCATGTCCCCCTGCACCCCCACCACCCAGCAGTGAGGGGCACCTGCCAGCAGGCCCCCACTCAAGTCCCACACATGTCCCCCTCCCCCCAGCAGTGAAGGGCACCTGCCTGCAGGCCCCCACTCATGTCCCCCTGCACCCCCACCCCCCAGCAGTGAGGGGCACCTGACAGCAGGCCCCCACTCATGTCCCCCTGCACCCCCACCCCCCAGCAGTGAGGGGCACCTGGCAGCAGGCCCCCACTCATGTCCCACTTATGTCCCCCAACAGTGAGGGGAACCTGCCAGCAGGCCCCCACTCATGTCCCACTCATGTCTCCCTGCGCCCCCACCCCCCAGCAGTGAGGGGCACCTGCCAGCAGGCCCCCACTCATGTCCCCCTGCACCCCACCCCCCAGCAGTGAGGGGCACCTGCCAGCAGGCCCCCACTCATGTCCCCCTACACCCCCACCCCCAGCAGTGAGGGACACCTGCCAGCAGGCCCCCACTCATGTCCCCCTGCACCCCCAACCCCCAGCAGTGAGGGGCACCTGCCAGCAGGCGCCCACTCATGTCCCCCTGCACCCCCACCCCCCAGCAGTGAGGGGCACCTGCCAGCAGGCCCGCACTCATGTCCCCCAGCACCCACACCCCCCAGCAGTGAGGGGCACCTGCCAGCAAGCCCCCACTCATGTCCCTCAGCACCCCCACCCCCTAGCAGTAAGGGGCACCTGCCAGCAGGCCCCCATTCATGTCCCACCCATATCCCCCTGCACCCCCACCACCCAGCAGTGAGGGGTACCTGCCAGCAGGCCCCCACTCATGTCCCCCTGCACCCCCACCCCCCAGCAGTGAGGGGCACCTGCCAGCAGGCCCCCACTCATGTCCCACTCATGTCCCCCTGCACCCCCACCCCCCAGCAGTGAGGGACACCTGCCAGCAGGCCCCCACTCATGTCCCCCTGCACCCCCACCCGTCAGCAGTGAGGGGCACCTGCCAGCAGGCCCCCACTCATGTCCACCAGCACCCCCACCCGTCAGCAGTGAGGGGCACCTGCCAGCAGGCCCCCATTCATGTCCCACCCATATCCCCCTGCACCCCCACCACCCAGCAGTGAGGGGTACCTGCCAGCAGGCCCCCACTCATGTCCCCCTGCACCCCCACCCCCCAGCAGTGAGGGGCACCTGCCAGCAGGCCCCCACTCATGTCCCACTCATGTCCCCCTGCACCCCCACCCCCCAGCAGTGAGGGACACCTGCCAGCAGGCCCCCACTCATGTCCCCCTGCACCCCCACCCCCCAGCAGTGAGGGGCACCTGCCAGCAAGCCCCCACTCATGTCCCACTCATGTCCCCCACACCCCAGCAGTGAGGGGCACCTGCCAGCAGGCCCCCACTCATGTCCCCCCCAACATGTCAACATGACCCACAATCATGGCCCTCATGGCCACCAAAATCCCACGGCACTCCACACCTGCCCAAATAACCAACCAACCAACCATAACATACACCCCACATTGAAATGCCCATTACATGAAACAACCCAAATGGCATGTATGTACATCAACACGTGTCCGTCACACACACACAATGGGTGCCAGTAAATGTGAAAACCTACATCGTGACATGCATGAAACCAATGAGAGAATACCACACATTGAAGTACGGGAACAAATGTATTGAACAAAAAATGTGGTGAAAGAAATTCAAAGACCAAACAATGTACATAAGGAAAACAATGCAGAATGTCACATAATGATAAAAAAAGGAAATCAGAATCCAAAATATATGAAATCAAAAATGTCTCCAAAGTTTCCTTCCAACAAAGCAAATCCAAACAGAAATGAAAAAGTAAAATCCATTGCTCCATGGAAAAATCCAAAAAGAAAATGCCGACAAATTTACAAGGATGAAATCCTGGGTCCATGAGCCCAACTGTCCAAATGAAACATACAAAAATACACTAACTAATGAAGAACTATATACAAAAATTTGGGGTATTGTCCAAGCGCCCCAAACAAAAATGAAAACCAAAATGAAACCTAACACTAACTAACTAACTATTTACAATGGCAGCGGGCTAGTCCGACGGCTCACTTTTTGATGTCCCGGGCCAGGGCATCATCGAACTCCCGCTCAATATCCTGGAGGTGGTCCTCTTGCATGGCCCTGAGGGTTCGCAGGGACGATGACATGTTGACCTCCAACTCCCTGCGAATTGCCTCGAGGCACTCGGCCCGCCTCAGTGCCCTCCGCATGGAGTTCTCTGCCCTGACCATTGTGAGCCGTGCCTATTCCACCCGCTGCCGTTCCGCATCTATGGCGTGGCCCAACCGCTGCCACACGGAAGACACTTGCAATCCTGGGTCCTCCTGCCCTCTGGCCGATTCCTGCCCCTCCGATGTTGAAGGCCCCGAGCCATCCTTGCTCCCACCATGTTGCTGCTGCTGTGCCTGTGCCTGCGCCCTGGCTCTTGCTGCCTGCAAGTCCTCCTCCGGCTGGGGTGCAGTTGTCGTGGTGGGCACCCCTGCTGGACGTCCGACTCCCGACTGTGGCAGGGATGTGTCCTCCACCAGCCTGGCCGCTGGGTCAGAGGCAGCTCCACAGGGTACCCAGGTAATACATGGGTGGGAAGATGGCATGGAGGACGACTGGCGCGTAGGGGGTTCAGGTGAGGAGGGGGTCGCAAGAAGGTCCAGCACACAGAGGAATCCAGTACTGGTGACCCGTCCCAGTAGGTCAACGTGGTCATAGAGGCATCCGAGATGACGTGCAGTGTCTTCACGAAAATACAGCAGGTCACTTGCATGCCCTGTTGACGCAACGCTATCCCAGCCAGGACAGGATCAGGGACAGGATTACACACAGGCACCTCCGCGGCGGCCTGTGCTGCCTCCTGTCCCTGCCCCTGCATTGCACCACTGGCACCAGTGGAATCCCCACCTCCAGACCCCATGTGTGTCCCTTCCATGGTCTCCTCCTCTTCCAAACCCCCCACCAACCTGGATGACTTCATGCCATCTTCCTCCGTCGGACCCTCTGGGGTCTCAGATCCCCCTTCTGCTGCCGAGGAGTCCATCTCCAACCTCCGCCTCTTGGACCTACCCTTAGCAGCTGCGGCCTGGGACGCGGCACCAGACTCCTCACTCCCCGAAGAGATGACAATCTGGGAGGGGAGACAGGCCTTGCGTCTCCGGATGGTGGTGCGATCCTGCCGCTTTGCTCCACAGCACCCTCTCCGCCCTCTTCATCAGTTGACGCTGCAGACAGGGAGAGATAGAACACAGGCATCAGGGCACTGTACAATGGACTGATACACACATGACAGTTGCACAAGAGTGGCAGTGTCAAACTTCAGACATGGCATCACACTCCCTAACACACATGTAATTTCTACTCACACGCATGAGCAATTCCACAGCAATATTGCACCAGGCAGCACCATCCATACACATGCAACAGCATCAGCATCCGAAGGTGAGCCTGACGTCACATGAAACACGGGGAGTACACAACACATGCACACACACCAACACACTTGCATGCATGTGTACATGTCCACCAACTGTCAGAGTGATGAGATCGCCATCCATGTCACATCTGGCATTCAGCCTTCTACATGTCAGTGCCACCTGCATCCATGTTGCATCACAGTTGCACACTTGTCAAATACACACACATGCACATGTACACAGTGCAGATACATGCAGCTGGAACCAACATCCATGTGTGACACCACAACCATTCCAACGTACATACACAGTAATTCAAACATGTGTGCTCCCACATCTGCATTTGGCCTGCATGCTTATCCACACATACACCATCCATGTGTCTCACACATGAGAGGACTCGCATGTGTTAGCCTCACGCCCCTGTACATATACATCCATACATGGCCCTACAGAAACATATGTGCAACCTGCACACTACTGGCACCTCACGACACGCACAGCGTCCAACCAGCATGCATGTACACTTACCGCTCGACTCCAGACGGGTCCGCCTCTCAAGGACCTGGACGGGGAGCGCTGAGATTATGCGTTCCAGGACCCTCATTTGGTGGTCGGACAGGTGGCCCCGGCGCCCCTTGGCATCCGCTGCCTTCAGGCGGCGCTGAGCCTTGTCGAGGGTCCTGGACCTGAAGTCCTCCCAGCGCTTCTTGACATGTTTGATGTCGCGGACTGCCACCCCCTCCTCGTTGATGGCAGTCACGATGTCCATCCAGATCCTGGTCTGTCCTTCATAGTCAGCGCGCAAACTTCCAAAGAGGGCCTCATACTGCCCCAGGACTTGCTCCACCAGGACAGCAACTTCCCTGGCATTGAAGCTGATGGCCCTCTGCCTCTCTGGCTGGGGGTTGCCAGTGGTGCCGGATGGTGTTGTGCCCAACATGGCAACCCCAGAGGCAGGGGTGGGTGGGCAAATGGGTCCTGGGGCTGGGCTGTGGAGCGATGGTATCCCAGTCGGGAGTCTTCAGTTCAAGCAAGGGTGGTCACAGCAACTTCACCCCTGGCTGACGTGCAGGCAGCAAATAGCAGGGCACGTGGGCAGCAGGCAGGCAGCAGCAGATGGCAGGTTGGAGCGTGCTCGGGGCTCTTGGGGGCAGTAATTCGGCCTTCTGGGCAGGAGCGTGGTCTTCCGTGTATTGTCGCGTGGCCAGCTTGATACGGAGTGATTTGGCACGTCAGCGTGTAATTCGAGGAAAGGGCCTTAGCGCGTAAGCGCATCTGTGACGTTATGCACGCGGGTGTTTCCCTCGTGACGGGTGCATAGTGAATCAGCACGTGAATACACCGCACGTATGCGAATTCATTGGACCAAAGGCCCTTTAGCGCGTAAACGCGTCTGTGATGTGACGCGGAAGGGCGTTTCCCTCAACACTGGTGCATGTTCATCGTACACGTGCAAAAACTGCACGTCTGAGTGCCAGCTCGTGTAATTGGAGGAAAGGGCCTTAGCGCATACACGCGTAAGTGACGTTGTACGTGTGGGCCGGTTTAAAAGGTACGTGTAGGACGCAATTTACTTGTACGTGCTTTTCGTGGAGAGCGAGTGGGTGAATTTTGTACTTCTTGTCGGTTCACACGCGATTACTTCACAGCGTTTCAAGTTCGTACTCCCTGTTACTTCTGACAGCGTTCAATTTTTTTGTTGGGCCTGTTTCCTCAAACAGCGTTCACTTCTTCTTTTGCCCTGTTGCCTCAGACAGCGTACAATTCTTCTTTTGGCGGGGGTGTTGCCAATGCGCGCACGCGCGTCTTTTTCACATTCTTTTTCAAGGCATACGGTGAGTCGCACATGTATTTACCAACTGTGCTTGCCCCGTGTGTCCCGTACCCCTTCAGAGGTCATTGTAGGCTGCGTGTATTACGCATACGCTTATTTTTGTGTTTCTGGGTGCCACAGCATAGTGCGGGTTCATTTTTCCACGCACGTGGTCTACGAGGGGTTGCATGCACGTTCATTTTTGTTTTCGGGGTGCCTGTGCGTTGCGTGACCCGTCATCTTCCCCCAGGGGTCACAGACAGCCTTGCTAGAGTACTAGGGTACGAATTCCATCTAGTACCTTACCCCCAATTGCCCAGGACAATAGTTTACTGCTACTCCCATACGCACAACAACATCAGTGCCATGGTTGGGAGGAGACCAAGCAGTAAGGGAGGCAAAGGAGGCCGACCTTCAAAAGGTGGGCGTGGTAGGGGATGTGGCCAGGATTTGCAGGGAGCCCATAGACCCCGATGTGTGCAGGACCAATCAGGGACACCCATGCCCCACCCCCCCATGGTTGTGGGAAACGTAGCTGACACCATCCAAGCTCAGCCCTTGTTGGACCGGCCCATTGTGGCACCTGAACCGACACAGGAAGACTCCCAGGCTGACTTCCAGGTCAGCAAGTCTAAGCCACGTGTGGCGATGCAAGTTGGTGTCACCAGGCCACGTGGATCTGGGGCAGCAATGTCATCTGCTGCTACAAGTAGGCAGGGTGGGGAGGCTGCCGGGGCAGCTGCAGCTCTATCGACCCCAGCTCTGAGTCTCCCAGCCGGGACAGTGTCGGTCCAGGTCCATCAAACCGACATTGACCCTGCCAACATCACCCTGCAGCCAATGCCTGCACCAAGACCTATGGTCATTGTGCCCTTGCACACTCCTAGTACACAGTCCACCGGCGCTTCTGCCCCTACTGACCAGAGCGGCGTAAGCCACTCAGGATCTGCACCACCTTTGAAAAAGAAGCAGAAGGGTGCTCTGGCACTACAGGCTGAGACCCCAGACATGGCTACACACTCCGGCACGTCAAGGAAGCCTAGCTTTAATGACGCCGTACTTGATGCACTTGTGGCCTATGTGTCGGCACATAGCCATGAAATGGTGGTGACTGCAGGGTGCAAGACCACACCTGGTCAACGTAAGGCACACTGGCAGACCATCGCGGACCACATTAGTGCCCTTGAATTTGTGAGGCGCACAGCTGATGATTGCTACAAGCGGTGGAATGACCTGAAACGCAGAGCAAAGAACAAGCTGGCCTCAAATCATGCCTCTACTCTGGTGACTGGCGGTGGGTCTCCACCAGAGGACAACCAACTCACTGAACATGAGTCTGTTGCTGGAACCTTCGTCACAGAGGAACAGATCCAAGGCGTGGGAGACCTACCTGATTACGACGCATTGCCCGGTGAGTGCCCATGCATATGTGTGTGTAATCCATGTGTATGTTGTTTGGGTGACAGGTTCTGATTGAGTGCCAGGTGAGGGTGTGTACTCCAGAGTGGTATGGGTCGCCCATGTGCTTCCTCCAATACATTCACGTGCCTTGGATTTGGCTATGACAGTATCCCTTCTGCCTACAGTAGCCAATTAGCGCCACATTACTGCAGTTGCCCTTGAACTGTCATCTTGCAACATTGTTCAGATTTTCTCAGTGTTCATTCAGGCTGATTGTTTCAATTCTCCCATTTTTGCTACGCATTTTTCAGCCCTAATGCCACATATGTGACATGCTTCTGTCATTGATTACACCACAAATTGGGCCACATTTGTTACCTGGTTATGTGAATGATTAGACCATTCAGGCCGATAGAGTATTGGATGGCTCACATTTATTTTTAGGGCCTGTTTGCATGTGGAACATGATAGTTGTTTCCTGTCATGTTAAAGTGTCCAACCATTGATGTGCACATCTGCCTACAATCACTGTATTATTGTACACTGGATGTGTTGCAGTGTGGGGCACATGCATATTTTGCCACACTATTTAGCATTTTTTATCCCACCATGTCCATCTCACATGGATGGGTGACAGTACTCATTCACTGACATATCGCTGTAGTTGTCTAATGTACCATGGCTATGCTACATGCCATCGGTGTGCTGCCATGTGTCATGTATGTGTATTGGACATACCACTCATAAGCTAATGTGTGATGCCAGTGCTAGCCACCATGCAGCAAGTGTGTTGCTTTTCCATCTTGGTGTCCTCAGTGTCTGCTTTTTGCCTCCCCTTCCAACTCATTGACAGTGCATGCATGCCAGGGTTATAGTCATGTGGAACATGTGTAAATCATGTACAGGATCTCTGTCTTGTCAGGCCTATGTGTGTGCTATGGTTCTCATGCCTGTTTCCATTTGTTGTATTTCATGTTTTTGCAGGTGATGACGCACTTGATGCTGGTGAGGTTGAGGAGATGGTGCAGACCCAGGAGGGATCTCAGCCATAACGGGGCACCAGTGGAGGACGTGGTGTGGTGGTGGGTGAAAACCCTTTGTTACTGCAGACCATACTGTCCAGGGGTGTCTCTTGGTGCACCTCCCCAGACCTCTATTCAGGTGCTGAATCGGATGATGAGACTTATGTGCTGTCGCAGGTGAGTGCTTCTGGCAGGGAATCTGTTCTGTCCAACCCACCTGCACCAGAGGTAGAACCCTCTATGGGGATGTCAGTGTTGGTAGGTCCGCCTTTGCGGTTACGGATTCAGGGTCACACTCCACAACATCTGATCCTGTTTCTGGGCCAGCAGATCAGAGGGGGAATGCAGTCCTGCAGCCTCAGGCAGTGCCAGCACAGCAAGGAGCAGATCGCCTTGCCCCAAACGTGTGTTGCCCGCCGACGCGGTGGCCATGCGCCACCAGACATTACTGTATGGGAAAACTCCATGTACGGTATGGCAACCCAACAGGCAGCATCAGTTGCAATGATGGCTCAGGCAATGGAGAGGGTGGCCACTTCCAGTATCCCCCCTGAAAGGCAGATGGAGCAACAACAGCAGGCAACAGACTCCATTTGCCAATCACACAGGGAAGACATGTTGGCGTCCAACAGGGAACGAAGGGCGGCACTGGAGACTCTGCGCAAAGCCATATCAGTAGAGTCACAGGGCCACAGGGAAGCCCTGAGGGTAGAACTCCATAACGTCAGGGAGACTCTGCTTGAACTTGAGGCTTCCCAAAATTTTAGGGCAGAACAGCAGCTGGAGCAGCTCACACGTTCACTCTCAGCTGAGCTGCAGGCAGCCCGCGAGGCCCGCGAGGAGATCCGGGCATCACGCGAGGCCATGCATACAGGAATGCAGGCAACCCGTGAGGTGCTGCATGGGGATCTCTGCACTATCATCCTCCAGAATCAGACCTTCCAGACCCGCATGCTTGCTGCCATGGAGGACCATACCAGGGCTTTGCGTGGGCTGCCTCCCATAGCACCACCACCTCCTGATGCAGCAACAGAGGGTGAAGAGACCGACAGCAGTTCTCCCACAATGGCATAGCCGTGCAAGCCATGAGCCCATGGAGGTATTTTGTTTTTCTCAACATCCACACAGGTGGTTGTTGGTGTACACCCTGTCCTCGAACCTCCTGGGTAGCCTCCCCTCCCTGACCCCCACATGGCCATTTTGTTTTTTTTTTTTAACAGTGTGTTGCTTTGTGTGGCTCCCGTGGGCATCCACTTTGTATTCCGGCTGGGAACATGTAGGCTTGTCCTGAGTTTGGGTTAGATGCTTGGGTTCGTGACACACACACCCCTCCTGCTTCCCGTTTCCATGGGCTTGCAAAGGGTGTGACCAAGTGACAGTGCCTTAAACAGTGACATTGGGCTCCCATGAGCTGTGTGGGCAGTCTGTAGTCAATACTGTGTGGACATCCCTAGTGGTTATTGTTGTTGTATTGAACACTGCATGGTGTATTGATATGTGCTTATGCATCAATGTCTTCCTCAAAATTCGCAGGTACCTTCTTCATGTCTTCACAAGGCCGTCTCCTTTGCAGATGGAATTCATGTTGTATGCAGTACACTGACACATTTGCGTGGCAGCAACACTCTGCAGTTGGAAGGGGTCGATGTGATGGCTTATTCAGGTTGTAAGACTTACACTACTTTGACTTCGTACTGTCATGTTTTTGCAATGTTTCATGCTGTGTTGCTGTATTGTGTTGGTGGTAAGTATTTGGTCATGTGTGCTGTTTGTTATTGATTACTGGGAGCATATTGTCTGTGGGCTGTTTCCATTTGGGACAGTGCACTTTGTGACACGTGTATCAGGTCTTGTGCATTGCTTTGTTTGCTTTCACATTGCCTGACATGCCATGGTGTGTTGGGTGGCGGAGATGGGGAGGGGTTGGGTGACATGGCGCTATTTTCATGTTTTTTTTCACTAGGGGGTAGTCATTTATGCGCATGAATGTATGTCTTTTAATGACACAGCATTGGTTGTCTTTCGGTAGGTAGGGATGCACACAATGTAACACTTCCAGGTGACCAATCTCAGGCTGGTATGGTTGTGACAGTTGACTGTCCCTCATGTCATCATCATTGATTGTCAGCTGGTATGTGCCAGGGCTGTGTGCACTCCACAGGGGTGTGATTTTAGGTGAAGTAATTAGCCACCAGCTGCGTACGGGCTGCCTCACCATGTGCCCTTTCCCCTCCCATGCGCAGCGGCCGTGCATGTGGTTGGGGATGTGGGGGCACCACCATGTCCACCGGCAGGCCCGGCGTGTTGCAACGTTGTGCAGGACACATGCTGCCACTATGATCCTGCACACTACTGGGGGAGTGTATAGGAGCTGCCCACCAGAACGGTCAAGGGAGCGAAAGCGTGACTTGAGCACTCCGAATGTGGCTCCACTATGCCCGGGGTTGCAATATGGGCTGTGTTGTATCTTACCTCGGGTGGTGTGGTGGGGTTCCAAATTGGCATCATCATGTGGGTGCTCAGAGGGTAGGCACTGTACCCTGGGGAGGTGATGATGGGTATCATTAGTCGGGTTGTGACATTACTCAGTATTTGACATGCATGCATGTGCAGTGGCATTTATACTCACCAAGCAGCCATGTATCGCCATGCCGCCCAGCTTCTAGGTCCCGGTTTAGGGTTGACATTCTGTATATGAAACTGTCATAGGTGGACCCTGGATAGTTGGCATATACTGAGGTGATGATTCCCTTGGCATCACATACTACCTGCACGTTGATGGAATGCCATTGCTTGCGGTTTCTATAGATGTGCTCTGATGCCCTGGGAGGACGTAGAGCCACATAGGTGCAATCAATGGCACCTAGCACTTTGGGGAAGTGTGCCACCCCGTAAAAATCCTGGACAACAGCCTGTCTTTCTGCAGGTGTTCTGGGCAGGTATATGTGCCTGCGGACTGATGGCCGTGCAGTCATGATGGCTAAGACCTGGTGTAGGCAGCGTGACTGCGTGGCCTGTGACACCCGCCCCACTATGGCACTTGTCTGCTGAAATGACCCAGCAGCCAAGAAGTGCAGTACATTGAGCACCTTTTCCAAGGGGCTCAGTGCTTGGGAGCACAGGGTGGGTGATGTGAGGTCATCCTCCCACTCACTCACCAGGTCGAGTATTATGTGAGGTGGAAACATGTACCTCCCATACACCTGGTCATCAGGCATCCCAAAAAGGCTGGTCCTGGGTGTAAAAATTCTGGCCCTGACTATCCTCCTCCTCCTCCTGCGGTATCCCACGACCACTGCTGCGAGGAACGGTATATTCATCGTAGCGTCTGAGCTTGTTTGTTGTTTGCACCCACTTTTATGCTGCACGGGTCCGCTTAGGCATGCTTCCTGCTGGCGTACGTGTTTCCGGATTAGCGCATCTTTTTTGACACAGGCGTTAGCCCTGTTCGATTCCATGAATACGTGTTGTAGGCGCGCATGTGGGCGTTCTGCGCATTTGCCTCCTGTACTTCCCCCGTAACGCCCACATTTTCACGCGTTGTTCCCCATTCCGCGTGTTACGCCCCGTGTTACGCCTACTTTTGTTGTGTGCGCCGCGCTATGTGCGCTTTCGCTGTGCGTGTACCGCACGCTGTTTGGTGAAGTGTGCACCCGCGTGCGCCACGCAGGATTTCAGCGCACATCCATGGATTTACACACGCACGGACTTCCATGAATCGATGTGCGCGGGTTTCGCTGCGATTCGCATGCTTTCGTTCGCTTGCGCGGAAATTTTCAGCGCACATTAATTCCATGAGTCGGCCTGTAAGAGTAGACAGACAGAAAGGGATGCCAGAAAATGCAGTACTTAGTTCAACAACTCAATTTATGAATATCAATGCAATTCATTTTAAAGTGGGTAGCCATTAGGTGTATATTAATCTAATATATTGTGTAATTTATTAGATTAATTTACGGCAGCGAAGGGCCCCAAGGCAAAGGGCGGCTCCACAGTGGCGGCTCCCTATCGTGTCTGCAGGTGTCAGCAGGGGAGGCCAGCCGTCAACCAGCAGCAACCACAAACATAAGTGTGGCCTGGGTGGCGAGTACAGCAATCACTCTACTCCAGAAGCACTGCCACTCAACCTACACTCAGAAGATAGCAGGCCAGGATATTAACACTAGCCAGTTCAAGAACTTGATTGAATTGTGATTATTAGCCACTACCACATGTAGAGAGAATTATGAATGTTAGCCATTGCCACATCGAGACAGGATTGTGATTGTTAGCCAATGCCAAATATAGACAGGATTGTGATTGTTTGCCAGTGCCACATTTACAGAGAACTGTCAAAATTAGCCGGTGTCACATCTAGAGACAGGATTGTAAAGGTTAGCTTGCATCGCTTCTAGACAGGATTGAGAAGATTAGCCACTACCACATGTAGAGAGAATTGTGAATAATAGCCTGTGCCACATCTAGACAGGAATGTGAATATTAGCCAGTGCTGCATCTAGATAGAAATGTGGAGATTTCCACGCGCCATATCCAGGAAGAACTTGGAAATTAGCACGCATCACATCTAGAGAGTGAGGACATATAACCCACTAACCCAATGCTCAAATCTCTGCATTCCTAACTCACACGAAAATATACACAACCACCTTCCCACTCAGCAGACCACATGCACTTCACCACACTGCAACAACAAACAAACAACACATAAATTGCACCAACAGCACACAAGGTCTCGCATCGATCCGATATTCACACCAAAGCTCAGCGCACAGTGAAAACCGAACTGAAGCTGCCAACAGCACACCACTTTTCTCACTTTCCTATTCCCTCTTCACCCGACTAACCCACCCCGCCTTCTTCTTTGCAGATCCGCCTGAGCGCCTGGGGGTAAATTCCATTGGTGACGGTGCATGGTACAAGTACCTTTAACATTTAAGATTTAAGTGCCACTGGCGGCCTCTTAAACGAAAGTGATGTGAACGCAGGGCACAGACACCAAGCAGGTACTTACAGAGTACCTGGTGAGAGGAACAATGAGCCTCCCCATTTCGCTATCCTTCGTGGAGCTTAGAAATGGCAGACAATTCAAAATAGCAAGTGAGTACCTCAGAGTCAAGACCCCAAAGTTCAAGGAAAAAAGAATGATGAAGAAAAAAACCTCCAGTACGGCGAAGACCTCGTATGCACAATAACATGATTGCTCTGGCAGACACCAAGCAATGTTTGCTTGCTTATGTTTGGGGTTTTTATTAAGAGCTCGGTCGCCTTCAGGCATCGTGGTGCTAGTTGCAGAGAGCACAAAGAGCATCAGAAGAGCAAATTCTAAAAAGCAAAAACTGCCTGTACTAGAACCGAAAAGAAGAGGTTTTAAGAGCACAGCGAAAAGAGTGATCATTCTACATTTTTCAGAGACAGAGAGATGCTGTGACGGGTTTGGGGTGTAAGCGCTGCATGGCCAACGAGGTCCCTCTTCCCCAGCAGAGACCAACCCAGGGTCGCACAAGACCTGCCCTGATCTAGGGACTTTCCCTCTCAAAAACTTGAAACTTACTTACATGATGTATGCAAACATTTGATGCTGCACAGAGCTACCTGCTCATGCTGACATAGTCACTTCTTCATATGTTTCTTCATCTGGCGCTGCAGGTGAGTTGGGGCATGAGGGAAGACCCTCCTGGGCTTCTAAATGCACCATTTTGGCACGTGGTTGGGGCCCCCTCCCCCGGCCTGCAGCCCCGTTTCCTGGCTTCCCCTTCCCGCCCTCAGCCCGCCTCCCAGGCCAGCCCCTGGCCTCTGATTGAGCAGACAACGCCCAAGCCTCGCCAGGCCTGTTTGGAGCCCCACTCCCTGTAGCCGCCATTCCATCCGGCGCTGCAGGTGAATTGGGGCATGAGAGTAGACCCTCCTTGGCTTCTAAACGCACCATATTCGGCGCGTGGTTGGGGCCCCCCGCCCCGGCCTGCAGCCCCGTTTCCTGGCTTCCCCTTCCCGCCCTCAGCCCGCCTCCCAGGCCAGCCCCTGGCCTCTGATTGGACAGACAACTGCCGAGCCTCGCCAGGCCTGTTTGGAGCCCTGCTGCAGCCGCCATTCTATCCGGCGCTGCAGGTGAGTTGGGGCATGAGAGAAGACCCTCTTGGGCTTCTAAACGCACCATTTTGGCACGTGGTTGGAGCACCCTGCCCCGGCCTGCAGCCCCGTTTCCTGGTTTCCCCTTCCCGCCCTCAGCCCGCCACCCAGGCCAGCCCCTGGTCTCTGATTGGGCAGACAACTGCCGAGCCTCGCCAGGCCTGTTTGGAGCCCCACTCCCTGCAGCCACCATTCCATCCGGCGCTGCAGGTGAGTTGGGGCATGAGAGAAGACCCTCCTGGGCTTCTAAATGCACCATTTTGGTGCGTGGTTGGGGCCCCCTGCCCTGGCCTGCAGCCCCGTTTCCTGGCTTCCACTTCCCGCCCTCAGCCCGCCTCCCAGCCCAACCCATGTCCTCCTGCTTCCTGGTTTCCCTCTGCACGCCTCCCTACACGCCCACCCCATCCGGATTGGCCCACGTACCCCACATCAAGGACACCCTAGGACAGCCCTCTGCCCGGCAGCCCTGCGGCGAAGGACTCCCAGGCAAAGGACGACCCCAAGATGTGTCTGCAGGGGACGCCAAGGAAGCCAGCAGCTAACAGACACCAACAGAAACTGTGAGTGTGGCATGGGTGGGGAGTAGAGCAATCACTCTACTCCAGAAAACCCCTGCCATTCTATCTTACCTCCCAATATCATAGAGTGCCATAATATTAGCATGTCCACACTTAGATAGATTTTAAACATTAGCCTGCGTCGCATCTAGATGGAATTGTGAATATTAGCATGTCCACACTTAGATAGAATTGTGAATGTTATCCTGCGTCGCACCTAGATGGAACTGTGAATGTTGGCATGTCCACACTTAGATAGAATTGTAAATATTAGCATGTCCACACTTAGATAGAATTGTAAATATTAGCATGTCCCCACTTAGATAGACTTTGAACATTAGCCTGCGTCGCATCTAGATGGAATTGGGAATATTAGCATGTCCAGATAGAATTGTGAATATTAGCCTGCGTCGCATCTAGATGGAATTGTGAATATTAGCATGTCCACACTTAGCTAGAATTGTAAATATTAGCATGTCCACACTTAGATAGATTTTGAACATTAGCCTGCGTCGCATCTAGATGGAATTGTGTATATTAGCATGTCCACACTTAGATAGAATTGTGAATATTAGCCTGCGTCGCACCTAGATGGAACTGTGAATGTTGGCATGTCCACACTTAGATAGAATTGTAAATATTAGCATGTGCACACTTAGATAGAATTGTGAACATTAGCCTGCGTCGCCTCTGGATAGAATTGAGAATGCTAGCATGTCCACTCTTGGATAGAATTGTAAAGGTTCGCATGTCCACCCTTGGATAGAATTGTGAACATTAGCCTGCGTCGCATATAGATAGGATTTTGACTGAAGGATAGCATGCCCGCGCCTAGATGAAACTTGAATGTTGGCATGTGCCACACTTAGAGCTGTGAACACCAGCCTGCACTGCATCTAGATAGGGCTGTGAATGTTGACATGCCCACACCTAGATAGAATTCTGAACATTGGCCTGCGTCGCATCTAGATAGGATTGTGAAGGCCAACAAGTGCCACACTTAATCAATACTGTGAATGTTAGCATGCTAAAGGTCAAGTAAGCCACTAACCAATACAACCTCAAACTCTGCATACTTATCTCACTCAAAAACTCACACAACCATCTCTCGCACCACAAGCCGCACGCACTTCACAACACTGCAACAACACATAAGCCGGAGCAACAGCACATGCGGACTGACACCGATCCAATACCCGCACCAACGCTCAACATCTGGTGTATACCGAGTTGAAGCTACCAACAGAACACCACTCCTCTCACTATCCTACACCCTCTTCACCTTCCTAACCCATCCCCCCTTATCGTTTACAGATCCGCCAGAGCGCCTGGGGACCAATTTGGTTGGTGACGGTGCGCGGTACAAATACCTTCAACATTTAACATATGTGGTGCTAAATGGAGACAGTCAAGTCACTCTGTGCTGCATGCCATGCGTACCTTGTTTAGCCCACCCCCCATTCAGCAGCATCATTATTGGAGGATGGGAGGGTCAGGGGTTGCAACTGATTGGCCCGGGGTCGCAGCTATGATCCGAAGCAACCCGCAAATGACATCACTGGCCCCTTCCCCTGCATATGCTCCCCCTCCTCTCATCCCATAGGGTGAGCCTGTCCATTCCGGGTCGACCCACATGTTGAAGTCCCCAACCAAAATTAGCAGACCCTGTGCCGCCTGGAAGATCTGCCCCTGATTTGGACAATACAACATTCTCACTGATATCCTAACTCATATCTCTCCGTTACCACCAACGCTCGTCCATCCACCCTCATCAACGTGCTGGGTTCTTCCATTCTCAATTTCTCATGCAGCACAATGCCCGCTCCTCCCTTTTGCCAAGTCCCCAGATGCCCAATAGACCTGACCAATTTGCACCCGTGATATACAGTGTTCCTCTCCAGCCATTAGCCCAGTTTCTTGCAACATGAGGATATCCAGTCCGGTCTGCCCGAACTCCCTTGCAATTAGTGATCTCTTAGTGGGAGAGTTAATTCCCTTTACATTTAAGGTGCCCACAGAGAGGTGGCCTGAGCACCCACCGCTCCCATCTACTATGTTAGCCATAACAAGGCAAAGATCATGCCACCAAAACCTCCCCTGAAATAAGACCCTCCCAACAACACTTAGCACAATCCCAGCCTGCTGCATCTGTATACCTTCCCCTCCCCCGATGCCCCTTCTTCCTCCCCTCTGCCCCAACAATTACCCTAACTTCTTCCCCTACTGAGATGCCCATCTGCGAATGGGCCACCAAAGGTAACTTACCCCCACCCCTGCCCAATTCTCCAGTCCATCCACCTCCCCTAGATGACTTGACCCCCCCTTTCTCATTCTTAACAATGTCACAGGCCCACCACCACACCACATTACATTATAAACAGTTACTTCACCGGTGAAGAAGTATTCAGTTTCTTGAATTTTCTACCACCCGGCACTCTCTTTTGTAGCAGAAAACCCAAAGTTTGACCTTGACCCGCAGGTATATCCCCATTCTCCTGTTTCTGTTCCCCATCTGGCTCCTCCTTGAGGTGTTGTAATACCTGCTGAGCCTCCAGTCCACTAGTGATCATCTAGTCCATCTCCTTGATCTCTAAAGTCAATGCAAAGGGGAAAGTCCAGCGATAGCCGATACTCTTTTCATTCAGCCATTGCGCCAGGGGACGACCGTGTGAGCCCAGAGAGATCCTGATATCTGCGGACTGTGTCCCCCTCAAACTGAATGTTCCCCTCATGCCTCGCCCTTTCCGGCACTTCTGACCTCTCTCAATACCTGAGGAACTGCACTACTACAGATCTGGGACCTCCGCCTCCATCGCCTCCCCCTCCATGCACTCTTTCTGTCTCGACTTCTTTCCCGCCTTCTCCAATCAAGAGGGACTTAATCAGTTCCTTGACCTTTTTGCCCATATCCCCCGCAGTTTCCCCTTTTTGTTCCCTTAGGCTTAAAACCCAAAGTTTATTCCTCCTCTCCCTATTCCCTAGATCATCCATTTTCAGGAGGGCTTCTTCTTCCTTATTCTCCAAATCAGTGAGTCTGCCCTCATACTTCATATCCCGCAAGTCCACTTGCAATTGATTATTTTCGTTGCCCGCCACTTGGTTCTCCAACGTGTCCACTCTCACCCTCAGGTCAGATATGGAAGCTTGGATACCCCCTCTGACAGCCTTAATCTCCTGCAGTATGTCTCTGATTTCTTCCATGGTCACCTGTGTTTGCCCCCTTCCTCTCCTGCTGTCAGTGACTGCCCATCCTTTTCTCCACTTGTCATCATTGGGTCCCTCCTGTAATGTTGCAGTGCTTGAATTACTAATGTATGCCTTTTCTCCAGCTTACCAATTCTCCCTTGTACTTCCCGGGCTTTACAGCCCACTCCAATTACTCCTGTGTCGACCTGTATCCTTTTGTGCAGTAGCCACCATGGGACCGCGGCCACCCGCTTCAATCCTACTCAAGTTCCCTGATGCGCCACTCCACCTCAGTTTCCTGCACAACTCCTCCTCAGTAATGTGCCGCCAGCCCTGTGTTGGGTGTTATAATTCCCTGCTTTATGTTCTTATAGCACGGCAGGGTGAGCTCTCAAAGAATGCAAAGGATTGTAATCTATGTAATCTCAAGTGGAAACAAAATGTGAAACATTTGCTGATGGTATGTCCAGGTACTTGTAAACACAGGATCAACTACTTTTCACGCTTTGTTCATTACTTGGTTGGTTATCAACAGAGGAATTCTGGAATCGTCTTTGGGAGGGGAATGAGACATTTATGACTTTGCGTTTCTTAAAGGAAATTGAACCACTCATAGTATTCTGAGTGGCTACGGTTTTCTTTGTTACTATCTCCGTGTTCATGGTATTGGTTTTTATATACTAATTAGATGGTGATATGTATCTTATGAATTGTTTTAAGGTCTGATAAGACGAATTCATTTGGTTAGATTTTATTAAATTGAGAAGTTCTGTCATCTTATATTTTAACTGTTTGGAAATTCTGTTTTTATGATTTTAGTAAGAATGTTATGAAAATGTTATTATTTCTTCTTTTTCTTTTCTTTTTTCTCTTCTCTCTTCCTTTTAATGTTGTTATAGTTTTCTTGTTTTGTGAAATGTCAAATTTTGACTGATACACAATAAAAAAACTATAAAAATTAATAAGAATGGACACCCAGGTATCCGAGGCAACCTTTCTCTCTGCTGCGCACCAGGGATGCCCCATTCGCCTTCTCAAACAACCTCCCCTTTCTCCAGCCGTTCTCTCCCACCCAAGCATATCTGTGCCCTGCGGCCTAGTAGAGTGCAGCTCGCCTCTCTCCTCACCTTCGTCAACTGCAGGTCTAAGTCAATCACCTGCCCACGGGCAGGGGGGGGGCTCACTTCCACCGCACCCAGCGGCTGCCTCCTACCAGTGGGGTCATCTGACCGTCTGGCGCAACCACCTTCTGTTCTCCACCCCGTGCAGCCGCTGCTGCTACACGTCATGGGGCCAGCGGCCCGCACCCAGCAGCTGCCTCCTACCAGTGGGGTCATCTGACCGTCTGGCGCAACCACCTGCTGTTCTCCACCCCGTGCAGCCGCTGCTGCTACCAGTCATGGGGCCAGCGGCCTCTTCAATCCCTGTAGTCAAAGTAGCCTCTCCTGAGCCTTGCTCGGCATGTCGCACCTGAACAAGAGAAGGAGCCCCTCACTTGCTTATCACCGGCCTGGCCCCTCCTTCTCCCTCCATGTCCTGCTGCAGGGCCACACATTGCAGTGCCGTTCGTCAGCCCAGAATTCACTGGGGCCTTCCTCTCCGACATCCTTGCCGCTATTCTGGTGGCCCGGGGCTCCACATGGTCAGTCTGAGAGTACAAACACAGGGCACCTTCTCTGAGCCTACTTGGTCCTTTGTGCAGGTTTCCCTGCAGCCTATCCAACTCGTGCTGCTTTGCGACCTTCAGCAGTGGGTCTCCACAGCGGCCCATGCCATTCCAGTATGGTGCCCCTTGTCCGCAATGGTGCGCACCACCTCCTCGTCCTTATGAGACCTTTCTCCCTGTGTTCTGCATGATGCCAGTCCCTGCTCCGACCTGGAGGGATCCCGGGGACCGGTCCTCTGGGGGCCGGGGGGGGGTGGTAGGAGGCAAATCTCTCCGTTTCCTATTCAACCCATGACTGGGGGAAGCATCATTTTCAAGTTCTCAGGGCAGGGGCGGATGGACTCGTCTCCACGCAGCCATCTTGGCACACGCCCCCTGGTGGTCCAATTTTGATTTTTTTTATATTGGTAACACAGACACTGTAAACCGAAGTGTGTCAAGGTGCAGGAACAGAAAAGAGGGAGAGAGATCCACTCTGAGACAACGCCAGAAAAATAGGTAGGTTTTCAAGGCCTAAATGGAATTTGAATAGTATGCATACCTACTGTGACTGCATTCCACGTCCTGGGCGGGCGTTGTGGGGCGGTGGGGGGGAAGGGTGGAGGGGGGCGCTGGTTTGAGCTTCACCAGAAACCTCCTATATCATGGGTAGTTTAGTTCATTAGTACACTTTCGCTTCTTATGGACCTATTGTGACAAAGAACCACAAAATCAGTTCTATATACAAATGACAGTCAAATAATAATCAAAAACAACATCAAATGCATAATACATGGATGAAAATAATTCCATTACAAAATAATGAACGTAAAATCAATAACACAGGTTAAAACCCAGGGAAAAAATAAAAAAAGACTACATCTAAAAAAAGCACAATATGATTCCAGATGAGAGTTAAATATAATGTAAAACAGTCACTGGAAAGAGCAGGAAGTGAAAGGACCCAAAGCCATAGGGGCTCAACATCCAGAACTCCTACAAGTTCTCAGTCTCCAGACCCCATAAACAAAAAGTGCATTTATCTTTGTAATATTCCTATAAGAGTCCCCAGGAGATACAACACTGTGGCATTATAATGATCTAAAAGGCCTTCCTTCCTTAAAACAGGAGTAATATGTATCACCCATAGGAGTTTATATGCCGGGCAGTGAACAAGGAACGATGTAAGACTCCTTGGACTTCTTCTTGGGCTCTTCTGTTGGCAGAGTCTACATATTTTGAGTTGGATGAACAATGTCATCCCTTCAGCTTACCTGCTAGTGCCAGGGTAGCAGCGCTGGCCAATGCAAAGAGGCCCCTTATTTGGGGTTTGGCAAGATCTTTCACAGAAGGTTGTTGCCCAAGACTACCTGAGTCAACATCCGCCCAGCACAAAAGTGTGAGGTGTGCCAAACCACCCAGTCTCAGCCTTTTCCTTGGACTATTTTTAAGTTTAACTAGAAGTTACCTTTATGAATCAGCGGCATGCAAATTAGAGTCCAGGAAACAACCCGTACCCAGTGTGCTTAGATCTTGCGACAGCTGTTTACCACAGGAGGTGATAGAGGACTTAGGAAAATGTTCCTGCCCGGCCAAATTAACCAGTTCCCTAGACTGAGAGGTTTCCATTTTAACTGCATATATGGCAGGTGAATTCATCACCCTCATCTGTTGTGAGGAACAGCCCACATCGTCATGCAGGGCAATACTCGCGAAGCCTTGCATAGGTATAGGAGCTGTTTCCTTTAGATATCCTCACTATTGGAAGAATTTTGTCTAGACCCCGCGCATCCGCATCGTATGCCACTGCACCACCAAAACTCTCCTGGAAAACCATCTCTACTTCAGGCCCAAACTTATCGTTATGCTTTTCCATAAGCTTTATGATGGCTCCCAAAGCCACTGCTGCTTTCTTCGTAGCCATATCCATCTGAGATAGAGTCAACGACAGGGATACTCCCGGATAGGTGAAGCAATCGAATCACGCTCGGGTTTAAAATATGGTTTTGGTTTCCTACTGCGCTGGCTATAAAACACCATGACCATCAATATGAGTACTGTGGTACAGATATAAATGGTGCAAATGCAGCAATAATTACATTACCACGGCATTACCACCATGCGGCAAGTTTTGCTGGAAGTAAATCCTCCACCTTACTGCCAAAAATTGGCTAACTCGACAGATTTACTGCTACATTACCAGCAAACCTGTAATGAGGCCCATGGGATTCACTTTGTTTAAAATGAGTCAGTTCGCCTCACAGTACCCTGACACTGCCTTCAATTGGGCTCTGAGGGCAACAGGCGTCCTAGGGAGTTAAACGGAGTCATCCGCAAATAAAAGCAATGGGACCGGCTTGCCATCAATGAAAGGAATATCATTAGTGGCCTCTTGAACACAGTTAATGCATAACTCAAAATGTGCCCCCCGCGCCCCTGCGAAACCTCCTAAGGGGCCACCTTGAAAAAGCATAGGCAATAGCAAAGAATCCTGCGCCAATTTTGGCTACCACGCATGGGAAATGTGCATGATGATAATTCTGACAAAATGGCACGCAGAGCGGGGCATTAGGTCGAAGATGGAAGTAGGTTTTGAATCAGCTAGCGTCGAAACCAGGGTGTAGCACGTAGCCTTCACACATAGCAGCCACTACATTGCATGGCCAGTAACATTATTGTGCACATGACAGTGATGGAGGAAGCTTTTTCTAACAGGAAGCTGGGCAGCTTCTGATGAGGCCCTAGCACTGTACCTCCATTTGTAAACCATGGCAAACGTAGGGTTTACAAATCGCTGGAACTTCAAGTCCAAATGGACTTGCATAACTACAAGGTTTACTTATGTGTAAACACAATGTAAACCAAAGGTTTACAAAAAAGGTTCCAAACACTCGTAAACCTTTGCAAACTTATAGTTTGCATAGGTTTACATGCAGTTTACCAAATTTGTAAACCATGATTTTCATGCAGTGATAGATTGCTGTACATGCTCAAATGGGGTTTCAGCTCTACTGCTGGCTGCTTTATTTGTTCTGCTGTGTGCAGGCCAACACCCTTGTTCATGTGATAATCAGCAGCTATTAAACCCGTGTCTCCATTGCTTTATCTATGATTTTGCAAGGAGGTGCTGATATTATGCACATATTCAGTATAGAGGCACCGGTCTTCTCATACAAAAGGCTATATCTCTTGAAATGTGCATTTGCTGGCCAAAGGTGTTAACATATCACCTGCATGCGTAACCTCTTTTGTGTGGGGGCAGGGAGTACGCACAGGGAATAATGAAGTTCAAGGTGGGGCTCATGTTATGCACCCTCAATGGTAAACCAAGGGAAATCACCAATTGGAGTTTGCCTAAGGAAAAATGTCCCTTTTAAACTATGCACCACATAGCTGATTCAGAGTGTGGTGCATATAGCACAACTGCACAAAAACAACGTGCTGCTTTATAGAAAAACAAAGATAATTTGGAAACATAAGAATACATTGTACATATCTCATATCTGTGACAATGATGTCAAGCCTGCAACCCTGCTGCACATATACAGCAGACTGGCCTTCTAGCTTGTATAATTTATTGTAACAACTTAATAGTAAAATGACAAAACAGTAAATGTCACATTTACTGTTTTGGACAGCCATTGACTTTGGGAGTCAGGTGTTGGCTGTCCTTGTAGCAGCAAACAGTTTCCCGACAGGTATTTCGGTCACAGTCACAGCACTTTAATGAATTAATACTTTTCTAGGCTACTATACATATATAGTTCAGTATGCTTGTACCATGTTAGTCAAGGGTTAAATAGAATGTTGATCCTGAAGAAAACAATACGTTGATACCTTGATTAGGCTAAGAAAGTAATTTATTGTGCATATTTGTGAGCTTTTGTGGAATGTCTCCACTTCCTCAGGTAGAGATTAAATGAAGCATTTGAAAAACATCACAACGTTACAGTTTACATAGGCCCTCCTGCAGATAACCTGTTATCTGTGCCTGTCTGTACCCGATTTGTAGTTTTGCTCAGAAAGACATGTGGATGTTCAACTCCCCCACACATTGCAATCTTCAAGGCCTAAATGGTACACTGTGTTAAGTAGGGCAGGGGTCGGGGAAAGTGAAGTGCAGGGAAAGATGCCTAACCTGCCCACATATCAACATTTCAGAGACAGTACAGATATCCCAGGACAGGGCAGGACTACAAAATTAAGGAAATTGTGCAAATTATCATTTGCATCTGTGCATCGTAATATAACTCAGGTGCAGTGGAAGTCCCTGTCGGAGTCGCAAAATGTTATGGGTATTGTTATTAAACCTTCTGATAAGGGTTCTAACATTGTTTTATTGAACCAGTGTGATTATGTTAATGAGGCTTCTCAGCAACTCTGTGACAAAATATGTTACTCCTCATTGTCTTTTAATCCATTCCGTATGATTCAGAGCGAATTGAAGATTCTCGTAGCTAAGTGGTGTTAGACAGGCATCCTGGATGAGGATTTCATCACATTTTTGGTCCCTCACTTTCTTTAGTATCCCCACCCTTTATTTTTGGCCGAAAATTCACAAATCATTGGTGCACCCCCCAGGACGACCTATTATTGATGAGACTTTAATTTCTTTTGTTTCTGTACTTCCTTCTTATTTACAGGACACAAGGATTTTGTTTCACATATCAACCAGGTCCCGTCGGAGGAGGGTTTTTTATTTTGGCCACCCTTGATGTGGTTTCTCTTTACACCTCCATAGATCATTTGGTTTGTATAATAATAATTATAATAATAATAATAATAATAATAATAATATTGCTTGTATATATATATATATATATATATATATATATATATATATATATCTTGTAATTTTCAACAGCTAAATCTCTTCAAAAGTCTTCACAAACCTGGGTTTTTTTCCTAACGTCTTGATGACAGCCCCACAATTCAATTCATGTTTTTTTTTATTTCCAAAGAATGTAAGGAGTCATTTTGGGTTTCCTGGTTTTGTGGCACATTTAAAAGTGATTTTGTAGATATGGCATTTCTGCATCTTGTGCAAATCGGAATTCTTTTTTCTCACAAGTATACTTTCTCCATCACAAATGTTGAATGAGTTTGTCCCCTGAATTAATTATAACTGGGGTACATTCTAATTATTGCTGATTCTATCTATGCAAATTTCACATGTGCAAAACACACTGGAATGTATAAAAACGTATTCAAATTGTACAAAGAAAATGTTCAGCTTGGAATTTCAAGTACGAAGGAGGCACCTAGTGCTCTGCAAGAATCCTTACGAGAGTGTGAGGTCGTGTGCAAGTGTCTCTGGTTGGCAGATCTATTGAGATTAAAGAAAAACTCAGTTCTTTCATAGACTCTCAATGCCCATTAACAGGATATTTAAGAATGGACTGAAAGCATTCTGTAATCTGTGCATTGCCAAATTAAATATTTGCACGTGACCAATATAATATAAATGCACTTAAGACTTCTTCAAGCAAAGAATTACTATTCAAGTAGCTGATCCCTATCAGCAAAGTTCTTGGTCACTGGGGTGAAGGCAACATCAGTGAGACAATAAGATTGGACGAGTGCCTTATGTTAATAAACTATAAGTATATGCATTCAGGAAAAGAATGTGGATAGATTTGAGTGGCATGAATATCTTTATCAATGTATGCCCTAATTTAAAACCATCAGTACACTACATTTAGATTATAATTCTTCCTAGAATAAAACAGTTATATATGAAACCAATGTAGGTTTTAGCACAAGTGGTGATCCTTTGAATGTTGACATTGGTGAACTTGGTATGATTTTCATGAATAGTCATTTAGATTTGATTTCATACGAATGGATTCAATTCAATATATGTGTATTCTGAATATACATTTTGGCGAGATAATAGCTGTCAAGTTTTGTTTTGTTCAGTGGCAAACTGCATGTGGCTGTATGGAATTTTGTGGGTGATTTACCCAGCATGGCATTAGGGGACCACCTTTCGCTTTAAATTTATAATTTTGAAAAGAAAAATTGAACATTCAGATACAAAACAGCCTGATTCTTGTCTAAGATTCTGGGGTGGGAATGTCACGGTGGGGACTGTTAGATCAGATGTCTTACCACATATTGAATATCCAAAACAGATAGTCGAGAAAATGTTTTCAAACTTTAGGGTTTCAAACACCTATGGCCTAGAGACCGTACACCACAAAGCAATGGAGTGCACAACATAAGCCTGAAGGTGCAACAAGGCATGAATGTGTAGGTGGTTTGTGATGCTGACCTCCTCATCACACGTGTGTGCTCACGTCTCTGGTTGCAACCAGATGCAATGCTCTTCAGATCGAGTTCCATACCAGAACTCATGCTATCATGATATTCTGTTTCTATAGGTATTCCCCGAAAATATAGAGAAAGAAAAGCTGAATGCGCAATTACTGCGCATTTGGCTTGCAACAGAAAATCGAAGCCCATACTGACGAGCATGGGGAGCGGAAGTTTCAGGGGTGACCCCGCTCACCATGTTCATGAGTATGGACTTTAGGGGTTGCAGGGGTGTCCCCCGCTTTCATGCCATTGGGAGCGGGGGACAATAAAGAAAAGAAAAAAAAAGAACAAAAGAGAAAAAAGGGACCCTGCGGCATCAGCTCCAGCCCATGTTAGTGGGAGGGAACTGACACCGCAGGGACAGAGGCGAGTCAGCGGCACAATTCTGTGTGTGCAGCCAAAAAGTAAGTAGTGGGAGGGATAGGGTATGTGGGATGGTGGCGAGAGTGATCTTGTGCGCAAGATTCCTTGCACAAAATCAGAGCATTGAAGGCTGACCTTAATTTACTAAGCACACAAAACCCTGTTATGGCACATTTGCGGCTTAAACAAAAGTTTTAAGAAAGAGCGAATAATGAAGACAAATTATTGGTAACACAATTAAAGTGAGTGGGCATACTGAGTTTTATAGTGGCATTAAAGAATAGCTCTGGAAAATTGATCAGAGATGAAGTCAAAAAAAGATTAAAAAAAGAACTCTGAGAGGCCACCAGGGGGCGCACAGGCAATGGCAGCCTGAAACCCGCGCTCCGGCAACGGCCTCGTCGTACTGGGGATTGAGCCCCCCCCCCAGAAAGCCCCCCACTGAGAATGAAGGAGCCGACACGGGCAGTTAACCCCCAGGGCCCCCACCAAGAAAAACAGCGGCATCTGTAGCCCCCCGGAAGGCTGAGATCCAGAGCTGCGGCCTCGGCGGCAAAACCGCCTCCGGAGAGCTGGGCGGGGGAGGAGCCGTAGGCCGCCTAATCCAGAGGCCTGCCTCCGCGCCGTGCCTGGAGCCCCACGCGAGAGGCCTGAAGAGCAGCAAAACCGTCTCCCTCCGCGAACCGAGTCCAACATCTGCGGGCGCGGAGACGACCCTCTACTGCGGCTCCCGATCGGGCGGGTGAACCGCCGGGGACCCGCAGAGGGGGGGCAACTCCCGCCTTTCCCCGGGCCCGACGACCACCATAACCACAGGCGGGTCAGAGCACCGGCTCCCCATCCCGAAGGGAACGAGGTAGAGCGAGTTATCAGTGGACCCGCCAGGTGACTCTGTAGCCCCCGCAGGAGCGAGGCACACTTAACGGTAAGCCGGGCAATCAGATGGGCTGGCAGAGGAAGCTACAAAAATATCATTACCAAGAATCCAGGCCCCGTGTTTTCAGCCCGCCCCACTACAATGCTATGGCCCAGTCTGAAGCCTCGGCGCCCTCGGCGGAGGCAATGGAAAGGGGCTTCGCCTCCATTCTACAGGAGATAAGAGACATGTGCTCCGACTTTGCCCAAAAGTTTCGACAAAATGGGCCAAAGAATAGACAAAGTGGAGGATAGGCTCCTTCAGGTGGAATCTAACCAGTCATCCTCAGCGACCCTGGAGGTGGAGATGGACATGAGGCTATCTGCCCTTGAAAAACGGGAGAAGGAGAGGTCGAGACAAATGGACGATTTTGAAAACAGGGAACGGAAAAACAACCTCAGATTCTTTGGGGTCCCTGAGGCAGAGGGGGAGACGGAGAGAGAGGTCACCCGAGTGGTGCAAGACATTATTGCCCTCCTCTTCAGAGATGAGATGACCATTGAACTGATATTTGACCGGGTGCACAGGGCGGGAGGACGGGCGGGTGGACCTCGATCGATTCTGGTCCGGTTCCACTATTATGCCGACAAGACACGGGTGCTGGAGGCCACCAGAAAAGCTCAGAAAGTCACGTATAATAACTTACAGGTCTCCATCTTCCAGGACCTCTCCGCATATACGTTGGCCAAGCGCAGGATGTGCCTCCCCCTCACACATCTGTTAAAAGAGAAGGGGGTACGATACAGATGGGGCTTCTCCTTCTCTCTAACCTTCGAATACCTGGGTCAGCGGACGACATTGACCACCGAAGAGGATATCAAGGGGGCCATCCAGGACTACGTGACGGACCCGGCCCCTCGGAGGGGACCAACTGGACCCGTCTTGGGTGGAGCGAAAGGCCAGGGCCCGTCGAGTGAAAGAAGGAAGAAATCTGGCCCGAGGAAATTCAGGAAGATGAACACTCCCTCCCTGACAAAGGAGGGAGAACGGAATGACTCTGAGGGATGAACGCCTAGTATCCCGGCCGAGTTCGGCACTGGAGCTCGGACCATGGGGACGTGCAATGGGGCATGACCACCTGTTGGTCCGGAAACGAGATACTGCAGTCTAAGTAGTTCCCTGAATCCCCTAGCAATGCAAGTATGACGGGGCCAACCGGGGGGACGAGGGGAGGGGGAGCTCAAGAAAATAGGTGTTTTTGAAAAGATTGCCTGGCCGAAGAAGGCGGGCTGGTGGTTTGGCCAAAATGCCAGAAATGGCAGAACTATCTGGCTGGACGCCAGGGTGGGGGGAGGGAGAGTACGAATCAGTTGGGGTTTGTTTGTTGGGGAAAAGGTTTGGGGGGCAGTTGGGGGAAGGTTCCGAAAGTGTCCAAAAAATGAAACAAGGGGAGCAAGAAGGGAGTAATGATGCGATGACAGTGGCTAACAGAGAGGAAAACACAGACCATGGCTGATGCCCGGCCAGCCCTAGGTGTGGGCACCCTCAATGTGCGGGGGCTGAACACCCCCACGAAGAGGTCCCTGGTCCATAGGGAGTTTAGGGGGGCGAATCTTGACCTGCTCTTCCGGCAGGAGACACACTGGGCAAAGGGAAAAGAGCCCAGAATGCGAGGGGGAAGAATCGGAGAGGTCTTTCATGCCTCCCACAAGACCAAAAAAAGAGGGGTGGCCATATTAGTGGCGAGGGATACGGCCTTCGAAAAGGAGGCCATCCAGAGAGACCCCGAGGGTCTGTACTTGATGGTGCGGGGTTCCTTGCAGGGGTCTCCCTTGACGCTAGCAGTAGTGTACTGTCCTAACGAAGGCCAGTCCCAATTCTGGGAGGAGGTAGTGGACAAATTGAGGCTGTTCGTACAAGGCCCACTGGTGGTGGGGGGAGACTTTAACATGGTCCTGGACCCAACTGTTGACAGAAGACGGGTTGGCCCCCAGTACCTCAGACACATGGATGAGGCCATGGCGCAACATTTCCACAGGGTTAACAGGGACCTGGGACTGTCGGATACAATCCCATCTCCCAGGGTAGGGACCCCCTCCTTCTCCTATTACTCAACTATTCATAACTCGTTCTCGAGAATAGACCACATCTTGGTAGACGAGGTACTCACTCCATATGTAGTGGGCTACGGGATAGACCCAGTCCCCTGGTCGGACCACGACATAGTCCGAATCACCTTAGCGCTGGGTTGGGGTGAAGAACGTAGAGGGCGCTGGAAATGCAATGATGCCCTATTAAGAGATGAGGTACTAACCCAGGAAATCCTCGACTCCATAACAGAGTTTTTTGAGTTTAACGATAACGGAGAGGTGGCCATGCACAAACTTTGGGACGCCTTTAAGGCAACCCTACGGGGAGTCCTCATAAAAATAGGCTCCATGAAGAAGAAGGAGAGGGAAGCCCAGGAGAAAGCCGTGTGGGGTAAAATAACTTGTCTCCAGCCGGGGGGCTCCCCGGACCAAGCTGTAGAGCATGACTGTGTGGCTGCACTGGAGGACTACAGGCTCCAACTGAAAGATCTGCTCCTACACAAAACCGAGAGGAGCCTCTTAATGGTAAAACAAAAATACTATGAGAAAGGGGATAAAGCTGATAAAATTCTAGCCTGGAAGCTAAGGGAGGTCCAGAGAAGTAGAAGGGTGAAGGAGGTGAGGGATACCCAAAACATCTCGGCCGCGACTCCTCCCACATAGGAGAGGCCTTTCGCCAATACTACAGAACCCTCTACTCCTCGGAATACGAGGGGGACGATTCCCAGAAAGAGGACTTCCTAAACTCCATACAAATCCCATCCCTCACGCGGGAGATGGCAGAGGGGTTAGAGGGCCCGGTGACAGAGGACGAGATTGATAAGGTGATAGGCGGGATGAAGGTGGGAACCTCCCCTGGGGATGACGGCTTCACTGTCTATTTCTATAAAAGATTCCGCTCCACCCTGGCCCCGTTCTTGGCGAGAGTCTTCAATGCTGTCCTGGTGGACGGCATCCTCCCCGGGGGCCATAATAGCAGTTCTGCCCAAGGAGGGGAGGGACCCCGCGGAATGCTCCTCATACCGCCCCATATCTCTGTTAAATATTGACGTCAAGATTCTGGCCAAGGTGGTGGGGAGGCGGATGGAGGGAATTATGCCAAAGCTAATTTATGGTGACCAAGTGGGCTTTATCACGGGAAGGCAAGGGTCGGATAATATATGCAAGACAATAGACCTCCTCAACTTTGCCCAGAGGTCGGGGCTAAACACATGTGTCCTCTCCCTGGACTCGGAGAAGCCCTTTGACAGGGTCGAGTGGCGATACATGGGGCTCCTCCTCCAGAGGATGGGCTTCGGGCCCCACATCATGAGCTGGGTGACCGCCCTCTACAGGGCACCCACGGCAAGGGTACAGGTGAACGGGAGCCTGTCCGAACCATTTCCCCTCTCCCGAGGGACAAGGCAGGGCTGCCCTCTCTCCCCCCTGATATACGTCCTCATGATGGAGGCATTGGCAATAGCAATTAGAGCCCACCCGGACATCAGGGGGATTAGAAGGGGGGACGTGGAATTCAAACTTTCCCTGTTTGCAGATGACATCCTGGCATATCTGGTGGACCCTAGTGCATCACTTCCCCCCTTCCTGGCGTTGGTGGCCGCGTTTGGTAGCTTCTCAGGCCTGAAGATAAATGCCGCTAAGTCTGTCCTGCTCCCTTTGCGGACAATAGATCCAGGTCTCGACCCTCTAGACTGGTTTCACGGGATTAAAGTGGAGAAGGCCGCTGTACGGTACCTGGGGGTACTCCTCACCAGAGATATATCAAAATTGAGCGCTGCTAACTACGACCCCATGATGGCAGAGATCAAATCAGACTTGAGGAGATGGGACAAGATGATCCTATCATGGTATGGCCGAATGACTGCAGTAAAAATGAATATATTACCACGGCTTCTCTATCTTTTCACGGCTCTCCCAACCAATATCTCCCCTCAGACTTTTAGAGAGCTACAAAAGGGGATCCGAGACTTTGTGTGGCCGGGGAAAACTCTGAGAATAAGAAGGACCACCTTGTCTCTGCCTAGGGAGGAGGGGGGATTTGGGCTCCCGGATTTTTACCTCTACTTTTGCGCCGCCCAACTGCGCGTCCTTCTGGAGCATTTGAAAGAGGGAATGGGGATGTATTGGACATACCTGGAAGACATGGACGCCCATCCCCTGAAGGTACGAGACCTTTGTGGGCCCCTCGCAGGTCGATCCCTCAACACTTAAGGTCCCACCCGACCCTGGGGGTCCCCTGGGACATCTGGAGAGAGGGCCCCCGGACTGCTCACCTCACCACCTGGCCGTCCCCGATGACCTCTCTCTGGGGCCACCCCCTTAGACTGGGAAGCAGGGGGTTCCGGCACTCCCAGGAATGGTCGGATAAGGGAATGGAATGGGCTGGCAGTTGTTCAAAGAAGGGGAATTCCTAACATACGAGGACCTCAGGGACGCTCTCGGAAGAGATTCACTGTCCATCTTCGAATACCTCCGCCTGAAGGGCATCCTCTGCAACCCGTCATGGGGCCCGAACTTGAGGAGACAGCTGTCCCCCTTCGAAAAACTCCCCGATCTGGCGACCTCAAGGAAAGGGGCGGTGTCCAACATATATAAAATCTTAAACACCTACGACCTTCAAGGCAGAAGAAACTTTCGTATGTTTTGGAACAACCTAGCAGGGGAAGAGATCTCCGAGGACTCCTGGGCCAGAATCTTCAAGATAGCATTTCACGGAAACTTGATCACCTCGGACATGGAGCATAACTTTAAGGTGTTACAGGGGTGGCACAGGGACCCCGCGAAGTTGTCCAGGATGTTCACAGGGGTCTCGCCTAGGTGCCTGAGAGCATGCGGACAGCCTGGCACCAGAGGACACATGTGGTGGCTCTGCCCGAAAGTTCAGGACTACTGGGGTTCAGTGTGGGATTGGATGGCGGAGGTAATAGAAGAACGTTTGCCACTGAATCCCTTAACAATGTTGTTGGGTCTCCCCCCGGAGGAAACAGAGCTATATCGATACCCTAGGATGTGGGAGACCATGCTGAGGGCGGGCAGAGTGGCCCTTGCCCAGAAGTGGAAAAGAGGAATGGCTGCTAAAAGTGAAAAATATGTTCTTGATGGACAAACTAACTGCGATGGTGAACAAAGAAAGCAGCACGTTCCTCACAAACTGGTTTGGGGTACAGCAGTCTTGGGGCTGGGACGTTCATTGATATTGACGCCAGGCTTCCGGCCTGAACGAGCCAGGACGGCCCCCAAAAGGTGAGACAACACGCCAGGGAATCCACAACGCGGGGAAAAGCGGCATCTGACCATCGGATGAAAGGCCACAAATCACATCATCTCCACGGTACAGACGAAGGACTGAACATTGACATTCTCCCAAGGCAAATATAGGTTTTTGGACACAGGGTAAGGGGGAGAGCAGTGGGTAGTGGTGGGGGGTTGGGAGTATAGGGGGGATTTTTTTTTCTTGGTTTCTTGAATATGTTTGTTATATCTAAAATGCTAATAAAAACTAAAGTAAAAAACAATTAAAAAAAGAACTCTAGTTCAGAAGTTCTTTCAAGCATTATATGAAAAGAAGCGGCTCCTCTGATTGCTCCAGAGAATCCATTAAAAAATACAATCCTCCCCACTATTTCACAGGTAGCAGACTCTAAATTAAAAGAAGACATTATAGAGGAGGTGTCTGTGGTGATAAAGTTGCCTGAAACCAGCAAAGCACCAGGCGCTAGTAGATTTACTGGTGCATTCTATGTGGCCATCTCGGGTTTGTTAACACCGGTTCTGACATGCCTATTTAATTCTTTTTCAAAATCAGGGAGATTTATGAGCATTTTGGCAGAATCTAGTTTTTGATTGTACCTAAACCCGGGAAAGATTCACAAGACTGTGGGCCATACAGACCCACAACTCCTCTTCATATAGATGCCATGATCTTTACTGAAATAATAGTGTATCCGGACTGGATACACTATTATTTGCTGAATTCTGCTGAATTCAGTAAAATCACATCAATCTGGTTTTACAATAGGGAGGGAAACTTTAGCAGGATTACTCACTTGATACAGAGGGTCCATTCGGGAAGTAACCCGGCCATTTTAGTTTCACTGGATGTTGAAAAGGTATTTGACCAAGTTAACAGGGCCTTTGTATTAGAGGTTCTAACATGGATGGGATTTCGGAATAAGTTTCTCTGACTAATTAGCACTAACTATTGGAGTCCCACAGTGCGAGTCAAAGTTGATGGTGGATAATCTAAAGCTTCTTCAATTAAATGTGGTAGTAAACAGGTTTGTCGCCACATTTATTTTCTCTCAGCCTGGAGCCCATGGTTTGCAGAATCCAAGAAAATCAATTTTTTCAGGGAATGCCATTTGCCTCCAAACAACAAAAATTAAGCACGTTCACAGAAATTGTAATTCCACTAGTGAACCCATTAAAGTCTTTCCCCCACCTGTTCACTGAGTTAGCTTTATGTGGCAAAGTGCCAGGATTTTAGTTTTACTTTAGATGGGAGGTCCTTAACTTAACCCTTATAGCCTAAATACATCTAGCTGCTAATGAAGTGGCACTCCATTTATTCGAGCAACAAACATATAACTTATTTCAGGGTAAGAGTAACGAATGATGTTAGACCTAGTGCCAAGCCGATTACGCCGACCTGTTAGAAAACATTAAACGAGTCCTTAATAAGCAGAGCATGTGGTATGTCTCCTAGATTGGATAAATGAGGACATTAACATGTTGGTTCTTGTGTTTTTTCCGGCATTGCTAGTTCTGATGCCCAAATAATGATCGTTTTTTAGCTAAATCTGGGGGCTAAGTCTCCCAGGCTCTTTAGTTCTGCACTGAAAACCTACAGGATCAAAGGTAAAAGGGAGTTACATGATTTTGGAAATTACTCTAATGCTTGACAGTTAAGAATCTTTTTTTTAATGGATAGCAAGAAGCACCACCCAACCCTGGGCCACATGTGGTAGTAGCCCATCCCTCAAAGACGTTCTTTAGCGAAAAAGGATGGGTAATACAAACAAAATATGTACAAATCTGGAATCACTGGAAACATGGCCATAATTTGAAATGTTTTGACTGCGAAACTCTGTATTGCATTTATTCCATTGCCTCTCACCTCCATCCACCAGGAACCCCCTGTTTAAACCAGCTCTGGGATACAATGGGCCTCATTACGCGGCTGGCGCTTCCGTAATGAAGGGTGCCAGTACGGGACCGGCACCCTTCATTACGGGACGCCCTATTACGAGGTTCCCTTTGCGGGACCCGGTAAGGACGCCTGGTAAAACCAGGCGTCCTTAGCGGGTCCCGTGAAGGGACCAGGGAGCTAATAACGGGTACGTTATGAACAGGCCCGTTATGAGCTCCCTCCTCATTCCCATTGAGCCCTATGGGGGCTCAAATGGAAATGGGGATGGGTTTTTCCAATGAGGACTTACCGGGTCTCCAAGGTTGGAATGGCCCGGTAAGTCCTCATTGCAGGAACTCGGTATTGGAACCCAGTATGGAGGCAGCCATGCCCTTATTAAGGGCCTCCATACTCGTAATGGGGCCCAATGACTTTATAAAATGGAGGGAAGGTGGATGCCGCTCTCTGGCAAATATTTGCAGGGGTACAGGAAAATCATTTGAGAGTTGTAAAACAGAGTATGGGCTAAGTGGAAATGATAGGCTGCATTACTTTCAGTTTAGACACTGGCTCTGCATACACCCAACAAAATGGCAAAAACGCTGGAATTTAAAAAATGGTGACACTGCACGACGGCCTGAGGGGATTGGCTTCCTCCTTATTTAACTCAAAGCATTAGACGTAAACCGTCTGATGGGGCTAAATGGGTAAATCGGAGAAATCCTATGAGTCACAATGGGTTGAAACTGTATGGAGCAGACTTTGGGTTTATATTCCAAAATAAATAAAATAAATATATCTATGCAGACCAGGGAAGCTTGCTTTAAGATTGTTTTTCCTTCTGATTTTTGCTGTATTATAACACATTAGACGGTGTTACCCAAACAAGCAGTGTAGTAAGTAGAGCAATATCAAGGCAGCAAGCCAAAGGTTAATGTAATCATAGTAACACACGCAGCAGACCTGCCATTAGGTAAAGTTTTGTCTTCACAAGGGTACACACTTGAATCGGGAGCCACACGGTAGCAACCCTCTCCAAATGGGATGAGAGTGGTGACAGGTCCTCTTCAAACGAGAAGCTGGGAAGGGTGGTATTTGGAAATTTAAACTGTGCGCTGAGAGTTGCTTTGCAGGATGGGAAGGTGCAGGAGGGACAGAGCAGGTGTGGGGGTTCAGTGGGTTCAGGGATGTTCCACCCACTATTTCAGCTCTATGTCTCCAGGAAGGGCCAGGAATTTCTTGAAATGTGCCCTTGTCTTATCTCTTTCAGTTCTTTTAAATGGCCTTCTCTATATTTTGACAGGGACAGGAAATTGTGGATCCACTCATCAATGCTCAGGCCCGAGGATGAATTCCATTCGCGTCAGATGATTTTGTTGGAAAGCATACTCCCTCTGAACACCCAGGCCTTGCATGGTTTGGGTAGATCACATATCTCTTGGTATTTGCCCAAAATGCACATCGTCTCCAGTACCAAATTGATCCTTCTGGATACACCCTTCCAAAAATCATTATTCTTAGGAAAGACCCAGATCAAGGGTCTTAGCGTTCCCTGGCTCGTTTTACATTTCCAGCAGACATTGATGCTGAGGTTAGTCTTGTGGTTCCTTGTAATAATGTCCCTGCAAAAATGTCTCCTGACAAAAAAGTCACAGTTTTTTGTGGAGATATTATTATATTGAACATGCGGGGGACACCCCCACAACCCCCAATTATTATTATTTATTTTACAAGGGGCGCAGGGACATCCCTGTAACCCGTCCCCACACATGTCACCATATATAATGTCGCCAGGGGCTTTTCCCGGCGACATTGTGTATGGGGACATTACTACCTGATAGCAAAATCGTTAGGTAATTCAGGAGTTTAATCTTGTAAATCCTTAAGATCCAAACAAGCGATTTCATGTTCTGCAGCATGCTGTTCAGCTCTTAGGTGCCAGATCTTCCCCAATTTCTTGGCCCATCTCTGTAACATTCCCACATCCCTTTTTGTTGTAGCAGACAGAAGTCCATACAAAGTGGATTTGGGGCAGTTGCTGACTGAACACAACTCTATTTGCACGCAGGCCTCATGTCGTGGGAGTGGGAACGTGTGCCCCCCAGGCTCTATGCTAAGATTCTTCTCAGCTGTCGGTATTCTGTGTACAATCCCATCGGTCATGCAATTGACACTTGTCTGTAGGGGACCCATCGCTTGTCACAATTAAGTCTCTAATGTAGCAGATACCACCAAGGTACCAGTTGGACCTGAATACCTCGTTGTCCTGTTGCAGAGGAAGAAGAACATCGTGCCAGCACCATCTACCACAGCCCACCTCCATCCGGAGCTGCATTGATCATCAAGGTAAGCGCAGTGAGCTTTAACCGGCAGGGGACTTAGTTTGACCTTAATGCAGCAAGATCTGCTTTTTAAAGAAAAACAAAAAAAACACAGTGCTTTTTACAGACATGCTCTAAATTGCCCATATGAAGCGCAATTGTCTGGGAAACAAAGCATGTTCTTCTTTGGTCATCCGTTTTTCTTTTAAGAGCGCCCTGGGTCAAGAAAAGCTGAATTCTACATGTCTGTGGGTGCTTGGTATGCACCTTCCAAGATAGCCGCCGCTGCCTAGGGCAGAGAAGCAATCCACTGCTTTCAGGCCTACCCTCTCCACCATTGGCTGCCACTTAACATTTGGGCCCATAAGGGGCACCGGAAGGCGGAATCTGGCCCCTACACGAAAGGCCCACATCTAAGGCCATGTATGGGCCTGGTTGGGCTCGGATGGGCCCCCACCTTATTGCCCCTCCACAAACAATGCTGCAGTCTCCTGTGCATGTCTTGCTGCTGAATGAACTTGGACCACAGCACCCCAGGCACGCCTTCCTGCCAAACTTGAGTGATGGCTGAACCATACTATTGCCTCCTCCAGCTATCTCCTTGAAGCTTGAACTGTTCCAATCCTATTCTGCCATTCTTCTTTGACCTCCTTTTTTCGTCACTGCAATCTGTGTTCTACAATTTATAAATTCACTCAAGTTGTGTTTCTCCTTTTCCTCTCGCATCCTTGTGTGCACTACATTCCGATTGTGCCTCACATCCCGCATCCTTTTTGGTGTACTGCTTGGAATCCATTTTAAAATTGAATCTAGGTTCCTTTTTTGTACACTGCTTGTAATCCATTTTAAAATCGAATCTCGATGGGTGTGCGTTTCATCTCGCATTCTTTGTTGTGCACTGCTTGTAATCCATTTTATTATCGAATCTAGGTGGGAGTGCTTTTCATCTTGCATCCATTTTTTGTGCAACTCACTGTACTTTGGCCTGACATCTTGTGTTCTTGTTGTATTGCATTGTAACCCTTTTGCACCTCACCTTTTGTTTTACATTGTAATTGTGCCCTCCTTGCCACCTGTGAGTAAGTGCCCAGAACTGTGCAGTGCAGCCCCCTCCTTCCTCATTCTCACATCTATCCTCTAACACCGAGATGGCTCTCACCATCTCTCCAATCTTTTCTAATGGCTTCACTATCACCTATCCTCTTTCTCTCACGAAATCTGGATGGAAAAAGTACAAAAAATATATCCTGTGTGCAAATCCTGGCCTTCCCATCGCAGACACCTATGTCAGTGCATCTTCCAGAGAGATCTTCACCGATATACTCTTCTCTGTCCCCTCTCCAGACCTATGGACTACTCATCTCATCTCTACTCTCTCCCCTTTCTCATCCTCTCCCATTAATGGTGGCACCAAGTGGGAAGTCTTCTTGGTGGGTTTCTTTTCCTCACGCTGCATCATTAATGTCTATCACACTGGCACTATTCTGGTTCAGGGTCCTCAGCCCAACCTCCTTCTCTTTGACCGGATTCTACCATCCCTCATTAACTTTCTTCCTTCTCCTGCCTCTCCCCCTTCTTTCCCTCCTGTATCTCCCCCTCTCACTGAAGTACCACACCGCTGTACTCCACCTCAGAAAACCTTCAAAGGCAGAGACCGCCTCTACCTGGCGACTCTGAATGCCAGATCAGCCATCAAACACTCTGCTGACACCTGTCTCCTTCTTGAAGACACTGATCTTGAAATTCTCACTCTTACTTAGACATGCATCAATACCAGCTCAGTCACCGCTTTTGACACCCTCCTACCTGATTGCTTTAAGATCATTTCCAAACCCTGGCCTCACTGTACTGGCAGTGGGGTTGCCTTGATCTTCCCTGAGTGGGTACTCTCTTCCATCTTAAGCACTCAGCTCTACTCTTCCTTTGAGAGCCTGGTCTGCAAGCTGGTCATCTCTCCTGCCTCCACCCTGACCATTGCTATCATTTACCAGCCTCCAGGCGCTACCATCTGTTCCTCTCTGAATTGCCTGATTTCTGTTCTTCCTTACTTTCTACCTCCTCCAACCTGCTCCTCCTGGGGGACTTTAACATCGAATTGGACTCTCCTGGCACAGCATCCTCTCTTTTCATTGACCTTTGCACCTCCTTATCCCTCTCCATTCTCCCTTCTGGTCGAAACCGCCTCTGCTGGACACACTCTCGACTCCCTCATCCACTCTGACCTCCCGCTCTCATCTCCCATGGTCACCCCCATCTCTTGGTCAGACCACTCCCTTCTCTCCTCCCACCTAGCTCCCTATGGCCCTGTGACTTCCCCTCCAAACGCCCTGCAAACCTCGTTCATGAACATACGCCCCATGAAGTGAGTGTCAGCGCTGCCTTCACTTCCATCTTTTTCCCCCTTGTCCCCCCAACTCAGATTCTACCACCAACACTGCTCTCAGCAACTTCCACCTGTCCATCACCAACACCCTTGAGATTCTTGCCCCTGTCATGAGGATCCGCTTGAAACCCGCCTCTAAGTGCAACACCTGGTATGACTCTGAACTTGCAGTCCTGAATGAAGGTGCAGAGCTAGAGAATGGAAGTGGCAACCCTCAAGTGCACCCTCTGACCTACTGGCCTGCCGCCTGCTCCAAAAGCAATACAGACTCGCTATCCGTGCCAAGGAAAAGGCACACATTCAGGCACAGGTATCTGGCACATCCAACAACATGGCTGAACTTTTCAAAATATTCAGGGAACTAGCCAACCCTTCCGCAGTATTGTCCTCCCCTACTCTCTCTCGGGCCCTCTACAATGCACTCGCCATTCACTTCACCACCAAAACCCAGGACATCCTGTTCAGCCTTGTTACACACTCTCTCATCCCATCCCTCACTCCCTTGCCCTCTACCCCTACCCCCTCCTCCGTCTCCTCCTTCGCCCTTGTCTCACCCAATGAAGACACCAGAGTTGTCTGCTCCATGAAGGTTTCTTCCAAACACGTTTCCCCTTGCTCTTTGAGAACCATCAAGGACAACATTGGCTCTCTTGCCCCTCCACTTGCAGATCTCTCTAACCACTCCATTGTAACTGGCTCTTTCCTGTCATCCCACAAGCACTAACTTGTGTGCCCACTCCTTAAGAAACCGTCAGCTGACCCTGCTTGTCCAGCCAACTACTGCTCTATGTTCATCACCCCCTTCCTGGGGAAACTGCTGGAGAAGTTGGCCCTGTCCCAATTCAACTCTCATACTGAACTTGTTGGTGGTCTCTACAACCATCAATCTGGATTTCGAGCATCCAGAGGCACGTAATCTGCTCTTCTGAACACCCGTGAAGAACTGCTTGCATCTCTGGATTCCAACTCCCCAGCTGTCCTCATCCTTCTTGATCCCTCCTCTGCATTTGACATGGTCAACCACTCCATCCTCATACAAAGGTTCCACGACACCCTTGGTATCTCGGAGTTGGAACTGGACTGGCTGACCTCCTTCCTTACTGACTACTCCTCTTAAGACATCCTTGGCACCTTTTCCTCTCCTGCTTCCTTCTCCTCTTGTGGTGTCCCCCAGGGTTCTATCTTCTCACCTTGTCTCTTTAACATCTACCTTTCTCAGCTGGCACTCCTCATTCTCCCCCAACTTCCAGTGTTATGCAGACGACACACACTCTTCTTCAAACTTCCTGCTGATCCTCTTCCACCTTCTATCATCCCTGAATGCCTTTCTGCCATCCATGCCTGGAGCTCTTCCAATGATCTCTGCCTCAATGCCAGCAAAGCAGATATATTTTCCATTGGGAACCCTGCTGCCGACTTCTTCCCTTCACTCTGGCTTTCCTCCATGGGCTCTCTCCCTGCTCCCTCCTCTGAATCCAGATGCATTGGAGTTATCTTCGACTCCTCTCTCGCCTTCCTCTCTCACACTCAGGACATTGCTAAGAAGTCCCACTTTCAGCTCTTCCTTCTAAAAGGAATTCTACTTTTTCTCCCCTTCTCCCAGAAGTTCAATGTTACCTGAGCCCTGGTTCTCTCAAAGCTTGACTAATATTCCTTCTTCCACCCTGCGTCCTCTCCAGAATAGGGCAGCAAGATTTATCCTTGATCTCAAACCTAGGGACTGCATCTCTCCTGCCATAAAAAGTCTTCACTGGCTCTCGGTTGCTACACGGATTAAATTCAAATCCCTTTGTATCATCCACAAGGATTTCTGGGGTCGGGGACCACACTGTCTGCAACTCTCTCTTACTAAATATTCCCCCTCTAGACCCCTGCGCTCCTCTGGCACCAACTCTTTATGTGTACAGCATTTTGCTAAACTGAGGGCGTGAGGTCGATCTCTTTCCTCAGCTGGCTGCCTTCTTTGGAACAGTATACCCCTCCTTCTTCATCTTGAGCAGGACTTTCTTAAATTCTGGAAGCTCCTCAAGAATTTCCTCTTTACCTCCACCTTCACCCGCACTCTCCTCTGCTTATCTCACAGTTGCTTGTTTGGTGTTCAGGGCCCTTATTCATCCACCGGGCCATGACCTCCCACACTGAATCCCCCCCAGCTCTGTCTATCCTCAGCACTTGCCCCCGCTCACCCTCCACCCTGGAGGCTTGCACTTACCTTACATTACACTTCATTTGTTAATTAAACATGAGCACCAAAGCACCTATCCCCTTGCCCCTCGCTTCTGCACCTGCATGTTCTGAACACTCACAAGGCATAGTAGGTTCGTCTCCCCCTCCCACTCTATTAATATATCTATGTACTTTGATCATTTTTACATCCCCTTGTCCCCTACCTGTTGCCCTGTGGGTGCTTTGAAACAGTATTTGCTTCCCGTATAAGCACCTAAAAAGCAAACAATAAATAAATAAATTAAATATGCTCGTCCCCTCAGCTTTGAACCTTAGGTGCATCTTGGGAGACATAAGTGTCAGCAACAAACGGCCGTGACAGGGAACCCCAGCTCTTTCTCACACATTTTGTGAGAGAATTTTTCTTGAGCTTGTTCGTAGACATAGTCGATGTTCATGCTCTGGGTTCCAGATGTAACGTCTGAGTGGATTCAGCCCGCAGCCAATCATTGGCATCAGACCTGCTCATCATGCAGATGTGAAGCACAGTGAATGAAAGGTGCGCCGTTAGGGGCGTTCATTCTCCTGAGATATGTCAACATTTGCAGCTTACACAGTGCCAGTCTCTGCAGTTTTCAAAATTTCTATCTATAGATTCTAAGAGTGTGGATGTTTTTGAATCTGCGTGATTTTTCCGTTGCGGAAAAGTAATTGACGGAAAAGTTTGCATGAGAAATGTACGCACCACAAAAGGTTTGGACATTTCCCATGCAAACATAATTTTAAAAACCCTACAAAACCCACACCCCCACCCACACCTACAACACACCCACACCCCCAACTTTTGGTGTTCGAACCTTTGTTGGTATGCATTTACGACCTTTTTGTATAGGTCAAATTTTTTTTTTTTCAGTAATTTCTACCGATTCCATGTTTTTGAGTACAATTTGAAGGTCTGGTGAGTGAAATCAGAGAATGAACGTGCAAGCCAATGGAAGAGACTGTTATTTTGGAGACACTGTTGAGGTTTTGTGTAGTTTACGATAGCGTGATGAGTTCTATGATCCAGCCAGTGGAGGGGGAGGGGTCGATGAGGAGTGTTCAATATTATGATTACTGTTATTCGTAGTGTTCATTTGTGCACTGTCACAATACATGAGCACAGAGATTTAAAGTGCTTAAGGGAAAGTCATCCTCGAGTATAACTCTATTTTGCTTTCAAGGGGTGTATTAACGCTGTATATCAAGTTACACAAGATCCAGGTTAATAGGTCCAAAGACTTATTGCAAGCCCGGATGTTTTCCTTCTATTTTTTGGCATGAGAGTTGGCTCCAGTGGAGGAGGAATGTTGATGCCCTGAGCTACTGGCAGCAGATCTGAAAATCGGAATTTGTGTGCCAGTATCCGTAGCAGTTTCTACCCTGGTTACATTTATGAATTATTTTTTCAAATGGTTATAAAGAAAGGTGCACATCTTTTTTGATAGACCAGATGGATCACTTGGAAGATTTTTATTGGCACTAACTGGCACTCTATTAATGCCTATTAGCACCTTGGGCGGGGGAGCAAGCCAATCAGGTGGGTCAGAACGTGGGCTGACACTACCAGTGAAAGCCCGCCTTCTATGCCGCCTGATGGCAGGCCCCCTGCCCAATATCTTCCCCCCCACATGACCCCGCTTTAGGAGTCCCGTCGCCGCAGCTGCTGTTGCTCCCGTCCCTGATCTGGTCGCCATGGAAATGGAAGAGGGGCTCCATATGGAGCCCTGCCTTCCTTTTCCATGGCAGCCATGTTGGCACAGTGTTTTCTCTCTGGGAACGGGACGCCACAAGGAGTCCCGTGCACGGAAAGAAAATACTTTCCTTTTTTTTAAACCTGAAAACCCACAGGCTACGTTCGGGAACTTAACTTGGGCGGTGGGCCGTTACCCAAAGGGTGGACTCGCCACCTTAGGGCATATCACCTCATTAGTACCCTGGGAGGCATCCGTAGCCAATGAAAATGCTCGGAACATGGACTGTATTCCACTATTCACAAAGGAAAGTCCACATTCCGAGCACTTTCATTAGCAGCAGGTGCTTCCCTTCCCTGCTCACTGCTCCCCCTTCACATTAGCACCCGTGTAGATCACTACACAGGTGCTAATGGTGTGATTTACTTATTAAAAAAAAAAAAGAAAACCATACTTTTATCTCACTGCACTGCACTGCACTGCACGGTGCCTTCAGCCATGCATTCCCCTCTTCAACGTTGATGACAACAGTCATCAACATTGTAGACGGTCGGGGGCATGGCTAACTGCCATGTAGAGCGGACGTGTCTCCTGTGAGCTCCGCGCCGATGTGCCATCATAAGCTGTTTTCATGTAATTTTGCTAACTTTTAAATGTTGCAACTTGCACCATTCGCAGCCGGATCCCATCCACAATCGTTTGATCTGCCTCTTAGATGGCTGGGGACAACTAACGCCGTCATACGCCGAGTGAGCAGTGCCAGAGCAGAGAACGAAAATGGTGGCTCCCGTGTCCTGAATCTCGAGGGACCAGAGCGCGCCTGCACCGCAGAGGACGTCGCCCACCGGAGCGGATAGAGGAGCCGGAGCAGCCAGCCTGCGCCGGGCTCGAGAGAGAGGAGCGGAGCAACTGTGCTCGCAGACGGAGCGGGCCGGCCCCTGGGCCTTCATCCAGCAGCGTCCTGCCCGTGGAGCGCGGCAGAGCCCCGCGGAGCCCTGACAAGACCAGCGGCCGGCTGGTGCCGTGAAGGTAAGCGGGGCGGGGGGTAACCAGCCCTGACTCGTGCTTCGGGAGCGGAGCGATAGAGGACCCGCGGTCGCATAGTGCTCCGTCCCCCTGCTGAGGGGCTGGCCTCCCCGAGTTGCTTGGACCTCGGTCCCCTGCCCCCCCGCCAACATGAATCTACATCAGGGAGAGTCGCAGGAGTGGATCCCAGTAGTCCTCCGTCGCCTGGAACCGCCTTGTGCCCTGCAGTCGACACCGAGGGCGGCCCAAGCCCGGCGCACTGTGCACCCACAAGAACTGGTGAGCCCACTGGCGGCCATAGCTGACCCGCCGCCCAACATTGACTACACCCACAGGACAGGGTGTGGGCACTGCGCAACTCCCTGACCCCGCCACCTGCCACCTCGGATGTACGGAGCCCCACCTTGGCACCCAGAAATCACTGCCTTAAGGCCCCACTGCTCGCTCACCACGGAAAGGTGGTGCCAAACAATTGTAATACGGTGAGGGATCGGAGCATAACCACCTTTGAGCGGCCTGTGTATTACCCCTTTCTTGACATCTGAAACGGGTGCTGTCTCCCGCCTCACTGGGCCGAAGCTTCTCCCCCCTCTACACCCGAGCAGCCTCACACCTTCACCTCGGCCCAGAGCGGTACGGCCTTGTGGGCCCTGCACCAAGAGTGAGAAGCACCCCTCCGTGACTGTGACTAGCGGCCTACCACCTGCGCCCCCGGCGCCCTCGGCGTGAGTGGACTGTGTGCTCACAAGATGGCTGGTAAAAATGGCAGGCCCAAGCAGCGACAGACCACCATGGACACTTACGCAGCCAGCGAATCTCCGAACCTTGAGAGCTCGAATAGAGTGACCACAGACGTCCAATCAGACCTTACGGCAATGACGACACCCGAACCCAGTAACACCCAGCTCCTCGAAGCCATCAGACTACTCCAAACAACGATGGAACATGAAATCGATGCCGTTGCCATAGACCTGGGCCTCCTGCAACAGGATGTCCGCTCCTTAGCCGGCAGGACTGAGGTGCTCGAAACACAAGTCAAAGAAAATACCGAATCCAAAACGCACCTCCTCCGAGACGTCGACGAGCTCCAACAAAGGGTCAAGAACTTGGAAGATAGGGCAGAGGAAGTGGAGAGAAGAGCCTGTCATAATAATATTCGTCTCCTCGGGCTGCCGAAGGATTCTGAGGGTTCCGACCCCACTAACTATGTAGAGAACCTCCTGCTACAGGAGGTGGGAGCTGGTAAACTCTCCCAAGGCTTCACCATTGAAAGGGCCCACAGATCCCTCGCTAATAAACCTCCACCGGGTGCCCCACCCAGGCCGGTGATAGCAAAAGTTCTTAACTACAAGGACCGAGAGGTAATCCTGGCTTTTTCCCGAGCAGGTGGTCAAATCAAACGGGACTCCGCCACAATCGCTATCTACCCTGATTATACCTTCCAGGTTCAAATGAACAGAGCCCAGTTTATACACACGAAGGCCAGATTGAAGGCAGCTGGGTTGCGTTTTATGCTCCTGTACCCTTCAAGACTTAAAGTGCTGCACAACAATAGGGCACACCTGTTCGACACACCGGCACAGGCCAGAGACTGGATGGACGGACTGCAAATACCTGATGTCGAGGGAAGAAAGCGGAAACCGAGATAACGTTTCTCCTGCCATCTCGATAGGAATCATGCAGCCTCTACCCACCGCCGGCGAGCGAATTGAGCTTCCACACAGCTGATCAGATCCTTACATGGAGACACTGGAGTCAAGGTTCACTCCACCCCCTGGAAAATTTCTTCCCTTTTTTTGGGTGTACATACCCACCCGTAGGGCACCTGGAGACCTATGCACGGTCCTTCGAAGCAGAAACGGGATTGTCATAACGAAGTGACCTCGCTGGGCTAGTTCTATGTTTGGGTTGTTTACAGTTAAAGGGGGGGTGGGAAACAGGGAGTTATTGTTACAGTTGGGAATTACAAACAGAAATTACCGAGACCACGGAAGCCCTCGATATGCATTGCTGCACTAACCAGATCCTGAGTCCTGCTGGCCCCACATGTCCGTCTACGTAACACCTATGGCTGACACAGTAAAGATCGTTACTTGGAACGTCAGAGGCCTGAACAGCTTCGTCAAACAACGACGTGTCCAATCCTACTTGAAGAGATGCACGGTCGGAATCGCCATGCTCCAAGAGACTCACCTAACTGCCAAAAAGCTAGATGCCCTGGCCAAAACCTGGCATGGCACCCTAGTGGGTTCCGCTTACTCCTCCTATGCCAGAGGGGTCTTGATCTGGATTGCCCCCATGGTCCCCTTCAGGCTTACTAGTACTAAATCGGACAACGAGGGGAGGATGGTTGTGGTTTGTGGCTCTATCGAGGGCAAAGAGCTATGCCTAGTTAGTACTTACGCACCCAACCACGACGCAACTGTCTTCTTCCACTCCCTCTGTACACGGCTCACCCCATATATGGACAGAATTAGGATATGGGGAGGCGACCATAACTGCACCCTTGACCCTCTACTGGATAGATCCGACAATAAACACGATCGCCCCTCCCCCCCGGCCAAAATACTCTCCAAACTAGTCCAACAATTACAACTCAGTGATATTTGGAGGGACCAGCACCTGGAGCAACGTGAGTACTCCTTCTACTCCCCACCACATGCCGTGCATACCCGGCTAGATTATATTTTTCTCAGCCAGATACAACAGTCTGCATTTGTTGACGCGCACTATTTGCCAAGGGTACTGTCTGATCACTCTCCCCTGTTGGTCACCTGGGAGGTGTTTATCCTTGATCTCAAACCTAGGGACTGCATCTCTCCTGCCATAAAAAGTCCCGCCAAGACCCCCCATTCCCAATTGGAAATTGAGAGCGGAAGCCCTACTTGACACAGTATTCAGAGAGCGCATAAGAGACGGTACTGAAGAATATTGGCAGAACAACCTACATAGCGTTAAATACATGAGCACCGCCTGGGAGGCATATAAGGTGGTCATGAGGGGTGAGATGATCGCAGCAGTTGGGGGTGCCCAGAGATCCATCACAACCCTGTTGGAACGAGCAGAGAGAGACCTGTGTGCCCTCGAGGGCAGGGATGACCCATCCCCTGATCATTTACTTAAAATTACCGAACTTAGACAAACCTGCCTAAAGCACTGGGAAGCCCTAGGTAAACTAAGCTACCCCAAACACACGGAAAGAGTCCATGCTCTGGGGGACAAACCCGGGAAACTCTTAGCTTGGCTCTATAATAATTTGGCATTTATATAGCGCTACGAACCCTCAGGTATCTGAGCGCTGCTTATTATTACCCACGGTGTGTGGTGCTCATTTATCGACCTCGGAAGGATGAAACGCTGAGTTTGGCGCTGCCGGGATTCGAACCTGCATTCGCAGGCTCTGCACTGATGTCAAAGCGAGCGCTCTACTCGCTGTGCCACTTGACCTTCTATAAAAGGGAAACCCCCAGGCCACCCATTTTCCACATACTCACACCAGACGGCACTACCGTGCATACCCAACAGGAAATTAATTCGGTTTTCTCTAACTACTATCGCAACTTGTACTCCGAGACCCCCCCCTTCTGACACAGGGATCGAAGACGCCCTCGACATCATCAACTTGCCTAAACTAGACTTGCATATGGCTGAGACCCTTGACGAGCCCATCACTCCCGACGAGGTCAAGGTGGTAATTAGATCGCTAACAGCTGGGAAAACCCCGGGCTCGGATGGCCTCCCCGGGGAGTTCTATAAAACCTATTAGGAAACACTTGCCCCTATATTAGCTCAGGTCTATAATGAGGCCTTCGAGCGTGGCGCCCTCCCGGATTCCCTGAGCGAGGCCGTGATAATACCCCTACTCAAACCAGGGAAGGACGGGGCAGATTGTGGCTCATACAGGCCCCTCTCTATGCTAAACGTAGACTGCAAGATCCTCACAGCACTGCTTGCTAACAGACTACGCAGAGTGATCCCACTGTTGATTCACCAAGACCAAACCGGATATGTCCCCGGACGATCCATCACTGAGAACCTGCGTAGGTTACATCACGTCATTTATAGTACCGAGGGAAGACCACAGAAACTTGCAGTGGCGTCACTGGACGCCACCAAAGCTTTTGATTCCGTGAGGTGGGAATGGCTATATGCTACCATGGCAAAGATGGGAATAGGCCCCGTATTTCTGAAATGGACTCGGCTGGTTTATGCCAACCACACTGCAAGGGTACGAACCAATAGAACCTTTTCCGCAAAATGGTCCCTACACAGAGGCACCCGTCAGGGTTGCCCTCTGTCCCCCATGTTCTACATCATTGCCGCCGAGCCTGTAGCAGCCTACCTGAGACAGGAATATGGAGATGGGGGCATTAAAATAGATGGAACAACTCACCTCTTCTCTATGTATGCTGATGACACCCTCTTATACTTACAGGACCCTGAACACCTCCTACCCTACATTCTTGAAACCCTGGACAGCTTTCACAAGCACACCGGGATCCAGATTAATAAGAGTAAATCTTGCCTCTTCTCCCTAGCTGCACTACACAGTGAAGATTATGGATCTCTCCCTCCCCTAGACCTCGAATGGCAGGTGACATCTTTCAAATATTTGGGGATAACTGTACATCGAAACCCCGGCACGGAATATATTCTTAACACCGTAAGGGCCAAAGACTCTCTCTTAAAATCCATGGAGTTTTGGGGGCGGCTCCCGCTTTCGGTGGCCGGGAGGGCGGGCCTCCTTAAGATGGTCGCCCTACCCCGCCTATTACATAACTTCACTAACATTCCCTTCTACATCCCCCCGCGTTCTTTAAAGACCTCAACAAACTTTGTAGGGGCTTCCTCTGGCAGGGAGGCAGGCACAGGGTGGCATTGGAGACTCTCCAGAGACCATATGAGAGGGGTGGGCTGAAGATCCCCAATTTCGAACTCTACTTCCTTGCTAGCCAGTTAAGACTCATTGTGCGGTGGATGGCCGATGAAAGCACAACAGACACTCGCCTCCTCCAGCCGGCCCTCCCCCAGCTGTTACTTAGGGATTTGCTGTGGACCAGAAAGAGTGCCCTCGAACATTGCCCTTACCTCGTTAAGTTGGGGATCCGACTCTGGAAAAAGGGCCTGCAAGCTAGTCAGGTCCGAGGATCCGTACTCCCCACAGATCCCCATTGCAGCACTCATGTCCAATCATTCCTGGGGGCAACTTGAGACTCGTACACAATGGGAGCCCTTTGGGGTGGCCACACTGGGGGACCTTATCCAAGAACAGGCGGTTTTGGCCTTCCCGGATCTCTGCGATGCCACGGGCCTCCCGGCCGGGCAATTTCTGTTGCACAGAGCGGTCATACAGGCCTTGAATAGCAGATGGCCTGTCACTATCGACCAGACGGATAGAAACGAATGCATCAAAACAATGCTGAACGCTGTTGAGGGGGGTCACGAAACCTCACGTATCTACGAGGCCCTACTATGGGGCTCCACCAAAGATGATCTCAAATGCCAAGACAAATAGGAGACCGAATTAAACCTTGTTTTTGAAGACAAAGCCTGGGGTGATATAACCCACTACCACGAAAAAATCTCCCGAAACGCCCGCTTACAGCTCATCCAACTGTATATTATGAACAGAGCGTACCTCACCCCGGAAGCTATATCAAGGTTTACCGGCGCAGGCACCCAATCATGTCCCAAATGCAGTGAGCCCAAGGTTGGTATGACCCACATGTTCTGGGGATGCCCAGTGATTAGAGAGTTCTGGACACAAGTGAAGGAAAGAGTGGCTGGTGCAGACATTGACATTGAAGTGGATGAACCCTCGGCATGTATCCTGGGCGGGTATAGGCGCAGCAGGAAGAATAAACCCCTCAATGAGCTTAGATACCTTATATATATAACGGCCAAAAGGCGTATAGCCATGGGGTGGAAAAGCCCCAGAGGCCCGCTTATGCCCCTATGGTGGGGAGATCTTGCGAAGTGGATCACAGCCGAAACCGCGGCATGGGATACGGAGATCCAAGTGCAGAGACTTGATTCTAGCGAGGAGCTACACCGTTGGGTGGCCTTAACAGTACCCCTGCTCCATCCAGAGTCGCAAGAGGGTGAGACAATCGGGGAAGGCGACCCGGGCATGGACTCATGATGAACAAAGAACTAACCGTGGTCTTGGAAGGGGAGGGGAGGGATGGGTGGAGGTGAGTTGGTGACTTTATTTTTTGATATGCTTGACCTACCACCACTGATGCCAGTTTTGTTATCCTATGTTACGAAACTACTAAAATATATTTAAAAAAAACAAACATTGTAGACGGTCTTCCTGGCTGAAGGTACTGTGCTGCATCACGCGCAAGAAAAAGGTATGCTTTTTTTTCATTTTTACAACACAAAAATAAAAACATTAGCACATGTGTTGTGATATACATGGGTGCTAACGGTGACATGCCCCTCGGTGGCTAGGCCAGGCACCACCCTCGTAAAGGAACCCTTGCAGCGCTTAATTTACTTTACTTAGAATCGCATTTACAGGTTGATGTAGCATGAAAATGCGACTGTTCTGGATGGACAGGTCACATTTTAAGCACTCCCCTCTGACATGGGGCCAGCCTGCACTTTGCAAGTTCTAAGCCAGGCAGGATAGACACAGCCCAATAGCCTTCTGCACCAGTGCAAGGGGGAAATTATAACAACTATTATTGCTGGACTGAGAAGCTGGAGGAATCTGATATGAAGCATTGCAAAAAGAAATGATATTATTATTGAAGACTTTAAAGCCTAAAATGCACCCAGAAACTGCCAGAAACCACTACACCCACTGAAACCTGAAGTGAGTGCAATAACAATGAGATTGGCCTCAACCTTTGGAGGCAATGCTTTGTAGTCCCTCCAGCTGTTTTAATAAACCCCTATCCTCAGTTTGCATATGCTGTTGGGGATGTCCGAGGGGCTGTAGGAAGATCCTACAGTTAGTCCCAGGTCATAGAAGGTCCAATCGGCAGATAGGATGTGCTCCAAGGGACTGATCTCTAACGCTGGCAGACCTCCATGGGATGAAAGCATTGTTGATTCCACAGCCTCCACTTCATATCAGTCGCAGACTGACTGGGTGTCGCATGACTAACACAACATTCCATCCGTCACAATTGGGTGGCACAGAAATGGCTACCTGGGAGTAAAGGTGTTGCCACCACCAGCAGAGGGTCCAGACACAGAGGGAGAGCTTCTTGGAAGGCTGTAGGAGCACACTGCATACCCCTGAGTGGCAGTCAACTTCGGGAAGGACCTGCAAGGTGTGTGTTTCCTTAGTGTATGGGAAGGTGTTGAACACATTACCTGCAGATTGTATTAAAGGTCAAACTGGGAACCTATGGATCTGTCTAACTCTGATTTTTCCCTATCTGGGAAATGTTGAGGTCCACTGCTGAATCTGGGCCTGCAACTGAAGGAGTGGACCTTGGTTCCTCGTGGCAACCAAAACAACACACTCAGGGCTGGATTTCTATGCTAGACTACTAAGGCAGTGGTTTGTAGTCAGGTCAAATAAAATTCTGCTGAGGTTGAGCTTACCCTCCAAGTATACCATAGTTTGATCATTGAGAATTGCTTGGCCTAGGAGCTAGAAACAGTTATCATCGCTCCTAGACCAATAATTGTGCACCAGTACCCAAGCGTTCACCTTGGACCACAGCTCCGTCTGCCAGAAATGGTTAAAATAGCCCTTGAGGTAGGAGAAGAGAGGGAGGCCTAACCAACAGATCCACTTTGGGAAAGTCAGGGAACAAGTTATCTCATCTTCACCAGTACTGATGCTACACACACATACTCTCCTTCACTGTGCCTATCGGCTTCCGCCTGCTCCTGAATGATACTGCTGGCCTCAAGTGGAGGAGGCAGAAACACAATATTACTGATCTTGTATTATGACCTATATAAGCAGCAAGACATTACAAAATAATACAGAAGACATTTCTGCAATAAATCGCCAGCATCTAAAGTAGAATTACAATCTAGTTAACATCACAGGGGAGTGCAAAAACAGCATGAGTACTGTATAAGATGCTTGCCACAATTATGACATGGAGACTGAGAAACCTAGGAAGCAAGCATATATGCAACAGAAGAAGCTCAAGGATATGGAAGATCAAATGCGCAAGCATAACATGGGTGAAATTGACCTCGCATAAATCTTGGAATCGGGTGAGATAGTTGAGTTTGTGAGCGAACCGCTTATGAACACACTTATCACAGAGGACACATTATCACAGGCAATGACTATAGGTTGAACCCATAGTGTGCCATCTTGTGCTCCGTTGACCTGTAGCCCCACCCAGACGCATCCTTCAGCGTTCCACGGATTTCAGGGATAGGAAGAAAATACTAGAAATGAACAGACTAGAGAAAGTCAAACAACATAATGTGCACAATCTAGTGTTCTTTTATATGGCTTTCAGCCAAATGCCGAAAAATGTCACAAGATTATTTTTTTTTTTGGTTAAGACAAGAATTTGCAAGAGGAACATTCATCAATCCATGGGGTTACCCTCCAACCTGAGTGTCCAGATGAATAGTAACAATGGGCTCCACTACAAGCTGGTGGGGGACATTGGTGCCGATTTCACTGAATGGAATTATTGTTACCGCCATAGTGTCTGGCAGAATTAGCACCACATTAAAAGATGACGGGTGGGCACACCAACCATCATTGGTAATACTCATTCTGTCTGACCAAAATAGTGCTGAAAAACAATTCTGATCACTAAATCCTCTAATATTCGGTTGAATTACCATTACTACTGGAAAACTGGAGGAATTACCGAACAGGAAGTGCCGCAAGGCTGAAATGGCATACTTTTGCAAAGGGCAAGTTCTGCTGTGGCCATCTTTAAAAATTCATTCCATTCAGAATTACCCATTTCCTGTTACCATCCAACCCCAGAAGGAACACAAAACATAGTTTTGGCAAGGGTGGAGTTAATCGTGGCGGGACTCCCTTTCTCCTGCGCACCTCCTCTTTTCTTGTTTCCGAATATGACCAGCAGCCTGGATCCTGGTTTGTCGAGGAACCAACTCCGGGGTTCCCATTTACTTGTAAGAATTGTGGGGATGACAAACTCTGGATCAGTTGGGCGCTGGTAGGGTATGGTGGTCCAATGGTCGCTGTTGAGTGATTTGATCAATTATATGGTCCAGTCAGGTCATCGTCATTAATTTGTTTATTTTTGGTTAGTTAGCACCAAAGAAAACATCATTGTAGAAATGAATGACAAGTTTTTGACATGGTAACTCGCTAAACAGCCGACGCGCGTTTCAACCTAAGTCTTTTTCAAGGCCAATTGAGTTAAGGGTGGACTTCAAAATGCTGTAAGCTGGTCCTCCCAGATAAGGGCGCCAGGGGGGCTGGATAGCCAATGGTTGGCCGGGTCCGGCGAGTTCGTTGCGTTCGTCAGCACACAGTTTTCCGAGAACGCTCGCACGCAACGAACTCGCCGGACCCGGCCAACAATCCAGCTTGGCTGACACATACAGAGCAGTCAACTGTTCATGTTCTTGTGTTGACTGATGAAGCCCTGGTCAATGGTTGTAGTCTGGGTGTGCAAGTGACAGTTCCCTCTCTCATACATCAATCACTCCAGCTCCAGAGAGGAAAGAAGAAGAGATTGCAGTCTCCAATGGGCCCCTGCATATACTACTTTTAAGACTGGAGGTCTCTGTGGAAGAACTTATCTGCTCAGTCATTTATGTTTGTGAGGAGAGGATTAAGGATCAAATCCTGTTTCAAAGACCTGTTTAATCAGAAGGGGGCTGGCCTATCTGCCCTTGAAACTACGAGTGTGATTCAGGATCAGGCACAGGTTCTGAACAATGGGTTAGCCAGATGCCTGAGGTGTGTACCCAAAGGCGTTTTGAACCATTCACGGCAAGCATTAAGCTGCCCTCAATGCCCTATCAAGGACAACGGTGTGAAAACCTGTGAAAGCACTCCTCTCGCTACTGACATCCCAAAAAATAGCCTTCCCAACATGACAGGGCCTATAGCCAGTTTGCACACATTGCTGGCATGCTCTGTCATGATCCATAAGGAATTTGAGGCTGCCATTTTACAACCCAATTTGTGTAATCCTTATCCAGCACTTTGTCAACAACAGAAAAATGTGGAGCAATATGCGAAAACAGACCCTTAGGCTGGGTGGAGACTGAACAATCTAATTTGCACCTTTAAGGGTTGTTTTCACTGCAGTAAGAATGCTTACCATAGGGCCTAATCACGGAACCTGGTAGATCATTCAGGAATTGTGGGTAATGCTAACAACATGTTCCCCTATTACAAATCTTTTCTGATTCTAAGTATTGTGGGGTTTTAGCGTTTAAGTTACCTTTGCTGACTCAACATTTCGTAATCTCTTTTGGTCTATGCGGGAGCTGTTCTCACATGTCGGAATCAAGATTTATTTGGCCAGTGGGGCCTCACACTGCCTCTTGCATGAGCACTGGTATCCTCCTGAAACCGCAGAGCATGTGAAGAGTGGCCGCCTTCTGGATAATGATGGTAACTCAAGTGCGGATAAGCTACCTACTGCCCTCACCACTACAAATATCATAAATCTGCATCTGGGAATTCTGGAAAGACTCCCATTGAATTCCACCAAGTTGCAGCTTTCAGGCCAGGCCAAAGATCATGTTTATAATTGTATCCTGAAACATCGCCGGCCTGGAAACGCAATTAGGTCATCCAGGCTTTCTGATGTTTTTGCCCAGGTTTGACATTATACTGTGACAAGAAACGTGGGTAACAGTCCCCTTGGACGTAGATGGGTTTACAACCTTTTTTCCTGCAGCACGAAAGAAAAACCAGAAAGGAAGAAATAGCGGAAGATTGGTGATTTTGGTTGCAGATCGCCCTTCACCTTTTTGCTCTCTGCTATATTCAAGCACTGCTCTTCTGGCTGTCTCTTTAAAAACTCCTAATGTTGTAGCTTTTTACATTTTTGATTTCTATCATTCATTCCATGGTCATGGTTTAGGGGAGGACGTATTTGAATTTTTTAATGCAGCTAGGAAATATTTAGAAAGTGATCAATTACTTGTTCATAACCACTCTGCTTTTATTGCTTGGGGTGACTTTAATTTGAGGCTGGGTGATTGCTCGGGGCTAGGCTCGCCTTTCGATGAAGAAGATCTAGCATATAATATAGTGCAAACGATGGAAAAGCACCCCAGGATGACCGATGACCAGATCTGGTAAGCTTCTGCTACCTTTTCTATCTGAGCTAGGCCTCTGGACTGTAAATGGGCGATTCCAGCTGATCATCAGGGGGGGGGGCAATTTTTGTAATAACATGTTTGCGTCGATAATAGATAATTTTATGCTTTCCGTGCATGACTGGCACCTCATATCTGACTTTCAGATATAGTGTCGGCCAGAAATTGACCAAGATCCCTCAATTTTGACACTTCACGCTCAGTTGGGAGGTGCAGACCGCCTCAAGAGACAGTTATGTGCCTGGCAGGGACCCGCACTGCAGCAAATAAAATGGAATGCTACAACCAGAGGACTTTTGTCTGACAAGCTGTTTTCTGTGCCTTATCTATGATTGAAGCCTGTCCAATGTTTGACATTCCCTGTGATAATATTTCTGTATTATTTGATAACCTTATGGCAACAGCGAGGTCTGTCTTAACAACAAGCTATCAATATAGCCATCATACGGTTAGTTGATACACAAAAGAATGCACAATCTTGAAGGGCACCCTGATTAGAACCGTAAACATTTTCCCCAGAGATGTACATGACATTAGAGCAGCTAGACTAAACTATAAGAAGGGCCTGATTGAAGCAAGGCTAGTACCCTGTTTTGGAAGATAGTGGCTCGTGGTTTAGATGCTACAGAAAGTAGCAATGCTAATTCTATCTCATCTGATGATTGGGTGACCATTTCTCTTCACTGTGCAATTCTCCTTCTTTGGCAATGGACTTGCTGCCCATGAACCATTTATTGGTCTCGACTATGTCTGCTCGGACAGATGGTGGTATTATTGTGTTTACCTGCCCAGAATCTGACAAGCTCTTCTGTCCTTGGCTAATGGGTAAGCACCTGGGAGTGACATGGTACGCCTGGATATCCTTAAGTTCAATTTGCCAATTTGGGTTCTAGTATTCACCAAGCTTTCCAATGCATTTAGTAGAAGCCATTTCTTCCCAACGAGCTGGAAGCAGGCTATTAGTGCGTCCTTTTTCAAGAAGGGGTATAGATATGATATGATAGGTTATTTATAACGCGCTTAATGCCCATAGGTTTCTAAGCGCCGACCCGGGGTCTTGCTTCTAAGGCGAGCATGTTACCCCAGAGCTATTCTCCCAAGACAATATAGGGCAGATCCTTACTGTTATTGCTCCATCTCCTTGATTGAGTCTTGAGAAAAGTGGTTCGGAGACCAGTTTATAGTAGATTAAATAAGTGGGTAAAGTCCACTGCAATTTGGGTCGAGGAGCAGTACAGTTTCCACAGGGGAGTTTCCACAGGGGAGGGCTGATTTTGGACAGATTTGTTTTAGGGCATTGTACATAATGTTATCTAGGTTTTATGAAGCTTAGGTCAGCTTTTGATAATGTTAATTGGAGGAAGCTTTGGGACTCCTTCCTGAGTATAGGCCTTCCCAAACCCTTACTTGCCATTTTGGTGTCCCTGCATGAAAATTTGATTACAAAGTTACTTTTATCTCGCGCTGGTTAGTTGTCCCCAGCATTCCAATATATACGAGGTGTCAGACAGGGCTGCATCCTGGTACCAGTGTTGTTTAACCTTTCTATCAATTCTCTATTTGGTGACTTACGGCCATAACCCCAGATACGTCAAGGTGTGCATGTAGACATATCTCTACTTTTGGCTATGACGATGATGTTGTACTGCTTGCCCTCACACCCAAAGTGTTGCAAACTCTGGTTTCTGGCTTTGTTGATTTCATGGCAGCCCATGATTAGAATCGTAATACTGCTACATCAACAGTGAGGTGTGTGGGTCGCCACAAGGGCAAATTAACAATGTTATTTGCATCTACTGCAATTCTGGAATGGATTAGAGAATGTCCCTATATGGGGATTATTGTTAAGAACAACTTGAACTGGGGCTATCGGGTGTCTAAATGCACCAGAACATTTTCACAATTGTACGGTGCGGTCTTGTGATTAGTAAGAATCTGGGTGTTTGCTATTTGGAGACTATACGTCCCATCTATACTGCAGAAGCTGAGCCAACTGCTAGCTACGGGGCTGAAGTTTTCAGACTACTCTTGTAGTCCCAATCCAATGAAAAGAGAATCATTTCTTGCAATGCTTCTTTGTAGTGTAAACTGCAACTATTATCTTACATATTGGCTTATGACTTGCTGACATCAGAGGTGGGTGGCCGCAGTACTGGGTTGCAATTTATAAAGCAGGCTTTGTCCTCAGTGGGATTTTGTAACAAACTTATAAGGCCCTTTGAGGGAGGTACAATTGTTACGTCAAAATGTAATGCTGCATTTCTGTAGGAAAAAGATATGACTTGGCGAAGCTGTGAGCTTGAAAAGCCCATAGTTTGAAATTTCGTGGAGCATAGTCCACAACTGAGTCTGGATAACTACAGAAGCTAATTTTCGAACCCACGTAAGAGGGGCATTTTATTCGATCTCAGAGCAAATCGTTCACCACTAGCTCTGTAGTGGCTAAGTGGTCTATTTGTAAAATGCAGACCGTAGAACCTTTTTGCTGCTATGACGGCAATCCATTTTGTATTTTTCTCTCCTATTTTGAATTAGCTTAGCAGAAAGTACCTTCTCCCTATTTTTAGGTTATATAATGTTCGACCATTAATTGAGGCTAAGACGCTGGCGATTTCCCTTCCCTGTAAGAACATGGTTGATTCCTAATATGGCTTTATTGAAATTGCTTCATCTTTAAGAAAATCTAATGTTTTGAGTGTATTTTAGTAGATGTTCTGTATCTTGCATTTATTTATGACATTCTTTACTTCTGTGAAATTAAAATGCTTGAAATAAAGTTTATTGATTGATTGATACATTGAGTAGGAATGCCACCTCTCTAATGTGAATGCATGACCTGACTCCCGAGCTTAGGCATGTGCCAGGCTGCACATTCAGATGGTGTCACTGTTCCAATGGTGAGAGTAAGAGTAAGAAACTGAAACGGTTAATAGGGTTTAACAAACAACTTTTATTAACTTGAATTCCTTCTTTCTTTTCTTTTTAGGTAAAAATGATACATGTTGTTGGAGCTTCTACAGGATCAAATAGAGGAGATTCCTCTGTCATGGTAAGTATTCTGGTGAGTTAATAGCTTCAGTTTTCTTTTCCTTCTTTCTTCTTTATTTATAGTCTATGGGCCTCATTACGAGTCCGGCGGTAACCTGCTGGTTTTTCGGGCTCGTTTACCGCTGGACTCGTATTACCATTCCGCCTCCGGGCATTACAACCCCGGTGACCCGGGAATTCCAGAGGCGGAATTCGGTAAATCCTGATTCCCATTGAGTCCGATAGGACTCAATGGGATTGAGGACCATGGAAACACCGGCACCATCTCGTGATTGTGCTGGTGTTTCCACGTCCGCCTGCAGGCAGGCGGTGTTAAACCCACCAGGTCAGACCTGCCGGGAATGACACCTCCGTTTGCAGGACTCGAGATCACCCGGTATGGAAACAACAGTGGCGGCGGATTTAACGCCACCGTTATTTCCATACCGGGAGACTCGTAATGAGGCCCCATAAGTGTTATAATTATAATCTTCCCTCTGTCTTGGTGCACTCTAGTATACGACATATATCTTTTCTGTATTCTTCCTTTTGCCTCTTTTCATCATCTCTCTCTCTCTCTATTGGTAAGTCTTATATAGCTTCTTCACTGAACTAGTTATATACACTTGACCTAGTGCGAAGTTTCCTGTGAGTTCTGTGTTGTAAGACTTATGCAGTTAGATCTTTCGTTTCAATCCTTCCTCATACTCATTCAGCCGTTTCATATAGGCGATCAGTATTTTTAGCGTAACGGATGTTCGAGGGGACTCAGGACACGTACCTTCTTATGAGCTGATCTCCCCTTAACAAGCTCCTTCTGGTAGCGTAAAGCGAACGCTCTCTTCCTGTTTAGGTCGTAGCCTCGTTAGATGTTCATCCCCCTTGTAGGCGTTTACCTTGTATGGTTGGCTGTTCAGGGACACACCTCTCATATATCCTGGTTTACTGACTTGACTTTGCGTCTTCTTCCGACAACCAGTCTCCCTCCGATTGGTTCGTCTCGGATCAGCTGGCTCCCATCTAACTTACGTGGGCTTTGTTTCTTCGGCAAGAGTCACACCCCCTCAGCGCCGCTGGCTCTCAGCTAATGGACGTGACCTTCTTTTTGTCGGGCAAGAGCCACACCCCCTCAGCGCCGATCCGTACTCGGACACAGTACAAGACGCGAAGGGTTTCCGTTTCTTCTTGTAACTTCTAATAGTTTTGAGCGATCGTTTCGCTACTGCATTTAACAACTTATAAAGCGCAACAGCACAACTTCTTAGTTCAATAAACTATGTATTTCTTCTCATTCGTGGAGTTTCAATAGGCCCACTCATAACAGAAACTTTCATCATTGTCGCCTTCGGTCTCCTAGCAACCGAATAGCAAGCAAAAACAGATTTGATTAGAAGAAAGAACTCCACTTCATCAGAGTGCTTTTCTTATTGGAAGAAAGGACTGTCAATCATCCCACCCAGTACTGCCTTCTCACTCTTAACCCTTCGCAGAGCTGAATAGCCTGGTATTGAAATAGTCTGTTTTCCCAGCAGAACTGTCACAGATGGTTACAATGTTGAGGGTAACGCCCTGCCATAAGTCTGTCATTGCAGCCCAAGCAAATGCAGTTAAATGTAACTCCTTCTGCACAAATGCATTCCTGAAACACCCAAATACCAATCGACCCACGTTTAAACACCTGTGTCAATAACTGGCCTGGCACATGTAAATGTCATGTAGTAAGGCATCTGCCAACGAGGGGTCAAGTCCCTATGTCTGCCTGCCCCATGCCAACCTTCCAAGTGCTGTGTGCAGGACCAGGCAACATACTGTGTCTGTGATGGCATAGTCCTATTCTGACTCCTCAGACATTACGACTCACACGATGTCACACGAACATCAACTCTCTGATCCAGCAAGCAGGGTGCACCTCTGAAGCAATATGTCCCAATGGTTCAATAGACACCCTTCGGCAGGTGAACCCACCTTAACCCTATTAAGCTTGGTCAGTATCCTCCAGAATGCATGAGGGTTTTGCAATTACCAATCCGTATGATGAGTGGCTGCATATCATTCATCACCCAATAGGTTCAGAGCCCACCAAGGGAGATGAATCTGGGCCCAGTACATTAGGGTCAATGGGGCATGCCACTGGAGCACCAAGGGGCCAACAACGACTGTAAGCACCTCTTCCTTCAGCCCACATTAATGGCACTTATAAGAAGACCCCTGACAACACAACATCTGGCACCAGCACCAGCATGCCAGCTGCACACACCAGTCATATTGCCTCCTTCCAAGCAGATGTCGGCATCAACATCATCACCACTGACACTGCAGCCGATGCTGCGCCACCACCAGCCTGCGCTACAACCAACACTGCTGCCAATTCTGCTGCCACACCTGCTGCCATAACCATCAGGCCCCTGTGGTGATCAGTGACCCTCCAATACCCCACCGCATATCCAAGGAGTGACACTGGCAACCACTCTCCTGAACCCTCACTCTCCCTCCTCGCCTGTTCCATCAATCCAGTGTCCCTAGCACCAGGACACAGACACAAGGACTGATGATGGTGGCATTGGACTAATGTAAAAAGGTGGTTGGGGGACAGGTACCCAAGTGAGATCCTGACCCTAGGGTTAACAATATAGAGCAGCACCAAGAATGCATAGTAAATATCATAGAGCAGCAACTGCATGCAATTAAGGATGATGTGCCGGGATTATCCCACCATATGGCAAGGACTATCTGTAGGCAATGCTGCCACCTATCAATGCCATTGAATACAATCATGGGTCAGAGAACTCACAGAGGCAATCTCAGCTGGTGCAGAGACCATGCAAAGTACCCTGAACCTTCAACCTCAGTCAGACCCACAAAAAGGGTCATTGCCTGGCAACCTCGGTTGTCAGTCACAATGCAATGTGCCATGCATGCAGGCTGAGCAAGCTGTCATGTCAAACAAGGTATGCAAATAAGATTGCACAACATGCAACACTCATGCTTGGTGAAAGGGAGCTGTGATGGCAAGAGTGTTGGGGATTAGGGAGGTGGCTGGGCACAGGTGTTTTTATGTAATGCAAATAAAATCACATATACCCCAACTGATGCAATCACAGTCATCGTTGAATGGGTGTGACAGATTTACTATGCGACTATATACATTTGTTTCAGGCATGAGAAATCAAATGTTCTTAAAGTAATTCTCAATCAGTCTTGCCACACACATTTATCATGGACACTGCATGGTGACATTTGGTCTCCAGCATGTGTGTCATCCTATACATCTGGAGGTGCCATGTCGACATCTGGTGAAGGGGGACATGTCTTCTTATGTATATTATCTATGCAGAGCCTGGTCCTTATACGTGCCTCATTGTACATCTCCTCCTGAGCTGTCCATGGGTTCCGGGCAGGTGTCATCATCCACAGGAGCTGGGGATGGCTAGATTATCCCACAAAGGCAATGGGTAGGTTACAGAACTATAAGCAATGGTAACAATTGGTCATGACATTATGGTTAGCATGTCAGCCACTGTACGTATGGATTGGTCATCTCTTACTTCCATTTGTTGCTAGGACACAGGCCTTGACCCTGTGATAATGATTTATGTAATATGAGCACAATGTATTAACATTAGGGTTGTGCTCTCCTCTATGTCAAGTGCCTAGAATGCTCTTAATTGTTTTTTGACCTTTCAGAATTTGTTTGACGGTCTCTAGAACTTGCCAGATCAATGTCTGTCTCACACTGTATTTCTGTTTGTTTATATGTATCTGAATAATTTGCTAACTTGTCTGGGGTTTACACTGCCTTTTCAAATAAATTATGCACAACAAATAGAAAAAACAAGTGTTAAAAGATAAACTGCCAGCGAATTAAAGCTGTTCCATAAAACAAATAATTGTTGGTTGATATCTGTGCAGACTGATCCTGCCTATCCAAAACAGTGCTGAGGTTGTGGTGCATAGAGCAAAAATCTTTTGAAGGCCACCAAACGCTTTTCACTATGAGTGACATAACAGAACTAATGTAATGTTGTAATAAATGACTGTGGTAGGATACCTTCTGTTGTACAACCTTTTAGCCCTTCATCCGTCCACGCAAAGGGCAGTCCCTTCTGTTACCTAGCTACCGTACATATGACACATTTGAAATGCATACGTTGTCTCTCTAGTCCTACATTATATAACACCTCATGGATGAAGGGGGGATGCTTAATGTCACAAAGGGAATTCCCAATTTCACACAGCACTGACCCAACAGAGATGACAGTCATACACTGTAACTGGATTGCCAACAAACATGTTGTCTGTGGGTATTCCGTGCTGGGCACTCATGCATGTGCTCTGCTAAACTGTCTGGTAATCCTGTGCACTTCCACTTGGGAAGCCTTCATGCCATCACTGCCTGTCAGTGTTGCACTGTCATCTTGCACGGCAGAACTATTCTGTGTCCTGTGTCGGCATGGTCTCCCTGTGCATTGTGGTACATGTAGACCACTCTACATTTTTTAAGAACATAGGGGGTTTTGCCTTTCTGTCATAGCCTGATGCTGTCCTGCAGGGCTTTGTCCAGTGAGGCAGTGCTTCTTATGCATTGGATCAGAGGGCAGGCCTTTCAGGCGGCGCAGGGCTGTGACAGGCCATGCTTTACATTGACATTGAATAGGTGATTGCCTTTCCCCCCATCGTTGCTAATCTTTGCATGTGGGAACCCTGCATGTGTTGTTTGATGGTGATTGTACTTAACCATGATCCAGGTCCGTTGATCTCTGTGGGTCTCCATGTATGCTGGCAGCGTGCTGTTTCACAGGAGCATGGCATCATAGGTGGAACCTGAGAAGTGTTCACAGCAATGGGTTATGGTGAGGTCTGCAGCACAGGTCACTTGTACATTAAGGGCACATTAATAGAACGTTATTTCCTGTTCCGTAAGACCTCCTCCGATAGCTGGGGAACCAACAAAGTTACATGCATACATTCCTGAGGAGCAATGACCTTTGGGAGATGGGCAGCTGCATAGAACCGTGCCTTTGTTGAATTGATCTGAGCAGACCCAGCACATGCGCAAGCACAATAGAAAACATGAACTGCGACATGCCAAGCAGAATGCCCAAAGTGTGTTCAGAGGAGCCTGTGGGAAAAAGGTGTAGCACTGAAACAAGCTTCAGCAGTGGTGGGATGGCTGTTCTTATGTTAATCCTGCTTTGTAGATAAGCCTAAATCATTGTGAGGAGTTCTGCTATGGTCTCCCTGTTAAGACAGTAGCGTGTTATTGCCTGCCTACCAGTTAGTGTTTAGGGTGAAGGCCTGACCCGGGGAATGGGTGCTCTCCTTGCAAACGTCTCCTCCAACATTCTGCTGCTTGCACTTGGTGGTTCTGCTGTGCATGTCTCTGCAGCTCAATGTAGAGCAGGAGGTCCTGGATCTTAGGATTTCTACTGCTAGCGGCTGTATGGTGTTGGGAAGTGTGTTTACATACCCTTTTAGGAAGAATTGGGTGAACCTGTGTCTTGATTTCCATCACCTTTATGCATTTACCTCCATTGTTTGGCTGAAGGTAACTGCACAGTGTTTTGGTTGGAATTAGTGCCTATTTCTGGCAGTATTTCGGCAGTATTTCCACTTGTAATGCTTTGGAATTTCCATTTTTGTTTCCATCGCTAATTCCTCAGCAGAGATTAGCCACATTACTGCTGATTTTCAGCTGTAATTCCACCAGCGCTTATTCCTCTGGGGCTAGTTCCACAGGAACAATTAGCACCCATTTTCGATGAACCTTAATTCGGTGGTGTGGTAAAATTGTCAATAATTACATTATCGACACTTTCCGCCAAATTTGAAATGAGGTCCAATGGTATCTTCTATACAACCGAAGAGGCCTTAGAATTTGTAGAAGACACTGAGTCCACGTAGGAGATACCCTGAGGTGTCAATAAAAAATGTAATGCGCTAGCGTTGCAGCCCCATGTAAGATAACAGCATAAAATTATTAGGTTTCACTAGGACAAACTGAAATCTATAACCTCACTCAGCAATATTGCAGTGGGTTATGGTCCTAATGTATATGCTAATCATCCCAGATGACTTCCTGTCTGTGGCAGATGGGGGAGTCCCAGATAATGCCTTTATGAGGTTCAGCATTATTAGAGTTAGCCAGCCTATCAACCTCAGTGCATCGCCATGCTGTGAGCCAGAGACAGTCCAGTAGCTAATGATGCAAAAGTATGAATGCAATTGCTGTTTCTTTAGGTACCTTATTGGGAGAGAGTTCATGATGGCAACCAGTAGCACTGATAACACGGGCGTTCATAAATTCTCCTGCAAGTTGGAATGGGGTGTGGGTGGTTAAAGGATAGAAACAAGGCCAGGACTATCCAGTTATGTATTATGACAGTGGGCATGAGAGGGCTATTTGAAGGTGTCAGCGAATTACCAGTAGAGCTTACAGTAGTGTAGATAATCTTTCCAGTGTCTCAGCTCCTCTGGCATATTGTTTCATAGTTTAGCGACCATTGAGGATATGATATGATGAGGTATTTATATAACGTGCCTGTACACAAGTGTTTCTAGGCATCACAAGACAAGGGTGGGGAGACAGGGGGAGACAAGGCAAACGACCCTGCTAGGCCTTGTGACATTGGGATTGTGCAGGGGGGAGAGCAGGGGAAAAGGAAGGGGAAGTGCGATCAGGGCAGTGCGGCTCTGGGTAAGTGCAAAGAGGCAGGAGCGCTGTAGGGGTTACCATTACAGCCCATAAGTGCGCGGTAGGCCAGAAGGCAGTGCAAGGAAGACTGGTCATGGAGGAACCTGGAACCCAGTGAGACTCTGAGGGTACAGAGCAAACAGTCAGTACAGAAGACATGTAAGTTAGCAAGGAAGTGAGAGAGAGAAGGCAGAGGAGAAAAGGAAGGTCTTGAGTCACTTCTGGAATATCAGGTGGTCCGGCTTAAGTTTGAGAGAGCCAGGGAGGCCGTTCCAGAGGGAGTTACCTGCATAGGAGAGAGATCTACCCCCCCCCCCACTTTCTGCTTGGAGACACGTCTTACCCTCAGAGAGTTAGAGGTAGCTGAGGGTGCTCGAAGGAAGGTATTTAGGCAGAGAGAGTTGGATATAGTGAGGGCCCCAGCCCCAGAAAGCCTTGTGGATGATGCAGAGGGTCTTGAACTTGCCGCTACTGGAAGCCAGTGGAGAGATTTCAGGGCAGGAGAGATGCAGTCCCTGGGCTTGAGGCCAAGGATAAGTCTCACAGTCATTTTCTGCATTAGTTGCAGGGGGTGAAGAGTAGAGTTAGGAAGATTGAGAAAGAGATGTTGCAGTAGTCCAGCCTAGAGAGAAATGGGCTCTGGAGACAGTGAGCTTCTCAGGGAAGGTGAGAAAATGTAGAACACCTCTGAGGAGGTGCAGCTGGAAGTGGGCCTTCCTGGCAAGGTCTGTGATGTGGGAAGAGAAGGAGAGAGTGGATTTGAAGATGACACCAAGGTTTTTTGCATCACAAGACGGCGAGGGAAGAGGGCACAAGGAGGGCGGCCAGAGTGAGAAGGAAAGCGGGAGCAGGGTCCCAATCACCTTGCTGCCAAATGATTCCTTATTCTATATAGCCTTGCTGATAAGGACGTAGTTGTTGAACTCAATTCCATTGCAGGGTGATAAAGTGTACCCAATAAAGATAGATATTTAGGGGACGATGCCCCACTAGGCCCTGTGTATAATGCAGAGTGATTTTAATGTGCCTTTGACTGAGAGCCAGTACAATGTCCTGAAATTATGTTCATTTCCTCTGATCATACACGCTGCTCCACTGAGAATTTGTGGGTGCTGTCTGATCATCTTTTAAGTCTCTCTAGATGCTAATGTATGTCTGAATGTATTGGATTTATAATCAACCTAGCTGGAAAGCAACGTAGTGCTTTACATAGGGTTTTTGCCCAGGTTGTTACAAGTAAGGGTGGAGGGGTAGAAGAGGAGCTGTGATGAGGTGCAGTGGAGAGCTCCGGAGGCGGAGAATTAGAGTTGAGAGGAGTACTCAGTGATCATCAGTAAGCTAAATGTGGAAATATCAGTGATCTGACGGGATCCAATTGCAACTGAAGTCCAAGAGTGGAGCGATTTTCCTTACCCAAAACACACTTGAAAAAATAGAAAACATGGACTTAAGAATTGTCTGCTAATAAATTATGCTTTTCGCTTTGGCCCTAGTGTTACAAGCAAAACTGCCTTACCATTCCAGGGTTAGTATGACAATTAGTTTGTTTTTTTGGGTTTCACTGCCACAGGGCTCCAGTAAATGCATTCAGGAATCTGGAAGTGTCTTTCTCTCGAGTGGGAGCTCCGGGTTTTTGGCATTCAGCAGTCTCCTTCAGTGCAAGTAGCAACCGCAAGTGCAGCTGTCATGATCACTGTTTCCAAGGAGCCAGGACCAGCCCAACGTCCTTGGAAGCAGGCCCCTAACCCTAATCCTAGGCACCAGCCGGTCCCTACTGGGACCTTTTGGACCCTGTCCTGGCGCCGGTGGCACCAGGCTCATCAAAACCATCGGTCCCGGCACTGGAAGCGCCGGGCTCATAATTGGTGTGAAAGTGCTTGGGAGGACTTACCTGCGGCAGACCATGCTGCTTACTTACCAGCCACTTAGAAGCCCTCTGTGAACAGGAACTACTTTCTTACCTGGGTGGGGCAGCTCCACTCCCTGGATACAGCACTGGAACTCTTCTGGAAACTGGAACTCTTTTCTTACCTAGGCGTGGAAGAAGACGCCTCATCACTACAAGGCTATTTAAACCACACCCGATAGATGAAACGTGCTTCGCGTTATTCTGCATCTGCAGCAGAACGCTCACCGAGTCTGTTCCAGCCTTTCCTCTTTCGATCCTGAACCTGCAAGAATTATACTTACCATTCCTGTATCCAGTCAACATCAGCACCTGCAAAAGACAAGAAAAAACAGGTTAGCAAGACAAACTTTACACAGTGCTTTCTCACCTGATCCATCAGCAGCGGCCGTGTCTTCACGCTGCACCTTCGCCTGCAAAGACAAAGGCATTGTTGTACTTACCGGCACGCCGTGAATTCCGGATTTCTTCATTCTGCATCGCCGCCTGTGAAGACAAAGTTTAGTTACAACTTACTAGCATTCCGCTGACTCCGGCGCTGCAAACCAACATCTGAAAGACAAAAGAAAAAGACATTAAGCAGGTATTTCCTCACGCCCAAAAAAAAACGCCTGCGAATACTCCGGCGTCTCTTTAACACGAACTAAGCTGCAAGGAAGGAGACAGTTAGAGCGCTTGCCATACTTACGAATTTCCAGGAGCTTCACTCCATCTTCCATCCCAAGAGTCCTGCAATACATAAGGGAAAAGCATTATACAGAGTCTTCAACATTAACGTGCCACGCATTTAAAGACTATAAAGACCATGCAATACAAAATGCACAATGTGCGATTACTGATGAGATGGCACTACACACCCCTTCGCCTATCAAAAATGTTCCCCGGGACATCACCCTATTGCTGGAGGGGTTGCGGAGAGCAATGTGACTACTGGCACCAATGGTGGGGTTGTGACAGAGTCCAGGTGTACTGGCAGGAAGTGCTGGGCTGGATTCGAGACATAGATGGGGTCCTTAGAAACCCAACGCCCACACTAGTTTTGTTTGGAGTTGAGTCGGAGGATGATGAAACATACGAATCTCTAATGTACCTACCACGAAATCTTCTATTAGCAGCCCGAGTGTGCCTAACCATAAAATGGAAATCGATGGCCTTACCATCAAAGAGAGAATGGTTAATAAAGGCCCACGCAATATACGAAATGGAAAGCCTAACGGCAGCGGTAAATGAATCACGCAGAAACATCGAAATGATTTGGTTGCCCTTTCTAGAATATTATACGACATATTGGGAGCCCACAGACTAAGAACACTTGTTTACCATTTTAGCCAATCAAAGGAATCAGGGCAATGCCCTATGCCACCGGACGATTGCTTACCCCAAGCCCTGTAGGGGCTTCTTCCTTTCTTTCAGTAGCAACTTGCAGAGCACACGCAATGCTGTAATGCCTATAGTGGTTTTGAACTTTTAATCAGAGTTGTGTACAAAGCGAACGAGTCGAGTGGAGGGGGGTGTGGGGGGAGGCGAATCAGAAACACAAGACTAGAGTTCATCATTGCTCTCTATGTTTCTTATATAAATGTTACATGAAAATAATACAAGGGAACTTTGTTGTTGCAACCAATATTGCAATTGTCTTGCTGTTGAAAATGCAAATAAAAACATATTTAAAAAAAAAAAGGTGTCCAGAAACTCACCACTCGTGCAGATAACAACGGTAACCATCCTCTGAATTCAAGAGGCCAATGTTTTACCAGTGAAGGAACTGGCAACGGCACCCTGCACCAGACGCAGATGGAGAGCCCAGCATTCACCTATCTAAGGTGAGCACGTTGACCTGGGGGGGAACTCTACAGAAAAGCTGGGAAGAGAGAGAGAGAGGGACATTCAACAACCCAGGCCATTAACCCCCATATTCTTTCACCTACAGAAACCTCACTCTTCGAGTTCGACACACAGTGCGAAGAGGTTCGACCCCAGAAGCCAATCGAGTCCTGCACATCACTTTGAGTCACAGACACCCTCCTGCCAAGACCCGCGCCTCTGTGGGAATCAGGTGAGCGTTACAGAACGCGAAGCCCACCACAAAACTCCTACCCAGGCGCAATGGAAACCTCAGACACTGATCACCTAGCCCAGTTGCTCGGAGAATTAAGAGCAGAAGTACATGCAGCTCGTCAGGAAACGAACTCTCTAAGAAGAGAACTGATAATTTCCAAGGAGCGAACTGAGGACCTCGCTAGGCAGTTGCTACAAGCGCAGGCAGGACAGACACCTTTGCCCGCTCCAGGAGGAAGCTATCCTTCTGCATCATCTTTAAATCCAGTGCAAATCAATCTGCCCGGTAATGTGCCCTTGGCTCCGCCCGAACGCTTTTCAGGTGATCCAAAGAAATTTGCGGTGTTCATCAACCAGTGCCGCTTACACTTCTTATGTCGACCAGCTGCTTTCCCAACAGACCAGACCAAGGTGGCTTTCGTGCTTTCTTATCTCAGTGGCAGCGCCGCAGATTGGTCGATCCCTTTAGTCACCCAGGATGATCCGGTTTTACATGATTTCCAGGCCTTCCAGTCCAGCATGGAGAAACTGTTCGCAAGACATGCACAAGGGCAGGCCTTGGACAATGAACTTCTTTCATTACGACAGGGTAATCAAGACCTCTTGACTTATATAGCCTCATTCAACAGACTTATAGTGGAAACTCAATGGCCCGAGGATAAGAGAATAACGCTTTTCTACAGAGGCCTGCGTGGAGAGCTCAAGGATGTGTTAGCTCAAGTTGTGAATCCTCCACAAGAATGCTCAGACTATATTGACTTAGTTGTCCAATTGGACCACAGACTACAGAACAGGAAGGCAGATCGTTCCAAATTTGATAACCGAGTGTTTTCTAAACCACAAACCTCTACTAGGGGAGCTGACACGGTGGAACCCATGCAAATAGGGGGCATGAAAGGACCTTTTACCCAGAAAGAGCGGGAAAGAAGAAGGCAGCTGCAATTATGCCTCTATTGCGGAAACTCAGGACACTTTCTTCGGGACTGTCCAGTGAAACCAGCTAAGAAGGCTGTAGGAGCCGCGGATACTGTACCACACATTCTGAGCAGGGAAACGACCTAGCCCGACAAGAGTAGAGGTCCTCTTGCCGAGCGTTAAGATTTGTCCCGTGACCTCGCATTTCGTGGTACCCATGGTCCTCATTAGTCCTGAACGTCCGGATCGTTTGCATGCAATTGAAGCTTACATCGACAGTGGAGCAATCGGTAATTATGTGGACCGTGAAATGGTATCAAGGATGAATCTACCCCTTGTCCCTAAGGCTGTAAAAGACGTCATTACTACTGTGGATGGCACGGAGATAGCCTCCGGACCAGTAACGCATGCCACCCAAGAAGTGACGCTAGTGAGTCAAGATGGACACCGGGAGAGAATCGTGTTTGATGTGATCAAGGCTCCTCAGTTCCAGATCATTCTGGGAATCCCTTGGTTAGAGAAGCACAATCCTCAGATCGATTGGCGAGCAAAGACGGTTCAGTTTCCAGAATGGTTTACCACTTGTTATCCTAGGCCTGATGTTTCACTGGCGGCAATCTCTTCGGAGGAGGTTCCAAAATTACCTCCCGAATACCAGGAATTCCAAGACGTCTTCCGGAAGGATCAAGCTAACACCCTGCCTCCTCATAGGTTTTACGACTGTCAAATAGATTTGATACCCGGAACAACTCCTCCTTGCAGCAGGATTTATGCCCTCACCGAGCCAGAGAATCTTCACCTCAGACAATATTTGGACCAATACCTAGCTAACGGGTTTATCCGTCCTTCAAAATCTCCAGCTTCGATCGGCTTTGTTCTTCGTTCCGAAAAAGGAAGGAGACCTTAGGACTTGCATAGATTGTCGCGCCCTGAATCAAATCACCGTTAAAAACAGATACCCGTTACCTTTGATCCCTGAACTCCTGCACCAAGTCAAAGACGCATGTATATATACAAAATTGGATCTCAGAGGAGCCTACCACTTGGTACGGATAAAAGAAGGCGATGAATGGAAAACGGCCTTCCGCACCAAGTACGGACTATTCGAATATCAAGTGATGCCCTTTGGACTTTGTAACGCTCCTGCCGCTTTCCAATATTTTATGAACGATGTCCTTAGAGAACTCATAGACGTGTGTGTTGTTGTCTACATTGATGACATCCTTGTCTATTCATCATCCGAAGAGGAACACCGGAGACACGTTAAAAAGGTTCTCGAGAGATTGCGTCAACATAATCTTTTTGCTAAGCTTGAAAAATGCGTTTTCAACGTAACTGAAGTCGAGTTTCTGGGATTCATATTGTCACCTAACGGAGTCCATATGGATTCAAAGAAAGTCGATGCAATCATCAAGTGGCCATCACCAACCTCTGTAAAAGGAGTTCAAAGCATGTTAGGCTTCGCTAACTTTTACCGCAGATTTATTCCTGAATTTTCTCGGATAGTCCAGCCCATCACCGCTCTGTTAAAAAAGAACAAACGTTTTGAGTGGTCTTCTGAAGCAGAACAAGCTTTTCAGGACTTAAAAGCTAAATTCATTTCTGCACCTGTTCTAAAACATCCTCGCCCAGAACTCCCCTACATCATGGAAACGGATGCTTCTAGTCTTGCTATGGGGGCAGTTTTATCACAAAGAGATCCGGTCACACACCAGTTACACTCTGTAGCCTTTTGGTCCCGCAAGTTTTCGGCTCCCGAGATCAACTATTCAATTACAGACAAGGAACTTTTAGCTATCAGATCGGCCTTTAAAGCATGGCGACATTATCTTTTAGGAGCCAGACACACAGTCACCGTAATGACTGATCACCGCAATTTACAATATCTAAAGACGGCCAAAGCTCAGTCTTCCAGACAGCTTCGCTGGGCTCCGTTTCTGGCTGAATTTGACTTTATAATTTCTTATCGACCAGGCAGTAAGAACGGAAAAGCAGATGCCCTCTCCCGGATGGGAGTAGATGAACATTTGACCACTCCAGAACCAATACCCATAATCCCAGAACAAAGGATTTTGGGTTTGGTCAGTACTCAATCTTTTGAAGACATCAAGACCACGGTTAAATCACTCCTAACTCCGGCCGATTTGCAGGACTGGCAATTAAAGGGAAAAGAATTCTCAGTGGATCAAGACCTACCATATTTCCGAGGACGATTGCACTTGCCCTGTGAGAAAATACAAAAACAAGTAATCTCCTGTTATCACGACTCTCTAATGGAGGGTCACCCTGGCATTACCAAAACCATGGAAAAGATTAAAAGACATTTCTGGTGGCCATCATGGAAAAAGGATATTAGAGACTTTGTAATCTCCTGCAGTGTGTGTGCCCAAAATAAAAAAGTCAGAAGCAGAAACCAGCCGGCCTATTACAGCCACTAGACATCCCTCCATGTCCATGGCATACCTTGTCCATGGATTTTATCACTGACTTACCTCCATGCTCGGGGTATACTACCATTTTAGTAGTCGTGGATCTATTCTCCAAGATGGCTCACTTCATTCCCCTGAAGGGTCTACCTTCAGCCTCAGTATTGACCCGAGAATTCTTGGAAAAGATCGTTCGCTTACACGGTTTTCCCTCGGTTTTAGTCTCCGATAGGGGAAGCCAATTCATCTCCCACTTCTGGCGCAGTTGCTGTCGTCTAGCCCAAATTGATGTAAGACTTTCGACCAGTCACCATCCCCAAACTGACGGACAAACCGAAAGGACAAATCAGACACTAGAACAATATCTACGTTGCATGCTCCAACAAACTGAAAACCCCTGGAAGGATATTCTTTGGATCGCGGAATACGCTTACAACAATTCGACTCATTCTGGAACCGGGAAGACTCCTTTTTTCCTATTATACGGACACCATCCTAGAACCTCCAACCTGGATCCTCCCCAAGAATTTGAAGCACCTGCTGTGGATCACTTGCACTTGGAGATCACCCGTGCTTTTAAGGAAGCCACTGCCCATCTGCAAAGAGCTAAAGCTCAATTCAAAAGAGGAGCAGATCGACATCGTAAAGAGGCCTCTCACTACGCTGTAGGAGATCAGGTCTGGTTATCCACTAAGCACCTGCCTCTAAAAGGACCCCGCACCTTCATCCCGAGATACCTTGGACCCTATCTCATATCTGCCATAATTAATCCGGTGGCTGTCAAATTGGAATTACCTACGCATATGAAAATACATCCGGTATTCCATGTCTCCTTATTAAAACCAGTACAACCAGAAACCCGATTGACTGAACTTCCAGAACCGGTTTTAGTAGATGGAGAACTTGAATTCGAAGTGAAGAACATCCTAGACTCCAAAATCTCCAAATCTAAGTTATACTATCTGGTTGATTGGAAAGGATACGGCCCCCAGGAGAGGTCTTGGGAACCCTCAGAATATGTCCATGCACCTCGTCTGGTCAAGAAATTCCATCTGAATCACCCCAACAAGCCAAAACCCCCGGAGAAGACACGCTTAGGAGGGGCCTTGAGGGGGGGGGGTGCTGTCATGATCACTGTTTCCAAGGAGCCAGGACCAGCCCAACGTCCTTGGAAGCAGGCCTCTAACCCTAATCCTAGGCACCAGCCGGTCCCTACTGGGACCTTTTGGACCCTGTCCTGGCGCCGGTGGCACCAGGCTCATCAAAACCATCGGTCCCGGCACTGGAAGCGCCGGGCTCATAATTGGTGTGAAAGTGCTTGGGTGGACTTACCTGCGGCAGACCATGCTGCTTACTTACCAGCCACTTAGAAGCCCTCTGTGAACAGGAACTACTTTCTTACCTGGGTGGGGCAGCTCCACTCCCTGGATACAGCACTGGAACTCTTCTGGAAACTGGAACTCTTTTCTTACCTAGGCGGGGCCGTGGAACAAGACGCCTCATCACTCCAAGGCTATTTAAACCACACCCGATAGATGAAACGTGCTTCGCGTTATTCTGCTTCTGCAGCAGAACGCTCACCGAGTCTGTTCCAGCCTTTCCTCTTTCGATCCTGAACCTGCAAGAATTATACTTACCATTCCTGTATCCAGTCAACATCAGCACCTGCAAAAGACAAGCAAAAACAGGTTAGCAAGACAAACTTTACACACAGTGCTTTCTCACCTGATCCATCAGCAGCGGCCGTGTCTTCACGCTGCACCTTCGCCTGCAAAGACAAAGGCATTGTTGTACTTACCGGCACGCCGTGAATTCCGGATTTCTTCATTCTGCATCGCCGCCTGTGAAGACAAAGTTTAGTTACAACTTACTAGCATTCCGCTGACTCCGGCGCTGCAAACCAACATCTGAAAGACAAAAGAAAAAGACATTAAGCAGGTATTTACTCACGCCCATCACGCTCGTCGCAATAAAACGCCTGCGAATACTCCAGCGTCTCTTTAACACGAACTAAGCTGCAAGGAAAGAGACAGTTAGAGCGCTTGCCATACTTACGAATTTCCAGGCGCTTCACTCCATCTTCCATCCCAAGAGTCCTGCAATACATAAGGGAAAAGCATTATACAGAGTCTTCAACATTAACGTGCCACGCATTTAAAGACTATAAAGACAAAAGGTGTCCAGAAACTCACCGCTCGTGCAGATAACGACGGTAACCATCCTCTGAATTCAAGAGGCCAATGTTTCACCAGTGAAGGAACTGGCAACGGCACCCTGCACCAGACGCAGATGGAGAGCCCAGCATTCACCTATCTAAGGTGAGCACGTTGACCTGGGGGGGAACTCTACAGAAAAGCTGGAGGGGGAGAGAGAGGGGGAGAGAGAGAGGGGGAGAGAGAGAGGGGGAGAGAGGGGGAGAGAGGGGGAGAGAGGGGGAGAGAGGGGGAGAGAGAGAGAGAGAGAGAGAGAGAAAGGGGGAGAGGGGGAGAGGGGGAGAGGGGGAGAGGGGGAGAGGGAGAGAGAGAGAGAGAGAGAACATTCAACAACCCAGGCCATTAACCCCCATATTCTTTCACCTACAGAAACCTCACTCTTCGAGTTCGACACACAGTGCGAAGAGGTTCGACCCCAGAAGCCAATCGAGTCCTGCACATCACTTTTCGAGTCACAGACACCCTCCTGCCAAGACCCGCGCCTCCGTGGGAACACAGCTTGCTCTTCTGTGGAACCAGATCCATGATAGCCACCTGGTGCTGTCCCGTTATTGACATCTCTGCCTGAATGACAACAAAACAGAAATCCTAATGTCTAGAAATCCTATTTCAATCAATTTAGCCTTCACCTGACCAGATTTTCCTGGAAGCCCCCCTCCCCATTCATGTCCCTAAAACATTTTAGGATTATCCTTATTACTGACATGGCCCTCACACCTCAAAGTGATGAGAATTCCCGGCAAGCTGACTTCAGCCTGCACATGAGATCATGTCCTACTTAGAGATGGGCCAGAAGATAGAGTTATGAAGAGCCCCTGTGTTATCAAACCCAAAGAACTGTAACACTTTGTGCCCAGGTCTCATTAAATGGCAAAACCGCCAACTGAGGCCAATTCAATATTGTGCAGCTTGACAGCGAGAGTGTTCCTGGATATTAAAATGCAAGACCCCTTTTCCTTCTGCAGTCAATACAGTGATCACCAATTGTTAAATCACTCCCCATGCGAGGTGCAGCCAGTTTTCTGAATTTTGTTTTCAGGGCCAACGGTAAAGTGGGTCTCGTTTGGTGTTAATTCGGTGGTAATTCCACCAAATTACTGCCAAAATCAGTTACCATTACCGCCACTGTCCAGTGCGTCTAACACAGGATTACAAGTGCTGGTAGGGTGGTATTAGTTCCCATTTTTGGAGTCCATAGTACTCCATGGGACTTTTCGCAGAATTACCGGTAATTCCACTGCAGTAATTCCGCCAATTTTATTCACCATACTGTGAAAGATCCTCCACTTCAAGGTCAAAAATCTGAATTTGTTGGTGCTAATAAAATGGCTGTAATTCTGTTACTGTCAAAAGAAGTGTCTGTAACGGAATCACCCCACTTTTTTACTGCTCCGCCAAACTCGGAATAACACCCAGTGTCTGTCCAAAAGTCTTTTCACAATGATCTCACATTGATATTTATGAAGTGCCTGACTACTGCAGTTTCTTTCTGCCCTTATAAACAGGGCTGTACTCTATTTTGTATAGTTCCGATACTATTTAAACCACTTTTCTTGTCTTCCATTCCCCCTTGTTTCTGCTGCTCCCCGCCCTTTTACTTCACTTTCCAAGTGCTTTGAATTAATACTGGTGTATGTTTGCGATACGGAAAGTATCAATAGAACACCAAAAGTTATTGCCACCTGGCAAAACTGCTGGCATGATGGGGAACTCATAAAACAGTGGGGATTATGACCACAAATAAATAAATTAATAATAATAATAATACATAAATAAAACATCTTTGATATGAACTTTAAGGGCCCAGGCAGTAATGTGGACATTGGGCCTCATTACGAATCAGGCGTTAAGGGGTTAACGGCGCCGTAAACGGCGCCGACCCTTAACGCCTGATTCTGAGGTCCCTTAGCGCCATGGTGAGTTTAACACCTGCTTTTTGCAGGCGTTAAAATCCATGGCGCTAAGGGACCATGGTGCAAATTACGCCACCGTAATTTACGGTGGCGTAATTACCGCCTTCCCCACTCCCATTATGCCCTATGGGGCAGGAATGGGGAAGGGTAAAATGGGAAATGGGGATTTACCGCCCCACTCACCTTGGAATGGGGCGGTAAATCCGCCATCCACCATGGTGTAAACATAGTTTACACCATGGTGGTAAGGGTACGACCCAGGCGGTAACTTACCGCCTGGGTCGTAATGAGGCCCATTAACACTTGTGTGGGGATGATGGGTAACTCCCAGTACTAAAGTGAATCCTTTTTTGGCTGTTTTTAAGCCCAGAAAAGACCAAGAACAACCAAGAGATCACACATGAACATACATTGTAGTGTCTTTAATACATCGCTTACAGTTTTGGAGCCCCATTAATATATTTAAACCGACTGAAGTAGACTGTTACCTGAAGTGACATCTCCAAAAGTGTGTGCCTCCCTTCCTTCTGCTCACACTGCAACTCCTGCAAATCGCACTGCCAGCATTGGCTTCTTCCACCTGCCAACTAGTGTAACTGTTAATCTTGGGAAGGAAGGATAGCTCAGGGGCAACACGTTTGTGTTGGAAACAAGACAACGCTTAGCAACACAGGTTTGAATCTCAATCCCGCGCTTAGACACCCCTTGCTGGTATTAAGTGCTTTATAAAAGAACAATTATAATTCATGCATTTTTGCCATGGAAGTCCTTTACTATCAAAACTTTAAGCATGGTCGTATTCAGACTTACAAACAATAGAGTGCCTTCCACAATTGTATCCATGTAATTGTACGATTGTCTGTTCCAAAACATGAGTTGAAATGCTAATGGGCAGAGGACAGTGTTGGGGGCATTATTAGTACTAAATAGTAGTGTTAGCATTGCAGGCATTAGACAGTATCGTGGTAAGATAGGCAGCAATGGCGCTCTAGGAATATTGGACACCAGTCAATACTGTGGAGATGCTAGGCACCAGACAGTATTATGAAAATTGGGAATTCAACAGCAATGCGAAAATCACTTGCAACGTGGTTCTAGGACAAAACCAAAAATGATAGCACCACAACAATAGAAACCTAGACTCTCTGATACCACAAACTTAGTCCAATTTTGCTTGTATGTTTCTTAATCAGCTGACACGCTCACTAGAAGTTATACATTTGGATAAAGCGGAACTAGTAATCTTGTTGAGTTGTGACATGTCCGGAATCATATTATGTAGTTTGGGGCATTATCAAAGTTCTGCTTTTCCCTGCAAAATCAGAGGCACTGAGTAATCATGGGCTTTATTTAGAGCAGAGCTCTGAGTAAAGCCAAGTGTGCAATGAAGGTTAGAGCCCTGGGTGAGCCTGGCTATAAAATTCTGTATACTATGAAGAGCATTGCTCTGTGTGGGATTCTGTACAATCAGTATCAGAGCTCTGTGTGACTGTATAATATCAGAGCAGAGCTTTGAATGAGTGTGATAATTATCATGAGTATTCAAATGTGTCCAGATATAATATAGCGTTGGTAATGCATTCCAAAGGCTATACCCGGGGTAAACTGCCAGGCAGCCAAGTTAGAGGCCTAAGAGAAGCGAGGTCGTTTAACAGGGACACCCGGTCATTTACGCCCCTACAGGGCGTCCCGTTCTTTGAATGAAGATCCTGTGCAAAGATGGCCATCATGGTTGTGAAAGGCGGGACTCCGTAGGGAACCCCTCCTCCATTTCCATGGCAGCCAGAAAAGCCAAATAAGGACGGGAAAGGATTGCCTACGGCCTCTAGCTCTTTTATATCTAGGAACAGTCAAGTATCCACCATTACTCGAGCGGAAAGCTCCCGAGGGGGTGTATCAGTTCATTTGTTCCTTGAGATAGACAGGTGTATCACCATTGATGCATTTGTGGATCAATGAGAGGACCTTAAAACGTATCCTTGTTGATAATTTCAGCCAGCGATGTGCTCCCTCCTTGGTATGGCAGAAATGAGTCGAATGCTTAATTTTTAAGTATTTGGACTCTGTTTATGGAGTTCTTGTTTTCCCCAAGCAAGAGAGCATTACAATAATCCGGAAGTGGCACGCAAGTGGGCTGTTGGGCTGGAAAGTCTGTGAGACGGAATTGACTGCCTGGATTGAGGCGTTGGAACTTTGCCCTGAGAAAGTCCGTGGTTTGTTTTTGTGCCCCGCTCCTTGGTCCCCGCCCACAGCTCTCGGCTCTGACGTGCTTATAGATTCCCATGCTAGCGCACCCGCGCGCGCACCCGGAAGTGGCACGAAGTGGGCTGTTGGGCTGGAGAGTCTGTGAGACGGAATTGACTGCCTGGATTGAGGCGTTGGAACTTTGCCCTGACAAAGTCCGTTGTTTGTTTTTGTGCCCCGCTCCTTGGTCCCCGCCCACAGCTCTCGGTTCCGACGTGCTTATAGCTTCCCGTGCTAGCGCACCCGCGCGCGCACCTGGAAGTGGCACACAAGTGGGCTGTTGGGCTGGAGAGTCTGTGAGACGGAATTGACTGCCTGGATTGAGGCGTTGGAACTTTGCCCTGACAAGTGAGTCGGCAAGAGGAAGCTCAGAAGGCTCTTTTTGCAGTGCAATACGCTGGTTACCCTGCAAAGTATTTTGAAGCACTGCGAAGTATTGGTGCCAAATGCCGGGTCTTGGGATCTTGTGACATACTCAGAGACATATTTTGGGACTTGGGGACTTGGGGTTTTGGGGTTTTGGGTTTAGGAAGTTGTGAATTTGGAGACTCATGTTGATGATGGTTTAGTGCTTTAAAGTCAGGCTGCACACTGATTCTTGGTATTTTTATTTTTCCAACAGAGTCCGTTGTTTGTTTTTGTGCCCTGCTCCTTGGTCCCCACTCACAGCTCTCGGCTACGACGTGCTTATAGCTTCCCGTGCTAGCACACCCGCGCGCGCACCGGAAGTGGTATGCAAGTGGGCTGTTGGGCTGTTAGGCGGTGAGGCGGCTGGGGTGGTGGGGCATAGTGAATTTGATGTGTCCCATTAACTTTTATGGGTTGGGGCATCCTCCTTTGTAGTATATGACTTATAGTTTCACTTTGATTGTTTGTCCCCTGTAAAGCGAGTTATTTGTGTGCACAGTCAAGGCCACTAATTATGGCAGAGGGGTTGCGCAGTGTCACACAAGCGAATCTACAAATTCTAAAAAAAGCAGAGGCCGAGCAAATTGTGGCCAAATTACATTTAGATATGTCTTCCATTCCGCTTTCTCGTGAAGACAGCATGGAAAGAAATCTTTCCCCTGAGCCGTCACACGGAAGTTTACCTTTGTTAGAAAATGTGAATGGCTCCTTTAAGTTCTTAAAAGATGAGGCTCTGTCTATAGAAAGCGATCCCGCTTCTAAAGAAAATAAAGCTCCAGCTACCCCTGAACGTGCCAGGGAAAACGATCTGTGTAATCCTCTGTATCCGATGGAACCGTTCCTCCATTGTCAAATACCTTGCCTGTAGCCAATGGTAATTTTGAATCGACACCTTCTAAAATAGAGGCCCATGCAAATATAGTCACTGAGGTGTCTAAAGAAAACTCCCTGCACAAAAATCGCATAATGAATATTGCTTGGGAGATTCCCTCTTCGAAACTGGCTAATAACACCACAGAATTCAAAACAGCACTGGGGTCCTTATCCTTAAAAGAAGCTAATAAAATATCCCCGAGAGGATGGGATAATAAAGAGTCTAACCTAAATCTTAGTTTAGATAGAGATTTGATAAAAAAAAAAGGGAATCGAGCAGTTTGGCATACATACTGCTGATTTTTCCATGATGGCCCCTGTAATAGAGCTGCAACTGGGAAAGCGCATAAGACTATCACATGAACCTCCTACCCCAGTCAACAAAAGTAAAAATGGGATTGATAATGTTTTTCTATTTAACAATCCCTAACCTTACTCGTACGATGTGCCTCCTCACTTCAGTGCTCAAAAAGAGGTACGAATGCTAGGGGTCATCTTTCTTCAAGAATAGTTAGTGTGGGAGGGCCTGCTACTCAGATAAATAGTTCCCCCATCTTAGAAAAATCAATGCTCCAAGGTACCCAACTTTCACATAGTCCAGAAGGTCTTGGGCCTTCTCATATTGATTTCAATGAGTCCATGAACCATGGAAATGTGCCACAGATAAATCACGTCACGACAGATCAACAAAAATCTAGAGATGAACAACAACATTGCCTTGAAACTTTCCCTGTGTTGACCTGGATCCTGAACTTACTAGATAGGGGTCATGAGCAAACACATGAGGAAATAAATATTTTGCAGATGCAAATGTCTGATCTCATAGGTAAGCTCTGTAAAATGGAGGGCATGTTGTTGTCTTGTAATATGTTTTCCGCCCTGATTCATAACAAAGACGCGATGCCGAAATTCACAACATATTGCCACTCAAACTAAGTCTTTCGCAGAGGCTGTGACCGAAGGACTTTCGCCCAAATCTGTTACAGAGATGGTCACTGTCTCACCGATTGTAGGAATAGAGGACACTAATGCATCTAACATTGCAGCCCTGACTATCTTAGTTACTGAGATGGGATCCTCAATTGCATCGCTTTCTATGCCAACTGATAAGCAGGCAATTTTGCCCATGATGGGCATTGATGAGGCCCACCTGGATAGTCCGACGGCATTGACTGACCTAATTGATCTAACTGGAGAGGATCAGATGTCAAAGGATATAGAAAAAAAGTCTAACGTTGATCAATTGCACGCCCAACCTATATCTTTGCCCCAAACTAAAAAACAAAGAAGGGCCTTGGTTCGTGCTGAAAAACACAGTATTTTTAATAAAAACTTGAAAGGAAATCAACAAAAAAACAAAAAAATCAAGAATGTGAGAAAATAGATAAACACAATACACACATGAAAGATATTTGTAATTTATCTGGGGGAGACAATATCATCGATTTGAATCAACTGAACGAAGAATCAAAGGCTTTGTTGAACCTTCCAGAATCCAATGCGACTGCCCAACCACTTAAAAAAATCTTTCATGAAAAGAAAAAATCCTTGGAATCCAAGGCGAAGGATGATCGTAAAACAGAATCAATTAAAAACGATCCAAAGAAGCCTCAAATGAAAGTTAATAAAGGGGCAGTCTGCGTGGATGTAGGAATGGCAAACTTAGACCTGGAACCAAATCCTTTTCCTGAATCCCCCAATCAAAAACAATCTGTTCTCTCTAACTTTTATCCAATGTTGAAAACAAAAAAGACTGAGAAAGTGATCCTTTGCACAGATAATGGGCAAAGGGCCTTTAAATATGCAAGCTGTGGCAAGAAGTTAGTAAAGATTAAATCTTGGATGTTCAATGGTCCGAGTTTGAAAACATCTGACTCAAAAGCGCTGGATTTACACGATGTACTCGATGATAATGTTGCCCACGAAGGAGTACAAGAAGGCGAACAAAAATCACCAACTTCAAATACGTCGAATTTGTTGTCACAATGCCCACTAGGAAATTCTAATCTTAATGGGAAAAAAGCTGCCGCAATTTTGGGACATCACGACTCCTCAGCAATAGATAATTCTATTGACATAAAATTTGCTACGGTTATGTGATGGGAAAGCGAGCCACAATGTCATGGTAAGGCTCGCCTGAATCGTACTTTTATGATGTCTATCATGCAAGATATTCCCGCCCTGCGGATCATTCGCTCAAATGATATAGATTGGGTGAAATTAGCAGCGACAAATAACAACAGAATGATCTGCAAATGTATGTCTCTGTTTATTCTGAAGTTGCTATGGGAACATAAAAAAGATCTAGCATCCATTGGCCTATCCATCTGCATTTTTCCCACGCTTGAGGAAGCAGCGATTTTTCTGGAAACAATGCCTCCTGTATTCGAAAGTAATCCTCCTGGTTCCACTCAGGGCGTTCCATCTAATCTGGATGCTGACCCTATAAAACAGTTTAGGGCATTTGTCTCAGTACTAAAGGAGATGTCATGGGGGGATCCTAATATCGATCAACCCGCAAATCAACCAAAAGGGATGAGAAATTCCTAGCTTGGTTAAACTCTCTATCATCTCGTGGAATTCATGCGGTTTGAACAACTTCAAAAAATGGTATAGCCTAAATTATTTTCAAAGACCTGACATTATATTTATTCAAGAATCTATGAATCAAAACAACTTTATCATAGAGGGCTATTTTGCATTTACACAGGGCGCCAGGCGGAGTCCCTTGGGACAACCCTCGGGTGGTCTTGTGATATTAATCAATACCGCATATAAATACTCCACTGAGATGATTAGTAGTTCCGAATATTAGCTATAGCTCTAAAAGACGATGAGGATCCTTCCATTATTCCTATACTGATCTGTATTTATTGGAATAAACTAACTACCCCAATTGAGAGCATCTTGGATGAATTGAACAATGTTTTAGAAAAGGGCCTCATTTTGTTTCCTTCAACCAGAATTATTGCCGGTGGTGATTTGAATTGTTATTGTTATGACAAAAGTATCTACAACACTGCAATGTGGAATGATCATTCATCTATCTCAAAGAAATATGGGTATTTGTGGAGTACCTTTTTTCTTGACTGGGACATGTAGACGCCTTGCTTTCCTTTGGATCTTTACCACTACACTTGGGCGGGAGCAGGGTGCAAATCTTTAATCGGTTATTTTTTTATTTCATCTAGTCTATATTGGAGTATTGACGCCTTAGTGATAATCAATCCGAATCTAGTTGATCATATGATGATTTCTCTGACCCTGAACCTTTCCATGGCTCGCTTTGATGACAACCTTTTTTTAGCTTTGGTAGAACCGGATCGTCCCTCCTTAACAGTGAGATGGAATCCCAGGGTATGTTCCATCTTCACACAGCACCTTGAATGCGATCCTAATATTATTTTACTGTCTGCTCCAGGAAACCCCTTTCTTCTACATTGGGATAATCAGAATTCGTTTAGAATCCAATTTCACTTACAGAAGTTAAATAACATATGTAAAAAGAATGAGCAAGTTATTTCTACTCATGTCCATAAATTTAACTTTCAAGTCTCACGTCTGAAAGCGCAGAAGAATTATGAGGTCAGAGAAATTATTAAAGCATTATGTCCGTCTGAAAATCGTAGTGCATGAATTAAAACTGTTAGACAACGATATCGAAACAAGCTAAAATGGCTAAAGGGAAAATTGCATTTCGAAGACAACCAACGAGTTATCTATCATCTGCTGAAACATGACTCAAGGCAAATCTGGAGTATAATGCGCTCAATTACATCAGATTCTGTTAATACAATCGAATCTGTTATTAATGCAGAAAGGTGGGTCTCCTACTTTAAGACCAAATATCACATGCCTGAGCGCTTTGGTATGCTAAAGGGAGGAGAGCCTCAGTTCCATTTAGACACACATGACAGCTGGTCGATTAGAGATATTATTGACGCCATGGGTAAACTTAAACATTCTAAGGCCCCAGTACCCGATGGTGTCCCTCTGTGTGCTTATAAGTCAGATCCTGTGTTTTGGGCGCATATTCTAAAAATGAAATTTGATTTGATCTTGCATTCTGCTACTATCCCTCCCTTGGTCTTCTGCTTTGGTTATTCCAATTTGCAAAAAGAGTCCCCCTGATTGTCCTTCTAATTATAGACCGATAGCTCTTACTGACCCTTCATCTAAAATGTTCTCTCTTCTTCTGCTTCAACAACTACAAACATACATTTATGACCATAATCTTTTGTCCATCTATCAAGTGGGATTTAGAAAACACATAGGCTGTCTTTTAAATGCCACTATTTTATCCCATCTTCGGGCCCATACTTCTGTTTCTAAATCTGGTGCGGTCTATATGGCAAGTTTAGATTTGACTGCGTCATACGTGCGATACTATGGAAGAAAATGATAGCCTTGGTTATTCCCCATCAACTGGTTGCTTTGATTGCCCTGTTACATAAAAATACCAACTATCATATTCGCCTTACCAAGGAAGGCGCTTTGACTGACCCAATTCCAACCGAAAAGGGTGTGAAACAGGGTTGCAACATGGCAGCAGTGTTGTTCAATCTATATCTGCTGGGTCTAGACGCTAATTGGAGGATTGGAGAATGTTTCCCAGTCAAGCTTGGCTCTCTCAAGCTAGACTGGTTGGGATTTGCTGACGATCTTCTATTTTTTTGATAGAACCCCTTTCGGCCTCCAACGAAAATTGGATCTATTTTCAGACTTTGCATTCCACCATAATCTTTCTCCTAATCCTGCTAAAACTTTTATCTTGATGTTTTCTGATGGAAAATTGAAGCCTCATCATTTTTCCTGGTCTCTAAATGGCACCAAAATAGAATTCTCTCCCATGTTGCGCTATTTGGGTTATCCCCTGACTGATTTATATTCTCTAAAAATGTGGAAAAACTATCTCACCCAAAAAGTAAGAACTCTATCCTCACAAATGAAAATTATTTTCCACAAATACTGTATGTTTTCTCTTTTACCTTTGATTCAGTTCTACCTTCAAAAAGTAGAACTTATTATTCTCTACTCCTTAGATATTTGTTGTTACGACCTTGACGACTTTCTAAATGTTCTCCAGGGTAAACTCTGGAAATCTGCTTTAGGCTTGGCAATTTCTATTCCAAATGTAATGATTTGCCATGAGCTGAATTTATTACCTTTATCGGTAAATCATACGAGGTGAGGGCTCACTAACCATTTAAAGATTCTTAATCCGCCTAAAAATATGCTTTACATAGAATTGAATAAACTATTGGGCGAGTCGCAGATTAAATCACTCAACAGATATGCTTCAAAATTAATTAATATTCTATCTCTTATTAACGAAACTCCAGCCTCTGTGTGCATGTGGCTGCCTAGCCAAAAAAGAAAATTTCAAAGATTTTATTGGTGCAAATTGCTGGATGAAATGGGCACTTATGCTTCCTATAAGGAATACAACTGTGTTCGAGGAAAATGGGAATGCAGATTAAAATATCTGATCAAATTCCCGTCTGCTAAAGCAAAAAAAAACTTACATGCAATTCGCCTAAATCAATTTCTAATGTGCGAGCGGACTAAGCATTGGGCTGGCAATTTAAAAAAGTATAGAAGGCAGAATGTGTCGCATTTGTGAAAACAGTGAAGCGCCGGAAACATTGAAACATCTGGTGATCGATTGTCCGTTCTTTGAGAAATCTCACGCCACAATATTTGGGCATTATTATTCAAACTCAAATATTGCGAAGGCATCCTTATGGAAACGTTGCATGGAAGGGTACAGCCAAAAACTAATTCTCAACTTAATAAATTTGCTTGGAATCATCGAGATTAAATTGGCTAAAGTATCACTGTTGGTGTAATCCATGTAATTCGTGATTTCTCTAAGTAGATTGTGCTTTATAAAATCCGCCGGATCGGATTTTGATGTTGTTTATGAATTTACTATCCTTTTGTGTAATGTGAAAGCAAAAGTATTTAATTTTTTTCCTTATGAAAACGTTGCATAGCAGGGAACAGCCAAAAATGCATTCTCAATTTAATAAATTTGCTTGGAATCATTGAGATTAAATTGGCCGAAGTATCACTGTTGGTGTAATCCATGTAACTTGTGACTTTTCTAATTAGATTGTGTTTTATAAAATCCGCTGGATCGGATTTTGATGTTTATGAGTTTATTATCCTTTTTGTGTAATGTGATAGCAAATGTATTTAATTGTCTTCCTTATTAATAGCTAAATTTTGATTTTGGTTTATTGCTTTGTTAATTTGTTAATTTGAACTCATGCTTTTTTTTGTAATGCAATGTGCAATGTGTATATTCGTTTAGGGGGAGAATAATTTTTTAAAATGTAATTTTTGATTCTGAGAAAAAGAAAGAATTGTAAAGGTTTTTTTTAAAAAACCAAAACAATAATAAAAACAATAATAATAATAATCCAAGTGTGGCATGACAATGGCCCTGACCAGTGTGTGACGATTTGTAAGGGACAATAGTGGTTTGGCGTGCCTCAACACTTACAGATTGAACTGTGTGCCGCTAACCACTCCGTCTACATTTGCCTCAGAGCCCAGGGAAGCGTCAGCATGAAACCCAACGTCTTAACCCTCTCAGAGATGTTTATACGATTTCCCCTAATGTACATGTGAGTGTACTCTGGACCTAATTTGGCTCTGGCCTGCGTAGATCGAAAAATCATCAGCTCCGTCTTGGCACTATTCAAACACATCCAATTACTGGACATCCTGGGTACTGAGCATTACTGGGTATCCCCCGGAGGATCTTGGAGTGAAGATTGACTTTGCTGAGTGTGGCTGGTTAACTGCCACGTGGCTGTATGGAATATAGAAGAGGACAATGGGCCTCATTACGACCCAGGCGGTAAGTTACCGCCTGGGCCGTGACTTTACCACCATGGCGTAAACTACGTTTACGCCATGGTGGTTGGCGGACTTACCGCCCCATTCCGACCTTGGCGGGGCGGTAAGTCCCCAATCCCCATTTACCCTTCCCCATTCCCATTTTTGCCCCATAGGGCATAATGGGAGTGGGGAAGGCGTTAATTACGCCACCGTAAATTACGGTGGCGTAATTAACTCCATGGTCCCTTAGCGCCATGGATTTTAACACCTGCTAAAAGCAGGTGTTAAGTCCGCCATGGCGCTAAGGGACCTCGTACTCAGGCGGTAAGGGTCGGCGCTGTTTACGCCGCCGTAAAACCCTTACCGCCTGAGTCGTAATGAGGCCCAATGGAGAAAGAGTGAGGTTGGTGATTATTGTTCTGAAGAGCAATATCTTGCATCTTTAAGGGCTACCACAAGCTGTTCTGTTCCCACAAGGATTCCAAAATGGTCCAAGTCCTTTGGACCTCTTCTGGGAGTGCAGTCCATTCCAGTGTCCTCTGCCATAGAGATGACAACACAGGGCCCCTAAGGCCGAGGAGAGATTTGCCCCCCAAACCATCTCCTGGGTACAGTGGGGATGAACAGCAGTGGACTAAGCCCTTAACTATTGGCTGAAAAGGAACAAGGACCCCATTACTGGAGGTGAAAGAAGAATTGGGACTCACTGCACCCAGGAAGCCCAAGTTGGAATCCTCTTTAGTCCCTTTGACCTGTGCTCGAGTCACTTAAACAGCATTTGATGTCCTTTCAACCAAGACAGGACCGCCCCACAGTGCCGCTTTGACGTCATACTTTGTGCTGCACTTCAAGCAATCTAGATGTTGACTTCACCCATTGCCTCGGAACGCCTCGAGCAACCGGAACTGCAGGCTTCACCTTTGATGGGAGCAACCAACTCGAATACCGACTCACTCTGCTGGACATCCTCAAACTCGTTATCACGAACGGTGACTCGGACCAGCAGAAGTCATTGTCTTCCTGCTGACTTGACCACTTTTTGAATCATTGGAAGACATCGACTCGGCGACTCGACCCTGTTGTATAAAGCTAAACCTTTGTATGCTTTGTTGTATAAAGCTAAACCTTTGTTTGCTTTCTTGTTGCTATGGTTTTCAGCTGTGTTTATGCTAAGCACATCATCTGTAATTCCAGAATGGATGTATGCCTACTGTGCCATTCTGGAATGATGTGTGCTTGGAGATGTTTACTCTGGAGTGAAGTCAGTTATACCCTGGATGCTGCCTGTGTTGGGGGTCTTAAGTGAGTTACCAAAGCTGTTCCAAATAAACTGGCTTTCACTTACCAAGTTTGTGGTTTCTTTACAGACCCTTCGTGAGCCTTCACCATGAAACCAACTCCACGGCGACTGCCTGTGGGATCGCATGCCTTCGAACATCAGCTCGACCACAGATAAAGCATCCAGAAGACCAGCTCAACACTTTCAAGACTCCTAAAGATAAGAACATGTTACTGTTAAAAGGCCCTGTACGATTGGTCCACTTTCTGGGGTCCTACAGGCTTGTAAGCCCCCTTTTCCACCTTGTTTTCCAAGCATTTTCTTTTGAACAGTGATATTGCTGCAATTCCTTGCCTGAACACTTTAGCTGAAGTACCAAAGTGCCATATTATGGTAAAGTCTGGATTGTCTGTGTTCTCTTACAGTGGTTGGATTGTTTTGTATTTTTAGTAAGATATTTGTATTTTTACTGTTTAATAAAAGTTTAAAGAACCTTCGAGTGGACAGTCTTTTATTCTGGACTTTTTTTCTATTGCTATATAATATTGGTACTATTATCATTTCACAGCTCTCCTGAGAGTATATCTTGCCTTCAGCTCAGTTTACCGCAAAGAGGTATACCTGTTGGGCTGTGTCTGTTTTACCTTTTATGATTGGCATCACTGCTGTTTTAGCAGTGGGGGGCTGAGTAGGCGGTTTAACCACCGCTCATCCCTGTACTCCTGCAGAGCAGTAAACATTTCGTCACAGCATTGCTCTAAGTACCAAGATCAGAGATCACCCAACTTGATGCACATTGGACACGTTCCAACTGTGCACTGCTCCTTCCACAGACCCAGGCTTCTGTCTAAGAATCCTATGGAAAAGAAAAAACACGGTAAGACCACAACAGTGGCAGATGTGCACTATAAAAATGGCAGTTTATATAGCAAAATAAGCGCCATGATATATTGAAAGCGACCTTTGGATATATCATCCGAAAAAGATGTTTCATGGACACATATAGCAACTATTTATGCTTCAAAAGAACCCCCTTTCATCGCACATGCAGTCACGTGAGATAGTGTCAATCATTTCACCACCAGGTGTCTCCTTTCAGTTCAAAAGGGCCAGCACTTGCATGCTCTGTACGCAAAGCAGGCAGGCGTCTTGGAATGAAAGAAGGCTCACATGTGTTCAGGCATGCACCCTCACCCGGCAAGGCAACAGCTTCAGGAGCGCTGGGGGCATATCTTTCCAATTGTGATTTTCATATTATTAATCTTCTGCCACTGTTATCAAGTATACTCATCCCTTGTGCAATATAAGCAGCTGTTTCTTTGATTTTTCATTATAAGGTTGCTGGTCCAGAAATAATGTGCCGGTAATTCCGTTTAACGGCATGTTTAACGGTTACCTGACTTAACTCCAGCCAAGAGCTGGAGGTAAATCAGGCCCCCACCAGCATACAACATCCGGTATTACTGGTGCCGGAAATAACGGCAATGCCCCCATGGAGTCCTGTTGGACTCCATGGAATGGGGAATTACCGGTATCCCCGATCACAGCAATACCAGGATATCAGGTGGCGGGAACGGTAACACCGATTGCCGATATCCCACCGGAATTGCCGGCCGGATACCAGCAAACGTGTAATGACCCCCATATACTATGTGGTCATGTTATAATTTATTTTGTAGTTCAGTCATTAAATAAGATATTGTAGAATGTGTAAGGGGTGAGTTGTCTAGGAAAACTGCCTGTAACCTAAACTCGTACATTTACCCTTTATATGGTTCAATCCCTCGTAGGTGACCAATGCCTATAGGGGAAGTAGAGAAATCAGGCACTATAAACTAGCAATGGGTCAAATGTCAGTCAGCACCCCAGATGACAAATGCTCTTTTCTTTGAATTTGGGTCACCCCGCCTCTCTGTCCGTTATTAATAATAATAATTTTTGTGTTCGGCATGCTGTGAATACTTATTCCTGTACAGTAAGTTAGCCATCCTATTGATTGTATTGCTTTTTCAGTATGCCCCAATTCGTCACTGCAGAAAAAGAAAATAATTTGCATGATGGAATGATTTCTACTAGTTCAGTCCTAGCTATTAAGTGAGGGTTCCATTGCAGTGAATCCAGCTTATTTCAATAATAAACGCCATATGGTAGGTACTTAAAACTTCATACCCAGATTTCGGACAGGGATCCGTGGACAAGTGGAACTGGCTGAAGCCTGACTCATACATTTACCCAGTACCAAGTTTGATCTCTGCTGGGTGACCAATGCTCACATAAGAACTGGTGAACGCAGACCTTTTTACCCTCCAGCTGTCAAAATGGCCCCTCCATCGGTTATAATAATTTAGTTTTGTTTAGTTAAATTTTTATTAAGCGCCAATTTGCCCATTGGCCCCAGAACGCTAATGAATGCAACTTCAATTTAAGTCCCCACTAGTTGACCAATGCTCTTTTTCTTTGCTTTTGTGCAAATGTACCTCTCCAATTCTTTGTGTATGGGGCATGTTGGCATGAATGGGACTGCAATTGGTAAGTTGACGGGAAATCTTTCTACTGGCTACTATACAGTAACAAAATATGCATATAAGGGGCAAAGTCCCAACATTTTTTGTTTACGGGAACCAATTCTCAAGAAGGGACGTTAATCAAGAGGCAAAAAATGGTGCATAAAGCACAGAGAATTGAAAAACCCCTCACTACTGGAACCCAGGGGGAAGTAGAGATTGGCCGATTATTATCACATACAACTTAACAACACCAAGAGTATGTCACATAAAAATACATTGCAAATGAACTCCTTAGGACTAGAGACAAAATGGAGCAAACTAAGAGAGAAAAATATGTATAAATCTTATTTTAATGATAAATATTAAAAACAATTTATATTCGTACAGTAGTGCATCACGGAAAAACACAAAAGACGACTGTCTATGTAATAGGACATACAGTAGGGAAAGTGGAGAATTTATCAGTCCTCCTTTCACATTTAAAGAATTTGACTATAGCAGTTGTGCTTAAACGCTATTCGAGAAAAAGAGTGTCGACATGTTTCAGCCAGAAGTCAGATTAGATACGTTCTCAGGTATCCATTCGGGAATAAGTGAAATGGCCATCTTCAGGACAACAAATTTCTTTGTGATGAAGCTGATGTGTAGTTTAGATAAGACATTGTGATCTAAAAGAGTATATGCATAATTAGTTCGTTGGACAAGATGCATAATTTTTAAAGATTGCAGTTGTCTTCTATTGGTAATGTTCTCCCTCCTTTTTAAAAAAAATAGGATGTGGTACACCTTGCCATAGGTCCTACGATTTGTGCCGCTAGTGTGCAGCCAAACGTACGTAAAATAACTCTGAGACGGATGAACGTTTGCATCTACTCCAACACACTTGACCCTATGGAATTAAGTAAGAGATTGTTCTGATTTATTTGTCACTCAACTATGAGTTATCCGTATGTTTTATGTTGTCTTATTTTTGAAGTGTACAACACCTGTTTTACTGTGTATAGGCTTTAGATTATTTGTACTGCCTTTTTTTTTTAAATACTTTTCATACATTGCAAACGATGTGAACATTACCAATAGAAGACAACTGCAATCTTTAAAAATTATGCATCTTGTCCAATGAACTAATTATGCATATACTCTTTTAGATCACGATGTCTTATCTAAACTACACATCAGCTTCATCACAAAGAAATTTGTTGCCCTGAAGATGGCCATTTCACTTATTACCGAATGGATACCTGAGAACGTATCTAATCTGACTTCTGGCCGAAACATGTCGACACTCTTTTTCTCGAATAGCGTTTAAGCACAACTGCTATAGTCAAATTCTTTAAATGTGAAAGGAGGACTGATAAATTCTCCACTTTCCCTACTGTATGTCCTAGGCCGTTCTTTGCCTGCCCCACTCCAGAAGGGGCAGTCCAGCCTGAACTGTTTGGTCACATCCCTTCTGCACGAGACCACAAGCAACCCCAGACATGTTCTGGCCTCATTGGGCATCATCGGTGAGGTGTAGCTTGGGTCTCTAGGCTTTAGTAATCTTTGATGTTATCTCTTTCCTGTTGTATTCTTGCTAGCTTGAAAAATCCAATAGAAGGATTATTTAGTAATGATATGATATGATATGGCATTTGTAACGCACCTATACACAAGTGTTTCAAGGCGTTATGAGGCAAGGAAGGGGTAACAGAGGGAGAACAGAGACAACAATCTTACTAGGCCAAGTGACATTGACATTGCGCAAGTGCAGCGGATGGGGGAGGGGAAAAGTACCAGGGGAAAGGGGAGGGGGCAGTGCTGTAGATGAGATCAAAACAATGGTCCTCATTCCGACCCTGGCGTCAACCAAGGCGCTATTAGCGCCTTGGTTGACGCCGTTATTTTTCCGACTCCGCCATGGTGACTGGCGGAATTACCGCCCCATTCGAAGGTTGGCGGGGTCGGTAATTCCCCATTCACCATGGGCCCTTCACCATTCCCATTTTTGCCCCATAGGGCACAATGGGAATGGGGAAGGCGCTAATTATGGCACCGTAAATTACGGTGCCGTAATTAGCTCCTAGGTCCCTTTGCGGGTTGGTTTTTTAACGCCTGCAAAAAGCAGGCGTTAAGTACCAACCCGCAAAGGGAACTCGGAATAGGGCGGTAAGGGTTTAACGGCACTGGTCTCGTTACCGCTGACCCTTAACCCTTACCGCCCTACTTGGAATGACCCCCAATAACAAGAAGTGCGGCCAGCAGGTGGGAGGTGCAAAAATAAGTGCAGACAGCAGGTGTAGGGGGATTGTAGGGTTACAGATACTGACGCAAGTGCAAGGGTTGTCAGGAGGCAGTGTGGGTGTGCAACTGGGCGGGCAGAGACCTGGGCCTGAAATCAGAGGCTAGCCAGGTGACCAGTGCGGTATCAAACAGGAAATCAGCAGGACAGATGAAGAGAGAAGGCAGAAGCAAAGAGGAAGGTCTTGAGGTGCTTCCGGAGCTGGTTCTCCTCAAGTTTCAGAGAGGCACGAAGGCTGTTCCAGAGGGATGCCCCAGCCGAAGAAAGAGATCTACCACCAACTCATTGCTTGGAGAAGCTAATAAACCTGAGGGAGTTGGAGGTGGAGGAGCGAAGAGCTCGAGAAGGAAGGTATTTACGAAGTGAGAGTTGGAAGTATTGAGGCCCCAAGCTCCAGAAGGCCTTGTGTACAATGTAGAGGTTCTTGACCTTAATCCTTGCAGCCACTAGGAGCCAATGTAGAGATTTCAGTGCTGGAGAGCTACGATCCCTGGGCTTCAGGCCAAGGACAAGTCTTGCAGTCCTGTTCTGGATGAGTTGCAGAGGGCGGACAGTAGAAGCAGTCATATTTAGAAAGAGGCTGTTGCAGTAGTCCAGCCTAGAGAGAACCAGAGCTCTAGAGACAGTGAGCTACTGGGAGAAGGAGAGGAAAGGAAGAATACCTCTGAGGAGATGCGGCTAGTAGTTCGATTTTTAGAGATGTCAGAGATGTGAGGAGAAAAGGAGAGTGTGGAGTCGAAGATGACCCCGAGCTTCTTAGCCTCACAGGTGGGAGCAGAAAGAGGGCCAATTTAACTGGGAACAAGTTGTGGGCCGTACAAATCGGAAATAGGTGTTGCCCATTGAAGGATGCTTAGTTCAGAATTGTATAATTGTAAAAAATTGGCAGATATACCTGTTTGAGTGCTGCATCCTTTTCTTCATGTTGCAAACATCATCGACTGTCTTAGCTAAAACAATCACACTCTTAGGCACCCTTTACTGGCACCAACTACATGAATACATTTCCTTTAAAATCTGCTGTCCCAGCTCAATAAAAGAATACCCTTTCCCTTGCAGGTCACAATTGTAACATAATGCATACTTAATGCACTGTTTGGGCAGTCCTAGAGCCATAATGTTGAGGTCTCAGGACCAGGTCTTCTGTTACCTAACTCCGAAACACTGGATCTCCTTCCAACTCCAAACAAGGCCTGTACTGCTCTATGTCCTTCATGATGCTTCAATGCATTCCATAAACTTGTCAGGAACATTATGAGGGTCCGTTAGGGTCATCATTCAGCATTTCCAACACATATTTCTGTTATAAAAACAATATATTTGTTTGTTTGTTTATTTATTTATATAGCGTGCAAAACTCTGAGGTATCTAGGCACTTAAACTTAAGGGATTAGTTTCAGTGCTTCAGGTTACAGAAAAGGAAGCGTAGGAGGTGAACTACAAAATCGTGAAACGTGCAAAGGTTGTACAACATACGCAAAGTGCAAAAGAGAAGTACGTGGTGAGCACATCCATTGAACCTGACCTCATGTTGCAGGGCGGCAGCAACATACAAATGTGAAAGTCCAGCAATAGGCAAATACATGGTGGCAACCCCATGTTGCAGGCAGCAGCAATACACAGATGCAAAGTCAAATCAATGAGCAAATACATGGTGCCTACCCCATGTTGCAGGGCGGAAGCAGCATATAAATGTGAAAGTCCAGCAATGGACAAATACATGGTGCCTACCCCATATTGCAGGGCGGCAACAGCACACAGATGCGAAAAGTCCAGCAAAGGGCAAATACATGGTGCCTACCCCATCTTGCAAGGCGGCAGCAGCACACAGATGCGAGAGTCAAACAATGGGCAAATACATGGTGCCTACCCCATGTTGCAGGGCGGCAGCAGCACACAGATGGAAAAAGTCCAGCAAAGGGCAAATACATGGTGCCTACCCCATGTTGCAAGGCGACAGCAGCACACAGATGCGAGAGTTAAACAATAGGCAAATACATGGCTTCTACCCCATGTTGCTGGGTGGCAGCAGCATACAAATGCGAAAGTCCAGCAATGGGAAAATACATGGTGCCTACCCCATGTGGCAGGGTGCAGCAGCACAAAGGTGCGAGAGTCAAAAAATTGGCAAATACATGGTGCCTACCCCATGTTGCAGGGCGGCAGCAGCACACAGATGGAAAAAGTCCAGCAAAGGGCAAATACATGGTGCCTACCCCATGTTGCAAGGCGGCAGCAGCACACAGATGCGAGAGTTAAACAATAGGCAAATACATGGCTTCTACCCCATGTTGCTGGGTGGCAGCAGCATACAAATGCGAAAGTCCAGCAATGGGAAAATACATGGTGCCTACCCCATGTGGCAGGGCGCAGCAGCACAAAGGTGCGAGAGTCAAAAAATTGGCAAATACATGGTGCCTACGCCATGTTGCAGGCCGGCAGCAGCCTACAAATGCGAAAGTCAAGCAATGGGCAGATGCATGGTACCTACGCCATGTTGCAGGGCGGCAGCGACACACAGATGCATAGTCAAATCAATGAGCAAATACCTGGCGCCTATCCCATGTTATAGGGCAGCAGCAGCATACAAATGCAAAAGTCCAGCAATGGGCAAATACATGGTGCCTACCCCATGTTGCAAGGCGGCAGCAGCACACAGACGCGAAAAGTCCAGCAAATAATGTATTTAAGCAATATAAATCGAGCAGGGGAGACATTACCTTGCAAGGTACTGCCCTGGGCCAGCAAGGGCTTTAACTTAGTATGGGGAATTACCTGCCCAGGTAATGCCCCGCAGGGAGGGTTATTTTGCGCTTAGTATCCCATCACGTTGTGCCGGGGTACTAATAGTGTTTCTTTCTCACGTTGAGAAACAGCATGCTTACTGTTTCTCAACTTGAGACAAACCGCAAAGTAAGATAGCCGCCATAGATTGGAAATAAGGGAACTACATGTAGTCCCTTCTCCCTTTCCATGGCATCCAATGCTGCGTCCGCGATGCACCTAGTATTTCCAGTGCCAGCGAGGGACTCCGGAGCACCAGATAAGTGGGGAGGGCGCAGGGGGATCTAAATATGTGGAAGGGGGGGTGGGTGGTGATGGAAGGGTTGATGGTGAGCACAGGGGCCACTTACCTTGGACCCGGCGGGGGAAGATGGCAGTCTCCAGCTCCGAGGAGGTTCAGGGCGTGGGTTTTGCCATGTGCAAAAGCCCATGTTCTGAGCCTCCCGATTGGCTGGGAGGCCACCACACCCCCCTCGCCGGGACAATGGGGGTCATTACGACCCAGGCGTTAACCATGGCGCTATTAGCGCCATGGTTGACGCCGGTATTTTAACGATTGCGCCATGGTGGATGGCGGAATTACCGCCCCATTCCAAGGTTGGCGGGGCGGTAATTGCCCATTCACCATTGGCCATTCCACATTCTGATTTTTGCCCCCATAGGGCTCAATGGGAATGGGGAAGGCGGTAATTTGCGGTACCGTAATTATCTCCAAGGTCCCTAGGGACCCGCAAAGGGACCTCGTAATTAGGCGTAAGGGGTTAACGGCGCCGCAACCTTTTATGGCGCCATTAACCCCTTACCGACTGAGTCGTAATGAGGCCCAATGAGGTTGAGTTTGGAGGGGGAGTGGTGGGAATGAGAAGGTGACTAGACAGAGATGCAGTCAGCCAGGAGCAGAGGAGCAAGACCATTGCTAGCTTTGTAGACTCAGAGAAGGAACTTTAAAAGGGAATGGTTGTGCATGGATAGCAAACCAGCTTGGTATCGGTAGATAGGAGTAGGGGGAGATCTAGATTGGGTGTACAAAGTGCAGGTAGCAAAGTTGAGGGATTTGTACAAAGGGAGAAATGAGTAGAGAGGAAGACCAAAGAGTAGGCAGGAGCAGTATTATTATTATTATTATTATTGTATTTATCAAATGGAGACCTACCTTCGAGAAGCAACAGAGCGTGTACAGAGGTAGTTGGATTTGCTGAGTTGTGAGTAAGAAATGGATGACATTTTTGGAGATGGTTAATATGGAAAGCAGAGGCAATGGTAGTGGTGAATTGTTGCAGTTGGAGGTCCTTGTCAAAGAGGAGCCTAAGGCTGTGAGTCTTGGGTGAAGAAGCAAGAAGATCAGGCAGGAAGGAGATAGGAGAGCGGAGGGTAGGGAATGTGTTGGAAGCTGGGAGAAAGATTGCTTGCATTTTTGAAGAGTTCAACATGAGGCAGCAGAGATTAGTGTTGAACGACAAAATGCCATTCTTTGAACTCAAACCAAATATATATGTTTTGACTGAATTTTATACAGCATACAATGAAACTGTTGCTGAGCGAAAAATATATGGGGCCTCATTATGAGTGTGATGTCTAAACGGTGGTAATACCGATATTAACGATACCAGCACCCAGAGTGCCGGAATCACAGTTGCCAGAATTACCAGTGCCGAAAATACCAGCACTGGAAATAGCATCACCGGTGGAACGCGAAACTCACTGGTGGCCATCTTGAAAAACACAATCACCTCTCAATCTCCTATTTCCTGTTGCCATCCAGTGGAAGAGGATGCATAAAACATGTCACAGGAAATGTGCCCTTGATGTCTGTATCAGGAAACCTACATTCTCAGAAGCAGAACTAACATAATTGGTGGACACAGTTGTCCAGCACGCCAATGAGCTGCTTGGAGTGGGACACCACAAAACAAGCCAAAGGCAGAATATTTAAATATGGTGGTAGATTGCGGACTGTGATCGTGTCGTGGGGACTGTCCGCTGCACAACTAGGGACTGCCACGAGCGCTGGGACGACCTGCACCTGAGGGTGCGTGAAATCATCGCCACCCACAGGAAGGAATCCTCAGCCTCAGGAGGAGGGATATTGTCACCTCTCACCCTCATGCTCTGGGAGGAAAGCTGCAGCTCCATCCTGCACTTGGGCCATCAAGGGTGCTGGGATGGTAGAGGCTGGAGCTGGGACCCGAGATGACGGTGGTAAGTACAAAAACCACCATGCAAATGCTATTCCTGCATCCAAATACACGTATCCCCAGCCAGAGAGTCCAACACATGTCAGACACAGCAAATCGCCTGATCCAAGACACATGCAAGGGGATGCAGGTAAAAGTAGGCATGAACAAGCACTGTTACCAATATGTACAGTCCGACACGCATGTGCCATTGGAGGACGGAACATGAATCGTAGGCTCACTGCACGCACAACACCAGGCCATCATGGCTGGGTTGCCACAGAGGAAGAGGAGGACGATAATCAAGTAACAACATATGCCTCTGCCTGTTACAGCTCCTTGTCACCCCATGGCGCACCCACAATTACCACTGCCAAGCCTCCGTAACATCCAATAGAGGTCCAGAAGGGGGAACTTACTGCCAATGCACATGAACAGCTAAATGAGATGAAAGTCATGAGTCAGTATATGCAGGCCTCCAGCTGCAGGAGTGCCAAGAGCCAAGGCCGTGCAACTGCAGCCCTCCTCACCCTTGCACAAAGAGTGAGGGAGGGGAAAGAGTTTGCCTCCTCTGTGTTAGAGGTCATGTGACATTCCATCAAACTCTGCCTGGACAACATGCAGACCAAGGGGTCAGACCTACATCCGTGACCACCACTGAGGGCTCCCAGGAAGGAAGCCCATGGCGCCGGTCACATAGACTACAGCCTACACAGGAGTCTGGCAAGAGCCCCATGGCCAAGAGGGCCCACAAGTAACAATAACACTGATGTGGTGCTCTACTGGGTGTGTTTAGGGAGGGGTTGGAGGGGGTTGTTTGAGGATGTGGAGGTGGGGTGTTTGGGGAGGGTTTGAAGGGGGTGTTTGGGGAGGGGATGGGGTGTTTTGGGAGGGATTGGAGGGGGGTGTTTCGGGAGGAGGTCGGGGGTGTTTGGGGAGCGGTTTTTGGGGAGGGGTTTAGGGAGGGGATGGGGACTTTGGCTAGGGATTGGGGGGTGATTGGGAGAGGGGGTAGGGTGTGTTTGTGGAGGGGTGGAGGGTATGGGTGCATTCACATTACTGCTAAATACATTATTTTCACTTAAAGCAATGACTGGACATTACATTTCTTCAAAACAAGTGTTTACTGTGATTGTGAACGATATACAGTAAGGTGCAATGGAAGTGCTGAGTGGAGGGGGAATTCATGTAAAGTTATCAATGAGATCTTGCCAGGTCATGTGTCCATCCCTGGCCTTGATGCGCTCACTGTGCGGGTGCATGTGACCGACTGGCACAGCATCATCATCCTCTGGGGTAGGAATGTTCAGATCTGGAGGCAGGGGTATGTTGCACCTAATGCAGATATTGTGCAACATTGCAGAGGCCAATATAATCTGGCCCACCTTCTCTGGCCTGTACATGAGCTCTCCCCCAGACCAGACCAAAGGTTCCCTGAATCACCATCCTGGTCCTCACATGGACCCAGTTGTATGCCACTTCCTGCGGTGTCTGGGGATTCCTCAGGTGGGTCATCAGCCATAGAAGCTGTGGGTATCCAGAGTCACCTACAAGGTGGAGAGAAACAGGTGGGAGTACTGTAGGGTGGTAACAACATTGCCCATGATGGTGGCATTGCTAAGTTCAGTCTGTGCATGCATCTCCCATTTCACATTGTGCTACACTGTTTCACATTCCAGTCCTTGCGTGTGTATTGCACCGCTCAGGGTGTTGTCCCAGGACATGCAATTGGTGACCCTGGGTGGCCATGTCTGATAATACACTGCCTTTGCATTCGGGTGTGGGGGGTGTTACATCCTGGTACCTGTAATGCATTATGTGTGGTTGTCCTATTGGGGTTGCAATGGCCTGTTCAGTGACTGCTACATTTCAAGTCATGTGCTGCCACAGTGCGCTTTGGCCTGTCAATTTATGGGTGCACTATTGGGTCCTGCATGTGCAGGGTGCATTCCGAACATGCATTTGTTACATTGTTACACCCCCTCACCCCATTGCCTGTCACTCAAACTGCAAGGTAGACGGGATTGTACATGTACTCACACAACATCCAGATCCTTTGTCCTCTGTGACATGCCATGTACCCCGGAAGGGTTCTGTTCTGCAGGATCATACCCTCATGGGTTGATCATGAGAACCTGGCACAGCAGTGCATGATGGTCAGGTTGGCATCACAGGACACCTGTACATTGAGGGAATGAAACTGCTTCTGGTTCCTGTACACCTCCTCTGAGGCATAGGGGGGCGTACCATCTCCAGATGCGTGCAGTCCAATGCTGCCACTACTTTGGGCATACTCGCAATGGCATAGAACCGTGCCTTTGTGGCGCGGATGGCAATGTGTTGGCCCACATGTTGCAGGGGGGCCTCCAGCGCCTGCACCAGCACTCGGGAGAATGCAGGCTGCAATATGCCATGAAGCTGGCTTACAGAGTGCTGGAACGTGCTAGAGGCCAAGAAGTGCAGGACCAACACAAGCTTTACAAGCAGTGGAATGGCTATCCTGATGCCGATCCGGCTCCATATGTCCTCCTGGACGTGGCTGAGGAGTTCTCTGCTGGTTTCCCTGTCAAGGCGGTACAGGGTGAGGATTTGTGTGTCTGTGAATGTCCATGGTGTGACAATTGTGCATGGGATCTCTGCACGCCTCCCAGAGACATTGCTAAGGGGGTGAGGGGGCTATAGCCCCGGGTCCTTTGGTTGGAGCCCCGGATATAAGCTCAGGGACTACAACCAAAAGGCTAGCTAGCCCCAAGTCCCAACAGTCCCGACATTAGTGTTGCCCCAGGTCTTTTCCAGATCTAGCAACACCCCTGATGCCTCCTCCTCCTTGCCACCTGGATCCCCATCTACAGCATCCGCCTCCTCCTTCTCTCCCTGGCCTCCTGTCGCACTTCTGGTATTCCAGCCCTGGCAGCTGTAAATTAACATGGAGCTGCTCCAGCTCCATGTTAGCAGTAATGAGTGGCAGCATGGCTGTGTTTTTGGGCCAGGTGTGTCCCTTTAGTACTCTTCCTGTGATCATTGAGTGCACATGGATGGATTGGGTGCATCTGTGACCTGCTTGAGGTCATATGTGTCCATTTACCAGCTGCTCTGAGATGTTGGTTTCTCCTTCAGAGATTTGCTGCTAATAGTGGACAATTATGGCCTGTATTACCGGCAAATCCATACTCTTACTTTACCGGGATCTTGGACATCTGGTATTCCATTGCCGGTATTACCAGCAACGGAAATTCCGGAAGGTCCAGAGTCCAATGCCGGCATTACCAGCAGCAGTGTTTCCGCCTACTTGAAATTTACTGGTACGTTAAAATTGCTGGTAAACAGAATTACCAGCACTTTAACGTTTACTGGCTAACTTGTAAGGACGCCCATTGTCATATAGTGAGATTAGTCATCAGTCAAATGGCCATGTCCCTTCTAGGACCCACGCACTGTCCCACAGCTTGCGGAAACCCTTTCTCCCGAAGAGTCAAGCAGTGCTTTCTTCAGAGCAGCAGAGATCAGTTTCATTCACTGTGTAAAGTGGTGTGTCAAGTGGGTCACATTAATTACTGTCACGGTCCTCTTCTGCCTTTAAATTCCATTATGTATTCCCGGTTTTTGCAAATGCTGCTAAGGTTTGGAAACGTTACCAAAATGGGAATGTCTTCCATTTTCTGCTGAAATGTTCTTTTTCTCTTTGAAGGGGTGCACTGGAACTTTTCAGTTTCACATCAGCAGAGTGCATTAGAATTGCAGACATGTCATGCTGTACACGCAGTGTATACACATGGCCCTAGGGCATAGGTCCCCATATACTTATTTAATCCGAGTATTTTCTTTAGTGCGCTCTTGCTACTAGGGTGAAGTTTGCGTTTTTATAGGCTGTCTTCATTAAATAGTAAAGAGTAGATTATGCCATTACCCATCCAAATGGTGTTAATTTTATTGATTGTGCAACAATGACAGGGAGAAAATAACTTGCCCAAATTTGAACATTTGCGTGCAGGTTTGAAGAGAGGGTCCCTGGAATGCCCTTCTTGACCCCCATAAGCATGACAGTCCAAAGAGTCAGAGATGCAAGATGCCAGTCGCTGTTTGGACAGCCCCCAAGGGGCCCAGTGACAAATACATATGCAAACATATATTCTCTCAGATAACCATCCAAACCCTATCCTGCTAACGTCATCATGGATACAGGTGCCCCAACACTGATCGTGGATCCAACAGCCCTGATGGACATGATCGGCTAATGACAGCTATCCTGTGGTGCTGACATCATTGGAGACACCACGACATAGTAACGTTAGCCATGAGGCACAATCGCGCGTACGAAGTTACACGTACACACGTGCACACACGAAGAACATGCTTACACAGTTCTGTAGATAGAGGACAGATACGTATACATACTGCAATACTAGGAACACATAGTCTTTCTCATCACCTTGAGAAGGTGCACTGAGCACTGAGAACAGAGCTGGGTCCAGGCCTGGGGAGATGAGCTCAGGCCAATCAGGGAACACAAATCCAGGGGTGGATGGCAGCAGGCAAGAGCAAATGGTAATCCTGCGACCCTGCAACAATGTAACAATCACCCATTCAGGAGGACTCTAGGTTTTTGGGGAAGAGCCCTGATTTTTGATGTCAAAATGGCACAACAACTCCCGACACGTGCTCAATCTCAGTGATTATTGGAGAATTCTTTCCTGTATGATCCCTGTCTGTTATGGAAAATAAAGGACAGTTCTAACTTGCCCTTGGCTGAGTCCTCCATTTGTATCCCGGGAGGGTTTGTTGGGCCCTGGGCGCCTTGAACGGTGAGTGTGTAGTGTGAACCTCGTTCCTCTCTGGCATACCTATACAGGTTCTACAAAGATGTAGGTAACTCTACATGTAGGTGAACATGGTGGCATGGAATTAAAGGATAGTTCCGGGACTTTTTTTTTATTGTCCCTACGGGTCGGCCGTGTGTTTGTAAGCATAAATCGGTAGATCGTAGGAAACTTTCCTATGGACCTTACCCGACTTTTCGCCCATTATCGCACTCGAAATCAGCCTCCATTTTGTGATAATCCTATCATTTCGCCCCATCGACCTGGCTCACCTGCCTTTGCGGCACTAAATCAAATCCCCCGCCCCTGAGCCTGACATCAGCAGACGCGTACTGCCCATTTCAAGCACGTCTCGTGTCAACAATCGCTGCGCCTCAGCTATTGACGTGTTGCCATGGAAATGGCAGGACGCCTCTTTCCCCAATAAGTATAAACAGACCGTTTCACAACACACAGCAGCAGATTTTCGATTCCATTCCTCTCTCTGTGTTACTTTGAGTATTCTGTGACTCGTTTCAGTGCTCTGGTCAGCTACCTTCGCCGCTTGTAGCCCGTGTGAACACCTGTACCATCTCTGTAAATTATTTTACTATCTTTACCGCACAATGGCCACAATAATGCCGTATATGTACGAGCCCGAGTACACCGAGGAGGAACTACTGGAAAGGCAAGCACGCGAAAACGATGGGGATTCGGACGGCAGTTGGGAGGACCAGTCAACGGATGAAGAGCCTGGACCATGTCGCATGGACGGCGTCTCCACCTGGTGCACGTGCAATCGGTGCGAGCTAATGCCAACTGAGGAGGAGAACTGCTGCTGCCGTGAAAATTCCGGGTGCTTGGCCTACATTTCGGAAAGCGAGCAAAGTCTGCAGGAAGGCGAGCAAAGTCCACAATGCATCACCGAGCTGCCAGAGTTCAGGGAAGCTTGCCTCTCACGGACCGTGTTGAGGATGATGATGGTGCTTATGCACGAACTTCGTGGCACTGTTCGTCCGCGTAATCCGAGTAACGAGTAAGTATACTCTGTTTGTGATGTCAGTGATGCCACTACTATTTCATGGTCGTCTCCCACATATAAAATTACATTTACATATCATTCGAACGCATGTAAATTGGTTCCATATAGTGCATTTTCTAGATATAATTTTTTTCTAAGAAAAATGACATGTGTTACCTGAATCGACATTGATAAGAAAGTTTTGTCAGTTTAATACAGTTTTTTTTTTTTTTCCACAGGTGGTACAGGCTGGTGGCCTATCGTTGCTTCACTTGGTGGCTTCACAGGAGGCTCGGACACCGCGTTCGGAGAGTAATACCTGCCTGTGCGGTACTTGCCATTAGACAACATTTCCCCAGTGACAGTGGACAATACCGCGGATTTTCCCTCGATGTGCTGCAACCTCAACTTTACAATGTGTAATGTTTATTATTTATGTTTAATTAAAATCTAAAATAAAGCCCAACATATATTTTAACAATGGTTGTTTTGATTTTTTAAATGAATCTAGTGTGTCTCCGTTGAATAGCCTTCCAGTGCCTTGTCTTGTCACACCACATGTCTCCGGCCAGCATCCTCTCTCACGCTGGCCGCACACCTTCAATCCACATAACCGTTGAACCCATATATGCAGCAGTCATACATATATTATTTTGTGGGTTGGCATCAAGCGTTGGCAATAAAAAGCCGTTGGATTTTATTGATACAAAACATGGTTATAGGTAAATAATAAATATGGTTGATCATAATAAATCCTCTTTTTGGGCACCGGGTACAGAGATGACCCCCATATATTCTCCTGGGAGGGTGAGGTATTTATAAACTCACCCCCCTGCCTTCCATGTAGTAGATCCTGCAGCCATCCTCTTACATTCAGTTAGATGGCCTCTCCTTGGTGAGGCCCTGCGGCAAACGGGTCTTGTCTGCACGACCACCGCCCCGATCCACCCCCCGCCCTATCAAAGGCAGTTCGCACCAGGGTACTTGCGCTGCTGGCAAGTGGAGCTGTCAGGGAGCGATAAAGGCCAAGAGGTGCCAAAGACCATGTACACTTGAAAGTGGTCTATAGAGCATGGGTTGTTGTTCCCATGTCTACCTCCAGACCCCGTGTCTCCTGCCAAGCATCCCCCCTCACGCTGGACGCCCCCCTGCAATCCACATAAGTGTGTCTCCATTCACGAGTCTTCCTGTGTCTTGTCTGCACGACCACCGCCCCGATCCACCCCCCGCCCTATCAAAGGCAGTTCGCACCAGGGTACTTGCGCTGCTGGCAAGTGGAGCTGTCAGGGAGCGATAAAGGCCAAGAGGTGCCAAAGACCATGTACACTTGAAAGTGGTCTATAGAGCATGGGTTGTTGTTCCCATGTCTACCTCCAGACCCCGTGTCTCCTGCCAAGCATCCCCCCTCACGCTGGACGCCCCCCTGCAATCCACATAAGTGTGTCTCCATTCACGAGTCTTCCTGTGTCTTGTCTGCACGACCACCGCCCCGATCCACCCCCCGCCCTATCAAAGGCAGTTCGCACCAGGGTACTTGGGCTGCTGGCAAGTGGAGCTGTCAGGGAGCGATAAAGGCCAAGAGGTGCCAAAGACCATGTACACTTGAAAGTGGTCTATAGAGCATGGGTTGTTGTTCCCATGTCTACCTCCAGACCCCGTGTCTCCTGCCAAGCATCCCCCCTCACGCTGGACGCCCCCCTGCAATCCGCATAATGCCACGACATATACACGTCATTCATTCACAAACACACCCCTGTTTCGAATTCTTTATAACCCACTTCATATTTCTAATGAGAACTTATTTGCGCTTTGCTAGTCAACCCGTGAAGGTGCTGGTTATCTGCTCTTCGTCTCTGTGAACTTCCGTGACCACTTTGAGCAAACTCGTCAGTTTGCAACCTGTGAACTGCTCCCTGTTCTATGACAAGAAACTACTCTGATCCCTGCATCTAACTGTTTGTTCGTCAAGGTAAGTCCATGTACCATAATCATTTTGCGTCCAATTTTTTAATTTATATCTATTTGCTAGTAGTCATCAAATTGCATCCATGTTTTCTTTTCGTTCACGACAGTACATGCAAGGAACTAGTCACATGTTCTGAGTTTAGTCAAATTACTTTTTCTATTTTTTGAAAGTTATTGAAATACTTATCCGCATGTGAATAACGTGTATAGTTCCAAGAACCAAAACGGACCTTGCATTGAACCTTTTATGTGTCATTTACTGTTTTAACACATTGGTATTCATAGAGAATTGTTGATCTTTACTTTTCAGAACTTTCCATAATGCCTGCCTGTTCCATTGGCGGTTGCCCTTCGAAGACCCATAACAAATCTGAAGGTACTATAATGCATGTTTTCCCTAAGACAATAGATCAGATAAGAGAATGGGTCCGATATTGCGGATATCCAGCCTCTGAACTAGAAAGTAGAGTCCTAGAAGTCTTTGCGGACAAGAGGGGTGATCGATACCGCATCTGCAGCAGGCACTTTAGCCCAGACATGTACTCCACATCATTGCTAATAAAGAAGAAAACACCGCGAGCGAGGCGAAAATTGCTCTCAACCGCTATTCCCACTCTATTCGTCCACATCCCTCCACTGGTGAGTCAAGTTTACGTATTTATCTCTCGGCCTTGCGGTAGTGTGTAGCATTAGCTAACAATAATTTCCCCATTTATGTATCCACTCAATATGAAGGCGGAAGATTCTCCATCCGTGTCGTTATTGCAGTCATCAGCCACTTCAAGCGCCTATCGGGTAATCTTACTTAGCTATTCTGACACTGACTTGTTTTAGGCATGTAAATCAATAGTTTTAATTGATCGTGTAATTATTTTACCTAATGGTACACCACAGTACTCGTCCTCTAGTCTTTGTTTTCAGTTATAATTATTGTTATCCAAAATAATGCAAGTACTGTCTTTCAGGGAGATGCTGAGGAGTCCAACGCATTGACGACAACCGTAGATGTCACTCAGATGCTCGAGGTACGTTTCCGGACAGTTCCATCGATGGAGATCATCAGATCTTGCATTCTTGTAGCGTGATTGTTACACACAATGTTTCTTTCGTTTTTAGCCATTGGTATGTCCTTCTGTCGTCGCCCTCCTATGTGTCTTCTTTTTTCAATATTGTGTTCATTACTAATGAAAGTCCTATGTTTCAGGGAGTCGATGGAGCATTAGTCCAAGAAGAAGGGGGAGCATGCAGTTACGGGTCGGCGCAACAGCTTGCAGAAGTGTGCACCGCAGTTACAGCGTCCCTTGATGTTCTTATGCATTTCGAGGTATGGATACTGACAGATCAATCATGCGAGATCAAATGACGTGATTACATCCGCTATACTTCCTTCTTTATTAACGCAAGTACTATGTTTCAGGGAGCTGACGGAGCTTCTTCAACAAGAACATCACCCCTAGTAGTTGATGCAGATCTCTGGGTGGTGACACTTCCAACGATGGAGCAAATCGAATCATATTTAGATATCCATTATTTATTTTAGACAACTGATCATTTGTGCAGGTCTATTTAGATGAGCCGTTGACGCCTGCAGAAAGTTTATGTTCTTTTAAACAAAATAGAAAACCATACTAATGCAATTACTGTGTTTCAGGGAGTTGCTGAAGCGTCATCTTCAATAATATCATCAATGGAAGTCTATGCGGAGCCCGAGGTATGGATCTTGACAGTTCAATCTAACTAGAACAACAATGCGTGAACTATTGTCGTTTGAATGTTCTACACAATGCGTTCATTCGTGTTTTGCTATTGAGATGTACGTATGGGTATTGGTCCCCAAGTACATTTTGTGTTTTCAATATTATTATACATACTAATGAAAGTTCTATGTTTCAGGGAGTCGATGGAGCCTCAGTGAGTGATGGATGTGCTTATCATGAAAATATAGTCGTTGCAGCGCGAGAGGAAGTGGAGACATGCACACACGAGTCGGAGCAACAGCGTCCAGATGTTGAAGTTCGAGGCAAGAAAGTTTCAAAGAAAAGAAAGCAAAAGAAGGTTAGTGTCCTGTTCACTATATTATGTTGTCTTTCACTGTCAATAGTTCAATACTGTAAGTTGTGTTTAAACTGAACATCCCTTTTCTAATCTGTCCTCTAGTTGCGAGTGGGTGTAAGAACTAGATCTACACAGACAGTGAAGCGAACGAGAGATGTTGCTTGTCAAACCTTTTGGCAGGGACTTGAGACTGGAGATGCATCGTGCCAATGGGAAGAATATGAAGTGATTGACAACGGAGCTATACCACCACCAGCCATTGATAGTGAATGTCCTCCTGGTAGTTTGGATGCAGTCGGAGATCAATTCACAGAATCCACACCCGCAAAAAATAAGAGCGCGCGAAAGTTGAAGACATTGTTTTTTTCTCCCATCTCCGGACAAGGAACAGTTGTTGCAGTGGAAGAGAATGACATGGACGACAATGAAACACCATCAATATCACTCAGCATAGCGGAAGACGATATCAGAGATTGTACCTTTCATGCGAGTGACATGTCCTCAACGTTACAGGCCGAACCAGCTGGGATGCAGAGTGACAGTATAAGGAAAGAGGCCAAATTCATTGTATTCGATAGCTGTTTGATGGATATTATTATGATGATGAAATGTGGGCATTCGGTTGGTGGGGAAGTATGTGGGGAGCCATTGATTAATGTGACTCGTGCAATTCGAGGCACTAACCTTAAAATACATGCCACCTGTACACAATATCATCCGTTCGCATGGTCTGCACAACCCATGCTGGGGCAACTGCCAGCAGGCAATCTACTTTGTGCAGCGGCCGCACTTTTTAGTGGTTCAAGTTTTAAAAAGTTACAGTATTTCTTTCAGTTTGTGGGAATCCATTTCATTGCGAAAACTCAGTTCTACAAATACCAAACCGATTATCTATTTCCAGCCATCAGCGAAGCTTGGAGAATGGAAAAAATGTCAATGGAAAGTACATTCGCGGGCAAACGCTTCAGGCTAGCCGGTGATGGACAGTGCGACAGCCCAGGATTTTCAGCCAAGTACTGCACCTACCACTTTCAGGACATGGAAAGTAAGAAAATTGTGAGTTCGGTGGTCGTGCAGGTGTCACAAAGTACATCCTCAGTGGCCATGGAGAAAGTTGGCTTTGTAGCATCATTGCAAGAACTACAATCGCGGGGAATGGTGATCGACCTGATAGCCACTGACAGACACGTTTCAATTGCCAAGACAATGAGAGAACAGTACAAAAATATAAATCACCAATTTGACGTTTGGCATCTTGCAAAATCAATCAATAAAAAATTGTCGGCTGCAGGTAAAAAAAAAGAATTGCAAGGTATTTCACAGTGGTCCAAGTCAATCAGCAACCATCTTTGGTGGAGCTCAAAAACATGTGAAGGGTCATTGGAAATTCTACTGGAAAAATGGCGGTGAGTAATGTTGCACTGTAGCAACGTACATCGATGGTCGACAAATGAACATTTCCACAAATGTGAACATGGCCATTTGTCCACAGAGGAGGCACGGAAGAAGAAGTGGTTGATTCCTTCATCACCCACTCACAAGGCCATTGAAAAGATTGTATTTGATAAAACTATAACAAGAGATTTGAGGGGACTCACGGAATTCTGCCACACAGGAGATTTGGAGGTGTTCCACAATATGTGCCTAAAGTACAGGCCCAAAAGATTGCATTTTGGCATGGAAGGCATGATAAATCGGACTCTTCTAGCGGTCTTGGCACATAACCATAATGTTGGCCGTCAACAAAGTAGGACGACCGGAACTTTAGGGACGCTTCGCTACAATAAGGCCTTCACTAAAAGAAGTAAACAATGGGTGATCAAACCAGTGTTTGAGGATATGCAATATGAGTTTATTGAGAGACTTATCGTAGATGTCCTCGATAGGCACATACATGGAGTGGTGAACGAACCTATGCAGGGGACAACTGCATTGCCACCCAACATTGCCTCTGTTCCATGTCCACCTAAAGCAGAGCTCATTGAGAAATACACATCACGGTTTAAATGATTGTAATTTGATTGTTCTCTCGAGTCTCCTCATGTTGCAGGCCCAAACTAGAAATGTGTGCTCGCTCAAAGTGAAGGTCAGCTGCTTTGATGTTTTGCTCGGGTGGCGGAACGGCCCACGACCCAGTATAAGGTTCTATTGTGATTTGACCTTGACAGGCCGGGACCATCCCGAAAGACTAAGAAAAGATAATGAATAAAATTTCAGAAACGAAACGATGAGCCACGTTCATTAGAAGAAGTAACGTCGGCAAAGAAGGAGTGGTGTTTCGGGTCTGCCCTACACAGAGACACAATGGAAAATGCAAATATAATGTAAGTAACTTTTGATGAGTTTATACCGCAATTTCATTACTATACAGTGGCTTTAAAGACGGGTTCAGTTGTACTTGTTCGTTTTATGTGGCATATTGTTTTCTACCGCGCACTATCTTGAGGAGAAACATCTGCTTTTACTGAAGTACCTCAAAACCTTCCTCTTTGCTTCTGCTTTCTCTCTCCCTCTCCCCTGCTACAACTGGTCCACTGTCTGCGACCTCGGTCCTGGGCCCTTCCACTCTCCACCTGCACTGCCTCCCTGTCAACCCCTGCACTGGGGGACTGTCTCAGTATCCTACAGCCCCCCCCTTCCCAGCACTTGTTCTGCACTTACCTTGCACTTGCCACCAGCTGGCCCTATTTATTTATTATTTTATGCTACTTACCTTGTACTCCACTCCCCCCCCCCTCCATGCCTCGCCACGCCTTTAAACACTTGTGTACACCCAGTAGCGCTGTCCTCGCTATGAAATGAATAATTTTAATAAGGATCTGATGGTGAGACTAATTTCATTTTTTATGTTTTTAGGTACATCATTCACTACTGTCTGTGTCACGAGTACCAGACACCGGCGGACGGCTTCTACAGCCGCCAGTTGCTTCTCCGCGTGAACAACGTTACCACCCTGACCATTTTATGGGACGATCGCCAAGTACAAGTATGCCCTTACGCGGTACTAACGGTTAGATGCAACATACCTACCGTTGTGGTGGCCTAGTGCCTCGTTGTTGGAACAGCCATGCGATTATCAGTGCGACCGAAGAGCTTATTTTTATCGTAAACCAACACCCTGTGTACTGCACACGAACATCGCTTCCCTCAATACGAACTTTTTGGAACATGAGCAAATAAAAATGCAAATCGCTGAATATTCTCTAAACATTTGATGTCAAATAAATGTACTTTACCACATTTACAATCTTGCGGTTTGATTTCAAAGTACAGTTTCATATTCCAAATTGTGGTGCGCTGTATTGTGAGCTGATCTGTGTTGATTTCCGGGGTCTGTGTGGAGTCGCGTAGAAGACGCCTGGGCGCGTTTGCCTACGCAGCTCAGTCACGTCACGGATAGAGGCGGGGAATATGAATGTTTTGATAAAGTCTGTTTCAGGGGCGGGGGATTTGATTTAGTGCCGCAAAGGCAGGTGAGCCAGGTCGATGGGGCGAAATGATAGGATTATCACAAAATGGAGGCTGATTTCGAGTGCGATAATGGGCGAAAAGTCGGGTAAGGTCCATAGGAAAGTTTCCTACGATCTACCGATTTATGCTTACAAACACATGGCCGACCCGTAGGGACAATAAAAAAAAAGTCCCGGAACTATCCTTTAACTATCTGAATTCTATTTCTATGTAAACTGGTTGTACTATTTTCAAGACTTGGGCCTCATTATAAATTGGCCGTTCTGGAAATAAAGTGCAGGTAATAACAGAGGTATATCTGCCACCCTAATGGCAACAAACTGCTGGTATTACTGGCCCGGTAACACTGGTTCCACTAATGCCGGCAAATCCCCCCATGGAGTCCTTTAGGCATTTCCTTGTGTCCTTTAGGACTCCATGGAATGGGGATTTACCAGCGTTTCTGTCACTTGGAATCTGCCGGTAATTCTGGCAGACTAAGCAGTAGAAACAGTACTACAGTTTGCTGGTATCCAGGTAATACTGGCAGGATACCGACAAACTCGGTATGAGCCGACACACACCCCAGAACATGTGAAAGAAAGTCACAAGTGTATAATCTTTTTGGACACAAGTATTCAGATACGTTTTTATCCCTAACTTGTATAACATTTTCATTTTCACAAAAATGGTAATGGAGTAAGTAAACTTGCAGTCTCATCAGCTGTCAGAAACCCCTCTGAACAGCGCTGGTATGTGACAAGAATGGAAGCTGGGTCAATGAGGGTGTGCCTTGCCCCTCATGTCAAAACCTGCTGCATGATTGAGGGCACATTACAGGAGTTTTCACACACACACACAGAATAAGATGGCTATGTGTACATGATTTGTTTGGCCCTTAACAGAGCAGTGGCCCTTTTCTAAAGCAAAGTGAACCAAGTTCACATAGCTGTATGGACAGGGAAATTACTCGTATACATTTCATTTTCATTTTATGATATATAAATCTAGCCAAGTAGGCTTTGTATAACACAAAACATACAACATTTACATAAAAGTGATGATCTCATACATAGTATTATTAAAATACATATCGCACTTCTAAAATACATCTTAAAATAACCACAATTTTTGTGTAAAATACTATTAAAAAATATATTAAATTAATATCATTACCTCTCATAAAAATCATCCATAGATCAATAATTTCTTTCATGTCAATTGCATTATTATAGGATTTAAAATACTTGGTTCTCAAGTCAATTAAACTTTTGCAGTTCATAATCAAATGATATAGTGACTCAGAGACGTTATTACCGCATAAACGACATTTCCTGTGTTCCCGTGCAATTCCTAGTCTATCCCCTTTCATCTACAATACCTCCGTCATATTGAATTTCATCAATAGATATGTAAGAAACGTACTAACACTTGGATATGCTTTTATATACATAGGGTGCATAATTGTAGTTGATATCTCTTCAAAATACACCCCGCTATTTACTTTCGATGCAATGTTAATAATATTTTGTTCATATGCAATGTCATACAATTTCTTTTTTGCCACCTTTTCAGGACCATTGTAGTTGTTGTTCCAGGTTCACTCCCCAATGTCGATTTCCTATGTAATCTTTGCAAAATGCCCATAGTTACCTTCTAAGCTTACAAAAGCTCTCGTATATGGAACTATAATCGGATCCGTTTGCAATATACACACCTTTTCATAGGACATTACACATTGGCAAATATAGGCATACCATATTCCTTTTATGTTGAACAGGTACAATTATTCCACACTAACACATTGTGGCAAATGTAATAATTTCCTCAGTAATTTGACTTCGAATACCACTAATCGTTTTACAAATTTATGTCCCCATATCTCCACAGCATACAATAACATTGCCCTAACTTTTGCCATGTAAATAGTTAATACTGCCGAGACTGAGTAGCCATTATTTCTTCCAATATATATACTTAATGCATTCGCTGCTACAAGACACCGATCAATGCTGACCATTGTAATACCCAGTTTAACTTCTCATCAATGATGATCCCGAGGTACTTATAGGAAGTAACTTGTTCAACCTTTTTTGATTCCAACTTCCATGAATATTTAGAAAAGACCATAATTTTACTTTTACCGATATTGATAGTCAAACCATTATAGAAAGAATATGCGACCAGGGAGTCGAGCATACGCTGCAGACCTACCGGTGTGTAATCTAAGATTAGCAGGTCGTGGCATATGCAAGCCATCCAATAGTCACACTGTTAATCTTCACTGGGTTTGCTTCGAGAATATTGAAAGCTTTCTTCATGTCTGACAAATATAAATTAAATAAAATGGCAGCATCCTTGTTTTACCCCACAACAAGTTGCCATGGAGTGAGAAAGTCTGCCTGCTGCATTCATCTTATTCGTACGGAGGTTTCTGTGTGGAGTAACATCAACGTTCTCAGTAAACCTTGTGGAATCGCCCAGGAATTCTGTTTCTGCCACAATTTGTTACATAGGACAGTATCAAAAGCAGCAGAGAAATCGATATACGCACAATATACATCTAGATTCCGTTTTCCCCATGCATGCTCTTGCAGTTCTTAGCATCATTAAATTGTGTGTTATACTAGATTTGTCCCTAAAGCCTATTTGGTTCGATGGTAAGATTTTTTCCTCGGCAATCCATGCATTCAATTCCCGAAGCAATAGCCTAGTAAAAATCTTAGAGGAGACATCAAGCATCGCTAACATTCGGAAATATGCCAGCTTGTCCCACAGCCCCCTCTTATGTACCGTTAAGATGTGACTAGTTTTCCATGAGGGAGGAATCACACCTAATTTGCCTATTTGTTTGAATAATAACAATAGCGCGCCTCCCCATAGATCAGGTTGTTTTTTGATCACTGAGTTGCAGACTCCGTCAGGCCCTGCGGCTTGTGAGTTCTTAAGATTTTCAATAATCATAATGATGTATAATTCAGAGACCTTACAGTCCCAAATTACATTTGGAATTGGAAGATTATCATCAGACAGATCTACCTTTCCCAAAGTTTCATTTATGTATTGTTCCCACATTTCCCCAGTGATACTATTAATTGTCAAGTCACGTTTTTTGTTTTTGCTGAGCAAATGCCATATACCTTGGGTGTTATTAGAAAATACCAGCATCACTATTTTTTTCCATTGTTTGATCTCACATTCCCTTTTATGCAATTTAAGCCACCGTTTATAATTCTTTTTAAGATTTTTAATGTGGCATGCAACTGCGTGCGCAGATAATGAAATATCATTTCTACTTAACACACTCCGAATTCCAATGCAAAGGTTCTTTTTTGCATCTTTAATCATCTTATCATTACCATGTCTACGAGGTAACTGTATGTTGGAACGTTCACCTACAGATTTATAGGTTCTCCTCTCAGCTACCTGTTTTTGAATGTTCTGTATAATCTGGGAGAAATTTGACATTATTAAAGTCTCAGTGTTCTTTCCCAACACACCCTCTTTTATAAACTCTGGTAGTAGGACAGCGACTACTTGGTGAGCATTCCCAATGTTACGCTGATGCCATACTATGCAATTTTTGCCATCGTTAATATGAACCATCCCATTACCATCATAGTCAAGGCCCTCATCCCATTGGCTAGGAAGAACAAACGAGAGGCATAGTGGTAAATGATCACTCTCCTCTTTCTCGACAATACCCATATTCCTTATATACTGAAGTCCCATATTATTTTCAAAAATATAATCAAGAGTCGCAGCAGATCTTCCCTCGATTCTAGTGAATGCCATTAGAGCATCTCCTGGAGTTTGACCATTTAATTTTACTAAGTTATGAGCATTCAGTATATTACAAAAAAAATAAGTTCCTAAATGGACTTTTGTTTTGCATTTATCTCACAACCCATATGCCAGGGTTGACTCATCTCCCCTGCACCTTAAGTTTATTAAAAGCAATCTTTTGCTATCTAAATACAATCAGAATAGTTTGAAACTCCCGAAATAGGAGTGCATGGTGGACACAACTGTGGATTCCATTCAGTATATTACGCCATTTGATCTCTTGCCTATTGTGAGACGTCAGGCTCATTCCAGATCTTTGCGAACTACCCAACCACTCTTCATTTGAATTGAGATCTCCAATGTTTGCATTCAGGTCACCCATAAGCCATATTGGGTGATGATGATTATACAGCTTTAACACAGTATCAACGGTCTTCACATTTTCTAGTGTCATAACCATGTTGGGGGGTCATATACATTGATGGCTATTATTGCTTGCGTAAGCCAAGTTAATTTAGTAACCAATACATATTGGGTCGACAAAGGTAATTTCACTATCATCCAAGGTGGTTGGACAGATACCAACAGGCCCCCCTTTGGTCTACCAAGAGGACCCTTAGTAGCTACCTGATGTACAGTACTTCTATCATCCAGCTGAACCTCAGATGTTAACCAAGTTTCTTGAAGTGCTACAATTTTAAACAGTGCCAAATATGAAATAAGACCCTCCTCTTCAAACAGGTGTAAGTGCCCTCTAGTATTCCATGAGTACAACAATTGCAGTGAATTCTGGAATATCGTTAGTGTCGCCCTTCACTGTGTTGGAAACCTGCGAGCATTTGCTCTTGTCGGCACCCCGTCTCTCAAAACTATTTAGAGTATTTACAGGGACCACAGGAATGGCACACGCCTCTGTCGGTAAATCTTTACGAGGTTTCACGACCGGTATCTGCACTTTTTGCGCAGCATATCCCAGGCGCAATAGGTCTACTTCAAAACCCATGGTATAATTCAAAGTTGCCTCAACTTCAAAACATACATTAGTTATATATTGGTTTGTAATTTCTAACTGATCGACCAATCTTATATCTTTAGATGTAATTACCTGAGGGGCACAATAAATTTGAAAATACAGAGAACCGCCGCCCGATTTAAAGGTAATGAGGGCATATCCTTGTGTACTTGGGTAATTTGCAAGGCAGACATCATGCCATTAACATCCCCACGTTCGCTACAGATGGAACCCCCTGCATTAGGATTTTTCATCACCCATGCTTCTGGTATGGTCATTTGCGTCAATGCAACCAGGGAGCCAATGTTTGAAACAGGCCCTACAGTACTTTGTATCTTCTGTACTAGGGTGGTCACATTTGCTGGAGGTGGTGTGGTGCCCTCCAACACATGAACAATTTCATTTTCCACTTCAGTTTTACGTTTGATTGGAGCCTCGGCCAGGGAATTCTTATCCACATGTCCCAATTCATCATTTACTATATGTTCAGAGCCAGATTCCTTCCTCATGTGATTTTGTTCCTTCGTGGGTGCAGCATTTACCCTGGCATGAGTTTGCTTTTTCCTTTTCACAGTTCTATTACTATACATGAATGCATGGTATACACGTGGTGGTTTCCTTTTGCCGGAATTACCTTTTTATCTACCCTCCCTCTCACACTTGTGTCCCTTCTTTTCATTCTAACTTCTTCAGTGGGTTTTACGTGTTCTAAGCCTTGCTTACTTGCACATACATCACAATGTGACTCTCTCATTTTTGAATGAATTAACAATGATTGCACATCAATTTTGGTTTCCAGATGGGCACATTTCTCAAGCAACATGGATAGCAAATGTTCTAAAGCATTGATCATGTCATCTGAATTCATGCTGATATCCACATCTTTTTCCCCAAAGGCCTTCACCATGATCGGTAATGACATTCCTGGTGGGTACTGCAGAATCAGACTTTCCAAGCTGCTCATTTGATTTAAAACTGAATACAGATGGTACAGTGATGTCACAGGGCTCTGTACTCTTATACACTGACTCTACTGTAAGAGCCAGTTTAGCATCAAGCACAGACGACAGGACCAACTTATTTGGTGGGGTATAATACATAGGGGTCGCTACTACCTCAGAGAGAGACATTTCAGGGTCGGTACCCATATACTCAATATCAAACACTTCCAGCTCAGAGTTGGATACACTTTTTGCATTGCTATTATACTCCCTGTGGATCATTACATCAGTACAGCCTGTTACATTTAATTGACCATTCCATACTGCTCTCTACTCTCATTACTGAAGGCACTTTCACCACGTGAGGCATAAAGTCTACCGCCTTAGGATCAAGATTGCTAATGATAATACTTGAAGCAACATTTTCAACCTCAAAATTATTATCATCCACATTGTCGTTTGTTATTTTCGGATGGCCACATAGTACATCACACAAGAGTTTAGCACTCACACATCCCAAATCATTTGTTAATTCCGATGACATGCGGCAATGCCAAGATAGGCATTTTACCAAAATAATCAGTGATTGTATTTCCATGTGCTAACACTTTTTTAGGTCGAGATATAATTTTCGGGACACAGATCCGTCTATTCCTTAGATTCTTATGCATTTCAATTTCTTTGTCGTAATCGTCCATATCATCCCACCGTCAAGGTCACATAGGGAGGAATCAATGGCCCCCGGAGCCAAAAGACAGAGCCAAAGGACAGAGGAATATAGTGAATATAGTGTATCACAAGACTACTACAAAACTACCACCCAGTTAACACGATCACATTTCTTACAATATGTATAAAAAGACTGTCGTAACACAATCACAACACAAGACTCAGAACTCCAGGGACAAGGCACCGGCACCAGCACTGAGTAGGGGACTGATTAAGGAGACAGAAAAGCGCCACGCAGAACAATACTCAGACACGAAAATGCATGGTTTAGCAGAGCAGCACAAGACCTCACTTTGGCATAACGGTCGGATGATTGAACACAATACTATACTCCTAAGGCGTAGTCACCAGCAAAACAGCCACTTTCGAGGCACTTCTCGGAGCGCGCGCACGGGAGGCAACTTTTAATGACACGGCAAGGGGGGGTGTGGCTTCACTACCTAAAATTAAGGAAATAACATATTTAGGGACTAAAATTCAACGTGAGCTTGGTAAAATATATTACATAGTCCAATACAGTCCATAGGAGAGTGCTGGATAGTTGATGATGTGCGTACCAACACAGACTCTTCCTAGGTCTTTAATCCAAAGAACGTAGTCACCAGCAAAACAGCCGCTTCCAAGCCACTTCTCGGAGCGCGCGTGCAGGAGCGCGAGGGAGTCAACTTTTAATGACACAGCAAGGGGGGGGGCGTGGCTTCACTACCAACACAGACTCTTCCTGGGTCTTTAATCCAAAGAACGTAATCACCAGCAAAACAGCCACTTCAGAGCCACTTCTCGGAGCGCGCGTATACATTGGGAGGTTGTCTCAACAGATCTGGGCTTATGATTACTCTTAGGGCTGGGACAGAGTCCCTTCCATGGCAGATATTCTTGTATTCTGCATGCCCACTCATGTACAACATTTCTGGATGTACAAAAGCGTTCTGAAATAGTTTCAAGGTGACTCTGAGGTGCTATAAAGCTCTTAAATAAATAAACAGCTGCCTCCAGGAAACTCTCCAGATGTTTCCAGTGCCGCCCGGAAGGTCAACACAGCCACGGCTTCTATCTGGATTGATGTGTAATCCTGCAAGACAGGAATGCACAGGTCATGACTGTGCAGAAGGGCCTCTACCAAATTCCAATTAGCAGTCAACCTGCAGCAGCATGAACAGCGTGAATGTCATTGATGCTGAATGCATTATCGATACAATGTTTTGCAATACCTCATTTGCTTCACATTTTTGCCAGACAGCCCATATTTATGGAGAGATTGATTACTAATTAGACACGCTATAATCATAATAGTGTACAGTTGCAAGACAATTGCGGTCCAGTATCATCCCTGATAATGCAGACAACTCTGGAATTCCAAGCATTTGGACTATCCTAACACCCATTCCACCTCCCCCACCTTATCTGCAATTAATTATTTCTGGTTCATATCATCTTTGAGGGATTCAAGGTGAAGATGAGGTAATGGGTGCATTTGGGAACTGTGACAAAAGGAGTCTTCCGTGAAGTGAGGAAAAGGTGGATGCAAGTGTCTCTTCCCTTTCTGAACTCACTTAGGTTGAAGTGCTCCCCCACATCCCCTTTTGTGTCCTTCTCATATTAGTTCTCAGAATGAGAGCTCCAGAGGAAACATACTCGACCTGGACTTCGCAGCATCTGCCAATTTAGGGCACGAAACAGAAAAAGCGCAAAAACCCTTTAAAGTAAAACAACTCTGTGCCCACTTGTGCGCCAAAGTATCTTTGCGCGTTTCGTGTATTTATGGATTCCAAAGCGCAAAGTAACCCGATGCGGAAAGAAAACCGAGTTGCGCCTGGAACGCCCACAACATGCCCCAACGCAAACAAAAAATAATTGCCAAAGAACAACCATTTCGCTTACCTTCGTGTCTACCTTTGCCCCACCTAACCTCAAGGCACCCTAACTGCTGGCCTATACCCCTAAGTCATGGAGGCCCCCTCAAGTCCTGACACCACCCACCAGCCCCCCTCACCATGCCACTACCCCAGTCAGCCCCCTCAAGTCCTGACACCACCCACCAGCCCTCCTCACCCCCGCCACTACCCCAGTCAGCCCCCTCACGACCTGACATCACCCACCAGCCCCCCTCTCTCCATCACTACCCCCAGGTTGCCCTCTGACAGTACATCCTCCTCCCTACACCCTGCTGACCTCCATCACTACCGCAGTCAGCCTCCTCAAGACCTGACATCACCCACCAGCCCCCCTCATCTCTGTCACTACCCCCAGGCAGCCCCCTGACAGTACACCCCCCTCCCCACACCCCCTAACCTCCTCCACTACCCCAGTCAGCCCCCTGACAGTGCACCCCCCTCCATGCACCCCCTCACCTCCGCCACTATCCCATCAATCCCCTCAAGTCCTGACACCACCTAGAAGCTCCCCTCACCTCTGACACTACCCCCAGGCAGCCCCCTGACAGTACACCACGCTCCCTACACCCTCTGACCTCGCCACTACCCCAGTCAGCCCTCTCTATTCATGACACCACCCACCAGCCCCCTGACCTCTGCCACTACCCCAGGCAGCCCCCCTGACTGTGTGCCCCTCTCCCCACGTCCCCCTGACCTCTGCCACTACTCCAGTCAGCCCTCTGACAGTACACCACCGTCCCCACACCCCCTCACTTCCGCCACTACCCCAGTCAGTCCCCTGAAGACCTGACGCCACCCAACAGCTACCCTTACCACTGCCACTACCCCAGGCAACACCCTTACAGTACATCCCCCTCCCCACACACTTTGACCCCCGCCACTACCCCAGTCAGCCCCCTCAAGTTTTGATACCACCCACCAGCCCCTCTCACCTCCATCACTACCCCAGTCAGCCCCCTGACAGCACACCCCCTCCCTAGACACCCCTGACCTCCACCATTATCGCAGTCAGCCCCCTGACAGTCTTCCGCCCTACCAGTCCAATGTGGAGCTGCAATTTACCTCAGCCTCTCTGGTTTGCCTCCACCATGAAGCATACCTGCCACATATCCTCCACCAACACGATAAACTGGTAGCACTTTTGTTGAATCCAGTACTGGAGCATCTCCTGCCACTGCCTAGTAGACCCGAATCTACAGCACCTCAACTGGATAGTACACTGTGCCACCACCTACACTGGGGCCACCCCATGTACATGTGACATGGAAATACAATGCAAAGTGACATGTCTATAGTGCCCAAGTGCCATTGCAACGACTTCTAAGCACTGCAAGTGAATGCCCTTGGAGGACAAAAGTATACAGAATCATAGAGTGTGTATATCCACAATGAATGATTGTGCGCATGTCAAGCTGTGAAAAAGTAGCCAGGGTGGTAGGGGTGTTAAAGTCCCTGTCAGGGGCAAAAACATGACAGGCCTGTGTATGGGTGATGGGAAGCCAGTCAGAGAGTGTGTGATTCAGTGAAACAGGAAATGTGTGCTGCCACCTTGAAACAGCAATCATGGGACTCATCTGCATTCCAGTGGCAGAGGTGGTGCATGACATGAGAGCAGGTAGTGCGTGACTGCAGATGTGTGTGGGTGAATAACCATGACATGTGAGTGACACAGCAATCAAACCTCAAATGCACAAGTAATGTGTCCAGGCCACCCATGCACTGTGAGCCGACTTCTCACTGCAGCACCCACAATGCCAAATACACACAACAGTGAACGCAGCATGGGACCATACACAATCCCATGCACAATCCCAAGCATGTGCCAAGGTAACACTTGAACAACAGTCGACCTGAAATGAAATCAAGACAAAATAAACTCCACATCCAGTGGCAAACGGGCAGAGGCAATACAGATGACACCCGATACAACACACAATGAAAACATGTGGTACATATGGCAATACACATGAAGAGGTGGCACCCCATCACCAATGAGAGACTATAAAAACTATCATAAAACATCCACATATCACAACCATACCTGTATGTATACCATCACACACACAACTGAAGCCTTCACTCCAACAATACCAACACACTGATGCTTAACACGCAGTACCCCTGCACACAGAATAGAATCTGGAAATCATCCAGTTCACCCTCAAGCTGTCTGATGGCCACACTCCAACATGTTAGGCACATGTGCATCCCTCCCCCTGCAAACATCACAGCATCAACATGACACACACAGTGAGGCCACAATGCACATGACCGACAATGAAAAAATGCACTGGGATAACATTAAAAAATCAAATGCATAGACAGGCAAATAGACTGCACGAAGCGTGGAATAAGCTGATGCAAAACCTACATTAAAATTGAACTATATAGACAATAAAATGAAAGGAATGTCAAAATAGTTCAGGAAAATGAAAAAAATAGAAGTAAAAAATGAAACCTAACCGTAAAGAACTATTTACACAGGTAGCAGGCTATTCCTCTCAGATCTCAGACAAAGCCTTGACCAGGGCTCAGTCACAAACAACATCCTCCTCCCTGAGGAGGGCCTCCGATGTCGCCTGGAGGGCTTGCAGGGTGGCCACCATCTGCTGCTCTGCCTCCTCTGCCGACCTGCAAGTAGCCAATAGGATGGTAGTCTGTCTCCTTGCTCGGTGCAGCACCACCTCAGCTCTGGCCACCCTTACTGCTGCCTCTCTGCCACCAGCTGCCTCTGGTACCTCTGAAAAACATACGGCAAACCCTGCATGGCCTCCTTTTGATTCTACTGCCTCAATGGTGCCACATGCCTCCTCGGGGTGGAAACTCCTTTGACATTATATGTCCTCCTCCACCTCCATCAACCTGGATGTCTCCAGGGTGTCTTCCCCAGTGGATGGCCTCTTTATGGCATCACCCTGTGTCATCGCTGCTGAGGTGTCCCCTGCCTCTTTCAACATCTGGGACTTACCCCCAGCAGCCACTCCTGATGGTCCAGGCACTCCCTCAGCCACATTGTTCTTCAGAGAGGAGGTGTCACAGGGGAGTGGCTGGGGTCTGCATCTTGGTCTGGAGGCCCGGTCCCTGCATCCACGCTCCACAGCACTGCTTTCACCCTCTTCCCTAGCTGCAGCAACTGTGGGAAAGTGGACAAAGAACATTGACATCAGTCAACAGTGTCCAAGCATGTGTGGCATGCACAACATTTACAGTAACATGAAGTCACCATGGGTCAACCTGCAACAGCCACACACACACACACGCCCATGCAATCCCATGAAAACTGACACACAAGTGTAGGGGCAATGATGACTCAGTCATGACAAATTCACATGTCAACACAGCACATAGACGGTGGTCCACAAACATGTAGCAAGAAATATGACATGGCACAATAGCAATGCCAAAGTGACCCAACTATAATCTGCTGCTTTGCCACAGGAGTCATCGCACTGGAGCAGAAGGGCACAGCTGTGGGCAGGGAGTCAACTGGCAGGTTGGCAAACCACGTTATGCATGGAAGCACAGATGGACTGGGGTACTGCTGGGAACACGTTGGTGGCAAGACACCCAGTTGAATGCTGGATCTCAGTAGATACTCATGATTGTACTAATGCTTGGGCATCTGTACACACAATTACATGAAGCAACATGCCTCCCTGACAGCCTGACCTGCAAGCATCCAACACATTAAGGCACAAGCGAGTATGCTGTAGCCCAAGCGCATGCACATGGCATGATCACACGTCAACTCAGCGTTTACATACAGTGGGATGACAGATCACATCAGCGTCCCTGAAAGGTCAATGCATCAACATGACAATCCCCAACATCTCGTACATTGCACCTAAACTATGGAACTCACTCCCTGCCCCCCTCAGAACTGAAGCATCCATCTCTGCTTTCTGTAAAAATCTCAAGACCACTCTCCTGAACTAACGCTGTTAGCACGTCCACTGTTCCTAATATGTATATTGTAATATAAATGTAATATAAATAGAATGTTATCTATGTACATATATCTTATCTTTTCTCTACATTCACATGACAAATGTACTATTATTTTATGCAAATTTGCACACGGTATGTAACAAATGCGACATGATATTTTCTGTAACTAAGCATGTTTCTGTAACAAGTGCCACGATGTCTATGGGCTGTTGTGCGCTATATAAATATGAATAAAACAAACAAACATACACACGTGTCACCTCAAGATGTTGAGGGTGGATGGCTACACTCTGAAATGTACTACACAATAATCAGTCCTTCATGCATGCTACTCACATGGGCACAACATCATAATCTGGCATCCTTACTGTCCAAACATGTGCCACCATCAACTGACATTGCATGCGCACGAGTGGCGCAAGTCACCAACTACGAACACTGCACATAGCAGACATGTCCAATCAACAGATGTCTGACATCACACATAGTGAGCATTGTCTGGGGGCTGCATGCCACTGTGGATCAATGGAGCACACATGTTGCACACAGAAAGGTGAAACTGCAATCATGCATGCCCATGCACAACACACATGCATTGTAGAGCAGTGCCCCACATGGCTACTCACCAGCAGCCTCCAGACACTGTTGCAATCACATATCTGGGGATGGAGTTCTGGGTAGAACCTCTCCAGGGCTCGCATATCGGCTGATGAAAACCTGAAGCAGTCCACATGGTGCTCCTCCACTGAGGCACCTGCCTTGAGGGCAGCTAGAGACTTGGAGTGGGTCTGGATATTGAGGGTTGCCCATCGCTTATGCATGGTCTTCGGCAACAGTCTGCCACCCCCTCCGTGTTGATGGCAGCCGCGATGGTCACCCAGATCTGTTTGCGTCCTTCCTTCCCCAGTTGCGTTGCTGGGTTGAAGAGGGCATCATAATTCTCCACGACCCCATCCACCAGGATGCCAACTTCACTGGAGGTGAAGCTGGCAGCTCTCTGCCTTGCTGCTGTGGGGGTGCCGCTCGGTGATGAGGAGGATGGAGAATATATACTAAACAGAGAGGATGCCCTATGTGCTGAAAAATTCAATAAATGTGTTTCAGAAAGCGCATGCTGAGGACCAGAGAGTGTGTTCTTATTAAAAATATATCATTTTATTCTGTTACAATTTCATAAAATACATCATTTTTGAACAATTATAAGACAACAATTCATTTCCAATCAACATATATTTTTGTGAACAAAAGTGTTTTTGTGCAAATAGCGCATTTTTGTTCAAACATTTCTCCTCTGTGTATATCACTAACACACGATTCTACTATTCATCTTCACAATCAAATCTAGTTTGTATAGAAACATTCTAAATAACTTTTACAGTAGTAATATTCCTACTTTTACAGTCCACCATTATGTATCAACTATAAGTATCCAAGATTATTCTAGTAGTATTCCTCTCATCATTGGATTTCCATTTGTATAGTATCGACTTGACATCAATTGGCTAGATTTTACAGAACCATTGGTTAACGTCTTCTTCAGGATTAGTAGACTTATTCAAGGAATAGAAAACTAACAGTTTAATACATTCTAGATAATATCGTTATCTCTTAGTTCTGCTGTTTCTGCTCGAAGGTTTGCAGATACTGGAACGATTGTCCTTCTCTGCCTGACAAATAGATTGTCTCTTGTTTCTTGAAACAGTTCTTTTTTCTGAATATAAAAATGTCAACATAAGGTAATAGGTTCGGCAAGTCTCTTATTGTGTGTGTTCAAAATAAACAAGATCTAAATCAATGCCTCTTATCTGTTTCACTCCAGAAGACATGTTGCTTCTCTGTCAGCAAAAGTGTGCTCTCTGTCAACACTTCCTCGATCTGTCCCTCGGCGGAAAGTTTACAGCCTTCTCCGGAAATTGTGATGATGATTAGAAAGTTTAACCTGCACCACAATACCATGCAGGAGCATGCTCATCTGTGTAGAGTTTGCTGGGTCTCTGATGAAAGTGATGATGTCAACACTGGCAGGCCTCCCCACAAGTTCTGGAAAGTCCTCAATTAGGCGAAAGAAAACGTTGCTTGCCAGTCTGCTATCTTCTGGTAACAGGGACATTTGTCTTGTCCTTGCTGAGTCCTGGAACTGCTTGGCACTTACTTTGAGCAGCTTCTGTGATTTCGATGAGCTTGAAGAGCAACCTGAATCATGATTCCATTCAGGATTTTGCTCAAACGTTCTGTGATTGCTGGATCTCGAAGAAATGTCAAGACGTCAGTGTGTCTCCCAACAAGATCTGGACAGTCTTCCATTAAGCGAAAGAATAGCACGCTGACGAGTCTATTCGCTGCTTCTGCTGCTTGGGACATTTGTCTTGTCCTCCCTGTACACCGGAAGCAGGAGGAACTGCTCAGCAATCACAATGAGCAGCCTCCTTATTGTCTTTTCGTTTTCAGGCTCTTGAAGAAATTCAGTGATGTTAGTGAGTCTTCCCACTAACGACGGGTATGATCTCAGTACTAACTCGAAGTATGTTAAAATGTCCTTAGTGACGTCACTATTGTGTGACACCATAAGTGAGTCCAAATAAGGTTCTTGTATGAAAAGAGTCTGGATACTGTATTTGCTTCCAGTTTGTGTGTCCTCGATCAAAATGTGGCATGTCCTTTTCTCACCAAGACTTCAGTATGCCTCAGTCCAAAGTTCAAAGTCAGCAGACTATTTTTTGGCTCATACGTACAACTTTCTTCTTCACCCTGCAACTAGGATGCACAGTGTCTGTTTTTTATGTCCCTATCCTCTTTTTTGGTCAGAGGAAATGTCCAAATTTAAGCCACAACTTGCACAAAAGTTCTTTGTCTTTGTTTTGCTGGTTATGCGTCCTTCTTCCTCATCATGGATCTCGTCTGAACGTGCTGTGGTTCTTCCCCGTTGTCTGTAGTCTCTATGCGTTGGGGTGCGGGCAGGGGTCCTTCTCCGATGTATGGCTTGATGTCACCCAAGAATATCCAAGCTCTTCTTCCCTGTAGCTTGACTGCAGAGGCAGTGACGTCTTCCACTCTGAATGGACCCTTGAACCTTGGCTCATCCCACTTCTTTCTCGTGTGGTTTCTCTCCAGGACCGTGTCCCCAGGAAACAGTGGTGGAACACGTAAACCCTGAACTTGGTCTGTTGTAGTATCTCCTTCTGTGTTCTGTGCTGCCCTGCACCCTTTTTGTCATCGCTGCAGCTGTCCTGAAATTACAGTAAGACAAGATGGCCTGCAATTCAAGTAATTTTGCATTTAGACCCTAAAACTTCTCCTGTTGGCTGAGCCTCACATCTAGCTCTCTCTCGGGGTGTCAGTGGCGTGTGCATCCTTCTGCCTGTTATGATCTCGTGCAGCGTAAGGTGATGGTCAGAACCAGGCTAGTGTCTGAGCACGTACAGTGCCAATGGAAGGCAGTGATGCCATCCCTTCTTTAGAGTAAGCTTCAACTTGGCTACCCTTTCCTTTAACAAGCCATTGAGCTTCTCGCATATCCCATTACCTTGAGGATGATACGCCAAAGAGAACTTGTGCTTTATACCAAGAAACAAGCTAATCTGTTCAAAGACTGCATTAACTAAGTGAGTCCCATTATCTGATCTCATGACCTCACACACTCCCCATCTGGGAAATATCTCCCTCACCAGAAATGTGGCCACACAGGTAGAGTCTGGGTGTGTACATGGACCTGCTTCTATCCATCTAGAGAATGGACACCCCACAACAATTAGGTACCTGTACCCCTTACATACTTGAATCCTATCGACATAATCGACATGCAAGCGCTGAAAAGGTCCATTGGGACTTGGGATAACTCCTCTAATTACTCGTAGTGTATGCCCAGCCGTGAATTGTTGGCAGATTATACAGTTCACAATAAAAAATGCAACGTGCTCTGCTAAATTCGGTATAAACCAGTCTTCAGCAATCGTCGCTGCTAGATTCTCTTTTGTCATGTGTGCTGGAGAATCCAATTGTTCCAGTGCAATCTTCAATAAGTCTATTGGCATCACCGGTTTACCAGTGCTGTCTTGTCGCCACAAGCTCTCGGAGTGGTTTAAAGAACACACTCGCCGCTTCCACAGATTTTTCTCCTCCTGTGGTGCCTCCCCTTGGAGTTCCATTAATTGGTTTTTCTCCATGTTGCTATAACTGTCGGGTTCACTTCGCACAACAATCATTCTCTCATGCGCATCAGTTATTTCCACATCCATTATAGCTTCGTCTTTGGTAGACACACGCTTGGCTTCTGTGTCTGCTGCTTGATTTTCTCGTGAGATAAAATCTGTCCCTTTCGTGTGGGCAGCGCATTTCACGACCGCTATGCCCACTGGGATCTGTAGTGCCTTAATCAGTCTGTCCGAGAGGGCTGTGTGCTGCACTGGCGTGCCATCCGCGCGGACATAGCCCCTCCTTTTCCAGCGAGCTGATCCTGCATGCACTGTTGATGTCTCATAGGCGGAGTCACTGTACACCGTTACTTTTTGATATTGATATTGATGATGATATTTTATTTCTATAACGCTCATACACAAGTGTTTCAGAGCGCGACAAGGCAAGGGAAGGGGAACAGGGGAGAACAAAAACAACAATCTTACTAGGCCCAGTGACATTGAAAACGTGCAAGTGCAGGGTAGAGGGGGAAGGGAGAGAAGTGCATGGAAGGGGGAACAAAAGGAGAGTGCGGAGCGAGAAGGAAAAAACAAAAATAATAATAAAATAATAAATAAAAAGGCAACAAACAATGGGAGTGCAGCCAGCAAGTGGCAAGAGCTGGGTTTATGGCAGCAGGCCGGGTTGGTCTGAAAGTACAGGAAGAAAAGGGGAGGGCTGTATGGGTACAGATACAGACCCCAGTGCAGGGGGTGGCCCGGAGGCAGTGTGTGAGGGTGGCAGGATGAGCAGGTACCTGGGCCCTGAGGACAGAGGGTGGCCAGGTGCATGGTGCCGAGGGAGAGTAGAATCAACAGGGGAGAGGAGTGGAGAAGGCACTACGAAGTTACTTCCTGGTCTGCGTGATTCTCGAGTGCGAGTATCAACGCCAATAATTCTGCAGCCTGTGCTGAGTAATGAGATGGTAATCGTGCACTAATAAGTACTCTAAATTCTCCATTTGTCGTGTGCTTCATCACAGCGGTGCCTGTACATCTTTGCACATCATTTTGATCGATTCTCGAAGAACCGTCAATGAAGACAATTTCCCCTTCAGCCAATACATTTTCTTTCACTCTGGGAATCTCATCATAGAATTCTTCATAATTTGCGCAGTCATGGATCGGCTCTCCTTCAGTGACTGGTTCTGCTATAAACATAGCAGAGTTCACTATTTTACATCAAATTATCTTAATCGATGGATTCGATATGATCACTTCATATGCAGAAGCTCTCCGAGATGTCAATGTGCCCTTTGGTTTCTCCAGTACAGCAAATAGCGCGTGCTCGACAAACAACGTCATTGAGCATCCCATCACAATGGTTGTAGCTTTCTCTATGGCGAACGCTGCGGCAGCTAATCTTTGTTCGCACTGGAAGTGACCCCTCATCACTGGGACCAGAATTCCACTGTAGTATGCCAGGGGCTTGTACCCCAATGTGATTCTCTGTGTGAGTACTGCTGTCATAACACTGCCATTCGTGTGTGAAAACAGGTACAATTTCTCTGCATAATTGGGAATACCTAAAACTGGTGCTGTGCAAATGGCCCTTTTTAGTTCAATAAATCCTTCTTAATTGATATTGATTGATATTTTATTTCTATCATGCTCGTACACAAGTGTCTCAGAGTGCGCCAAGGCAAGGGAGGGTAACAGGGGAGAACAAAACAGCGATCTTACTAGGCCCAGTGACATTGAGAACATGCATGTGCATGGGAGGGGGAGGGGAAAAGTGCATGGAATGGGGAGAAGTGGAAAGTGCGAAAAAGAGGAGAAACAGTTAAATAACAATAAATAAATAATAAAGGCAACAAACAGTGGTAATGCAGCCAGCAATTTGCAAGTTCTAGGTTTAAGACAGCAGACAGGGTAGGTCTGATAAGTGCAGGAAGAAAAAGGGGGGTCTGTATGGGTACAGATACAGACCCCAGTGCAAGGGGTGGCCCGGAGGCAGTGTGGGAGGGTGGCAGGATGAGCAGGTACCTGGGCCCGAAGGACAGGGGGTGGCCAGGTGCACGGTGCCAAGAGAGAACAGATCAGCAGGGGAGAGGGGGAGCGAATGCAGAAGAAAAGAGGAAGGTCTTGAGGTGCTTCCGGAACCGAAGATGGTTCTCCTCAAGTTTTAGAGTGGCAGGGAGGCTGTTCCAGAGGGAGGCCCCAGCCGAAGACAGAGATCTACCCCCAGCTCGTTTCTTAGAAAAACAACTGACCCTGAGGGAGTTGGAGGTAGAGGAGCGAAGAGCTCGAGAGGGGAGGTATTTGTGGAGGGATAGCTGAAGGTATTTTTGAACCAGGCCCCAGAAAGCCTTGTGGACAATGCAGAGGGTTTTGAATTTAATCCTTGCATCCACTGGGAGCCAGTGGAGATATTACAGAGCTGGAGAGATACGATCCCAGGGCTTGAGGCCAAGGACAAGTCTTGCAGTCCTGTTCTGGATTAGTTGAAGAGGGCGGAGAGTAGAGGCAGGTAGATTTAGAAAGAGGCTGTTACAATAGTCCAAGCTAGAGAGAACCAGAGCTTGGGATACCATGAGCTTCTGGGGGAAGGAGACGAAAGGCAGAGTACCTCTGAGGAGATGCAGTCGTAAATTTGACTTTTTAGAGACCTCAGAGATGTGGGCAGATAAGGAAAGGGTGGTGTCAAAGATGACCCCGAGGTTCTTAGCCTCGCAGGTGGGGGTAGGAGGAGGGCCAAGGGAGGCCGGCCAGAGAGTGAGGGAAGGATGGTGAAGGTGTGCCGATGAGGAGGATCTCCGTCTTGCTGGCATTCAGACAAAGATCATTGGCGGCACACCAATCTTGAATGGCAGTTAGGCAATCAGAGATGAGAGAGGGAGAGGAGGTGGCAGAGGGCAGCCTGAAAATGAGTTGAGTGTCGTCAGCATAGCACTGGAAATTTGAGCAGAAAATGACAATGCAGTGGACAAGAGTTGCCAGGTATTGGTTGAAAAGCCAGGGCGAGAGGTTAGACCCCTGGGGAACGCCACAGGTAGAGAGGAAGATAGATAAAAGGAAGGACCCAAGTTGGACCTTCTTCCATAGTTTCAGTCCATTCGGTTTTTTCTTTCGTCCCCTGTGCCTTCTTTAGGGCTTGTAACAAGGGCTTGGTATATGAGCTGTAGGCAAATACCCATGCCCTGACATAATTGCATAATCCCAGGAAACTCTGCATCTGTTTTATCGTGTGTGGCTTGGCTGTGTTCAATATGGCTTCAGTCCTTTCAGGGGTAACCCTTTTCCCCTCATGTGATATCAGCTGGCCTATGTACAGCACTTCTCATTGACAGTATTGTAACTTCTCTTTGTCAACTTTATATCCTTTCTCAGCCAATACAGTCAATAGCTGAATAGAATCGTGTCTGCAAGTTTCTTCTGTTGTGCTGCAAATTAAAATGTCGTCTACATATTGCAAGACAACACTCTCTAATGCAATGTTGCTTAAGTTCATCTGCAGGACTCTGTTGAAAATCGAAGGAGACTCACAGTACCTTTGAGGTAACCTTGTGCTTTTCAGACGCATTTGTCTGAACGCGAATGACGTCAAATCTTGTGAGTCTTTGTGCAATGGGATTGAGAAAAATGAATTTTTCAAGTCAATTACTGGGAAATATTTGGCCTCAACAGGTATATTACATAGGATTGTGGACGGGTTAGGGACTAGAGGGAACTCGGCCTCTACAATATCATGGTAGTGTGTTCTTTTTTTTTGTTGAAAATGTAGTTTTTATTAAGGTTTTCATTTTCATAACAAATAATGCAAGCTTGAGTTCAGCAAAGTGTACATTACAGATGAGAAAAAAAAAGAAAAATTTGTAATACAACGTATTCCCCTATCCCAGCCTTTCCCTCCCCCCTCTCTTTCCCCTACCATGGTTCAGAGAGCAGTAATAACAATAGAGTCTATTTCGGAGTCTGAGAAAGATGTGACACGGGCATAGGGCGAAATCAGGATGGGCATGGGTGACTCAACGCGTCAGGGCCCACACGTCCAGGTGGCTGTTCCCGGTCTGGGCTATATCTTCACGGTTCAGGTGAGGTGAATGTCTTATGGTGTTTTCCCATATTTGTCAAAAAAGGGAAGCCATAGGGACTCTATGTTTGATTTGGATTCATCGAGCAGGTGGGTCAAAAATTCCATGTCATATATTGGCCGTGTTTTTGATACCCATTCCTTCTCCCCAGGGGGTTGGGGCGACTTCCACCTTTGGGCCGGCTACCAACATCACCTGCAGCATATGGTCATGTTTAACCTTGGGACCCCCTTCCACTTCAATGCCAAACAACATCAGCCAGGGGGATAAGGTCCTCTCCATCCCATCCACCTCCTTTATCCAGGACAGAACCTCATTCCAGTAAGTTTGTGCCACCCGACACTTCCACCACATATGTATGTAGTCTCCCTTTTCGGTATGACATTTCCAGTAGTGTGGGTTATATCCCTTTCTCATTCTGGCTATCCTCTGTGGGGGGTAATGCCATCTATGGATTAGCTTGAGAGCCTGGTGGCGGTATTGGGGTGCAGTCGTGGAGTGGTTGGCCTGTCTACATAGCTGAAGCCACCTCTTTTCGGCAATGCGTGCACCCAGGTCCCTCTCCCATTGGAGCTGGCAGGCGTGGGGTCCCGCGGGACAGAGAGTAGCAGGAAGCTATAAAGTCATGATATCACCCCTCTGGTTCCATTGTGTGTGATGAGGAACTTCTCAAAGTCCGTTAGGTCTCGTCTAAGTGTGTCACCCCATCTGCTTTCGGTCAAGGCCCCCTTAAATTGTAGGTAGCGAAAGGGGGAGAGGTTGGGAAGATCGAGAGCTTCCTTCAAGTCCCCCAACGATATGAACACCCCCTCCTGCCAGAGCTGCCCAGCTCTACAGAGGCCCGCTTCGTACCATTGCTGGAACGCCAGTGGTTCGTTGATCCCTTCCCAAAGTGGAGGAGCCCAGATGCAGCTCAGGGGTGAGGGCCATGTTGTGAGCCATCTAAGGTAACCCCCTTCCTTCCATATGGACCACAAGACCCCCAGGACCGGGTGTCTCAGAATTGTTTTGGGGATACTGGCCTTGGGGACCCACAACCATTCATCCAGTGTGTATGGGGAGAAGGGCAGGTTATCTAGTCCTACCCACTGCTTTTTCTGGCCCATCGTCAAGTGATCTACCAGAATTTGGAGCTGTGAAGCCTTGTATTATGTGTCTAGGTCTGGGAAATTGACTCCCCCCTCGTCTTTGGGTCGTATTAGAGTGTCATATGCAATTCTATGGGATTTTCCCCCCCAGAGGTAACGGAGGAGGGCCCGTTTGATCTCTAGAAGGAATGACTTTGGTATTTGAGTCGGGAGCATCTGGAAGAGATACAGAAATTTAGGGAGGATCACCATCTTAATGGAGTTGAGGCGTGCCATCCATGAGAGACCGGATTTTGCCCATCGTTCGAGGTCACGTTTGATTGCCGACCAGAGGGGGGGGTAATTTGCTCTAAAAAGATCTGCTAGGTCCGATGGTATCTGGATCCCCAGATAGCAGAACCCCTCAAGTTGCTTACGAAATGGGAGGGTTTCAATGTACTGCTTCTCTACCTCGTCGAGGCGACCCACTGAGAACGCGATTGATTTATCTAAGTTTACCTTATAGCCTGCCAGGGTCCCGTATTGCTCTAGGCTGTGCATCACTTCTGGGACTGATTGGGACGGGTTGGAGAGGTATAGTAGTACGTCGTCTGCGAATAAGGTTATTTTGTGGTCGGTTTCCCCCATCCTGATGCCCTGGACCTTGTTGTTACTCCTGATTGCTATAGCCCAGGGTTCCATTACAAGGGCGTAAAAAAGGGGGGACAGTGGGCACCCTTGTCTAGTACCTCTTCCCAATGGGAAGGCTTCCGATTCACACCCATTCACTACTACTTTTGCTGTGGGGTTAGAGTAGAGCGCTGACAACCAACCTCGCCACTTTGGTCCCATCCCCAGGGACGACAAGACACCCTCCATAAAGGCCCAGCTCACCCTATCAAATGCCTTCTCTGCGTCCAGCGACAGGAGAAGGGCGCCCTCTGTTTTAACCTTTTTTGAGCTCAGTATATGCAGGGTCTTTCGCATGCTGTCAGCTCCCTGTCTGTTCATCACAAAGCCGACTTGATCTGGATGTATCAGTCTAGGGAGATAGTTTTCTAGGCGTGTCGCTAGGATCCTCGTAAAGATTTTCGCGTCTGTGTTAAGGAGTGAAATGGGCCTATATGAGCCACATTCTGTTGGGCCCCTGCCAGGTTTGGGGATTACCGTAATCAAGGCATGTAGGAATGTTGGTGGGATAGTTTTTGGGGTTTTAATCTGGTTGAAGAGTTTGGCAAGTGGTGGTGTCAGTACCGGTTGATACTGTTTGTAGAAGTCGGCTGTATAGCCATCCTCCCCGGGGGTTTTACTTACTTTCAATTTTTTAATGGCCTCCTCCACTTCTTCCTCCGTTATTTCCGTTTCCAAAGTTTCCTTCTCTAGGTGTGTAAGCTTGGGTAAGGGGTGGTCTTTAAGATAGCTATGGATGTCTTCTAGTGGTTCTCCCTCCTGTTTGGTATAGAGCGTTTCGTAGAAGCCCGCAAAGGACGTGGCTATATGTTTGGCTGTCGAGTGGACTGTACCCGACCCATCTCTAACCTTCTCTATCCGCCTGTCAGCTCTGTTACCTCTGAGCCTATGTGCTAGTAGTGTTCCAACCTTGTCTCCCCTTTCATAGTATCGTTGTTTAGTGTATCTCATTTTCTTGACTACCTCTCCAATTAGAGTCGTGTTTAGGGCCTGTCTTTTATCTCTCATTTTGCTGAGGAGGCTTTCACGGTCTACGTTGTCTTTGGTAAGCTGTGCCCTCAGGGCCTTTAGGTCGTCTCGGAGTTTGGATTCTATTAGGGCTCTCTCGCGTTTCTTACGTGAGCCCTCCGCAATAAGGAGACCCCTAAAGGTTGCCTTTGCTGCCTCCCAGACGTAGCCATGGGGACCTCTCCCCTATCGTTTGTTTCAAAGAAGGCTTCAATTTCCTTCCGTAGGAATTCCTTGAACACCTGGTCCCTTATGAGAGTGTTGTTGCAGCGCCACCTGTATGATTTGGGGACATCTTGTAAACACCATCTCATGACTAGAAGTTTGTGGTCTGACCAGGTTATTGGTTCGACCGTGGGGCCACTGACCTCCCCTCCGCCGATATCAGTAGTAAGTTAATCCTGGTGTATGTCTGGTGGGGGGGGAGAAAAACGTGTAGCCCCCTGGGGTCTGCAAGCACTTTCGCCACACGTCTACCCAACAGTATTCCCGCAGCAGGTCGCCCATGGCTAGGTTATCATTAGTGGGGGCCTTCGGTCCCGTCCCCTTAGCGGACCACCAGTCTAGTTGGGGGTCTTGAATGAGGTTAAAGTCCCCCCCAGGATCATGGCCCCTTCGACCCATTCGTCCATGACCTTGAGGATTTTATGAATGAATTTGGTTTGGTTGGCGTTTGGTGCATACAGGGTGGCCAAAGTTATCTGTGTGTCTTGGGATAGTCCCTTGATCCCCAGAAATCTGCCCCCGAAGCCCCTTTTCGTCTCAATATCTGTAAGGTGAAGTGATTTGCTAAGGAGGATCCCCACTCCCTCCTTCTTTGATGACGTGTGTGAAGCCCAGAAGTTCCTGCCAATTTCCTTTCCCCTTATTGTTGACTCGGCTCCCCTCCTATGGTGTGTTTCTTGTAGGAAGAGGATTAGCAATTTTTGTTTGCGGAAAATATTACTTGTGAGAGATCTTTTATTCTGTGAGTTGAGACCCTTGACGTTGAGTGTGCCAACCCGTCCCTCAACCATAATCATTGCCGCCCATGCCCTGTAGAGTCAAAGTAAGTTCCCCTTGTGTTAATCTTGTGATCAGGCCCCCGTTCCATGGTATGGTATGAACATTTCCCCTGTCCCTCCCCCCTCCCGCCCCCTGTCCCCTTTCTCCCTTAACCGTTATGTAAGGCGTTCGTTTCCACAGCCCGAAGAACGTCAGTTCTAGTAAACGAACCACCAGGGCCGCTGCCCTGGCCTCGGGAGATACATTGATATGGAGCATGTCTTCCATTTATTCAATGTGAGGTGGGTCCCAGGTCTGGTTGGGTGTTAGGTCGCTTCATGGGACCTTTCTTTTGAGTCTCTCCTCCCTCCCATTCAACAACATGAACCGCTTCCAAAGAAACCATGGGACTGCTTGTACCTTGATTTTCCATACAGGACCGAAGGGGATCACCCCAGATCGGATAACCACCGCGGGTTACCTCTGGACGGATCCGCACCCCTCCAACCCTTTGTGGGGCGAATTTTAAACTTTTTCTATTATATCATTTAAACCAAAACTTCGTCAACTGTGGCAACATTCTGTGGTAGCGTATGTTTACCCTGCACAATGGGGAATCCCCTTGGGCCACAAAAGCAACCACGTTCTGAACAACAACCATCTTTTTTTTCCCCCTCTATCTCGTTCCCCCGACCTCCCTCCGTGGTCAAATGGGTTCATCTCGGCTCCTCGAGGGGTGTCTGGTTTTCTGAAATTTGCGTGTGCCTTTCACTTTATGCTTTCCTTGACTTGGATCTGGACCCCGTGGGCTCCGGGCAGGGTCTCTGTCCGACCCCGTGCGTGGCCCCGATGGGTTAGAGGGGTCCCCAACCAGCTCTTCCGCGGTTCTCCGAATATCGTCCTCAGTCACAAGCTGGTATTTCTCACCCTGCCATTCGAACGCCAGATAAAAGGGGTGACCCCAACGATATCTGACTCCCTTCTCCTGTAGCCACCTGGTGATTGCCCCACACTTTTTCCGCAGTTGTAGTGTGAATGCGGACAGGTCCTGGCAGATTGCCATGTTTGAGCCGTGGTATTTTATGTCTCTTAAGGTTCTCGCTCTCTCCAGTATCCTTGCCTTGTCTCTGTAGTAGTGGAACTTTGCCAGAACCGATCGCGGGCCTCTATCTCCTCCGCCAGCTCTATGGACCCGGTCGATTAGAACGGTTTCCCCACAGTCGGTTCCCAAGACTATTCTGATGATATCCTGGACTTTGTTCTCTAGACCGGTCTGGGTCTCGTCCTCCGCTTCTGTCAGGCCAAAAATCCGCAGGTTGCTTCTCCGTTCCCGGTTTTCCATGTCGTCTACCTTGAGGCGAAGCTCGTCCTCTCGTCTCTGCATATCTCTGAACCACATCTCCATTTGTGTCTCTAGTAGGTCTGTAGATGCCTGGTTATTCTCCACTCCCTCTATTCGGTCTTCAAGTGTGGAGACTTTGGCAGTGTGGTCTGCCAGTTTAGCACCCATGTCTGTCCTCATGCCCCTGATTTTACCTAGAATCGTCTGGATATTGTTTTGCATGGTGTTCATGTCTGGGGCTGTTACACCTCGCCCTCGGCCGCGCCACGTTTCCAGGGTTCTGCCTCGTTGCTCTCGTATGAGCAAGAACAATTGGGGAATTCCGGTTAAAACTAAAATAAGGGACAGGAAAGTGATCGCCCTTCATAAAGGGTTACGGCGCCGGCATGCGCCCTTCTTATCGCGCTGGCAGCTGCCATGGCAAATTTCTACACGAACTACAGCATCCAGAAAACCTGCTACGTTGTAGTTCTCGGCGTTGAGAGGGGAGCCTCATTTTCAAACGATACGCCTCTTGTTGTTATTTATTCCACCGCGGCATACAGAACGCTGCTTCTGTTTAAAGTTACAACCGGCATACTTTCCGAAGTGCTCTCCCTGTATCTTGAATTGTGAAGTCCTTGTTTTTCCCGTGTACCGACCCTGCCTGCACACGGACTCCTTCTTCTGAATCCCCGATTGAACTGTTTTTCTGACCACCCGTGTACTAGACCCCTTGCCTGCTTTCCGGAACTCTTGGACACTGATTCTGCTGTGTTTCGTGACCGCCTGTGTACCAGACCCCTGCCTGCTTCCTGGACTCTGAGATAGTAACTACTCCGGTAAGAAAGACTCTAATTGGAATCCCTTATTCTGTGGAATTCGACTTCATTCCTAAGTGCATCTTTTGAACGCTTTGCTGTGGTGCACCATCCCGAAACCAGTGCGACCCTCGTTCCGTTCGGGGATAGCTACCCTACTAACCTCCCTATTTTTTATTTTATACTTTCGTTGTTTCCCAGGACTCTTTACGTCAATCCTATTTCCATCAGGGGTAAAGTATAGTTTTTCTTGGTTTTTCCATATTGCAGAATTATACATTAGCCATATACTAAGACCTCTCTACTTTATAGGTTACTCCGGTTCCTTTGGCTTAAGGGGAGATTAAACCAGGTACTACTAAAGGGGAATAGTCTTGGGAATAAACCAGTTTCATTATTGGCAGATTATTAACTTGTTATCCTTTCCTTTACAGCCTGGGTTTGAGACAGTCTGTTCTCCCCGCTTTTTTGATCGATCGGTCCCCTTGTCTGTACAGATCAGCAGGTGGTCATATCGGTTTAAAGAGCTCATTCGCTCACATAGAGGAGGCTTGGGTAGGAGGCTCCAACCCTAGCTCCTTCAAGCAACTCCCCAGCAATAGAGGTCCGGTCTGTTTACGTACTCTCCATTCCGGTGAGTAACAGAAACAGAAGCCATGGAAGAAGTTGATCCTTTAACCACCTTGGTTCACTTGGTATCTGAACTTCGTTCTGATATGACAGCCGCACATAGTGCTCTCCATCAAAGGATCGACAATTTGCAGAGTTTCCCAAGCCCCCACACCCTGGGGGTGGATACGTCTGCTGCTACGGCATCAGGTTCAACCGATCCCATACCCTCTGCCTCTGGCTTTACGACTACCCCAGTGCTTATGGCTACTCAATTCCCACTGGCCCCCCCAGAACGATTCTCTGGGGATCCTAAACATTATCGCACGTTTATCAACCAGTGCAAATTACATTTTCTCTGTCGGCCTACTGCTTTCCCTAATTCTACAACGAAGGCAGCCTTTGTTCTCTCTCATCTTGGGGGTACCGCAGCCGCTTGGGCTAATCCGTTACTGGAATCTAATAGTTACGTCCTTTATGACTGTGATGCTCTCATCACGGCCATGAACAGAGTATTTGACACCCGCTATAAATCCCAGGCTACTGACCTGGAGTTCCTCAATCTGCGTCAAGGCACATCCTCTTTGTTTACATACCTTACTAAATTCAATCAGTTGGCAGCTGAAACTGATTGGCCGGAGGAGAAAAAATCAGCCGTGTTTTACAAAGGCTTGTCAGATGAGTTAAAGGACGTTTTGGCCACAGTACCAGTGGTTCCAACCACTTTTGGTGAACTATTAGACCTGGTATTACAAATAGATGCTAGAAGAACCGAAAGAAGGGGTGAACGCAAGTCACCAGCCCCTGTTACTCTGCAGGTGGAACAGTCTTCTCCTTCTACTTCACTTCCAGAACCTATGCAGATCGGGGCAGTAAGAGGTCCTTTGACTTCTGCACAACGGGATTATCGCAGAACGCATAATTTATGCATGTATTGCGGATCTGCTGAACACCTCTTGAAGGATTGCCCTAAGAGACCTGTCAAAAAGCCGGGAAACGCCAGAACCCGGCGATAGACAGGGTCCCTACGCCGGGGGTGCTTTCCTTGGACTCTCATGGTGCTGTTTCTGTTCCTGTTTGCCTTCCTGTGGTATTTACCACTGAAGATAGTACCTTTTCTTCATTGGCGATCATTGATTCCGGGGCCACCGGGAATTATATGGATTACGATTACGCCACAAGTAAGAACGTTTCGGTTGTCTCTAAAGCCCAACCCGAGGCTGTTCACGCTGTGGACGGTACATCCTTGGTCTCTGGCCTAGTCACACAAAATACCTCCTTAATTCATATGCAAACCAGGGAAGGACATGCTGAGTCGATCTCCTTCGATCTCATTAAAGCCCCTCAATTCCAGGTCATCTTGGGCATCCCTTGGTTGCAACATCATAATCCAGCCATCGACTGGACAAGAAAAACGGTGCAGTTTCCTTCCACTGAGTGTAACGAAAAAAGTGTTTCCTAGACACTAGTGTGTCCTCTGAGTCTTCTTGTCAAGCCTTGGTAGCATCTATGTCCATGATTGGAGCCATCACTAAATCTCCCGAAACCGAAATCCCTCCTGAATACAAGTCTTTCTGTGATGTGTTTGACAAGGGAGGGGCAGACCAGTTGCCACCTCATAGGCCTTACGACTGCCCAATCGATTTACTGCCAGGTGCTAAGGTCCCGGCGGGTAGGGTCTATTCCCTTACGGTTCCAGAAGATAAAGTATTAAAGGAGTATATTGACAAGGCATTGGCCACTGGGTTCATTAGACCTTCCAGGTCCCCTGCGGCTTCTCCGCTCTTTTTCGTTCCAAAAAAGGAGGGCGACCTCCGCCCCTGTATTGATTATCGGGCATTAAACGCGGTGACGGTAAAAAATCAATATCCCCTCCCGCTCATTTCAGTGCTCTTAGATCAGCTCGGTTCTTCTGTAGTCTTTACCAAGCTGGATCTTAGGGGTGCATATAATCTCGTTCGAATGCGAAAAGGGGACGAGTGGAAGACCGCATTCAAAACACGCTACGGACTGTATGAATATCTGGTGATGCCGTTTGGTCTCTGTAATGCCCCGGCCACCTTCCAGGCATTCATGAATGATATTTTCCATGACTGTTTGGATCAGTTTGTTGTAGTATATTTGGACGATATCCTCATATATTCACCCTCCAGTGAGGAGCACACGAGGCACGTGCAAATTGTCTTGCAACGGTTGAGGGAAAACCACCTATTTGTCAAAGCTGAAAAATGTGTCTTCAACTCCACTGAAGTGGAGTTTCTTGGTTACGACCTGACTAGTAGGGGTATAAGAATGAGTCGCTCTAAAGTCAGGGCTGTCTTGGATTGGCCTGTTCCTACGTCGATTAAAGCCTTGCAATCCTTTCTGGGGTTCTCGAACTTCTATAGGCGCTTCATCCGTTCTTTTTCTTCTATATCAGCGCCGTTGACGGCTTTGACCAGCTCTAAGAAATCCTATCAATGGAACCAGGAGGCACAAAGAGCCTTTGACACCCTTAAGGCAGCTTTCACTTCCGCCCCAGTGTTACAGCACCCTAATCCGTTACTCCCATTTTTGGTGGAGACCGACGCCTCTGGCTCGGCTATTGGGGCGGTTCTATCTCAAAAGTGTCCAGATTCAGGGGAAGCCCATCCGATTGCATTCTTCTCAAGAAAATTGACGCCCTATGAGCGCAATTATCCAATCACAGAAAGGGAACTCCTAGCCATAAAAGACGCCTTTTCCGAATGGCGGCACCATCTTTTGGGGGCTCGACATCAGGTCACAGTTTTTTCGGATCATCTGAGCCTTTTGGCGTTTAAATCAATGAAATGTCTTACTGCACGACAGGCTCGCTGGCATCTTTTCTTTTCCCAGTTTTATTTCACCATCACATATCGACCGGCACGATTGAATACTTGTGCAGATGCTTTGTCACGCATTGCCTTCCATTCTGACAACAAAACCTCTGACAAACCGCTCTTGTTACCTGTTAACGTTGTTTGTGCCTGCACTCCTCAACCTAGCCTGCGGACTTTGATTTCGGATTGGGTCTCCGCGCATAAAGAAGAATGTGAGAGACTCAATCTTGATGTGGTTCAAGGCCTACCCTACATCCAAGGACGCTTGTTTGTGCCTCCAGGACAGGCACGATTACGTGCTCTAGCCTGGTTTCATGATTCCCTATGTGCGGCTCATCCGGGTCAGCAAAAGACGCTGGAGGGATTACGCCATTGGTCCTGGTGGCCTACCATGTCAAGGGATGTGATTGACTATCTGGTATCCTGTTCTGTATGTTCCCAATGCAAGGTCTCCCGTTCTAAACCTGTGGGTTTGTTACGCCCTCTCCCTGTGCCTCACAAACCATGGTACATGGTTTCCATGGACTTTATTGTGGATCTACCTCCTGTGAAAGGTTTTGACACTATCTGGGTGGTAATTGATTATTTCACCAAGATGGCGTTGTTCATTCCCTGTACAGGTCTGCCTTCTGCCCCTGTGTTGGCTTCCCTTTTTCTCCAGAACGTTTTTCGGTTCTTTGGATTGCCTGCCATCCTGGTTTCGGATCGTGGCTCTCAATTTACATCACGTTTCTGGAGGGCTTTGACTGCTTCATTGGGTATTGACGATCGGTTCAGTTCTGCTTATCATCCTCAGACGGACGGGCAAACCGAAAGGGTAAATGCCACCCTTGAACAATTTCTCCGGTGTCTCTGCCTTCGTTTCCAAGCATCCTGGTTGACGATGCTTCCCTCTGCTGAATTCGCTTACAATAATTCCATGCATACCGCCTCAGGGGTCTCCCCGTTTTTTGCCCTATATGGTTGCCATCCACGATCTTTACCGTTTGATCCTACGCTTCCCATTGATAACCCGGCGGCTCGGGACTGTGTAAGGGAATTGGTGACGACCCGTAGTACGGTTCACTCCCATCTGCTTCTAGCTCAGGCCAGGGCAAAGAAAAATGCTGATCGTCACAGAAAACCGGCACCTACTTACAAGGTGGGCATGAAAGTTTGGTTGTCCACCCGTAATTTGCGGATTCCTGGCAAACGCTTGTTGTTACCTAAATTCGTGGGTCCTTTTCCCATTATTGAGATCATTAATCCGGTGGCTGTACGCCTTTCTTTACCTTCCTCGTGGAATCAACATCCGGTATTTCACGTATGTCTCCTGAAGCCTTGTCCACCCTCTGTTCGGCTGCCCGATCGCCCTCCTCCGATTCAGGTGGATGGGGATAATGAATACGAAGTGGCGGACATCCTGGATTTTCGTCTCTGTAGGGGGCGCCCCTTTTATTTGGTGGATTGGAAGGGTTACGGTCCCGAAGACAGGTCGTGGGAGCCCTTGTGCAATATACATTCTCCGGCTCACTTGCGCCGTTTCCATGCACGGAGGGGGTCTGCGCCGCCTTTGGGGGTGGATGCTGTTACACCTCGCCCTCGGCAGCGCCACGTTTCCAGGGTTCTGCCTCGTTGCTCTCGTATGAGCAAGAACAATTGGGGAATTCCGGTTAAAACTAAAATAAGGGACAGGAAAGTGATCGCCCTTCATAAAGGGTTACGGCGCCGGCATGCGCCCTTCTTATCGCGCTGGCAGCTGCCATGGCAAATTTCTACACGAACTACAGCATCCAGAAAACCTGCTACGTTGTAGTTCTCGGCGTTGAGAGGGGAGCCTCATTTTCAAACAATACGCCTCTTGTTGTTATTTATTCCACCGCGGCATACAGAACGCTGCTTCTGTTTAAAGTTACAACCGGCATACTTTCCGAAGTGCTCTCCCTGTATCTTGAATTGTGAAGTCCTTGTTTTTCCCGTGTACCGACCCTGCCTGCACACGGACTCCTTCTTCTGAATCCCCGATTGAACTGTTTTTCTGACCACCCGTGTACCAGACCCCTTGCCTGCTTTCCGGAACTCTTGGACAATGATTCTGCTGTGTTTCGTGACCGCCTGTGTACCAGACCCCTGCCTGCTTCCTGGACTCTGAGATAGTAACTACTCCGGTAAGAAAGACTCTAATTGGAATCCCTTATTCTGTGGAATTCGACTTCATTCCTAAGTGCATCTTTTGAACGCTTTGCTGTGGTGCACCATCCCGAAACCAGTGCGACCCTCGTTCCGTTCGGGGATAGCTACCCTACTAACCTCCCTATTTTTTATTTTATACTTTCGTTGTTTCCCAGGACTCTTTACGTCAATCCTATTTCCATCAGGGGTAAAGTATAGTTTTTCTTGGTTTTTCCATATTGCAGAATTATACATTAGCCATATACTAAGACCTCTCTACTTTATAGGTTACTCCGGTTCCTTTGGCTTAAGGGGAGATTAAACCAGGTACTACTAAAGGGGAATAGTCTTGGGAATAAACCAGTTTCATTATTGGCAGATTATTAACTTGTTATCCTTTCCTTTACAGCCTGGGTTTGAGACGGTCTGTTCTCCCCGCTTTTTTGATCGATCGGTCCCCTTGTCTGTACAGTTCAGCAGGTGGTCATATCGGTTTAAAGAGCTCATTCCCTCACAGAGAGGAGGCTTGGGTAGGAGACTCCAACCCTAGCTCCTTCAAGCAACTCCCCAGCAATAGAGGTCCGGTCTGTTTACGTACTCTCCATTCCGGTGAGTAACAGAGGCAGAGGGGGAAGAGGTGCCCGTCTCCATCTTCGGAGCTCCTGGGGTAAAGTGGTATTTCGCTAGGGTTTCTTTCCAGCTCATATGGTGTTACCCTCTTCAGGTATCTACCGGTTTCGAGTGTCTTTGATGGTTCCTTTTGGGAGTGGCGGTGTGCTTGGCAGTTTCTTGGGTCTCAGTGGTGCAGTGCTGCAAGGTGGGCAGGTTCCCGTGGCTCCCCCCTGTTGTTACCCAGCTTCCCGTCCCCTGTCCTGATCCAGCCATGGGCTCGGGAAACTATATCTGAGAGTCTCTGGAGGAGGGAGTCCCAGGTCTTGTGGAAGGGGGGGGGCGGTCCCCAAGCAGTTGTGTCCCTATATCTTGGGTCTCCTGATCGCCAGTTCTGTGATGGGCGCCGATGTGTTGCGGGAGGCCCAGGCGCGCTCCCGCGTCGGCCCGGACCGACGCGCCCCTCGATGCTTAGTTGCGGGGCACCACTTACCCCCGTTGTGGCAAGCTCTGTGGGGGAGTCCAGGGTTCCCCCACGTGATTGCACCCCTGTGTCCAGAACCTCTTGGTGGCCGGTTCCATAGTAGGCACTGGATTGTCAGGGGGGAGCTCGGGCGCGCTCCCGCGACGGCCCAGCCCCACGAGGGGGCAGCTCTGGATTCAAGTGCCCCTCGTTGCTGTGTAGTGGGGTACCACTTACCCTGTTGTGACAAGCTCTGCTGGGGGCTATGGGTGGTCCGGAGGGCCCCGGTGTACTCTTGTGCTGGTCTGTGTCTATGTGGGTCCTCTCGCAGGTTTCCGGGGACCAGTGGGTGCTGAGTGTGGCAGCCCGAGGGGGGGGGGCGGAAGATGGGCCTGGGCGCGCTCCCACGACAGCCCAGACCGACTGCTGTGGTCGCCCGGAGGGTGTGTGGTGGGTTCAGCGGTGCTCCTCGTGATCCGCGTCCAAGTTCCTCTCCGGCCGCTCTACCGTGCAGTATCTCTCACACGTGTGGGGCCGTCTCGGGCCGGCGAGCGGAAGGCGTTACCTCAGGCACTCCGATTCCCAGCTCGTCTGTGTTTGCGAGTGCAGCGTATGGCCCGTCTGCTGATTGCCGTTCCAGGCCAGCCCGCCTTAGGGAGGTGGGCAGCTCTGCTCTGCCGGGCCGCCCGCGACGCCGGCTCAGAGGTGGGATGGGGAGCGCAAACGCTCCAAACCGAATATCTCCCGGTGTGTGTCACCCTGGAGGCTCAAAAAGGTGTCGTCTGGGTCCTGGGGGCTTCCCACAACTGTTTCTTCAAGAATGGGGAAGCGAGTGCTCCTTTTTCACGACGAACTCCACGATTCTCCCGGGGCCATTCGGGGAGCTAACAGATCAGGCAGCCATATTGCCTGCGCCCCCTGGTGGCCTCCCCATGTGTCATGACCGCAGCCTCCAAGGAGTCAGGTTTAGCCCAACTGCCTCGGAAGCTGGGTCACAACTTCATTTCCAGGCACCCATCGGCTCCCATAGGGGCCTTATGGACCTTGTCCTGGCGCCAGTGGCGCCAGGCTCATAAGGGGACTCAGTCCCGGCACAGGACGTGCCGGGCTCATGATGTAAGGAATGGTGCTTGGGTGGACCTACCTGCTGCAGACCATGCTGCTCACTCACCTGCAGGATGAAATCCTCATCCATCCATGGCTGGAACTACTTTACCTCTGGGTGTGGCCAGCACCACTCCATGGGACTGGATACTGGAACTATTCTGGAAGCTGGGACTTCTTACCTGGGCGAGGCTGCTGTGGAAGGAGACACCTAAGCACTCCAGTAAGCTATTTAAACCACGCCCGATCAGAGCAACGTGCTTCGCGTTATTCTGCAATAGCAGCAGGACGCTCACTGTGTCAGCTCCAGAGAATCTTCAACTTCTGCATCTGGGGAAGAGAAATCCGCAATCTTACCTTCCGAAATACCATCTTCGTCTTCAGCAGCATCTGAAAAGGGAAAAGAACACCAGGTTAGCACGAGATAAAAACCAGCGCAGCACTTACCCAGTCCATCGGTGCATCTCAAGCCACGGGCTGCAGCTTTCCATTTTTTCCGGCACCCTGTGGAAGCAAAGACATTGGTTAGTAAACCTCCGTGAAACTTTCCTTACCTGCGCTGCATTCTTCTCGCCTCCGCCGACGCTGCTACTCGCATCTGCAAAACAAAAGGACATCATTAAGAAATACAAAACTCCATCTATACGCACGTGTTTTGGGCAGCGCTCATCTTTCTCACTCCTCGGTGCATTCCTCGACATCCATTTTTCTACCCAGCTGCTTCTGCGACCTGAAAAAGGAAGAGAGACATTAAGAAGTGCTTTTAACTTCAAATTGACATTTTCTACTTACTTGCCTGCAATACCTTCGCCATTCCATCGCTCTCCGGACCTCCATATTCAAGCAACCGCCGTTCGTGCTGCTAACAACGGCCTAGCTCCAAATCTTCATCCTCTGCAACCAAGAGGCTGGACAATTAACCAGTGAAGTAACTGGCTTCGGCGCCCCTGCACTGACGCAGGATGGAGAGCTCCGCTTTCACCTACATAAGGTGAGCACATTTAGCCTACGAACTACTTGGGAGTACCAGGAAGGGGAGGCAGCTTACCCAGTCAGGCTTATATATCCATATTAACCCCTTGCTCTCATAATTGCAGACACCTCACCCTTCAGATCAAGATCTCCGTGAGGAAAGGGCCTTTCCAGGGTGGCATTCGAGGCCTGCGCGTGACCCTAGAAGACTCCGAGAACCCCCAGCCCAGACCTGCGCCTCCGAGGGATTCAGGTGAGCGTTACAGAACGCGAAGCCTACCGCAATTTTCCCACCCAGGCGCAATGGAAACTTCGGACACAGATCAACTGGCTCAATTGCTTGGGGAACTAAGGGCAGAGGTACACGCATCTCGCCAAGAAACAAACGCTTTACGAAGGGAGTTGATCATTGCCAAGGAACGGACGGATGATCTGGCCAGACAATTGCTACAGGCTCAAGCGGGACAGACGCCACTGCCTCCCTATGGAGGGGGCGGCACTCCTACAACTTCAAGTAATCCGGTGCAAATTAATCTGCCAGGGAATGTGCCTTTGGCCCCGCCCGAACGTTTTTCTGGTGATCCAAAGCGATATGCAGTATTCATCAATCAATGCCGCTTGCACTTTCTGTGTAGACCCGCCGCATTCCCAACGGACCAAGCCAAGGTAGCGTTTGTACTTTCCTATCTTAGCGGTAGTGCTGCAGATTGGTCCATTCCTCTCGTGACACAGGATGACCCGCTCCTCTATAACTTTCAAGACTTTCAGACCAGTATGGAAAAGTTGTTCGCAAGACATTCACAGGGGCAGGCCTTGGACAATGAACTCCTGTCACTCAGACAGGGTAATCAGGATCTCCTGGCTTACATAGCGTCCTTTAATAGACTGGTGGTTGAGACCAGGTGGCCTGAAGATAAGAGAATCACGCTCTTCTACAGAGGTCTACGTGGGGAACTTAAAGACGTTTTAGCACAGGTGGTTAATCCGCCGCAAGACTGTTCAGATTATATCGACCTAGTAGTCCAATTAGATCATCGGCTACAGAACAGGAAGACCGATCGATCCAGATTTGAAACCCGGGTACTTTCAAGACCTCAGAGCTCCACTAAAGGGAATGACTCCGTGGAACCAATGCAAATAGGAGTAGTAAAAGGACCATTAACTCAGAAAGAACGGGAAAGAAGAAGGCAATTACAGCTGTGCCTATACTGTGGGAATTCTGGACATTTCCTTCGTGATTGCTCAGTGAAACCGGTCAAGAAGACCATAGGAGTTTCTGATAAAAATGCTGAGAAACTGGAATCGGGAAATGACCTCGCCCGACAAGCGTAGAGGTCCGCTTGCCGAGCGTTAAAACCAGTTCCTTGACCTCGCATTTGGTAATGCCTATGGTCCTCATAAGTCCCAATAGACCAGATCGCATGCATGCTATCAAAGTATACATTGATAGCGGAGCAATCGGTAATTATGTGGACCAAGACTTGGCTATCAGGATGGATCTTCCCCTACGTCCCAAGATGGTAAAGGACGTAATCACTACAGTGGATGGTACTGAAATAGCTTCCGGACCAGTTTCTCATACCACCATGGAGGTAACGTTGTTATGTCAAGACGGACATCGGGAGAAGATCGTGTTTGATGTAATCAAGGCCCCGCAGTTTCAGGCGATTCTGGGAATGCCTTGGTTGGAAAAGCACAATCCTCAGATAGACTGGCGAGCCAAGGTAATTCGGTTTCCAGAATGCGCTTCAACCTGTTATCCTCAGCCCGAAATCAAGCTAGCAGCCATCACTTCCGAGGACCCCCGATTACCTCTGGAGTACCAAGAGTTCAGCGACGTCTTTCAGAAAGATCAAGCCAACACCCTGCCTCCGCATCGGTCATACGACTGCCAGATAGACCTAATACCTGGGTCCACCCCTCCGTGCAGTAGAATATATGCCCTCACTGAACCAGAAAACCTCCATCTCAGGCAATACTTGGACCAGTACTTGGCTAACGGATTCATCCGCCCCTCGAAATCCCCGGCTTCCTCAGCTTTGTTCTTCGTCCCGAAAAAGGAAGGTGACCTAAGAACTTGTATCGATTATCGCGCCCTGAACCAGATTACAGTCAAAAACCGATACCCGTTGCCCTTGATTCCTGAATTATTGGACCAGGTAAAAGGCACCTGCATATACACAAAGTTAGACCTCAGAGGAGCTTACCATTTGGTACGCATTAAGGAGGGCGACGAATGGAAGACGGCCTTTCGCACTAAATATGGATTATTTGAGTATCAAGTAATGCCCTTCGGACTATGTAACGCACTGGCCGCTTTCCAGTTTTTCATGAATGATGTCCTCAGAGAACTTATTGATGTGTGCGTAGTCGTTTATATTGACGACATCCTGGTATACTCAGCCTCAGAAACTGATCATCGTAGACACGTCACAGCGGTTTTACAGAGACTTCGCCAACACCGCTTGTTTGCTAAACTGGAGAAGTGCACCTTTCACGCAAAGGAAGTGGAATTTTTAGGGTTCATCTTGTCACCCAACGGAGTTCACATGGACTCAAGAAAAGTGGATGCTATCACCAAATGGCCTTCCCCAACTTCCGTGAAAGGTGTACAGAGCATGCTGGGCTTCGCTAATTTTTACCGAAGGTTCATTCCTGAATTCTCTCGGGTAGTCCAACCTATCACGGCTCTTCTGAAAAAGAATAAAAAATTCGAGTGGACTCCAGAAGCCGAACAAGCCTTCCAAGAATTAAAAGCCAAATTTATCTCTGCTCCAGTCTTAAGGCATCCCCGTCCAAAACTTCCCTACATCGTCGAGACAGACGCTTCCAGTCTTGCAATGGGGGCGGTGCTGTCACAAAGAGACCCCGAAACGCACCAGTTACACCCTGTAGCCTTTTGGTCTCGCAAATTTTCGGCTCCTGAGATCAACTACACAATTACGGACAAAGAACTCTTGGCAATTAAGTCCGCCTTTAAGGCCTGGCGGCATTATCTTTTGGGAGCCCGGCACACAGTAACTGTAATCACGGATCACCGTAACCTCCAGTACCTGAAGTCAGCTAAAGCTCAATCTTCGTGGCAACTACGCTGGGCTCTATTCTTCGCAGAATTCGATTTTGTAATCACATATCGACCAGGCGTCAGGAACGGAAAAGCAGACGCCCTTTCCCGGATAGGGGTAGACGAACTTACAGCTAATCCGGAGCCGGTGCCAATAATTCCTGAACAAAAGATACTAGGAGCAATCAACACACTATCCCTCGAAGAGATTAAAGCAAGGGTCAATCAACTCATAACTCCCGAAGATTCATCGAATTGGCAATTGAAAGGAAAGGATTTTACAATAGATCAGAACCTATTGTATTTCCAAGGAAGACTATTCTTACCCTGCGTTGACTTACAAAAACAGGTCATCACCTGCTACCATGATTCTCTAATGGAAGGACATCCTGGAGTTGCCAAAACCTCAGAGAAAATGAAAAGGCATTTTTGGTGGCCATCTTGGAGGAAAGATGTTAAAAAGTTTGTGGCTTCTTGTGGTATCTGCGCACAAAACAAGAGTCAGAAGGAAAAGCCAGCAGGATTACTACGTCCAATAGACATTCCACCAGGCCCTTGGCACACGCTCTCGATGGATTTTATCACGGATTTACCCCCTTGCTCCGGATACAACACAATTCTAGTGATCGTGGACCTTTTTTCAAAAATGGCTCATTTTATCCCCCCGAAGGGTTTACCTACAGCTTCCATTCTAGCCCGAGAATTTCTTGAAAACATTGTCCGGTTGCACGGTTTCCCTTCCGTACTAATCTCTGACCGAGGGAGCCAATTTATTTCCCATTTTTGGCGGAGTTGTTGTCGTTTAGCACAAATAGATGTACGACTTTCCACCAGCCATCACCCTCAAACCGACAGGCAGACTGAGAGAACTAACCAAACTTTAGAACAATATCTGCGCTGCATGTTGCATCAATCCGAGGGTACTTGGAAGGATGTCCTTTGGATTGCTGAATACGCTTACAATAATTCAATCCATTCTGGGACGGGAAAGACCCCTTTTTTCCTGCTGTATGGAAGTCATCCTCGAACCTCAAATCTGGACCCACCTCAAGCTCTCGGAACACCTGCTGTTGACCATCTGCATTCGACGATAACTCAAGCATTTAAAGAAGCCACAGCTCATCTTCAACGAGCTAAAGAATCATACAAAAAAGGAGCAGACCAACATCGAAAAGAAGCTCCTCAATATCAAAAAGGAGATCAAGTCTGGCTGTCCACTAAACATTTATCTTTAAAAGGGCCACGCACCTTCAACCCAAGATATTTAGGACCCTACTCGATCACGGCCGTGATTAACCCAGTGGCTGTCAAACTAGAATTACCTACTCGAATGAAGATACATCCTGTCTTTCATGTTTCTCTCCTGAAACCTGTGCAACCCGGAACCCGTTTGACTAAACCTCCTGAGCCAATCCAAGTTGACGGAGAATCCGAATTTGAAATTCGAGACATCTTGGACTCCAAAATTTCCAAATCAAAACTATACTACTTGATTGATTGGAAGGGATATGGACCCCAGGAGAGATCTTGGGAACCCTCAGAATATGTACATGCACCTCGTCTAGTCCGAAAATTTCATCGGGCTTTTCCCAACAAGCCAAAACCTCCGGAAAAGACAAGCTTGGGAGGGGCCTTGAGGGGGGGTGCTGTCATGACCGCAGCCTCCAAGGAGTCAGGTTTAGCCCAACTGCCTCGGAAGCTGGGTCACAACTTCATTTCCAGGCACCCATCGGCTCCCATAGGGGCCTTATGGACCTTGTCCTGGCTCATAAGGGGACTCAGTCCCGGCACAGGACGTGCCGGGCTCATGATGTAAGGAATGGTGCTTGGGTGGACCTACCTGCTGCAGACCATGCTGCTCACTCACCTGCAGGATGAAATCCTCATCCATCCATGGCTGGAACTACTTTACCTCTGGGTGTGGCCAGCACCACTCCCTGGGACTGGATACTGGAACTATTCTGGAAGCTGGGACTTCTTACCTGGGCGAGGCTGCTGTGGAAGGAGACACCTAAGCACTCCAGTAAGCTATTTAAACCACGCCCGATCAGAGCAACGTGCTTTGCGTTATTCTGCAATAGCAGCAGGACGCTCACCGTGTCAGCTCCAGAGAATCTTCAACTTCTGCATCTGGGGAAGAGAAATCCGCAATCTTACCTTCCGAAATACCATCTTCGTCTTCAGCAGCATCTGAAAAGGGAAAAGAACACCAGGTTAGCACGAGATAAAAACCAGCGCAGCACTTACCCAGTCCATCGGTGCATCTCAAGCCACGGGCTGCAGCTTTCCATTTTTTCCGGCACCCTGTGGAAGCAAAGACATTGGTTAGTAAACCTCCGTGAAACTTTCCTTACCTGCGCTGCATTCTTCTCGCCTCCGCCGACGCTGCTACTCGCATCTGCAAAACAAAAGGACATCATTAAGAAATACAAAACTCCATCTATACGCACGTGTTTTGGGCAGCGCTCATCTTTCTCACTCCTCGGTGCATTCCTCGACATCCATTTTTCTACCCAGCTGCTTCTGCGACCTGAAAAAGGAAGAGAGACATTAAGAAGTGCTTTTAACTTCAAATTGACATTTTCTACTTACTTGCCTGCAATACCTTCGCCATTCCATCGCTCTCCGGACCTCCATATTCAAGCAACCGCCGTTCGTGCTGCTAACAACGGCCTAGCTCCAAATCTTCATCCTCTGCAACCAAGAGGCTGGACAATTAACCAGTGAAGTAACTGGCTTCGGCGCCCCTGCACTGACGCAGGATGGAGAGCTCCGCTTTCACCTACATAAGGTGAGCACATTTAGCCTACGAACTACTTGGGAGTACCAGGAAGGGGAGGCAGCTTACCCAGTCAGGCTTATATATCCATATTAACCCCTTGCTCTCATAATTGCAGACACCTCACCCTTCAGATCAAGATCTCCGTGAGGAAAGGGCCTTTCCAGGGTGGCATTCGAGGCCTGCGCGTGACCCTAGAAGACTCCGAGAACCCCCAGCCCAGACCTGCGCCTCCGAGGGATTCAGGTGAGCGTTACAGAACGCGAAGCCTACCGCAATTTTCCCACCCAGGCGCAATGGAAACTTCGGACACAGATCAACTGGCTCAATTGCTTGGGGAACTAAGGGCAGAGGTACACGCATCTCGCCAAGAAACAAACGCTTTACGAAGGGAGTTGATCATTGCCAAGGAACGGACGGATGATCTGGCCAGACAATTGCTACAGGCTCAAGCGGGACAGACGCCACTGCCTCCCTATGGAGGGGGCGGCACTCCTACAACTTCAAGTAATCCGGTGCAAATTAATCTGCCAGGGAATGTGCCTTTGGCCCCGCCCGAACGTTTTTCTGGTGATCCAAAGCGATATGCAGTATTCATCAATCAATGCCGCTTGCACTTTCTGTGTAGACCCGCCGCATTCCCAACGGACCAAGCCAAGGTAGCGTTTGTACTTTCCTATCTTAGCGGTAGTGCTGCAGATTGGTCCATTCCTCTCGTGACACAGGATGACCCGCTCCTCTATAACTTTCAAGACTTTCAGACCAGTATGGAAAAGTTGTTCGCAAGACATTCACAGGGGCAGGCCTTGGACAATGAACTCCTGTCACTCAGACAGGGTAATCAGGATCTCCTGGCTTACATAGCGTCCTTTAATAGACTGGTGGTTGAGACCAGGTGGCCTGAAGATAAGAGAATCACGCTCTTCTACAGAGGTCTACGTGGGGAACTTAAAGACGTTTTAGCACAGGTGGTTAATCCGCCGCAAGACTGTTCAGATTATATCGACCTAGTAGTCCAATTAGATCATCGGCTACAGAACAGGAAGACCGATCGATCCAGATTTGAAACCCGGGTACTTTCAAGACCTCAGAGCTCCACTAAAGGGAATGACTCCGTGGAACCAATGCAAATAGGAGTAGTAAAAGGACCATTAACTCAGAAAGAACGGGAAAGAAGAAGGCAATTACAGCTGTGCCTATACTGTGGGAATTCTGGACATTTCCTTCGTGATTGCTCAGTGAAACCGGTCAAGAAGACCATAGGAGTTTCTGATAAAAATGCTGAGAAACTGGAATCGGGAAATGACCTCGCCCGACAAGCGTAGAGGTCCGCTTGCCGAGCGTTAAAACCAGTTCCTTGACCTCGCATTTGGTAATGCCTATGGTCCTCATAAGTCCCAATAGACCAGATCGCATGCATGCTATCAAAGTATACATTGATAGCGGAGCAATCGGTAATTATGTGGACCAAGACTTGGCTATCAGGATGGATCTTCCCCTACGTCCCAAGATGGTAAAGGACGTAATCACTACAGTGGATGGTACTGAAATAGCTTCCGGACCAGTTTCTCATACCACCATGGAGGTAACGTTGTTATGTCAAGACGGACATCGGGAGAAGATCGTGTTTGATGTAATCAAGGCCCCGCAGTTTCAGGCGATTCTGGGAATGCCTTGGTTGGAAAAGCACAATCCTCAGATAGACTGGCGAGCCAAGGTAATTCGGTTTCCAGAATGCGCTTCAACCTGTTATCCTCAGCCCGAAATCAAGCTAGCAGCCATCACTTCCGAGGACCCCCGATTACCTCTGGAGTACCAAGAGTTCAGCGACGTCTTTCAGAAAGATCAAGCCAACACCCTGCCTCCGCATCGGTCATACGACTGCCAGATAGACCTAATACCTGGGTCCACCCCTCCGTGCAGTAGAATATATGCCCTCACTGAACCAGAAAACCTCCATCTCAGGCAATACTTGGACCAGTACTTGGCTAACGGATTCATCCGCCCCTCGAAATCCCCGGCTTCCTCAGCTTTGTTCTTCGTCCCGAAAAAGGAAGGTGACCTAAGAACTTGTATCGATTATCGCGCCCTGAACCAGATTACAGTCAAAAACCGATACCCGTTGCCCTTGATTCCTGAATTATTGGACCAGGTAAAAGGCACCTGCATATACACAAAGTTAGACCTCAGAGGAGCTTACCATTTGGTACGCATTAAGGAGGGCGACGAATGGAAGACGGCCTTTCGCACTAAATATGGATTATTTGAGTATCAAGTAATGCCCTTCGGACTATGTAACGCACTGGCCGCTTTCCAGTTTTTCATGAATGATGTCCTCAGAGAACTTATTGATGTGTGCGTAGTCGTTTATATTGACGACATCCTGGTATACTCAGCCTCAGAAACTGATCATCGTAGACACGTCACAGCGGTTTTACAGAGACTTCGCCAACACCGCTTGTTTGCTAAACTGGAGAAGTGCACCTTTCACGCAAAGGAAGTGGAATTTTTAGGGTTCATCTTGTCACCCAACGGAGTTCACATGGACTCAAGAAAAGTGGATGCTATCACCAAATGGCCTTCCCCAACTTCCGTGAAAGGTGTACAGAGCATGCTGGGCTTCGCTAATTTTTACCGAAGGTTCATTCCTGAATTCTCTCGGGTAGTCCAACCTATCACGGCTCTTCTGAAAAAGAATAAAAAATTCGAGTGGACTCCAGAAGCCGAACAAGCCTTCCAAGAATTAAAAGCCAAATTTATCTCTGCTCCAGTCTTAAGGCATCCCCGTCCAAAACTTCCCTACATCGTCGAGACAGACGCTTCCAGTCTTGCAATGGGGGCGGTGCTGTCACAAAGAGACCCCGAAACGCACCAGTTACACCCTGTAGCCTTTTGGTCTCGCAAATTTTCGGCTCCTGAGATCAACTACACAATTACGGACAAAGAACTCTTGGCAATTAAGTCCGCCTTTAAGGCCTGGCGGCATTATCTTTTGGGAGCCCGGCACACAGTAACTGTAATCACGGATCACCGTAACCTCCAGTACCTGAAGTCAGCTAAAGCTCAATCTTCGTGGCAACTACGCTGGGCTCTATTCTTCGCAGAATTCGATTTTGTAATCACATATCGACCAGGCGTCAGGAACGGAAAAGCAGACGCCCTTTCCCGGATAGGGGTAGACGAACTTACAGCTAATCCGGAGCCGGTGCCAATAATTCCTGAACAAAAGATACTAGGAGCAATCAACACACTATCCCTCGAAGAGATTAAAGCAAGGGTCAATCAACTCATAACTCCCGAAGATTCATCGAATTGGCAATTGAAAGGAAAGGATTTTACAATAGATCAGAACCTATTGTATTTCCAAGGAAGACTATTCTTACCCTGCGTTGACTTACAAAAACAGGTCATCACCTGCTACCATGATTCTCTAATGGAAGGACATCCTGGAGTTGCCAAAACCTCAGAGAAAATGAAAAGGCATTTTTGGTGGCCATCTTGGAGGAAAGATGTTAAAAAGTTTGTGGCTTCTTGTGGTATCTGCGCACAAAACAAGAGTCAGAAGGAAAAGCCAGCAGGATTACTACGTCCAATAGACATTCCACCAGGCCCTTGGCACACGCTCTCGATGGATTTTATCACGGATTTACCCCCTTGCTCCGGATACAACACAATTCTAGTGATCGTGGACCTTTTTTCAAAAATGGCTCATTTTATCCCCCCGAAGGGTTTACCTACAGCTTCCATTCTAGCCCGAGAATTTCTTGAAAACATTGTCCGGTTGCACGGTTTCCCTTCCGTACTAATCTCTGACCGAGGGAGCCAATTTATTTCCCATTTTTGGCGGAGTTGTTGTCGTTTAGCACAAATAGATGTACGACTTTCCACCAGCCATCACCCTCAAACCGACAGGCAGACTGAGAGAACTAACCAAACTTTAGAACAATATCTGCGCTGCATGTTGCATCAATCCGAGGGTACTTGGAAGGATGTCCTTTGGATTGCTGAATACGCTTACAATAATTCAATCCATTCTGGGACGGGAAAGACCCCTTTTTTCCTGCTGTATGGAAGTCATCCTCGAACCTCAAATCTGGACCCACCTCAAGCTCTCGGAACACCTGCTGTTGACCATCTGCATTCGACGATAACTCAAGCATTTAAAGAAGCCACAGCTCATCTTCAACGAGCTAAAGAATCATACAAAAAAGGAGCAGACCAACATCGAAAAGAAGCTCCTCAATATCAAAAAGGAGATCAAGTCTGGCTGTCCACTAAACATTTATCTTTAAAAGGGCCACGCACCTTCAACCCAAGATATTTAGGACCCTACTCGATCACGGCCGTGATTAACCCAGTGGCTGTCAAACTAGAATTACCTACTCGAATGAAGATACATCCTGTCTTTCATGTTTCTCTCCTGAAACCTGTGCAACCCGGAACCCGTTTGACTAAACCTCCTGAGCCAATCCAAGTTGACGGAGAATCCGAATTTGAAATTCGAGACATCTTGGACTCCAAAATTTCCAAATCAAAACTATACTACTTGATTGATTGGAAGGGATATGGACCCCAGGAGAGATCTTGGGAACCCTCAGAATATGTACATGCACCTCGTCTAGTCCGAAAATTTCATCGGGCTTTTCCCAACAAGCCAAAACCTCCGGAAAAGACAAGCTTGGGAGGGGCCTTGAGGGGGGGTGCTGTCATGACCGCAGCCTCCAAGGAGTCAGGTTTAGCCCAACTGCCTCGGAAGCTGGGTCACAACTTCATTTCCAGGCACCCATCGGCTCCCATAGGGGCCTTATGGACCTTGTCCTGGCTCATAAGGGGACTCAGTCCCGGCACAGGACGTGCCGGGCTCATGATGTAAGGAATGGTGCTTGGGTGGACCTACCTGCTGCAGACCATGCTGCTCACTCACCTGCAGGATGAAATCCTCATCCATCCATGGCTGGAACTACTTTACCTCTGGGTGTGGCCAGCACCACTCCCTGGGACTGGATACTGGAACTATTCTGGAAGCTGGGACTTCTTACCTGGGCGAGGCTGCTGTGGAAGGAGACACCTAAGCACTCCAGTAAGCTATTTAAACCACGCCCGATCAGAGCAACGTGCTTTGCGTTATTCTGCAATAGCAGCAGGACGCTCACCGTGTCAGCTCCAGAGAATCTTCAACTTCTGCATCTGGGGAAGAGAAATCCGCAATCTTACCTTCCGAAATACCATCTTCGTCTTCAGCAGCATCTGAAAAGGGAAAAGAACACCAGGTTAGCACGAGATAAAAACCAGCGCAGCACTTACCCAGTCCATCGGTGCATCTCAAGCCACGGGCTGCAGCTTTCCATTTTTTCCGGCACCCTGTGGAAGCAAAGACATTGGTTAGTAAACCTCCGTGAAACTTTCCTTACCTGCGCTGCATTCTTCTCGCCTCCGCCGACGCTGCTACTCGCATCTGCAAAACAAAAGGACATCATTAAGAAATACAAAACTCCATCTATACGCACGTGTTTTGGGCAGCGCTCATCTTTCTCACTCCTCGGTGCATTCCTCGACATCCATTTTTCTACCCAGCTGCTTCTGCGACCTGAAAAAGGAAGAGAGACATTAAGAAGTGCTTTTAACTTCGAATTGACATTTTCTACTTACTTGCCTGCAATACCGCCGCCATTCCATCGCTCTCCGGACCTCCATATTCAAGCAACCGCCGTTCGTGCTGCTAACAACGGCCTAGCTCCAAATCTTCATCCTCTGCAACCAAGAGGCTGGACAATTAACCAGTGAAGTAACTGGCTTCGGCGCCCCTGCACTGACGCAGGATGGAGAGCTCCGCTTTCACCTACATAAGGTGAGCACATTTAGCCTACGAACTACTTGGGAGTACCAGGAAGGGGAGGCAGCTTACCCAGTCAGGCTTATATATCCATATTAACCCCTTGCTCTCATAATTGCAGACACCTCACCCTTCAGATCAAGATCTCCGTGAGGAAAGGGCCTTTCCAGGGTGGCATTCGAGGCCTGCGCGTGACCCTAGAAGACTCCGAGAACCCCCAGCCCAGACCTGCGCCTCCGAGGGATTCAGGTGAGCGTTACACCATGGTAGTGTGTTTTAATTAGTGGCCTAAGGATCTGGATTAAATGCCAAGACCCTCCCTTTGATTTTTTGATAGGGTACACTGCGGTATTGCATGACGACTCTGATGTCACTAAGATGCCCTGCTCCATCATGGCAGAAATTGTCTTGAAAATCCCTTCATCTGCTTCCCTAGACATGGGATATTCTCGTGCTTTTGGTAAAATTGCTCCTGGTTTCAATTTAATATTTACTTCTCCTACTTATTTTAACAAGCCTACGTCCTAGGGGCCTGTGGTCCATACTGAGACAGGCACCTGGGGCATGTTGTCATCAAAATATTGAGGACGTTTTTGCACCAGCATCATTCTCTGTGGCACCTATCTTGTGATCATTCTCACCCAGAAAACAAGATTTATCTCAACGGTTGTTTCATCTACACCTGTTTGTTCGTTAAACAGATCGTCATCAGTGAGGTCAGTCAATCTGTACCCTTCCTCAATGGCGATTATTGTGCACCATTGTCTGCCTTCGTCATCACAACCATCGGTCAAAGCCATTTTCCCTCGTACTATGGCTGTGTGTATTGCCAAGGGAAATACTTGTCCCTTTTCCTCATGCATAGTATTCTTGGCCTGAACAAAACCTCATCTGGGGTTCTCATGGTTTTGTCTACAAGGCCTGGTAGCCCTACCATTAGTATGCGTATTCCATATGCAAATATTTCTGGTTCCAATGGAACAGCTCTCATAGCTATTTCTCCTGCGTATGCTCTAATCATTTCGCATACGTTCTAATAATGCATTCCTGGAGTCGAACATACTATGCGCCTTTCCGTGAACAAAATTGTCATGTTTAACTTTGTCATTAGGTTTCATCCCAATATATTTAACGGGGTTTGCCTTGAATATAGCAGTGGCACATTCATGTCACATTCTCCTATAGAGACTGGACGTTCTTTTGTAAACGGAACATGACTGGTTGCTCCTTTTACTTTAATTTACTTTAATACATTTGTACTGCGCAGCCATAGACCCATGGGTGTGACGGCGTGGACATAAACAAACATAACATAAAACAGGCAGAAGCTGTCCCAGGATCGCCATGGAGACAGAGAGAAGAGAAGGGAATACTAATTGAAAAAGGAAGGTTTTTAGTCCCTTCTTGAAATTGCTCAGAGATGATGATCATCTCAGATGGATTGGAAGAGCATTCCAGAGCCTAGGGGCCGCAGAGGAAAAGGCACCCAATTGCGCTTTCTTGGTTTTAGATCTGGGCTGGTGGAGGAGATTATGATTATTAGAGCGCAAGTTTCTAAGACAAGGTTTTTTTCCTATATACCTTTGTAAATATGGGGACATAGTTCCCATGCAGCATTTAAAGGTGATGACCAGGAGTCTGAAGGGGATACGAGCCTCCACAGGGAGCCAATGTAGTGCTTGTCGTGCTTCGGAACACATGGCATCGATATGAGAGACCAGCTACAACTCTTACTGCTCAGTTCTGGACTACCTGGAGTCAGCTAATGGTGGCTTTGCTGGATCCTGCCAGCAGACTGCAACAATAATCTAGTTGTTACGCTCACCTGGACCCCACAGGGGTGTCGATCGGACCCGGACAGCTGCGGTCTCCGTCAACGTGATGCGTAGTGCAGAGATGACTGTCTGGACTGGCCCGCCTAGTCTTGTCTGTTGGACCCGAAGAAGTATTTTCCTGCAAGTGGAGACAGGGATTAGCCACCTGTGGGTTTTAGGGATGGCCTCCCAACTGTTCTCGCTCTCCCCCACTAATCACCTCCGATATCCCCTTAGTAACCTCACCTTATGTTTGTAAAAGATGAGCTCTCCATCCTGCGTGTCTTGCAGGGGCGTGTAGATACCAGTTACTTCACTGGTTTGAAGGCGTTGGGAGAGTTCTGGTAAGCATTCACTCTGAAGTCCCAGGCGGGATTGGTAAGTATCAAGTTCAAAGAGTTCAATGTGCCCGATGTTCACTCTTGTCCCCTTCCTTCCTTAAGTTGCAACTGAGTTCGTGAGAAGAAGGTCTCGTAGCTGCTGCTGGCGTTCAGGTAAGAGTCTGTGTTACCCAACGCTGTCCGGTAACTATTGCATGCGTTAACGTGTTGTTTTTCTCCCTCTTTACCGATGCGGCATATGAAGATATGGAGAATAATACTGCCGGTGGTAAATCAGGTAAGTCTATGGTGGTAAGAGGTATTTGTTGATTCCCTTGGCTCACCTTGTTATTCTTGTGCCCCTAGGTGCCGGAGTACGGCGAAGAAATGATGGAGACAGTGCCGATCGAAAGATGCTGTGAGAACTGGTGAGTATGGCGCTGTGCTGGAGCTGGCGAAGCGACGCGTACAGGACTGATGTACTTCCCAGGTCGGGAGATGAAATGGATCCGGAATCAGGTGAGGAATTTGAAATAAGTTTGTTTTCTAACCTTGTCCTTTTCTTCCTCTTTATTCTAGGAGCTCCGGATTCGAGGCGGGCGTGGCAGAAGACTGGATGCTGGCTGCAGGCACGTGGGCGTGGCAGAAGACTGGATGCTGGCTGCAAGCACAGTGAGAGTCACGCTGCTGGATGCAGAATGCATGTGCTGCTGTTCGGGCGTGGTTTAAATAGCCTCCAAAGTAGTCCCAGGAAAGAAGTTCCCCAGGACCACACACGAGTAAAAAAATAGTCCCTGTAGTAAAATAGTCCAATCCAGGCCTCACGTTGGCTTGGATTTATTTGCAGCATGGTCTGCATGAGGTAAGTAATGTCTATGAGCCTGGCGCCTATGGCTCCAGGACTGATTTTTATTATGAGCCTGGTGCCTACGGCGCCAGGACTGAACCCAGACAGCCCCTAGCTGGGGCTGCTGGGGTTTTTGTAAATGTCTGGATGCCTGCTTGCGGGGCTGATGGGCTTGATCCGGATGCCCGGGGGTAGGCATCATGACAGCAGTCCCCCACAAGGCCCCTCCTAAAGATGTTCTTCCCCTTGGCCCTGGTTTGTCTGGGAAGTTCCGATGGAATTTCTTCACCAACCGAGGTGCATGAACGTGTCACTAGGCTTCCATGACCTTTCCTGTGGTCCATAATCTTTCCAGTCGATTAAATAAAAAAGTCTTGATTTAACCAACTTAGAGTCCAGGATATTCTTTACCTCGAATTCAGGTTCTCCATCTATTAGGATGGGGTCAGGTGGTTTGGTAAGTCTTGTTCCGGGTTGAACTGGTTTCAGAAGTGAAACATGAAAGACATGATGGATCTGCATATTAGAGGGTAATTCCAACTTGACGGCCACCGGGTTGATAATGGCCTTAATAGTGTAAGGTCCCAAATACCTAGGATTAAAAGTCTGAGTTCCTTTTAGAGGTATGTGTTTTGTAGCCAGCCAAACTTGATCCCCAATCTGATATCGTGGAGCATCGCTTCTATGTTGATCAGCATTTTTCTTATATTTCTCTTTCGCTTGTTTCAAATGTTCTGTTGCCTCCTTAAAGGCTTGTGTAATAGTAGAGTGTAAATGACTAACTGCAGGCATTTCTAAGTGCTGAGGCGAATCGAGCTCTGAGGTTCGAGGGTGATGTCCGTATATGGTATAGAAGGGGCTTTGTCCGGTTCCAGAATGTACTGAGTTATTGTATGCATATTCGGAAATCCATAAAATATCCTTCCAATTGCTTTCGGTCTGGTGCAGCATGCAACGTAGGTACTGTTCAAGGGTCTGGTTGGTCCTCTCCATCTGACCATCGGTCTGGGGATGGTGACTGGTTGATAACCTCACGCCGATTTGCGCCAATTGACAACATTTCTTCCAAAATTGTGAAATGAATTGACTGCCTCGGTCAGAGACCAATACGGAAGGAAATCAGTGTATTCGAACAATGTTTTCGATGAACTCCTTGGCCAAAATTGAAGCGGAAGGTAATCCTTTTAAAGGAATAAAGTGGGCCATCTTGGAAAAAAGATCCACAATAACGAGGATGGTGTTAAATCCATTACATGGAGGTAGATCTGTAATAAAGTCTAAAGACAAGGTGTGCCATGGTGTAGGTGGAATATCCAAAGGTTGTAAAAAGCCAGCAGGGCTTTTCTTCTGGCTTTTGTTTTGGGTGCAAATGCCACAAGGCATCACAAATGACTTTACGTCTTTTCGCCAAGTGGGCCACCAGAACTGTCTTTTAATTTTCGCTTCAGTTTTTGCGATACCTGGGTGCCCTTCCATCAGGGTGTCATGGTAATTGGAGATGACTAGTTCTTGTATTTCCTTGTGTTGTAGAAATAGTCGTCCTTGATAGTAAGGTAGGTCATTGACGACTGAGTAGTCCGGGCCTTTCTTTACCCAGTCCTGCAGGGTTGCTGGATCGAAGAGTTGTTGGATTTTTGAATGAATATCTTCTAGTGTCTGTTGAGTAGTTATGCCAAGAATTCTTTGCTCGGGAATTATTGGCACCGGTTCCGGGTTTGCATATGCTTCTCCCATCCCTATTCGGGATAAGGCATCTGCTTTGCCATTTTTGCGGCCTGGTCGATAAGTGATCACGAAATCGAATTCGGCAAAGAACAATGCCCATCGAAGTTGTCGCGATGATTGGGCTTTGGCTGTTTTTAAATACTGCAGGTTCTGGTGATCAGTGATTACGGTAATGGTATGCCTGGCACCAAGAAGGTAGTGCCGCCAAGGCTTAAAGGCGGATTTGATAGCTAATAGCTCTTTATCGGTAATCGCATAGTTTAACTCAGGTGCTGAGAACTTTCTGGACCAAAACGCTACTGGGTGAATTTGACCAGTTTCAGGATCCTTCTGGGACAGGACAGCTCCCATGGCTAAACTGGATGCATCAGTTTCTACTATGTATGGAAGCTCAGGGCGTGGATGCTTTAAGACAGGTGCTGATGTGAATTTCGCTTTCAGCTCTTGGAAGGCCTTTTCAGCCTCTTCGGTCCACAAGAAGCGTTTGTTTTTTCGCAAAAGTGCTGTGATGGGTTGTACAACATGGGAGAAGTCCGGAATGAATCTGCGGTAGAAATTAGCAAATCCGAGCATGCTTTGTACCCCTTTGACTGAACTGGGTGATGGCCACTTGAGAATTGCGTCCACCTTTCGAGAGTCCATTCGGACTCCCTTTGGAGTCAGGATAAATCCAAGAAATTCAACTTCCGTAGCATGAAAAACACATTTTTCCAATTTTGCATATAACTTGTGCTGGCGTAGTTTCTCAAGGACTGCACGCACGTGCTTAACATGGTCTGATTCTGAGGAGGAGTACACTAGAATATCATCTATGTATACGACGACACAGATGTCAATGAGTTCACGAAGGACATCGTTCATAAAATACTGGAAGGCTGCTGGTGCATTGCACAACCCGAAGGGCATCACCTGATATTCGAATAATCCGTACTTGGTGCGAAAGGCAGTCTTCCATTCGTCGCCTTTCTTGACACGTACCAGATGATATGCCCCTCGGAGATCTAACTTAGTGTAGATACAAGCATCCTTTACTTGGTCTAGTAATTCGGGGATCAGAGGCAATGGGTATCGGTTTTTTACCGTGATCTGATTTAATGCGCGGTAATCTATGCACGTTCTAAGGTCACCTTCCTTTTTTGGCACGAAGAATAAAGCTGAGGATGCAGGAGACTTGGAAGGACGAATAAAGCCATTAGCAAGGTATTGGTCCAAGTATTGCCGTGGGTGAAGATTTTCAGGTGCCGTGAGGGCGTAGATTCTACTGCATGGGGGTTGTGCACCGGGTAGGAGGCCGATTTGACAATCGTATGATCTGTGAGGAGGTAATGTATTGGCCTGTTCTTTTTGAAAAACATCCTGAAATTCTTGGTATTCCTGAGGTAACTGCACGATTGGGTTAACGACTGTAGCCAGGCCTTTGTTCAAAGTTTTCTCCGGGTAACAGGTGTGTGCACAATCCGGGAAGGTTATTCTCTTCTCTCGCCATTCTATACAAGGATTATGTGTTTCCAACCATGGCATCCCGAGTATTATCTTGAACTGTGGGGCTTTGATTAGATCAAACACAATAGTCTCTCGATGCCCATCTTGACTCAACAGTGTCATCTCTGTAGTGGAATGAGTTACAGGCCCCGAGGCAATCTCAGTTCCATCAACTGTGGTGATGACATCCAAAGTGGTCTTTTTGCAAAGAGGTAGATTCATCCTTGACACCAATTCGTGGTCCATATAGTTTCCTATGGCCCCGCTATCTATGTATGCCCTTACTGCGTGCATACGTGATGGCTGCCTGGGATCAAGTAGGACCATTGGGATGATCAGATGCGAGGTCTGAGTATCCTTCTTTAAGCTCGGCAAGCGGACCTCTACGCTTGTCGGGCGTGGTCGTTTCCCGAATCAGGCTCTATATGGCTTTTATCAGCAACTCCTACCACCTTCTTGGGTGGTTTGTAGGGCAATCCCATAGAAAATGTCCTGAGGTTCCACAGTACAGACACAACTGCATCTGTCGCCTTCTTTCTCTTTCCTTTTGAGTTAGGGGTCCTTTAACCCCCCAATCTGCATAGGTTCAGATGCATCTGTTCTTTTGGGGGCAACGTTGGGTTTAACCAATACCCGATTCTCGAACTTAGCTCGATCAGTCTTTCGGTTCTGAAGTCGGTGGTCTAGCTGGACCACTAAGTCTATAAATTCCCGGTTTCCACCACCAACCTATTGAAGGTTGCAATATAGGTTAGCAGATCCTGGTTACCCTGTCGTAAGGATAAAAGTTCGTTGTCCAGGGCTTGACCCTGTGAGTGTCTGGCGAATAGTTTTTCCATGCTCCTTTGAAAACCCTGAAAATCCCGGAGAAGAGGATTATCCTGGTTGACTAACGGAATGGACCAATCCGCTGCGCTTCCACTAAGATATGACAATACAAAGGCTTCTTTGGCTTGGTCATTTGGAAAGGCTCCCGGTCTGCATAAAAAGTGCAAGCGGCATTGGTTCATAAACATGGCAAACCTTTTGGGGGCAACAGCAAAGCGTTCGGGTGGAGCTAACGGAATATTTCCTGGTAAAACGACTTGCACAGGATTGCTTGATGAAACAGGGGTTGGTTTTCCCCCATATCCAGGTAAGGGCGTTTACCCAGCTTGGTTTTGCAGTAGTTGCCTAGCCAGATCATCAGTGCGCTCCTTTGAGACAATCAGTTCTCTCCTGAGGGCATTAGTCTCTTGGTGAGCGGCATGTACTTCCGCCCTAAGTTCCCCCAATAATTGGGCCAGTTGGTCAGTTTCCGAGGTTTCCATAACACCCGGGTGGGTATTTTTAGAAAGGCTTTGTGTTCTGTTACGCTCACCTGGACCCCACAGGCGTGTCGATCGGACCCGGACAGCTGCGGTCTCCGTCAACGTGATGCGTAGTGCAGAGATGACTGTCTGGACTGGCCCGCCTAGTCTTGTCTGTTGGACCCGAAGAAGTATTTTCCTGCAAGTGGAGACAGGGATTAGCCACCAGTGGGTTTTAGGGATGGCCTCCCAACTGTTCTCGCTCTCCCCCACTAATCACCTCCGATATCCCCTTAGTAACCTCACCTTATGTTTGTAAAAGATGAGCTCTCCATCCTGCGTGTCTTGCAGGGGCGCGTAGATACCAGTTACTTCACTGGTTTGAAGGCGTTGGGAGAGTTCCGGTAAGCATTGACTCTGAAGTCCCAGGCGGGATTGGTAAGTATCAAGTTCAAAGAGTTCAATGTACCCGATATTCACTCTTGTCCCCTTCCTTCCTTAAGTTGCAACTGAGTTCGTGAGAAGGTCTCGTAGCTGCTGCTGGCGTTCAGGTAAGAGTCTGTGTTACCCAACGCTGTCCGGTAACTATTGCATGCGTTAACGTGTTGTTTTTCTCCCTCTTTACAGATGCGGCATATGAAGATATGGAGAATAATACCGCCGGTGGTAAATCAGATAAGTCTATGGTGGTAAGAGGTATTTGTTGATTCCCTTGGCTCACCTTGTTATTCTTGTGCCCCTAGGTGCCGGAGTACGGCAAAGAAATGATGGAGACAGTGCCGGATCAAAAGATGCTGTGAGAACTGGTGAGTATGGCGCCGTGCTGGAGCTGGCGAAGCGACGCGTGCAGGACTGATGTACTTTCCAGGTCGGGAGATGAAATGGATCCGGAATCAGCTGAGGAATTTGAAATAAGTTCGTTTTCTAACCTTGTCCTTTTCTTCCTCTTTATTCTAGGAGCTCCGGATTCGAGGCGGGCGTGGCAGAAGGCTGGATGCTGGCTGCAGGCACGGTGAGAGTCACGCTGCTGGATGCAGAATAACACAAAGCATGTGCTGCTGTTCGGGCGTGGTTTAAATAGCCTCCAAAGTAGTCCCAGGTAAGAAGTTCCCCAGGACCACACCCGTGAAAAAAAATAGTCCCTGTAGTAAAATAGTCCCATCCAGGCCTCACGTTGGCTTGGATTTATTTGCAGCATGGTCTGCATGAGGTAAGTAATGTCTATGAGCCGGGCGCCTATGGCTCCAGGACTGATTTTTATTATGAGCCTGGTGCCTACGGCGCCAGGACTGAACCCAGACAGCCCCTAGCTGGGGCTGCTGGGGTTTTTGTAAATGTCTGGATGCCTGCTCGCGGGGCTGATGGGCTTGATCCGGATGCCCGGGGGTAGGCATCATGACACTAGTTTGGGCCTATAATGGCTTGAGCGATTGACTCAGCGTTCTGTTTGGAGATGAGCGGTCTCAAGTGAGCCAGCAATTTGATATAGTAGAAGGCAGATGCAATTGTGCTGGCTATGTAGGGCTTCATGTTAAGCGACTGATCCAGAACCACTCCCAAGATTTTAACTTAAGGGAGGGTGGGGATTTGAACATCCCCCAACTGAAAGTGCTTATAGGCTGGGTCAATTTTAGCTAGGATGCCCTCAGAACCCACTACCATAAGTTCGGTCTTTCCCCGGTTAAGTGTGAGGTTTCTTTGCATCATCAAATGTTCAATGATGGAAAATATATGATTGAGTTTGCTTTCGTCCAGGTAATGCTGACCAGTGAGTGGGATGACACATTGTGTGTCATCTGCATAGTTGGAAAAAAGTATATCCTCTTGAGCGAGATAAGCGAAGAAGGAAGCCATAAAGATGTTATAAATACAGGGTGATAGGCTAGCTCCTTGCGGAACTCCAAAAAGCACCTGAATGGCAGGTGCCATCGCCTCGTTGGCACACACCCTACTAATTCTATTGGAAAGAAAAGAAAGCAGCCATTTGGTAGCGGCCTGGGAACAATTAGCTACAGACATGAGCCTGTCAGCCAGAATGGAATGATCAACCAGGTCAAATGCCACAGATTGGTCTGCAGAGATAAGTAGTGAGGTATGCTGATTGTCCAGTCTCTTTAAGAGTTGATATTTAAGGTCCAATAATGAGGTCTCGGTACCAAAACCTTGTCTGAAACCCGATTGAAAAGGGTTAAGGATAGGGTTCAAGTTGAGTTGAGGTGTTGGGCTATTTGGGAGTATGCAACCTGATCCAGTATTTTTAACAGAAAGGGGGTACTTGTTATTGGCCTGTAGTTGGTAGGGACATTCTGATCCAGGTTAGGCTTTTTTAAAAGAGGTGTTACCCATGCTTGCTTCATCTCATCTGGAACAACACCATTGGAGAAAGAGGAGTTGATAAATTTGCATATGGCATGCACCAGTGAGGGAGGACAGGCTTTAATAATAGTGGATGCACAAGGATCCTCTGTACAGTTAGTGGCTTTAAGTTTAGTTATAACAGAGGCTAATTCCTCCTCAGAGATGGGGATGAAATTGAAAATGGGAATATCTGAATTCCTGATTAATTTATTGCCATTACTATGAGTACCACAGGTGTCAGAAGCACTCTTTTTAGTGGCTACGCCTTCCCGGATTCCATCTAGTTTCTTCGTCATGGCATTCTGGATATCAGAACACCAATTATCATCTTTAGTGATCATGGAGGCTATGGGTTCTGGTGTAACTTGTTCTTTTAGGATTTTGAATAATTCCCTAGAATTGGAGGATGCATGAGAAATTCTGGCATCAGGGTATGACTTCTTAGCTTCCATTATAGCTGTTTTGTATATATATATATTGGATGCTTTTTTATAATAAGTAATGCTATCTGAGATTGATTTATTTTCCAAATATAAAATCGCTTGAGAGAGGCAGCTTTGAGGGTTCGAAGTTCGGGGGAGAACCAAGAATAACTTCTTTTAGGCTCTGCACGTTTTTTCTTTCTTTTAAGAGGTGAAAGGGAGTTAACCACCAAGTCCAGAGTGGATTTGATTTTCTTGGCTATGATGCCTGTGTCATCCGTCTCCAGGATCGGCGGGGCCTGTCATGTCAAGACTTCTATTCTTTCCTGAGTCAGGGATTTAGTATTTCGATATGAGATAGCTTCGGTATGGTGCGACTTGGCTTTAGTGACGTAAGGTACTGTGATAGGTGAACAAAAGCGTGGTCTGACCAGGGGCAACATGCTACCCACACATCGTGATGAGGTGCATTAATGGCGGATACCCAATCTAGGGTGTGACCTAGATCATGGGTTGGAACTTGAACATCTAATTAAAGCCAAAATCAGTAAAGGATTGAGCTAATTCAGATGCAGTATGGTCATCAATATGTCCCAACCAGTGATTGAAGTCGCCCAACACTATGAAGCGAGTATTAGGCTTCAATAGTGGAAGGAGGTAGCTAGAAAGTGCCAAAGTGAAGTTGCCTGAAAAGGAGGGCGGGTGATAGATCAGTATGAAGCTAACTGTTGTTTTAGTGTTCATACCAATTTTTAAGTGTAAAATTTCTATTCCGTCCATGAGGTGTGCCTTGATCTTCCAGGCTACCAAATAATGTTTTAATATGTAGGCTACACTTCCACCCCTCCCTACCTCTCTGTCCTGTCCAAGCATGCAGTACCCTGTGAAGCCCTGAGTATTTATGGCATCGCCGGACAAGGAAATCTTGCCTTTATGTATACACAAACGTGTTGCACCTGTGTCAACCAAGAAGGAATATTCTTTATCCCCTATAACGACATCTACCCTTGGTTCCTCCTGAGGGTCTGGTGTCACTGATAGGATAGAACACATCAGGTTTCCCAGTGAGCTGTCCTAATCCATATATAACTTTGTACCATGCTGCGTGAATGGACTTCCTCCATCACCAGTGTTGGTTCTCATTCCAGAGTTCAATTCCTGTCCTGCACTTGTTGTCTTTGACAGTTGCATCGGCGACTGTTGAGACTGTCCTTGTGGAAAGTTTATCAAGTTCTGAGGTTGCAAGCTTTGCTGTGCTCCTGGCGCTTGCTGTTGCACCGTGTGATTTTGTGCAACTCTATTTCCACCCTGCTGTAAAAACACAGGTAGATTCACCGTTCCTATTGTTTTTATTTTTTTTAAAATTTGTTTATGACTCGATGAGTCTTTACAAAACATACCATAACAATCAAGAAAACAGTTTGTATACATTTAAATATAAAATAAATCCAGCTCAGATTAATCATTCAGTTGTACCAACCAGTGATATTGCTCATTGGGAAGGGCTGAAATTCTAGTTCCATTTTGATCCCCTGTCCTTTGACTAATATTGAGTGATCTCTGGTCGGATTAATCCCAACTTCCTATTCACCATGCAATCACTCTAAATGTCTATTTCACAGTTTATTAATACCTGGATTGCAGCAGCGGTGAGCATGATGTTTGAGCCTGAGATGATTCTGTCCCAAAGAAACTCAGAGATAATATCATTTTCTTTTCGGACAAAATTTCTGAAGAATAAGAGTCGGTATTTCCATGAACCTTCACAGTTCATTAGCAAATGTTCTAGCGTCTGTTTGGCCGGATTTGCACAGATCGAACACAATCTTTTGGCCATATGACCCTGATTTCGTTTCTCCAGCACTTCCCCACAACAGACTAGATTAAGTCTCAATCTAAGAATATTTGAACGAAGTCCCCTATCTGGAGACTTCATCAAATATTTTGAGAGACTTCCAAGTTTCTTTTCTCCCCTTAAGAATGGATTTGCTACTAGAAAATGTCTTACTTTTTCTATGGTCTCTATCCAATCTAAAGTTTCCAGTTCTTTTTTGACTTTGAGTGGATTCGAGATCAAAGTTTCTATATCGCGTTCAGTTTTGGCAAGTGCTTTAATTACATTTCCCCTTAGGGTCGAGAGGATATCTGATTTGGAGCTTATCATATGTTTTCTCATATCACTGTACAAACTGATTTCTTTACCTGTCATTATTTCTCTATAAAGGGTCATTAGTTTCCAATTTACCATACATCGTAAGGATTTGAGTCCTAATTCGAATCTCAAGCTGTTGGTAGATGTACAGTTTGGAAGACCTAAAGCTCTTTTCCATAGTCGCCCCTCAAAGAGGCCCACTTTGCAGACCACAAACTTGGCTTTGCTTCTAGACCCTATAATATTACTGGTACTACTTTAGCTAGATAGTACCTCACTAATGGTATGATGGAAAATTTGCAAAGCTTATGATTTAATTTAATCATTTGTGATGCTGCTTGAGTTACCTTAGCCATTACTTCACTCTCTACCTTGTATATGGCAGGATTAGCATGTACACTATAGCCCAAATATTTTACCCTTTCTACCACTTTAACTTGTTCCTTTTGAGGTAGATATGTTTAGGTGGCGCTTGCCGCAATCTACCTTACTACTAAGTATAAGCAAGCCTCATGATTTTCTTAGCTTCTTGCTGTTACTGTGCATATGTACATGTGTAAACTGGCTGAATATACACATCACGCTCATGGCATAAGTTTCTAATATTTGACATCACTTATTTCACATTAGATTCGGGATGCCACTTATCCATCGTGTGTCATCTCTTTTCATCATTCACAGGTCGTCATATCTTCTATATTTGAGTCAGTCCGGGTTCTTGTGACGTCACCATTCGTCTTCTTTTAGTATCTTCTTGGCTTCTTTAGGTATTGCATTTTGACAATTATCATTCTGTCTCATTTGTCGATATGGTTTTCTCAATGGGTACCTCACTGTCCAGGTTTTCTTAGGTGTCCATACTTCAATAGGTGCTGTCAGTCTGATAGGTACTGGACACTGCGGCTCTCTGCTGGTTTATTTGCTCATCATACGTCACATATTTTGGCGTGAACGTTCCTGATACTTCAAAATAGGTGGTTGCAGTGTGAGTCGTGTTTGGGACCTCCACTACACCATGTACCCGAACCTCTGTGGCAAAGCGTGCGCAGGCCAAAGCCACAGTGTTGTGCGCTGCAGGTGTTAGGCACTGCTCAAATGGAGCCGCAGAACTCTCCCGCTACGCCCCTTGCCTCCCTAACTCAGCGGAACCCCATCACTGCCGACCAGTAACGCCTCTGAAAAGACCAGAGAACCAGTTCCACACCTGGAATGCAAGCCCAGTCATCCCCAAGGATGACCGCCCCTGACCCACAGGTAAGCGCCCTGGTGCCTCACCCCTCAGCACCTCGCTGCTCCTCCCATGATCCCCAAGGCCACGCTTCCCACTCCACCATAAGCTTGACACCACTTTCTCTGCCCCCGTTATGCTCCCCTCAATCCACACGAGGAACAGCCTTCTCAGCATCGCAATCACTTGGCCCGACGCAAAAACTCAGTCTGTGCCCCTTGCAACCTGAACTCCTTGACTCAGAGATTGCTACATACCCACTGATCTCTACAAGGAACAGCCTCTTCAGACTCGCACCGGACTCTCTACATGCGTACCAAACCTTGCATTGCAATCAATCAGCCCACCGCAAATCCACAGACTAGGCCCCAAGCTACCCGAAATCCCTGACACAACCACCGCCTCACCCCCTCCAACTTTCACGAGGAACAGATTCCTCAGATTTCATACCCAGTTCATCCCATGCTTCCCTCTCCAGGTTGCTCAACCATTGCAAAATCCGCAAATGTGCAAGCCCGCCAGTCCCAACCGCAAACCAATCAACTGCACGCTCATCAATGCAAGATCAGTGCCAGCTCACACAGCAGATATCCTTGACCTTATAACTTCCAACTACCTGGACCTGCTTGCCATCACGGAAACGTGGCTCCATTCCACTGCTGGCCCAGCCCTTTCCATTGCCATCCCTTCTGGTTTCACCACCCTAAGATGTGATAGATCCTCAAAAATAGGAGGCAGCGTCACCCTCATCTTTAAAAACAGTGTCACCATCAGGGTAATCAAACCAATGTCATCCCCAATTATGTATCCCTACTCACCAAGATATGCATGTCACCTACTGTCTCCATCACACTCCTCCTTGTCTATCGTCCACCTGGCTTCAGCCCCACATTCAAAGACGACTTAATGCAGATTATCTTCTTGTCCATCAAACCCAAGTCCAAAATCATAATCCTTGGGGACCTCAACCTAGGCCTCAATGACCCAGCTGACACCATAGCCACCAGCGTAGCCTTGGCACTTAACCATGACAGCTTCGCAAAATGCTCTCTTGAGCCCACCCATGACCAAGGCCACATCCTAGTTTGGCTAAACAACCTCAACTACAACATCCCCACCCCCATCAACCTCCTGCCCATGGTTGGACCACCGCATCATAGCATTCGAAATCCCCCACTCAGAACGCCCCAGACCAGCTCACCCTGCCAAACCTGAATGCATGGCCCGGTGCACCACAAACCTCAACCTGATCAACCTTGCACCGCTACTTGCCACCCTGACGCACCCACTACCTTCAGTAACAGACCCAGCAGCATTGGTTGATCTGTACCCCTCTCAAACTCAGAAAAGCCAAACCCTCTCTATAAAAATGCCTGGTTCACGCCTGAGCTCCTTAAAATCTGCGCCAATAAGCACACCGCCGAGGTAGCCTGGATAAAAGAACCCTCCCCCGCCTCCAAAGCCCTTTTCTACTCCCTTGTCAATAACTACAAAAAGGAAATCCATGCCGCCAAAGCCAACAGCTACAATTCTAGAATTAGTAATGCCTCATCCAGCTCCTGGGAACTGTTCACCACCCTCGAGAATTAGAATCTCTGCCCTCAGCCAGACCTGACAGTAGAAAGCACCTGGTGTGAAAAAGTCCAAGATGCCCTAACGCCCAAGGGTCATTACCCTCAAAGAAAAAATCACTGCCAAGCAACTGACCATGCTCACCAAACACCACCGCCCACAGCACCGATCCCATCACTGTCCCACTCCAGCACCCTGTTTAGCTTCCACCCCATCTCAGACATGGACATCTCCAGGCTCCTCAAGAGCCTCAAACCATCATGCTGTAAATGTGACTCCTGTCCAGCGCCTAACATCAAAGACTGTGCCGAGACACTCGTACCCCTATTCACAGCCATCATCAATGCATCATCAATGCATCCTTCTCCACCAACTCAGTGCAAACTTCCCTGAAGGAAGCATGGGTCCTACCGCTCCTTAAAAAACCCTCCGTAGACCCATCCATCCTGGCAAAATACCACCCCTTTACAACAGTTCTCTACTGCCTGAAGATCCTGGATCATGCCTCCTACATCCAGGTCCAACAGCATCTAGAGGAAAACCATATTCTGGGCACTCACCAATCGGGAATCCGCCCCAAGCATGGAACTGAAACTGCCCTACTAGATCTGAAAATACAAATCAATGCCATCAACAACACTTCCAAACCGTCCTTCCTGATGATGATGGAACTCTATGCGGCTTTCGATTTGGTAGACCACCAAATCCTCTGCTCTCAACTTACTTCAACAGCTAACTTCTCACCATCAGCCTCCGACTGGGTGAGATCCTTCTTAGCCGACAGATCCTTCCGTGTCTTCATGAACAACTTCTCCTCCAAACCTACTCTGGTCACTTGTGGAGTCCTCCAAGGCTCCTGCCTCTCTCCCACTCTCTACAACATTTACACTGAACCCCTCTTTGACCACCTTGACCTACTAGGCATCTCATTCACAAACTATGCTGATGATAAGCAGCTCCTTATCCCACTCTCCGGATCCTACGCCCAGGACTCAGCAACCATAAATGCAGTCTATGAGCTCATCCAAAATTGAATGGCTCCCACCAACTTTGTCTCAATGACGACAAAATAGAAATCCTCATTGTCGGCTCAATCCTCACACTGCATAACATTGATCCAGCTTACAAAGTATTCACCATCGATGATGGCAACCACATCACCACCGCCACCACTGCCAAAACTCTGGGGGTGTACCTGGATGCCAACCTCTACTTCTCACGGCACGTGAACTCAATTGCCTCAACAGCTGCATACACATCAAAACTGCTTCATGCCAGCAGGCCCTTGCACTCCAGTCCCAACCGCCTAACAATAGCGAGACCTATCACTGGAGCCAAGTGCCTAAGTGTCTGCAGGACTCCCTGTATGCAGATGCTAAGGCATATAGAGAAGCCCTGAAGCAGGACATGTTGGCATCTCGAGATTCTATTCCCCATGAGGTGGATGTCTTGAGGACTTCACTGGACAATGAACTCTCTTCCACAAGGACCTAGCTCCACAAAAACATGGACACATTGAGAAAGACACTGTCCCAGCAAATTGATGCATCAGCGCACATGCAGACTCTGTGAGCATTCATGAAGAAGCTCATCGTGACCTCACCACTTTTGGGATTCTGGTGCATGCATCTGTGTCACGGCTGGCCCTAGCCAATGAAGATCAGGCTTTGGCACTGTGTGGACAGGATGTACCACCCCCTCACCACCACCTGATGATCGACTGCAAGATGGTGATACCCGCATACCCCTGCCACCTCAACCACCCATGCCGTGATGTCGACGAGCCCATGAAGGGATTTTGTTTATTTTTTATTGGTGTTGATTGTTTTGGTTTTCTCATGTGGATATGGACATGGACCCTCCCTCTCCCTCCTCCAGGGTGGATATTTATTTCTCCCTCAGTCCAAGATGGACTTTTTTGTTAACCTGACTGGGCTGGTCTGAATTCCCCTCCCCTCGGTTCGGGATGCACACATTGTTCTGATTTTTTTATACTCCAGTCCACGATAGACGCATATATATTTTCTTTTCCCCCTGTCCGGGGGGGATGGACTATTTTTCTTTTTTCTTCCTACCTTGAGAGATGTGTTGTTGCCCTCTCAAGGGATTAATGAATGAAGTACTGGACATGCAGCCACATACAGTGGTGTAAACTGCCATGGTTGATTTGATTGCAACAAGATCACATGTGCCGGTGACAAACATATGCAGTCTGCATGATTTACTACTATGGCTGGTGATATGCAATATCTCATGTTGCTGCACGGATCCTGATTCATCCAGTAACTGCACTCCATGACAGGACCACCTGCACCCTTCCACCTCCCTATTGGTCATATCCTCTGCCGGGCACTGGCCCTACATTCACAAATATGGAGTAACAGTTTCCAGTGGAGGTAATGAGGGAATCACCTCAGGGCAGCTCTCTCATCAGGTAAGGTTGAGCACTGTCAATCATGTACATGTATTTGCATGCAGTTCCCCCACATTTGATTTTCAGCGGGTGTGATCTTTTTGTCATAGTGAATGTCAGTGCAGATGTGTGTTTGTCCACATGCATGTGCACATATCTCCCCTTGAACATCCATGTGTAGAGGAGCAGGTAGATGTGTTTGCACTAGCTCCCGCCCCCTCACCGCCATCATATTGGAACAGTAGAAGAGCCCTAAATAGGACCCCATGTATTGTCCCTGTATTGAGTGTACTAGAGACGATATATGCACTCAGACAACCATACCGAAGGTATCCTCGCACAGTGGAAGGATGTCAGCATCATAGGGCGCTGCGTGAAATCTGATGAGGGCAGAGTGATGTCATGAAGTAGATATATAGCGACATAGTGGAACGATATGTAAATACTTAGGAGTGATGATGTAACTGAAGCAGTAAGAGAAACATGTACAAAATGATAAAGTAATCTTATATATACAAAGAAGGGTTTATAGTGATTCCCTGGAAAAAAAATGGTGGACATGCAAAAGCAACAAATACAAACTGTCGAATGCCAAAGCATTGACAACCTATATTTTATATGTAAAAGTGCAATTCCATCGAAACCAGTCCATCGACAATATACATGGATGGTTTCAATGGAAATGCACTTTTACATGTAAAAAGTAGCATTTCCATGCATTTTTGTGTAACTTTAAAACGTTACATTGCACTGTCCAGTGCTGAAATTTCAGCACTGGCCAGCCCCTTGTACACGTTTTAATTTCTATTGGAGGGGGTTTCTCCCGCCTGACCCCCAACCCTCATGCCTACCCCCAACCCTAACCAAGCCCCAACCCTAACCCTAACCCTAGCCCTGTCCCCAACCCTAACCCTAATGTAACCCTTAAACTAACCCAAGCCCCAACCCTAACCCTAACCCTAATTTAACCCTTAAACTAACCCTAGCCCCAACCCTAACCCTAACCCTAACCCTAACACTAGCCCCAACACTAACCATAACACTTTTTTAACCCTTAAACTATCTCAAGCCCCAACCCTAACCCTAGCCCCAGCCCTAACCCTAATTTAACCCTTAAACTAACCCAGGCGCCAAACCCAACCCCAACCCTAACCCTAACCCTAGCCCCAGCCCTAACCCTAATTTAACCCTTAAACTAACCCAAGCCCCAACCCTAATACTTACCATTACATGTCGATGGAACTATCAAATTTTTTTCAACTAAATGGCCATTCAATAGAATGGTATTTCGATGGAAAAAATTAGATGGTTTGACATTCGATGGTTTGGGTTTAGATGGAATGACCGGTTACCCAAAGAAGACAAAGTAACTTGCTGACCAATAGGTGTAAATATGCAGTAACGCAAGGTAGACGAGACACATAGAAGCTTGCTATAGAGGAAAACATAACGTGGCTAGGATGGCCATGATAGGAAGGTGAACGCTGGCTCGTGTCAAATTCAATCCAGATACCTCAGAGATAGACCAGGGCTTCAGAGTCAGGAGACATTGGAAAACAGTTTTGAATGCGAAATAACGAGGAGTCTATGTTGGCCTGGGATCAAGGATGCTATTTTAAGGAATAATTGAAAGGGACAAGGGTGGCAGATGGAAAAGCATTGTACGTAAGACATACTGCTCTCAGATTAAAGAAGAAGAAAACATCTGCAAGAGCCAAGTATTGTACAATTAAAAGTGTATAAAGTCTATACAAGATGGAGTGAGCAAGTCTCTAGAGGCCAAGAAGAGCAAGCACATATTTAAATCAAGTAGCAGTAAATAATAGGTCGAATTGGACACATTTGCAGTCTCCTCACATGTGAATCAGAAGTTGAATACAAGGGCTATTCATTAAGCTTCGGATGAAAATAGTGATGTGATTACACTCCCTTGAATATCCCAGAACAGAGAGCAGGTGTCATGATCTCTGCTTCCAAAAGGTCAGGGTTTTCCCAACTCCCTTGGAAGCAGATCCATAACCCAGGTTCCGAGTGCCAACCAGTCCCAATTGGGACCTTTTGGACCCAGTCCTGGCGCCAGTGGCACCAGGCTCATAAATATGCCCAGTCCCAGCGCTGGAAGCGCCGGGCTCATAATGCTTGGGTGGACTTACCTGCAGCAGACCATGCTGCTTACTTGCCTGCCAGTTGAGCCTCTGATCCTCTTCTGTTTGGAACTACTTTTCCTGTTGGGTGGGGCAGGAGCCACTCCCTAGATTCAGAACACTGGAACTCTTCTGGAAAGCAGGAACTCTTTTCTTAGGTGTGGCTGTGGAAGGAGACACCTAAGCACTACAGGAGGCTATTTAAACCACACCCGATGGATGAATCTTGCTTTGCGTTATTCTGCATCCTCTGCAGCAGAACGCTCATCGTGTCTTCTGCATCTGATCCTGGGCCTAAGGAAAAAGGCTTACCATCCTGAATCCAGTCTTTAGCAACACCTATAAAGACAAGAAAGAACAGGTTAGCATTACGGTCTTCAGTGACAGCTCTTCACTTACCTGGTCCATCGGCTGTCACCAACGCATCGCGCTGCATTCCGGCATCTGAAAGACAAAGGCTTACCTACTCTTCGTGCGCTCCGGAGGTCTTCACACTGCATTCCGGCATCTGAAAGACAAAAGCTTACCAACTCTTCGCACGCTCCGGAGGCCTTCGGCGCTGCATCCCGCATCTGAAAGACAAAACAAGGTGCGTTTAAAGACATTGGGGATCTTTAATACTCACGTGCCATTACTCCTTTCCACATCTAACCCAGTGGGTATTCCGGCACCCTGCAGCCGCTCTGAACTTTTACCTGCAAAATAAAAAGACAGTTAGAGCGCATCGTGAAGCAGGCAACAAGCGCTTACTTACGTGCTTCCAGGCGCTTCTATTCATCACACGGGCTCCATCTTCAACTCACTTCAGCCCGTCATCCGCCATCGCCGGAACCCTGCAAAACAAGAGACATCATTACTAAAGACTTTAAAGACATTAGAATTACTCGAAACTTACCGTTCGTGCAGTAAACGACGGACAGCAGTCCTCTGAAGTCAAGAGGCATGCTCCCCTTATCCAGTGAAGAAACTGGTTACAGCACCCTGCCCCGAGGCAGATGGAGAGCACAGCGTTCACTTACCTAAGGTGAGAGCGTTAACCTTTGGGGTTCTACAGGAGAAGAGAAAGGGAAGAAGAGAGAGACATTCAATAACCCAGTTCCTTAATCCCATATTTTCTATCTGCAGACATCTTACCCTTCAAGTCAGACATACAGTGCACAGAGGTCCAGCCCAAAGAGCCAGCTGTGTGTTACACATCACCTTTGAAGATATGGTATACGCCCAGTCAAGACCGGCGCCTCTACGGGAATCAGGTGAGGGTTACAGCAGGCTACAAGGTCAACTACAGACGGGAAACTTTGGTTTATGGCCAGACTGATGAGACTGATGACAGAGGTTAGATTAATTGGGAAAGTGGGAAGTAATCTGACGTGACTCAAGCACCTGGTTTTTGTTTCACGTACGTGCTGCCAGCGAGCCGAAAAGTCCAATGTTGGGTGAGAATGCCAAATAATCCGAGGGTCTATGGGGTAACCTGCTATATAATGCTGCCTAGACCAACCTGCTGCCATTCTCTCTGCTATAATCAGTATTATACGTATTTAGAGGTAGTTCCAGGCGTGCCTTACAAATAAGAGGCAGTCAATTATGTACTAACCCATATGTATTACATAGGTGCATATGTTCCCTTAAGCAATTCCTCCTTTCAATAGGTTTTATGGTTTGCCACATAGGATGACATCATAGATGACGCATATTGGGGTATAAAGCACCTGTATGACAAGTTTATGTGTGGGAGAGCGAGCAACCATGCGATGACGGCCAGTTTGCCCTGCTTTATTGAATGAGAATAAAGTAGTATTTTGCCATATTCCTTGAGTCTGTCCGGATTGTCTGTGATCTTTATTGGCAATCCCATGTAGCACAAGAGAAGCTTCAAGGTGCTAGAGCACACATGCATGTGCATTGGTTTTCAGGTTGCACTTTCACAAAGGACAGCCAACTCATGGGAATGTGCAGCACATATGTGCAGCATATACCACACTTGAGCCACCGGCAGTATTTGACACATTCTATCACAACATCCTCATATACAACCTCAATTCTCTGTACATCTGGACTTTGCATTATGAGTGTTCACCTCTTGCCCCACTGACCATTATGATGTCTTCTTACTACCTGCCCTCTCCACCCCACAACATGTGTCATATGGGGCCCTGCAGGTGTACTCCCTGTCCACACTACTCTTTGACCTGTGCCAGCGCCCACTCCACACCCTTATGCGCTCACATGACCTGCCCTGCTACAACTACTTATCTTAAACACATGTCCATTCACAGATCACCAAACCTCAGCTGCTCCACTTCGTGACCTTGCCTCTGGAAATGCAGATCTGGACAGATGTCTCCATGCACCCCACAGAACAGGTTTGGCACACTTGATGCATCTAGGTTTGTACTGGTTTGCACATGTGGACTCCTGACAGCCTTTACCTGTGTTCCCCATTCAAGACACTTGTTGTTCATTGTTGTTTTCTGTACGTTGCATGTCTTTTTTTACATTACTTGTTGTTCTACTCCAGAACTGTGAGTGACTGCACAGTATATGTGTGTACATTGTGGCCACATGCGTGTGGTACATCGTCCCCTTCCCACAGCTTCTCTTCATATCATGCCCCTGTAGGTGTTAGCAGTGCACCCTATAATCCCCACCCCCTTCCTGTCTGGTTCAGGGTGTGTGGTCTGTTGGAGGGCAAGGCAACAGCTGGAGACTGATGTCATGTCCATAAATTATGGTGCCCAACAGGCAGGGGGGGATTGGTGGGTGGTGCAGAGTCTGGAGTTGTGGTCGAACTGACTTATTTGCGTGGGTGTTATGAACATGGGTCTCCTTCTGGTTTACATACCATGCTGTGTTGGGCATGTTGTTTTTTTAATGAGGAGCTGAGGATTGTCCTTTCACAGGTGGCCTGTGTTTCCTAGTCTGCCCTTCTCCGTCAACCCCTATTGCCCTTCTTCACCCCCGACATGTGCTATATTTCCATCAATGTGCCTTTCAGGCTCTCAGACCATGCTGCCTTTTTTCCTATCTTTCTATCTCTGTCTTCCCCTCTTCACCCCCTTCTCTCTTCCCTCACCCACTGTAACAGCCACCATCTCTTTCCGCATCTCCCCACCAGCCAGACTCCTTGCTTCACAATTCCTTTCTCTCTCTCTCTCTCTCTCTCTCTCTCTCTCTCTCTCTCTCTCTCTCTCTCTCTCTGTCTCTCTGTCTCTCTTTCTCTCTCTCTCTCCCTGTCTCTCTCTCTCTCTCTCTCTCTCTCTCTCTCTCTCTCTCTCTCTTACACACGCACACACACACATTCATCCCTATGTATCCTGTCTCCCTCTTGCCCTCTGTCATCCTTCACATCAGCTCCCACACTTGTACTTCCATTCCGAGACCCAAAGGCACACGTGACACTTAACGGTGGGTGTGCAGAACTTGGATGCCTGCAATCAATGGCCCAACTTGTGCCCGCATCCTGGAGCTGACTGACACCTGTTTCCAGAGTGCATGTCGCGCTGTGGTTGAAATGTGTTTGCTTTCACTGCCAGTGATTGCTCTGTCATTGAGTTTTGATGTTGTTGAATTGATTGCTCCCACTCTGTGATTTTGAGTTCCGGTCGTTGACACTGGGTGGTTACCTTGTACCATTACGGAGTATTCAACGATGTCCAGTTTGTTTACTTTCATGCAATGCGTGTCTTTGCAAGCTTAGAAGGTTCTTTCAGGAGGAATGCTGTGGATGTGGGACAGGTGGGAACCTTGTACAGGTAAGCTCAAGGCACTCAGGGGGCACCTGTTGTGGTGTCGTTGGTGGCCAGGAGGTTTTCACTGTGTGGGGTATTTTCATTGCATTGTCCTGAGGTGAGCAGGTCCCGCTGCATGGGTGTGGGGACACATAAGGTGGAAAGGCTGGTGACTCATTGCTTGCATTTTTGCATTTGTCATGCCTACCACATGGCATCCCGTTCTCTCACCTTTTTAATGGGGTGTCTACCCATGCTGGCAGTCCACTCCTGGCGCTTTGGCTCTGTATGGGGTTGCACTCCCCAGACTACTTCACACCCAGCACAGCATGGCAGGACATGTGGGGGCTGCCCTGTTTGTCCGACCACAACAGGTTGGATGTCCCACACCGGACACAAGGAACATGCCATAGGCCTGGTGTTGTTATTTGGCAATGCGTATCGTGCACCGTACCCCTGCAGCTATTTTGACACTTGTTACCAGCTGCTTCAGTTTCATGCTCATTGGTGCCTGCTCAGTCCAGTCCTTCTGGGCTCTGCCTTCCTTTCCTCTTGCCTGCTCCCTTTTGTGTGCCAGTATTCTTGCCCTCCATTTATCATTCATTTCTCTTGTCTGCTTGTCTCTTTTCTTTCTGTTGCCTTGGTTCCCTGCCTTCCTCTTTGACTGCTGCCCATTTGCCAAGCTGCCTTCTGCTAGATCCTGACTTCAATGCAATTTCTGAGAATATCACCTACCGTCATCCTGGACATTCCGTCATTGGCTCCCCTCCAGGTGTTTCCTACACTGACCTGATGCCAGGTTAATGAGGGATGCCAAATTGTGGCATTGGGAGGGCTTCCAAGGGGATCCTGGGTTTCCAACCTCTCAGGGATCTCTATTCAAGAGTTGTTGCAGTGTCATTCTGACTACAGCCTGGTCTGATATATCACAATGGCCCCTCGCCGGGACAAGGGGTAAGTGGAACCTGGTCCTTCACAGCATGGCACTAAGGGGGGCAGGCAGTGGAGGTTTTGTAGGTGGCGATGCTGTCACTGTGTGGGGTGTTTACATTGCATTGGCTTGAGATGAGCTGGTCCATCTGCATGAGTGCGGGTGTGACATGGTGATGGTAGGCTGGCGACTCATTGCTTGCAGTTGTTTCTTGTCATCCAGGGGACAGCAGGGTGCGCTGTCATTGGGTGCATGGATGTGTTACATGTTGTGACCTTGTGTTATTTTTCAGGACTGTGGTATTCTACAAGGGCAGATGTTTGCTGATATTCAAAGGAGCAGTACAGTGGCATGTGCACACAACACCTCAGCAGTATCGGCTGGTTTGGAGACCTACAGAGTGGAGCTTGGATTGATTCCTGGGTACAGCTGGTGCAAGCATGCAAGGGAAAGATGTGAGGTGAGATGTGCATCTTTCTTGAAATGAGCTTTCTATTTTCTCAGTTCATATGGCTATTTTGATATAGATGTGTATTGTCTACATGATTTTTATCAGGGAATGGTGTGGCCAGTCCACCTGTATGTTGTTGTGCGACACATATAGGGTGGCCAGGGCAGTGCTCACATGTGTTTATTACTGGCTGTTTTTTGCACTGTGCCTTCTTAGTTGTGTTCTCTTGTGTTTTGGTGGCGGTCTGTATGTACATTATTTGTTGTGGGGCATGTGAAAGTGGAAAGGGATTTTGTTGATTGTGTTGTGTGCTTTGTTGTGTGCAACATATATACTGTTGTTCCCACTTGCTATGACTGTGTCAGGGGTTGGTGTAGTTGATTGTCTGACTCTTAACACACACATTGTGCCTCTCCCAGGCACACATTCTCAGGGTAATGTTATGGGCACGGTGGATTGGCCCCAATTCATCATTGGATGGCACTAGAGCTGTGGCTGGTTTTTATGTGAAGTACTATTGCACAAGCTGATTGATGCAGCCTCCCCCTGTGCTCTTTGTCTGTCCAAGGGCATGGGTGGTGCCTGTGGCTGAGGGGGATGTCCCTCTTGCATCTCTACTGGTATGCCATGCTGTGTGGCAACATTGTGCAGGACTACTGATGGGGCATATTGCAATACCCAGCCAGAGTGGTCAAGGGAGCAGAAATGTGTCTTGAGCACCCCAAATTGGCACTCCACTATGCCCCTAGTGGCTATATGTGCTGCATTGTACCTTACCTCGGCTGGTGTGGCAGGATTCCTGAATGGCGTGAGCAGGAATGGTGAGAGCGGCTAACACTGTCACCTGCAATTGTGTAGATGGTTATTATTGGCATTGATTGTCATGGTCAGTTATTCAGTGTGCCACGTGACTACATGCATGTGCATGACATTTGATACTCACCAAGGAGCCAGGGTCCAGTAGAGTGGTGACTGGTGGTAGGTGTAGCTGTCATGTGTGCTTCCAAGAAAATTGGAGCTGACTTGCATGATGACCTGCACATTGATGGAATGTCAACGCTTCCGGTTGCAGTAAATGTGTTCCGTCAATCGGGTGGGCTGCAGCGCAACATGCGTGCAATCAATGGCTCCAAATACATGTGGAAAGTGTGCTACAGCATAGAATTCATGGCAAACTCTGCGTTTCCTGCAGTTTGAGTGGCATGTATATGTGCCTGTGCATGCATGCACATGATGTGATGCAGCCCGATACCTGGTGTAGACAGCGGGATTGCGTGGTCTGAGATTTGACCCCTACAATGTCAGTGGTCTGCTGAAAGGATCCTGTGGCTATGAAATGTAGGGCTGTCAGCACCTTCTACGGGAGTTGAGTCCATGGGAGCAGATGGTGGGTGATGCAAGGTCTTCCTCCCACTCCCAGACCAGGTCTACAATGACATGGGGGGAGGGGGCCTGTACCTTGCCACCTGGTCATCTGGCATCCCAAACAGCGTGGTGCGTGTTGTGGAAATCCAGGGCCTCTGCAACCTCCTCCTCCTTCTATGTCCATGTATGATAGATTCCAGTATACCTGCATTCATCCTGGCTGACCGACATTGGAATAGTGTTCATTGCGTGCTTCACACGCGTTGTTTCCTTTGCGTGTTGTACTTTGCATCTACTATCATGTGGTCGGTGAGATCACAAGGTTTGCGTGTGACTTTTCCTGACGTGAATTTGCACGTTGAAATCCTTGAATTTGGTTATGCTTGCGCTTGGAGGGGCATGTGATATCTTTGCATGGTCCATTCCTCAACATGCCCACGTTATTCCTCGTTCTTTCTCATTTTTTCAGGAGAATGGGGAATATGCATGTTCCGCCCCCTATTTATTTCATTGCGTAGGCCCGTCCCACACTTTGCGTGGAATGTTGCGCACAGTGCTCAACCGCATGCAAAGAAGTGACAGACCTGCGGAAAGCCACGAGAAACTAAGACCTCTTCGCCCTCAATGCATCATGCACAAGGCTCTGGTCTCTCATCTTCGAAGCCCAAACTGCATATTACTCATCAACTATCTTGGCAGCTGGTAACAAGTGTAAAGCTTGCTTCATGACATGTAAACACTGCTCAGGCCCACTGCCTGACACAGTAATCCTTGAGTCGACAGAAAAATGCAACACTAGCAACAGCTTTATTTATCAATAAGATATATAACATACAATCAATAAGATATATAACATACAATAACAGACCAATACCCCCAGATTGGTCAACTCCACGCTATTGCTTGCAATCCCACGACACACAACACAACTTAGACCACCTCCCTTTCCCCTCAACCCCAGGGATCTTGCTGACTCCCTTGCACCACTTAAACCAACTGTATACAAAGATGAGGACTTCCCCACTGCCATCCTAATGCATATCAAGATGGTCGCCCTTAGTCCCTCCTCACACTAACACTACCCAGTCTACCTGCAAACATAATGTGCTTCTTGAGCACAGTTCTAAACTGGTTTGTGTCTTACCACTAGGACAGGCATCACACTGTTCAGATTGGCAACTTCAGGTAAACCACCGACCCAGTCACATCCGGGGTCCCACATGGCTCTATATTGTTCTCCATGATTTTTGATTCATACATGGAGACACTGGGATTACTTCTCAGTGACTCCGATAGCTCACACCACCAATAAGTGGATGATACTCAATTATTCCTAAAGATCAGTTGTACCCAGGAAATGTCACAAATCAGGAATTGCCTGCTCTCCATCCATGCCTTAATCACTCAGGTTTACTGTAGAAAGCACTGTTTCTTTCTGACAACATATAAACAAAAAGACCTAAACTGCCTTGCACTAGCAAGCTCTCCTACAGAGGATAATGCCCTTCCATCCACACAATGACTTCAGAACCACAGCAAAGGCCCTGGTAATCTCCCACATTACCCTCCTCACCGGCATTTAAGCGACATACCTGGACTTAGTGAGGTTGCCCACAGCATTACTCTCAAATAGCGTGGCTCAGAATCTCTACCCCTTTGAAAAATCAAACCCTTCATCCGGCCGCAGGACTTCTGGACTGTGGTGCAGGCCCTCAATTGGCCTGCACTTCAGTCCAGAAGTCAATCAATTGGTGAAATGCTCTCTTGACAGGGGTCCTAGCTGCTCATTTGGTTCCCCTAAAAGCAGTTGACCATGCTGCAGCACGTCTAATAACAGGAGAATGGAAATGTGACAGAATTTGCCCCACCCTACACAAACTACATTGGCTTCCACACCAAGCCAGGATACTGTTCAAGACTGCATGTATCATCTACAAAGCAGTCACAAGCAGCAGACCAACGTACCTGGGGGCTAACCTCCACAGATCTGGTGGCACGCGCTCCTCGCGCAGCAAAAGCGACTAACTGGCATGAATCACAACCCGTCCAGAAAGACAGGACCTGCAAACAAACCTTGTCTTGTCATGCACCCACCCTCTGGAACTCGATCCTGGTGTTGGCTCGAAATGCCCCCACAATTCTCCAAATTTGCAAATCTCTCAAAACATGTCTTTTTCAGCACCTGACCAAGGACTAATTCCAATGGACACACATACAGAGGCAGAGACCTCACAGTACTGTGCTTACTCTCTGTTCTCTGCTTCTCTCCCTTTCTCCCTTTTCCCTATCTCTTCCCCACCTCCCTTACTTTCTTCTATGCGCTTACTTACTCTATCAGAATTGTCCCAGGACCTAGCATGATTGCAACCTCGTCTGTCTCCCTCCTCCCCTTACTTTTCCCCCCCTCAAGCACTATCTGAAATGTCATCAGGCCTAGTATGATAGTCGCTTGTTTTGTTCCTCCCCTCCCTTTCTGCACCCCTCTCCCTCACCTTTTGTTTTTCTCCTGCTCTACCAGAAATGTCGTCAGGCCTAGTACAGTAGTCGCCTGTCTGTTTCTATTTCCTTACCACTCTCCCCCTCCCTTCCTTATCTATGTCTTAGCTCTTGCACTATCTGAAATGTTGTCAGGCCGAGTACGATAGTTAATTTCACATCCTTACTGTTCATGGCGTGCAAGAATGTCATTGTATTTTCCCTTGTTCCCTCCCTTGCCTTGAAGTGCTTTGAAACACATTGTGTATAGGCGCTACATAAATAAACTATCATATCATATCATTGCTGTTAAAAGATCCAGCCCAAATGCTGGCAACCCAGACTATGTACAGTACTCTGCTGCTATTGAGCTAGGTCCACACTTCTAGGTTTCTTCATTATGTATTCTTTTCCTCCCTCTCATCCCTTTTCCATTCTTCCCCCATTCAGTGCTCCTGCCCCTCCAATCTTCTGCTGCAGCTTTCATATGTGTTGTACCTGGCCCTTTTTCTGTTTCTATTGGTTCCACAGAGGTCAGTATCCTAGCCCACCTCTTCTTTCTTGCCATTTCTTGTACTCTGAGCTTTTCTCACATTCTTTTGCCTCTTCTGAACTCTGCCAGATTTTTATTCCCTTACTTGGTTGGGCTATCAACCTGTCTTTTCATCATTTCTTTTTGCAGTGCATTTATTGGTTGGATCCGGGATTGGCAGATTACTGTGCAGCCTATTTGGTCGCAGGAGAATTAATTGCAGATGTTCTTGATTCATTTTGCTGCATATGTATGTGGGGGGTGGGTTAAGGGAAATAATGATTGGAATGGGGTTAAGGTGGGCTAATGGGTGGCTATATGGGGTCTCCCCCCATATATATATGCCACACAATCAACCCGTCAAAAAAATAAGAATTCAACAAATTCTCTGACGATCAAAGAGATCCGATGTAATCACCCTAAACCTTTGGATCCAGAATTCCCACCATACAGTTGTTGCACTACAGTTTCCTCTCCCCACTGGGAGAGTTTATTTAATTCGTCCGTGTAGCTCTATTCCCCATACACCAGGCTGGGCGTGAACAATGAGAGGCAACCAGCAACGTTGAATAAGATAAGCCTGGGCCTGTCTTGGTGAACCAGGGGAGACAGATAGCAATTGTAAATGTCTCTTTTCTGTTTCTAGTATTCCAGTTCCAGTTATCCCCATGTAGAGAGAGTTGTGACTTGTAGTCAAACCGTCATCTTACACTGAAACAGCATCATACACAATCAGACTCATAACTGCTTGCCACAACCTCTATAATTCCAGAAGCACTACACTCCTATGGAGGAGATGATAGCTCAGTCTTCGAGATAAACAGTGTTTCCATTTTGCAACCAAAGAGGATACCAAACACATCCACAACCTCAACGAATAGGAAAGAGAGTGGGGATTTTAATCAACAGAAGTGTCAGCAGTATGGTCCACTCCTGACATTAGAGTCCTCTTGCATCATGGTGTGCTTTAAACACTGAACACAGGGCATTTTAGTACGCACAGCATTACAACATGACGTAAATCATAGTGAGTATTACACAGTGAAGCAATGATGGCATGGTGGTGGCATTGGAAAATTCATTAATGTCTGAAATACAATAAGCACGAGGTAGTAATGTGGGTATTATGGTAGCACAAAACCAATTACAAACTGTTAATTGTAGTGTGCACCAAGCAATACTGTGGGACGCTTCTCTTTCCGGTCCAATCCCTCACTCTTGTTTTTCCTGGTTACTTCTCTTTTTGCCTGTGTTTGATTAATAGGGAGGTCTTCGGACGTCGTTCAGTCAGCTTTGTTGTTCACGGAGTTGAAGTGCCAGCAGTCTCCTGAATTTGTATGGTCCTCCACGGTTCGAAATTCCCTCGGAATGAAGTTCCATAGATTTGCGACTAAGCAGGAGAATGCTGATCTTTTTTATCGTTTGTAGGAGGAAGAAGCATTTCTGGATTATTGCATTCACTTGGTGTTCAACTCATTGTACATTAGAATCCCAAGGTTTTTACTGCTTTGGAAGGTGTCGGTTGGTTTCCCAGCCCTATTGGCCATGGTATGTGCTCGTTGTTCCTTCTGTCATCCGGTGTAATCATGATTTCAATTTTGTCAGTATTGATTTTGAGTTTGTTAATGTTCATCCATTGGTAGAGCTCCTTGAGACACTATCTTAAGGGTGCACTCTCTTCTTGTATGGCCCCCGAATTTGAAGATGATTTGTGTATCTTCTGTGTAGTTGTAGAATGTTAGTCCATGCCTTTTGATGAGGTTGATTAGCAGTGGCACGTTTCTTTGTTTGTTTGTTTGTTTGTTTATTTATTTAGTATTGCACACCAACCCAGAGGTAGCTGGGCGCAGCAAGAAGGAATACTTTAAGCTTGGTTACAACATAGTATAGGTACAAAACAGGACATGATAATTACAATAATAATAACAAGTAAGACAAGGGTAAAGGTATAGGTACAAGTACTGGAATAAAAGAGAACAGTAGACTGGCAGGGGTTTCCTGATAATAGAGGAGGTAGGTGGGTAGTCCGGAGGATGTTATCTGTCAATAGACCTCAGCCATATCAGTGACGTACTTCTAAATCTAGAGTAAGATTGGTTCATTCTGGGAAGGGCATTCCAGTATTGTGCAGCTTTGACTGGAAAACTGCTTCCTCCATTTTTGGTAAGCTCGAACCTTGGTATCCCTAGACAGTGAGGGTTCATTGCTCTAGATGGTCGCATGGATGTTTTTCTATTTATTCTATTCACCAGGTATGGGGGAGCTGTGTCATTAAGGAATCTGTGGGTGAGTGATGTAGTTTTAAGTAGTATTCTGTCACTAATTTTTACTCAGTGATAGACTCTTCTAATATTTGAAATATGCTCTCTGTTGGGGAGGTTCCAGGCCGTTCTCAGAGCATTGTTTTGCAGTAGCTGCATTTATTGAGGATGTAATTGTTAGCTCCTACATAGAGCGCATTACAGTTATCAAGCTTAGATAATATAAGGGCATTGGCCAGGGTGATACATCTTACTTCAAAAAGATATGGTCAGCATGCTCTGATGAGTTTGCCTGTGTAGGCCATCGAAGAGGCTAGCGAGTTTACCTGCTTCCTTAAGGTTAAGGTAGAATCCAGATAGAATCTCAATGATTTTACCTCATTTACTGTTTTAATTGTGTATCCGTCTATGTTGAATAAGGCGTAGTTTGGAGATAGTTTGTTTAAATTGGCTTTGGAGCCAAGGATCATGATCTCTGTTTTCTCGTCATTCAAGCAGAGGCCATGGGTCGCCATCCATGCCTGAATGAGAGTGTATATCTCGTTTAACAAGGCCGTATCACTGACGAAATTGCCCGAAAGGGGAATGAGGATCTGGGTGTCATCTGCATAATTAGTGTAGGTGACATTTAGTCTATCCAATGTGTCAAATAAGGGCTTGGTAAAGATATTATACATGGTGGGTGAGACACATGATCCTTGAGGGATGCCGCAGGTAGTATGGATCGGGTCTGCTGAGGCAGAAGGGGAAAATACTCTCATGGTGCTATTAGATAGAAATGATTGAACCCAGGCTATGGCGTCACTTGAGAAGTGAGCCGCTGTTGCTAAGTGTTTGCATAAAACTGCGTGGTCTACCAAGTCGAAAGCGGCCGATAGGTCTAGGAGAAATAACATCACAGTTTTACCCTTGTCTTTTAGCTCATCAATTTGCGTCTTAAGGTAAATTAATGCTGTCTAAGTGCCGTGTTGGGGTCTAAAGCCTGATTGTCGAGATCCTAGAAGGTGGTTTGCTTCAAGGTAACCCTGGATCTGAAGGTATGATACCCGTTCGATTATTTTGAGAAGAAATGGGACCGTTGTAATGGAGCGGTAGTTTGTGGGGATGGATGGGTCCAGTGTCTGTCTTCAGGAGAGGAAGAACCCAAGATTCTTTTAAGCTCTCAGGGACACAGCTTGTTTTGGAGATGCATTTATAAGTTTGGTTATAAATGGAGCTAGGTCTCTAGCTGCATCTTTGACTATTTGGGCAGGGGAATTGTCGCCTTTGAAATTGGACGGCTTCAGGGACAGTATAATTTTCTCTGTTTCCAGGATCGACACTTTAGTGAATCTAAATGGTGTTGGAAGGTTGGGAACTTTGGGCGGAAGGGAGGTAGAGGTCACTATTGGTATCAATTACACTTTCTTTTTCTCGATTTTAGTTTGGAGGGAGGCTACTTTATTGGTCAGTGCATTTTGGATGTCCGTGCACCATTGTTTGTCTTTCGGGATGTTATCTACAGGAGATATGGGGGATTCTAGCTCCCAGAGGATCACGAAGAGCTCCTTAGTGTTGGAGTTTGCTTTCGCAATTCTTTCGTTAAACACATTTTTTTTTGGTATTGATTATTTCTTTCTTGTATTTTTTAGCTAACAGATTTGTTATCCTCAGAAGGGGTGTGCCGCCAAATTGCTTGTAGCTTTCTTTTTTGGAGTCTTAGCTCTTTAATTTGGGGAGTGAACCAGGTATTCAAGTGGGCCTTTGGTTTACTTTTTCGAAGATTGGCAGGCGCGATAGTGTCTAGGGCTTTAGTCATGGTGTTATTATAGATCTTAACTAAATGGTTAGGGTCGGCATTCATGGGGGTAGTGTCCAGCGAGGGCAGGAGGAGTGGCAATAATTTGTCAAATGTGATTTTTTTTTGCATCTGGTATGTAATGGAGGTGCCATAGCCATGGGTTTAGGCATAGCTTTGTCTAAAGTTAGGGTGAAGTTTATCAAGCAGTGGTCTGTCCAGGATTGCAGGGTTAGGTTCAGAATAGTGGATGAGCAGTTTAAGGCGGCGACCCAGTCAAGGGTTCTGCCTTTGATATGGGTAGGGTCGGGGATTTTCTGGGTGAAGTCATGCTCAGCTAGAATGGCTGCTATAGTTTGTGCTTGTTTATCCTCACGATCGCTGTCACGACCCTCACCCCAGACCCCCACTGGCAAGCCCACTTGCCAGGTGGGATCAGGGCTTGGGTCTCCACTAAGGCCTTGAAGGCCTGGCATCCACTCACAAGGCTCTGTTGGGGCCAGTCCTGGCACCTATGGCACCGGGCTCATACACCTTGAAGAACGTGTGTGCAGGGAACTACTTTTTTCCATTTGGGGCCTTCAGCCAACATGGAGGCATCCACATAGCTTGGCTCCTAGGAACCAAGCTATGCATTATAGTGTTTTGGGTGTGGTGGCCTAGGGACTACTTTACCTGGACTACTTTGTTGAGGCTATTTAAAGCACACCCAAACAGGAAAGCACGCTTCGGGTTACTTTGCAGTCTGCAACGTGACGCTCACCGTGTCCTGTGATACCCACGAGCATCGGAGAAGCAAACCTGCAACGAGACAAAAGGAACATCATTAGCAGCATCTTACCTGCAATCTCCATCTTATCATCCGCTCGCAGCTCCAGTGAACAGCGTCCTCTGGATCTGCATGCCTCCCGGACTGAAAGACCTGAAAGAGGAAGGGAAAGGACAATATTAAAGAAGGCATATTAGATATTGCAGAACCAGGAACTGAATAAGAAGCTTACTTGGCTGGTCGCCTCCTGGCCGGCATCATTCCGGAATTCTACACACACTGGAAAAAGACCACGACCTGCAAGAAAAGAAGAAAACAGGTTAGCAAAGGCAAGAGAATGCAGCGCTGCGCATTGCGCTTACGTACTGCGTCGTAGCGCACGTCACGCACCATCATTTACCGGCGAGGCCCAACTCAGCCAGTTCGCCACGCTGAAGCTCTGCACACCTAAGGGAGAAACAAAAGACATTATTTAAACAAGAAAGGCATGCAAGAATAACATCGCTATACAAAAGCTGCAATAACACCTACCTGAGAGACACCAAACGGGCCTGCGCCAGTGAAGTAACTTGCCCGCTCACGCCCACACAAGACAACGCGCCCCTGCCAAGAAGGCAGGACAGAGAGCACGCCTAATTCCACAACAAGGTAAGGAGAGGGCCCTGAGGGACTGAGGTCACACGGGGCGATGGGAGGATATTTACCTCAGTCGGTCAGTCTTGAACACAGTCCTCCTGTATTTTCAGGCGGAATCTTCCCCGCAGACCATACCTGGGAAAGAACTGGGAAGAAGATACCAGCAACCAACCCGGCTGGGTGATGTCCCCGTGGATACCAGGTGAGCGTAACAGTCACCTAGCACTAGTATCTGCGTTGAATCTTTCGTATTATTAGAAAGCAAACTAGACAGGTCGTCTTCGAATGTGCCAATGGGACCAGGTTGTCTGTACAGTAAATGGATGGTTATGGTCCGGTTACTGGAGAGAGGTAACTTGGCTGTGAGTAGTTCACACGATTTGAGGGGTTGAGTGGTACAGAGTCTTAATTTGAGGCTTGTTTTAGAAATAATGGCTAAGCCGCCCCCTTTCGTTCCAAGACCTTGGCTGTGAAGCCAGCGGTGCGGGCTGCACTCCCTTGTCCACTACTATGTGGTTTCTCTTAGTTTATGGTGAGTGTATATCCAAAGTAAGAAGGATCATATACTCAGTCTGTTTATCTGGTTTTACTGAATTTTTATAGTCTGAGATTGTAAATCTCTATTCATGCAGGTGCCATAAGGAAGGCCAATGCATTTCGGAATTAACTTCCTTCATCTGGGCCTTATTAATCTGGTTTCAATAATTATAACACAAATTAAAAATCACCAAAGTAAAACAATATTCAAATGACCATATTTGGCCACAGTCCATGAATTAATGTTAAGTGCAGTAATAACCATATTCATTCCACGTAAATTTTCCATTCCAAACATTAGCATTTATGGTAGCCATTGTTGTCACATCCCATTGATAAACATTCCAGGAGTGAATTAGTCCCCATGCATAAATGTATTAGTCCCATGTAGTCATATGTGCCACACAAAAAAAAGGATGTCCACGACATTCATTGAAGTAATTAGTAAAAGAAATAGATAAATATACATACGGGTTGGTGTGATTAATTTGAGTGATGAAATCGTGGAATTGACAAAAAATTAAAGAAAAGGGAAAGTATGTTACTAGTGGCACTAGGGTCAGACAAAAAGATGAAAAAGACGGATGCAGTTAAAACTGACCTCTATTCTCAGTTGCGTGGCTTCTGCACGTGTAACAAGTGTCTGGGGATTCTCCCTCTGTTGCTTGATGCAACCGTCGGCATAAGGCACGATCTCTCAAAGTAGATCTGAAATGGTTGTAAACACGGGGAAAGGTCACTAAACTGATCATTTTAGACAGCTTGCCGAATCTTAAAATCGTCTGGTGCTTACCTTGTGTCTCGTAATGACTCGCACTTAACCGCTGTGAAACCGCGGGGACACGCGTTGCACAGCGAGTGGCAATGTTGATATGAGGTTGTTATGGGAACGCTTGGAAGTCGTGTCGGCTATGGGTAAAAAGTGGCGGCCATGTCATAATGTGCACAGGGACCATAGAAGTAGCAGTGCTAATTACATAAAGTGCATGGTTGTCTGTACGTCTATTGCTCTGATTACACGTGAAGAAAGTATATGTTTTGTCAGCAATTAGGCAACGTCAAATAGTTGAAAAACATGAAAGAATGTACAATGGTCAAAAGATTAAAAATAAATTCTGTGCGCAATTCCTGAAGTCTGTGGTCGCTCGTACCATTACGATTAGACCTAGAGAGATATCCTAAAGTCTATAGCGTGAATGAAAATACTGTGCGGCACGGGGTACTGACTAAAAGCAAACCCGTGAAGTGACAGTGCAAATATAATACCATCCGGAGAGTCTCCGATAGTTATGTTCAATTGGGGAATTTCAACACTGCAGGTCAGTAATTAATAAAGTCAATTATTGAATTCATCACAGATATCTCGTGTGTATACACATCATACTAATCTCAAAGATAGGAAAAATTAAAAGACAACACGTGTAGTACCGCTACCAATCCAGTGACATTCAAAGAATCTCCGATAGATATAGTGACTTAGGGAAACTCAACTCTGCAGATGTGTGTTGAGGGGACCTTGGTTAATTAAATCAATCGTTAGATTCACCACAGAATAACACTTATGAATACGTATCATACTAATTTCATATACATTTACAATTGTACCTAAACTGTTAGTTACTCTTAGCTTGTGTCTATCAAGACGATGTATTAGTGGGAAGGAATGTTCAAAGAAATCTCCACGCCACCTAAAATGGCGATTACTTGGAAGGTTATGTGAAGGACTACGTGGTAAAGAATATGGTTGGGCATGATTTGCATAATTCAATGGTTGCTAATGCCATGTAAAGTCACAAAAAACAACTTCAATCAAACTCCTTGTTGATTCCATCAGGGGATCGTGAGTCTAATTTGTTAATCCAGAAGGCTTCTTGCCGAGCCCTCCATTTTTTCATGTCTTTATTGGATCCTTTGTTCGATTGCACCTCAAGTACTGCAAACCTCAGTTGTGTTATGGAATGTCCATTCACCTTAAAATGTCTTGCTATTGCTGAAGTCAAATTGTTATTGCGAATATATGATTTGTGTTCATTGATCCTCACTTGTATCCTGCATGCTGTTTCTCCCACGTAATAGATACCACAAGGGCACTTAATGGCATAAATTACGTTTTCTGTCATGGTACCTGAGTTTGACTTTAGCTCCTGTTTTTGGGTGCGTTATAGTGTTACTCTCCATCACGTTGTTGCAATTGCTGCAGCACATACAGGGGCAACTGCGAGGGTGTTTATCGGGTTTCCTGATAGTATTCTTGCCTCTTGTGTTAACTAGCATATTACGCAAGTTATTGCTTCTTTTATAGGCAAAGAGAGGCGGTTGTGGAAACAAATCTTTAATCCGTGTATCACTAGTTAGTATGCTCCATCTGTCTCAAATTGTTTCTTTGATTGTTTTACTTTGTATGGCGTATGTTGTAATAAATACCAATTCTGGGTTCTGTCGATCTGTTATTTTGGTGAGAAGTTGAGCCTGTGTCTGTGTTTCTGTTTTTTCACGTGCCATTAGTAAATCTGTTTGTGGGTAGCCTCTCTCTTTCAGTCGTTCTTGGAGTAGTTCTAACTGTCTCTCACAGTCTTCTGGGTCGCTGACGTTTCGTTTGATCCTTAACATTTGTCCAAATGGTAGGTTACGTAAAATATTTGGTGGGTGAAAGCTTGTGCGGTGTAAGAGATTGTTCCGATCTGTTTGCTTTGTGTAAAGTATTGTGTTTATTCTGTTTCCATTTATCACTTTTTGTACGTCGAAATAGTGTATGTTGGGGTTCCCAATTACTAGTGTAAATTGTAAGCGTGTATCTATGCCATTCAAGTATACTAGAAAGGTTTCCAAATCTTTCTTCTCTCCTGACCATATTCCGAAAATATTGTCAATATAACAAACCCAAGTTTTCAAATGTGGTTTCCATCTTGTGTTTCACAGGATATTTCTAATTTCGAATTGGTACATAAAGCAGTTGACATAAACTGGCACCATGATTGCCCCCATGGCTGTTCCGGATATTTGTCTGTAATACTTTTGATCATACTCAAAGCAGGAGTGCATAGATATAAACTTTAGTAGAATCATCAGGAACTCTTTATTAGCTCTAATCTGTCCTGTTTCGAGCAAGAGGGTCTGAACTGCCTTTTGACCCTGATCATGGGGAATGCTCGTATATAGGCTTACGACATCTATGGTAAACGGAATGTCTTGTTCCTCTAGTTTGATTTGGTTTAATATTTGTAAGAAATGAGTAGTGTCCTTAACAAATGTGGAGGTTGCTTGAACGATGGGTTGTAGAAAATAATCGATGTATGTACCAAGGGGTTGTAGAATACTTTCTGTTGCGGCCACTATCGGTCTTCCTGGGGGTTTTTCAATTCTTTTGTGTATTTTGGGAAGAATATACAAGTGTGGCATCTTGGGGTGTGATGTAAACAAATATGATTTGGTTTTTTCGGTAATGCAATGATTTTCCAATGCTTCATCCAAAAGTAATTCTAACTCATTCTTTATCTCCATGTTGGGGTTGTGTGTTAATAAAGTATACGTCTTTGTGTCGGCCAATTGTCTTAAGCATTCACTAGACATGATAGTCTTCAGTGTCTTTTATTACAATGGCGCCACCCTTGTCAGCCGGCCGAATTGTAATAGAATCATCCATAAATAAACTTTTCATTTGTGAAAGTTCTCCTCTGTTTAAATTATATTTATTGGGATTCTAGAATTGAATTTGAGATAAATCCTTCATCACCATTTTTTCAAAAATGTATATGGCTGGTACATGAACTAGTGCACAAAAAGTACTATTTGGTTTGAATTCTATGTATTCGCCTGTTGTCTCAGGAACTGGTGCATTGGCTGTTTCTGCAAAATACGTATTAAGTTTCAATTTGTGTATTAATTTGTATACTTCAACTTTCGTCTGAAACTTGTTTGTTCTATGAGTCGGCACACATTTCAAACCTTTCGCCAATGTTTGGATTTATTGACTAGAGAGAGTTCTTTTAGAAAGATTCACTACTAATTTTGACTCGTTTGTTGTCTGGTTTGCATTCCTTGATATTTCTTTCTTCCCTCTCCTTGTCCTCTTCCTCTTTTCTCTAAAAAACCACCAGTAACTGGATTCGGAGGTTGGGGTGGTCTTCTGTCTGTTCCTGAACCACTTGCCGTCTGGTTGTCTGTACCCTGCTGTGATCTTGGTTCTGTACTATCAGATTCAGAGCTGCTGTTAAAGCCGCCCCCTTTAGCATTAGGTCTATCCATTCTTAGGATGTGAAAGTTATCTGGGATGGCAAGCATGAGGGCTGGTCCTGCTGCCTCACGAAGCCATGATTCAGTGATAGCCAAGAAATCGGGGTTATCAGAGGCTAGTAGGTCGGCTATTTCTGTGGCATGTGCCACTAGGGACCTTGAGTTAATTAAGGCACTAGAAATGGTAGTAGTTTTAAGATTCCTAATGTGGTCACGAGAGTTAGGAAATGAGGACTTCATATTGTGAGAGGTAGTGGATGGCGAGCGGTTGTGACAGTAGGGCTTATGGGCAGGGCCCGATGATAAATTGGTGTCTGGGTCCTTGAGGTGGCAGTTCATACTATTCACTTCATTGAGCTTAGGCTCGTAGAGTCGAGGTAGTCTTGCACGAAGTCGGAGGTTACTGTCTAATAATGGACATAGTGAAACTTTACTTAGAGACATGTTACAAAGGATATAGCGAATTGGGATATAATCAGCAGAATATTCCCTAAATACATTATGATATTTGCTAATAGGCTAGGGTTAGGGCTGACCAAAGTTTAATAGGTGTGTCCGTGGTTGAGTAGCGCAGTGGTCTGGATCACACAATACAGTGTTTCTCTGTGGCCCAGGGATCTCGTCTAGCATCTGGGAATAGGCTAGGGATGCACAGTAGTTTGGCCCAAGGTAGACAGGGAGGCTGGGTATTCTAGTGTGCTAGCTCAATACATACAGATAAGCGAATGGCTGCTAGCAAGAAGATGGCAAGAAGCAAAGTAAACTTGAGTGCATTAGGATAACAGTCACGTGTTAATGCCATCACTAGAGTAGGCTAATCTTGCATAGGTAGGTACAGTAGCAGACTAAGCATATATTAATGTAAACAATGAAAGGGCTAATCCTACATAAGCAAATGTAAGCATATTGATTAGTCAGATATAAGCAAGTGTGATCCTCAAAATAGGCTTATCCTACAACATTGGTACGGTAGTAGTGAGCATAGAACAGTTAATCCTGTATAATTGGCAGAAGATATGAAATAGTGGCAAAATACAAGCTAGTAGGGGCAGTGGTAATATGCGATTTAATGACTCATTAACTTTAGAGATTGCATCATTATGAGCTGTTAAATACTATGGTGGGCAGTACAGGCTAACGGAATGCGCTAATATAGCATATAGACCCAGTGTGAGGCAAGAGTCTTAACGACTGACGAACTCACAGTTTGTAGTAGATTCAAAGTTATCAGCATGTGGCAGGCCCAACATTATGGTTAGTTATACGAAAGTACTTACAAAGGAGGCGTGTGTGCGTCCAGGCTACGTCCAGCCACCGACAGGCACAGACAGGCCTGTGCCTCGGAGGAGTGCCTTTGAGGGAGGGCCCGGCTAACGCCTTTCGGCCGTATACTGTCCCGGAAATGGGAGCGTTGAGCCAATGGCACGCAGGGCTCCTCTCGCAGGGTTGCTAGGCAACCAGATAAACAATTATGGCGGTGGCCATTTTCGAAGCTTCCTCGTGTAGGTGGTTTTGTGAGCGTCGGTGCTGTAAGCTAGCACGGATCACGGGATGGCGCGCGGATGGGGGGGGCCTGATCCCGTGGATGTGGTAGTGCGGGGCAGTGAGGGCAGGGTACACTTGCTCACCACTAACCCCTGTGTTCTAGGAGTTGTTGCCGACTTGGTGCTTCCCTCACGGTGCGCGGCGGCTCGGCAGGCTGGGCTCCTGCCCACCTGACATCACGAAGGAGAATGGGACACGGAGGAGTGCCTTCGAGGGAAGGCCAGGCTAACGCTTTCCGGACGTATACTCTCCCGGAAATGAGAGCGTTGAGCCAATGGTGCGCAGGGCTCCTCTCGCAGGGTTGCTAGGCAACCAGATAAACAATTATGGCGGCAGCCATTTTCAAAGCTTCCTCCTGTGGGTGGTTTTGTGAGCGTCAGTGCTGTAAGCTAGCATGGATCAGCGGGATGGCGCACGGATGGGGGGGGTCTGATCCCGTGGATGTGGTAGTGCGGGGCAGCGAGGGCAGGGTGCACTTGCTCATCACTTACCCCTGTGCTCTAGGAGCTGTTGCCGACTTGTGCTTCCCTCACGGTGCGCGGCAGCACCGCAGGCTGTGCTCCTGCCCACCTGAGATCACGAAGGAGAATGAGGCACAGACAGATCTGTGCCTCGGAGGAGTGCCTTCGAGGGAGGGCCCGGCTAACGCCTTCTGGTGGTATACTCTCCCAGAAATGGGAGCGTTGAGCCAATCGCATGCAGGTCTCCACTCCACTTTATCCGGTTGCTAGGCAACCAGATAAACAATTAAGGTGGCGGCCATTTTCAAAGTTTCCTCGTGTGGGTGGTTTTGTGAGCGTCAGTGCTGTAAGCTTGCAGGGATCAGTGGGATAACGCACGGATAGGGGGGCCTGATCCCGTGGATGTGGTAGTGCGGGGCAGTGAGGGCAGGGTGCACTTGCTCACCACTTACCCCTGTGCTCTAGGAGTTGTTGCCAACTTGGTGCTTCCCTCACAGTGCGTGGCGGCGCTGCAGGCTGGCATCCTGCCCACCTCAGATCACGAAGGAAAATGTAGATCTTGAAAAGAAGCAGAGATAGTGAGGAGCCTTGTGGTAGTCCACAGGAGGAATCCTGTAGCGTGGATTTGAAAGGCTTTAACCAGATTGTGTCTGCCCTTTCTACAAGGAATGATTTGATCCAGATCAGTGCTGTGCCAGTGAGCCCTATTTCTTTGATTCTTTTAGGATTTTGTGGTTGACTGTGTCGAAGGCAGCTGAGAGATAATATCACTGCTGATTTGGTGTTGGAATCTGCGTTCATCTACTTCCAAAAACTGCTTATATAAGTGACATAGTGAAGGGCCACATGCTATGATGCCCCTCGTAAGGTTGCTCTCCACATTTGAGGGAGGGTCCACCCTGCACTTCCCATTCTCACTCTCACTGTCCAAGCCCTGTCTTGCCTTATTCTCCCACTTGCCTGCTTATCTATCCCTGCCCAGCCCTGCCTCTGCTCTTTCCGGCTGCTGGGTGGAAGGGTGACTCATTCTTGTGGGCCAACCTATGCACAATGCTCTTTTCGGCGTTAAACTTCTCTCTGGCAGCCTACAAACTACGAACTAATGCACTGTGGGTATTATGAGCATCCATCTGTGGCATGACGTTTAGGCGCATCAGAACCGCACTGTGGACATTTGCATCACCAGTACTGTGTGCATCTTTAGAAAACAGCCAATGCATCAATTAAGCCCTTTTTGGGTGTATTTCTGGAAAAGAAAAAGCCTAACAAACCTTTAAAATTAGACAGCAAGAAGTCAAATACGTACATACATTTTAATGGGTTTTAAGTATTGCTTCCAGTTATGTAGCACCAGACACATACAGCATAGATGGCAAAGCAGAGCTCTGAGTAAGCCTATCAGCACTGTCAAGATTTTACCTCTTGTTGATTAAGATTATTATCAAGGGCAGTGCTCTGAATGAGTCTACGCACCATAAAACATGTCTGTCTTAGCCAGACTACATACAATCTTGATCAGAGCATTTTGTGACTATGCATTATTAGGAGCAGAGCTTCCAGTGAGTGTTATTATTATCACTACCATGGTTTTAGTAGGACAAGAAGAGAACGGTTGATCAGCTTGATTAAGACCTCTAGCAGGATTCGCATTGCATATACATATGATCAAATTGAGGGCTTCGAGTGAGTCTGGAAAATATCATGAGCAGAGCTCTGAGTGACTTTTGCTTTGTTAAGAGAAGAGTTCTATAGGACTGCGAGTATTATCAACAACAGAGGTCTGACTAGTGTGATGAATCCGGGAAAATTGTCCCTTCTCCCCAAGGGGGAGCCACCCCCGTTGAGGTTAGAGAGGTGGACCCGCTCTGCAAGACTCTCCCTCAGGCTTTGGGCAAGTGAGACCTCACTGAGAATGACTCCCCCTTTGAGGATGAGAACTCCAGGGGTAGAAGAAGAAACCCTATGACATCTGTACTCTCTACCTATATGGGGACCACAGAGGTTGTAAAGGTGATAGAACCTTTCTGTTTGTCAAACACCATTGCTGGACCTGCCTCAGACTCAAAACAAAACAATCAGAAGCGCGTTGCCTATCCGGAGTGAGACTCCTAGAAGAACACCAAAGTCCTTTGGTGGAGGGGGAGATTACCTGGCGCAAAGCGGAACTACAGGGGAGGAGCCACGCGGACCGGATATGGAACTGTGGGTGCCAGGAGGCGGGACCACAGAGAGGGCATGGTGGGCTTGCAGACCATAAGAAACCAAGTACATGGCCCATTACTGGAGGATGGCAAACTGGCTGTTGAGAGTTAAGAGGGCATTACATTGAAAAGTGTAATGCCATGCTATCCAGGATTGGGAAGGCTTGAGGGAGTGAGGTGGGCCACAGAATAAGAGAGTATCATATTTCTAAGTCCAGAGAGGAGAAGGGGACACAATCCCTAGTTTAAAGCTACAGGGAAACCACAGGGCAAGAGAGTCTGAAGATAGCCTACAGCAGGGCTCAGGGGTCCCCAGAGACCCAAGAGTTAATAATAGCGTGAGTCAAGAGGACATTGAATTGAAAAGTGTAACCTTGACGCTATCCAGGAGTGGGAAGGCTTGAGGGAGTGAGGTGGGCCACCGAATAAGAGTCTTGAAGAGAGATAAGTCAAATAAGCCACTGGGTGCAGGCAATGACAGCTTTGGTGAATTGAAAGAGTAATGACTGAGTGACCTTGTAAATTTTTACTGAGAAGAACATTTATCTGGATTTTCCTTTGTGAAGAATTTCTGTTGAAACCCAGGCTAGGAACCATGTCCTGGATGGGAACATTACCATTAACCGACTATCTGAAACACGGGGGTTAGCTAGGAGTTGTTGGCAAACCCCAGGCCAAAAGCCTGTTTCTTTGTTTTGTTTCTTTTTCTCTAGTGGTAGAGCCAGATAGTTGGACATGTAAGAACAGAAGGCTGATTTTGTTATTCTGAGATTTCAGACAAGCACCTTAGTTTTAGTTACTTAGGACGCGAATGCCCTTCTAGCAGTAGGGCAAGTGAGGTGTTTTCTTTAGTATCCAGTGATTTTAATGAATTTCAAATAACGTATAACTTTTTTAACAAAGTTTCAATACCAAAAAACTGCATTTTTTGTTAAAATATATATATGGGGGTGGGGTAAGGGATTAAAACGAGTGTGGAGGGGTGTGGGTGGGGTTATAGACCTAGGGAAACAGGGGGGTGAGACCCCCAAATAAAATAATAATAATAATAATTCTGTATCTTTTCGGTATTTTAGGTTTGTGAAAAATGTTTTGTTATTTCATTTTTCGTTAAGATCACATGGAACTGTTTTCTGTTAGTTAAATCATGCCCTCTGTCCTGAGTCTTACTTCTGGTTCTCCACACTAAATAGAGTATCATCAGGAGCAGAGATACAAGCAAGTCTGTCTCTAGTATGAAGTTCTAAGTTCTCTGTGTGAGCATAATAAAGACTAGCGATCTGAATCTGGGTACTTTCAAGGGTAGTGCACTGAATGACTTGTGCCTTAAGTAGAGTAGGGCTCTGAATGAATCTGGGTTTTATCAGGAGCAGCGCTATTAATGACTGTATATTGCCTGGAGCAGAACTCTAGCCAGTAGTCTAACGAAGACCACTGCCTGAGAAATGCAGAACTTACCTGATTGTTCACATTGTTTAGAGAAATATGTCACAGGACAAGACTGTTTCGTCCATCAGTGACCTGTGAAGAGCACCCAGTGGTCAGGCACGTAATTTCACAAAAATGCAATGGGTAGTGGAAGTGACATCACATGACCCTGGATCCCCTGATGACACCACAGGAAGTGATGTAATTTAACCCCGCCCCAAGTGACATCACAGGAAGTGATGGCAAACGACCATCAAATTATTTAGATACATCTAGCACCCATGTTTCCCGATTCTCTCATTTCAGCCATATATATGAACCGAGGCACAGAGGGAGACACGATTTGTCCACGATTACACATTTTGGGAATGCCATTTTCCAGATTCTATGTAGGGGTCTATATGTGAAACATACATAATGCAGTATTTCTAACAGGGTAACTTAAATCTGTAACACAGGATACAGCTACATCTATAGGTCAATGGACACAGAAGAACGTGTTATCTGTGG